>NC_091978.1:176553324-177190011 GCF_044704955.1 Pristiophorus japonicus | reverse complement strand
ATACAGTATTGCAGTGGTGTTACATAGAGGTTACATACATGACATCACATCTCCCCCAAAGTCTTATTGGGTTCATAGGTTAAGTCTTTCAGGTGGCCTACGTTCCCTCGTGGAGCGCCGCAGTTGGGGCTCTGGTTGTTGAACCTTGGCGTGAGTGTCTGTCACCTGTGGTGATTCCGGCCTGTCCGGGCTGACCGCCGGGACTGTGCATGCTGCTGAATGTCCTTGTTGCTCATTCACTGGCGGTGGTGTGAGCACCATCTCATGATCTTCCTCGGGTTCCTCAGTGTCCATGCTGAACCTTTTTTTTACTTGGTCCAGATGCTTACGGCATATCTGCCCATTGTTAAGTTTAACCACGATGACGCTGTTCCCCTCTTTGTCTATTGCAGTACCCTCAAGCCATTACGTTTGGCAGAAAGTTCCCGAAATAGTTCAACAGTCCCAGAAATGAACGCAACTCCGATGTGTTGTAGGGCCTGGGTGCTCGTCGAATCGCCTCTGTTTTGGATTCGGTGGGCCGAATACCATCTGCAGCAACCCTCCTGCCCAGGAACTCAACCTCAGGAGCCAAAAACACACATTTAGACTTCTTGAGTAGCAGGCCTACCCAGTCCAGTCGGCTTGGCACCTCCTCCAGGTTGTGGAGGTGTTCCTCGGTGTCACGACCCGTGATGAGGATGTCGTCCTGGAATACGATCATTCCAGGAATGGATTTGAGCAGGCTTTCCATGTTTCTTTGAAAAATCGCAGCCACTGATCGAATGCCAAACGGGCACCTGTTGTAAATGAACAGGCCCTTGTGCATAGTGATGGTGGTCAGTAGTTTAGATTTGTCGGCCAGTTCTTGGGCCAAGTAGGCTGAAGTGAGATCCAACTTGGTAAACAGCTTGCCGCCTGCCAGCGTGGCGAAAAGATCCTCCGCTCTCGGGAGCGGGTATTGGTCTTGTAGGGACACCCGATTGATAGTGGTCTTGTCGTCGCCACAGATCCTGACAGAACCATCCGCTTTTAGGACGGGAACGTGGGGCTCGCCCAGTCGCTGAATTCAACGGGCGAGATGATGCCCTCTCTCAGCAAATGGTCCAATTCGCTCTTAATCTTCTCCCGCATCACATACAGCACTGCTCTGGCTTTGTGGTGCTCTGGTCTGGTGTCCGGGGTGATGCATATCACTACTTTGGTACCTTTGAACGTCCCGATGTCAGGTTGGAATAGTGATTCAAATTGTTGTAGGACTTGTGAGCACCAACTTCGCTCCACAGATGACATTGCGTGCACATCCCCCCATTTCCAGCTCATCTCAACTAACCATCTCCTCCCCAACAGTGCGGGACCATTGCCCGGGACAATCCAGAGTGGCAGCTGGTTCACTGATCCATTGTGTGTGGCCGCCAACATTGCACTGCCTAGTACTGGAATGATTTCTTTGGTATACGTCCGTAGTTGTGTCTCAATGCGTTCTAGTTTGGGTCTACTGGCTTTGAGTGGCCATAGCTTTTCGAATTGTTGAACGTTCATGAGTGACTGGCTGGCCCCCGTGTCCAGCTCCATGTGTACAGGGATGCCGTTTACTAAAACCTTCATCAACATTGGTGGCGTTTTGGTATATGAGCTGTGAATGTTTGCCACGAACCCGCTGAACTTCAGCTTCCATTGATTTGCCCCAAGAGTCATCCTGCCTCACAGACCCCTCTTCTAGTCCATCCACCTCATAAATTAGCCTGGCTACAGGCTTCCTGCACATTCGAGCTAAATGGCCACTGAGGTTGCAATTTCTACAGACAAATTGTTGAAACCTGCAAGTCCTGGCAGATTGTTTGCCCCCACACCGCCAGCATGAGCTGAGATTCCCATTGTTGTGAACAAAGGACCTATGACCCGGCATTCCTCGCTAATTGTCCCTTTGACTATTCTTGAGTACCCTATTAGTGGGTGTCAATGGCTCCATCCCAGACCGCATTGTCCACTGTGATGGCGTAAATGTCCGTTCAGCCTGCCATTGTCTCTGTTGAAAACCTACTCTGGGGTCTATTGCTGCCTGGGGTGTCGAACTGCCCTTGCCTGCCTGCGGGGCTTTGAGTCGCATTTATGATATTGACTCCCTGATCCCCCACCACGTTGGAGGCAGAATTGCGCGTGTATATTATTTTGGTTTCCTCCTCCCCGCCATGAAAGTCTGAGCCGCCGCTTCCAAAGTCAAGTCCTTGGTCTCAATTAACTTTCAGAAAATCCCCGCATGACTGATGCCCTCAATAAAGAAGTCCCTTAACATCGCCCCCCTGCAGGCGTCTGTGAACTTACAGAGGCTGGCCAAACGCTGGAGGTCCGCTATGAAATCCGGTATGCTCTGTCCTTCACAACGTCGGTGGCTATTGAATCTGTGTCGGGCCATGTGTACGCTGCTCGCCGGTTTGAGGTGCTCACTGATTAGTTTGCTGAGCTCTTCAAAGGTTTTGTCCGCCGACTTTTCGGGTGCTAGTAGGTCCTTCATGAGCACGTAAATCTTAGGTCCACAGCTGGTCAGCAGATGGGCCCTTCGCTTGTCGGCCGCTGCATCTCCCAGCCATTCTTTTGTGACAAAGCTTTGCTGGAGCCTCTCAATGAAATCGTCCCAATCCTCACCAACACAGTACCGTTCCTCTGTGCTACCGGTGGCCATTCTCATGGGTCGTTGATTTCCGTTTCTCGTCGCCAATGTAATGTCCTTACTCAATGGCACAAAACCCACATGAGGCACATTCTATGGACAAGGTCACTCTGTGACTTGAACCTTTATTCACAGGACCAAGAAGTGATGACCCTGCATGGGATCTCCCTTTATATACCTGGATGACCAGGTAAGGAGTGTCTCCCACAAGTTCACCCCCTGTGGTCAAGGTGTGCATTGCTTAAGTATATACAGTATTGCAGTGGTGTTACATAGAGGTTACATACATGACAGAAAGTCTACTGAAGTCCGTTCCCAGAACCGTCGTGTTCGAAGGTGACATCCTGATCACCGATTGTGACTCCAAGGAACATTTGAACAACCTGGAAGAGGTTCTACTGCGTTTGGATAGAGTGGGTCTCAGACTAAAACGCTTGAAATGCACCTTCATGGTACTGGGGGTTGAATTCCTCGCGATGGCATCAGACCTACTGACGTGAAAACCAAAGCCATCAAGAATGCACCCAAGCCGCAGAACGTGATGGAGCTATGTTCGTTCCTGGGTCTACTCAAATACTTCGGTAACTTCCTACCTAAATTGAGCACCTTACTCGACCCACTGCTTATGCTATTGAGAAAAGGCAACAACTGAGTGTGGGGCGCATCGCAAGACAGAGCTTTCGAGAAAGCCACCAATCTGCTTTACTCGAACAAGCTGCTGGTACATTATGACCCATGTAGACGTTTAGTTTTGGCCTGTGACGCATCGTCATATGGAATTGGTTGAATACTCCAACAAGCCAATGAGTCGGGGAAATTTCAACCTGTCGCGTATGCATCCAAAAGTTTGTCTAAAACGGAAAGAACCTACAGCATGGTAGAAAAAAAAGCTTTAGCGTGTGTGTATGGTGTTAAAAAGATGCATCAATACCTTTTCGGTCTGAGGTTCGAATTAGAGACTGATCACAAGCTGCTCATTTCATTGTTTTCCGAGAGCAAAGGTATCAATACAAATGCTTCATCCCGCAGCCAAAGTTTGGCGCGGATATTGTCTGCCTATGATTATATCATTCGCCACAGACCAGGCACAGAGAATTGTGCCGATGATTTGAGCCTGTTGCTGCTGCCCACACCGGAAGGGAAATGCCACAACCGGTGGATCTAATGTTAATCATGGATGCTTTTGAGGGTGAATGAACCCCTGTCACGGCTCAACAAGTTAAGACCTGGACCAACCAGTATCCGATGTTATCAGTGGTAAAGGGTTGCATCCTCAAAGGGGATTGGTCTGCCATACCTAAGCAAATGTGCGAGGAGGCCAAACCGTACATTCGTCACAAGGACGAACTGTCTATTCAAGCAGATTGCATATTGCATATGCCCAATTGAAGATTAACTCACGTGAAAATTTGATTATTTTCCTTCTGGGTTTTTTGAAAACTGGCTGGCTCCCCAGGCAGGTGGTTGTGAGCCTGGTGGATGAACTGGTAATGTGTAGTGTGATTTTGTTAAACCTTTGCTAGTAAACCAACTAGTTCTTAATAGCAACACATTGCTATTAATTCTTAAGCAAAGAACCCATGAAGCAAATACATTACAGTGTTAACTAAAATTTTGCTTTTTCAGGGAAGGGGAAAAAACAGTTGGTAAAAATGAGCTTGGGGTTGAGGGAGTGATTAACTTGCGAGCGAGGGAACGAAGTTGACCTGATAGTATTAAAAAATACCTGATGGCAAATGTCTGCTAAAATTCTGCATTTTATGAGTGATGTTAACAAAAAAATGTCTCTCCCAGTTTCCCAACCTTAATTCTTCCAATCATTTAGCTTGCAGTCACTTCTGCTAAAACTTCCGTAACTTCGACTCAGTATTTCAAAAGGCAAACGTTGTAATTTTTGGTGTTCGGAGGGTTTGGAGTTGAGCTGGCTTTCCTATAATCCCTCGGCCCCGACCTGCGTGAGAACACCAGCAGCAGGTCGGGGCCATAAAAGGAGCAGAGGGGAGCGGCCCAGGAGCAGCGTGGAGGCATACTACTCCAGGGAGCAACATGAACTGGTGCAGGAGGGCGACAGCAGCGAAGAGTGACGTCATCAAGGTCCAGGTCGGTTATTGGAGCATGGGCAGATACAGTAGGAGCGGCGAGGTCGGGGCGAAGGAGCGGCGAGAGACTGTAGAGGGATGTGATCGGGGTCCAGGGGAGGCGTTTGTTCGGGGCCAAGGGTCCAGGGGCAGCATGGGCCAGCCCACACTGTGATGTGTGTGCGCACTAGGTCCGTGCAGCAGAGCTGGTCTCCAGTTGTCTTGGGTAATCCTTGCCACTGGACCAAGATCTAGCTCTGTCAAGCCCGTGTGGTGCGTGGTGTGCAACGGTCACCACACAGTAAAAAAATCCACGCACAGGCATCTTCCACCCTTCAGAATGTAGTCCGGGTCCTTCATTCGAAACACCTGTGAACTCATCGTTTTTTGGCATGGAAGCAAGTCATCCTCATTTCGAGGGACCACCGATGATATTGTGGGGCAATCACGTTGTAATACCCAAGAAAGGGAGAGAGAAGTTCGTGCGTGAGTTACACAGCACACATAGTGATGATGAAGGCCATCGCCAGGTCCCACGTATGGTGGCCAGGAATTGATTCTGAGCTGGAAGCATGCGTGCATCAGTGCAACACTTGCATGCAGCTCAGCAAAGCACCAGCGGAATCGCCGCTGAGTCAGTGATCGTGGCCATCCAAACCTTGGTCCAGGATCCATGTAGATTTTGCAGATCCCTTCCTGGGCAAGATGTTTTTAGTGGTGGTGGACGCTTACTCGAAGTGGATAGAATGCATAATCATGTCATCCAGCACGTCCATGGCAACCATAGAGAATCTCAATGTCATGTTCGCGACATATGGTCTGCCTGACATAGTGGTGAGTGACAATGGGTCGTGTAATATATGTAAGCCCTCTAATAACGACTCCACGAGGTAAGGATATTGTACTTGAACTGTAGCTACCTTAGTCCGTTTATTGCAGCTTCGTGAGTGCGTACACCAAGGGGTGAGCTCTCTTTTATACTTGGTTGTCTGCAGTGTGCAGGTGACTCTTAGGTCTTCACCAGTAGCACCTTCTGATGGTACAGGTATGGTGTATACAATGTGAAGATACATTCAGTGGACTAGTGTTACAGTACACATATTAACATACATAACAACACTCCCCCCTTAGTCTTGTGCCACAAGCTTTTGCACTGTGTTCTCTGGCCCTCAATTTGAGAGATTGTAGTGAGGGTTATGTGGGTTCTGGGTGTGATCCATGTGTTCATGGCTACATACATCCATTCCCCCCTCCCCCATACATAGACCATGTGTGTGGCTCAACACCTGCATTGGCATACCTGTAGCGTGAGTAAGGAATCCGGTTGGTTATTGTTGTGTCCTTACACACTACTATAAATTCACAGGAGGCACATTCTGCAGACAAAGTCACTCTGTGACCTAACCTTTATTCACAGGACCAAGAAGTGATGAAGGTGGATGGAGCTTCCCCTTTTATACCTGAAAGACCAGGCTAGGAGTGTCTCCCACAAGTTCACCCCCTGTGGTCAAGGTGTGCATTTCTTAGGTGTATATAGTATGCAGTGTTGTTACATGAAGGTTACAGTTACATGAAGGTTACATACATGACAGTTATGTCACTGTTTTTGAGTTCAGCAGTGGTGGAGCAAGTACATGTTATAGGCAAGGTACCTACATTATATTGTTGGGGTGGGTGAGGACATTTAGTGGCGGGCATAGCCACAGGGTGGTGTGGCCTCCTTGTCCTCCATTGAGGGCTGCAGGGTCACCCTGCTGCCCTTCATGGTGGTGGAAGTCTGGTCATCCCAGGTCCCGCCGGGAAAGCTGGAAGGTACTGGCCTCTTGCTCCCGGTACTAGCCCTGGTGGCCAGGGGGAGTACGGTCGAATTGGGGCAGGTTGCCAGTGGTGGTTGCTGTGCCATCCATTGATCGTTGGTCCTGCAGTGGGTATGCTGCCACTGCGTGTGTGTGGCCACCCTCTCTGGGGCATCACATTGGTCCCGGAGGCGCAGGCTACATGATCGGAGAGCCCGCTGGACCTGCAGGGTTGCCTTTGGCATTGTCGGCATACATGTAGAACCCGGCATCATTTCTCATTTTATCATAAGTATACATGATACATTCGCTCCGACCGCAACCAGCCGACTGTTATTTGTCTTGGCACTTTCACATTTGTCCATTACAACACTTTCCTGTGTACTATCAGTATCTCTGTGCAAGGTTACATTTGGATACCTGCCTTTGTGAGTTACATTTTTCTCATTAGTATTACCGGCATCATCATTCATCGCCAGGGCCTGGAGGCTTTCCCTGCTCCAACAGATTTGGATTTGCTTCATTTATATACTTGCATTCATTAATTACACCTTTATCATGAGTGTCCCCAGCATCGCTTTACCAAGAGTGGAACTGTCCCTTTAATTGTTTTGGGTTGCCGGTCTCCTTTAAGAACATAAGAAGATAAGAACATAAGAATTAGGAACAGGAGTAGGCCATCTAGCCCGTCGAGTCTGCTCCGCCATTCAACAAGATCATGGCCGATCTGGCCGTGGAATCAGCTCCACTTACCCGGCCGCTTCCCGGAACCCATAATTCCTTTATTAGTTAAAAATCTATCTATCTGTGACTTGAATACATTCAATGAGCTAGCATCAACTGCTTCCTTTGGGCAGAGAATTCCACAGATTCACAACCCTCTGGGAGAAGAAATTCCTTCTCAACTCGGTTTTAAATTGGCTCCCCTGTATTTTGAGGCTGTGCCCCCTAGTTCTAGTCTCCCCGACCAGTGGAAACAACCTCTCTGCCTCTATCTTGTCTATCCCTTTCATGATTTTAAATGTTTCTATAAGATCACCCCTCATCCTTCTGAACTCCAACGAGTAAAGACCCAGTCTACTCAATCTATCACATAAGGTAACCCCCTCATCTCCGGAATCAGCCTATTGAATCGTCTCTGTACCCACTCCAAAGCTAGTATATCCTTCCTTAAGTAAGGTGACCAAAACTGCACGCAGTACTCCAGGTGCGGCCTCACCAATACTCTGTACAGTTGCAGCAGGACCTCCCTGCTTTTGTACTCCATCCCTCTCTCAATGAAGGCCAACATTCTATTCGCCTTCCTGATTACCTGCTGCACCTGCAAACTAACTTTTTGGGATTCATGCACAAGGAGTGTGTCACCCAGGTCGGGTGGCACGGTTTAATGTGTTTTGTTTTGCAGATAAACTCCAAAAAGAGTTTCATGCACAAGGACCCCCAGGTCCCTCTGCACCGCAGCATGTTGTAATTTCTCCCCATTCAAATAATATTCCCTTTTAATGTTTTTTTTTCCAAGGTGAATGACCTCACACTTTCCGACATTGTATTCCATCTGCCAAACCTTAGCCCATTCGCTTAATCTATCTAAATCTCTTTGCAGCCTCTCTGTGTCCTCTACACAACCCGCTTTCCCACTAATCTTTGTGTCATCTGCAAATTTTGTTACACTACACTCTGTCCCCTCTTCCAGGTCATCTATGTATATTGTAAACAGTTGTGGTCCCAGCACCGATCCCTGTGGCACACCACTAACCTCCGATTTCCAACCCGAAGAGGACCCATTTATCCCGACTCTCTGCTTTCTGTTAGCCAGCCAATTCTCTATCCATGCTAATACATTTCCTCTGACTCCGCGTACCTTTATTTTCTGCAGTGGCACCTTTTGTGTGGCACCTTATCGAATGCCTTTTGGAAATCTAAACACACCACATCTATCGGTACACCTCTATCCACCATGCTTGTTATATCCTCAAAAAATTCCAGTAAGTTAGTTAAACATGATTTCCCCTTCATGAATCCATGTTGCGTCTGCTTGATTGCACTATTCCTATCTAGATGTCCCGTTATTTCTTCCTTAATGATAGCTTCAAGCATTTTCCCCACTACAGATGTTAAACTAACCGGCCTATTGTTACCTGCCTTTTGTCTGCCCCCTTTTTTAAACAGAGGCGTTACATTAGCTGCTTTCCAATCCGCTGGTACCTCCCCAGAGTCCAGAGAATTTTGGTAGATTATAACGAATGCATCTGCTATAACTTCCGCCATCTCTTTTAATACTCTGGGATGCATTTCATCAGGACCAGGGGACTTGTCTACTTTGAGTCCCATTAGCCTGTCCAGCACTACCCCGCTAGTGATAGTGATTGTTTCAAGGTCCTCCCTTCCCACATTCCCGTGACCAGCAATTTTTGGCATGGTTTTTGTGTCTTCCATGTGAAGACCGAAGCAAAATAATTGTTTAAGGTCTCAGCCATTTCCACATTTCCCATTATTAAATCCCTCTTCTCATCTTCTAAGGGACCAACATTTACTTTAGTCACTCTTTTCCGTTTTATATATCTGTAAAAGCTTTTACTATCAGTTTTTATGTTTTGCGCAAGTTTACTTTCGTAATCTATCTTTCCTTTCTTTATTGCTTTCTTTATCATTCTTTGCTGTCGTTTAAAATTTTTCCAATCTTCTAGTTTCCCACTAACCTTGGCCACCTTATACGCATTGGTTTTTAATTTGATACTTTCCTTTATTTCCTTGGTTATCCACGGCTGGTTATCCCTTCTCTTACCGCCCTTCTTTTTCACTGGAATATATTTTTGTTGAGCACTATGAAAGAGCTCCTTAAAAGTCCTCCACTGTTCCTCAATTGTGCCACCGTTTAGTCTGTTTTTCCAGTCTACTTTAGCCAACTCTGCCCTCATCCCACTGTAGGCCCCTTTGTTTAAGCATAGTACGCTCGTTTGAGACACTACTTTCTCACCCTCAATCTGTATTACAAATTCAACCATACTGTGATCACTCATTCCGAGAGGATCTTTTACCAGGAGATCGTTTATTATTCCTGTCTCATTACACAGGACCAGATCTAAGATCGCTTGCTCCCTTGTAGGTTCTGTAACATACTGTTCTAAGAAACAATCCAGTATGCATTCTATGAATTCCTTCTCAAGGTTACCCCGTGCGATTTGATTTTACCAATCGATATGTAGGTTAAAATCCCCCATGCTTACTGCCGTTCCTTTTTCACATGCCTCCATTATTCCCTTGATTATTGTCCGCCCCACCGTGAAGTTATTATTTGGGGGCCCATAAACTACGCCCACCAGTGACTTTTTCCCCTTACTATCTCTAATCTTCACCCACAATGATTCAACATTTTGTTCATTGGAGCCAATATTGTCTCTCACAACTGCCCTGATATCTTCCTTTATTAACAGAGCTACCCCACCTCCTTTCCCTTCTTGTCTATCTTTCCGAATTGTCAAATACTCTGCATGTTTAATTCCCAGTCTTGGCCACCCTGCAACCATGTTTCTGTAATGGCCACCAAATCATACCCATTTGTAATGATTTGTGCCGTCAACTCATTTACTTTATTTCGAATGCTACGTACGTTTAGGTAGAGTGTTTTAATACTAGTTTTTAAACCATGATTTTTAGTTTTGACCCCTCCTGCAGCCCCTTTATATTCATACATATTGTCCCTTCCTATCACCTTGTGGTTTACACTTACCCCAGTACTACTTTGCTCTGTTGCCTCCTGCCTTTTGCATTCTTTCTTGGGATCCTGTTCATCTGAGCTCTCACCCACTCTAGCTAGCTCAGAGCCCTCTCCTGTGTTCCAAATACTCCTTGCATTGAGGCACCGAGCTTTCATGCTTGCCTTTTTATTACACTTTGACCCTTTAGAATTTTGCTGTACAGTGGCCCTTTTTGTTTTTTGCCTTGGGTTTCTCTGCCCTCCACTTTTACTCATCTCCTTTCTGTCTTTTGCTTTTGTCTTCTTTTTCTTTCCCTCTGTCTCCCTGCATAGGTTCCCATCCCCCTGCCATATTAGTTTAATTCCTCCCCAACAGCACTAGCAAACACCCCCCCTAGGACATTGGTTGCGGTCCTGCCCAGGTGCAGACCGTCCGGTTTGTACTGGTCCCACCTTCCCCAGAACCGGTTCCAATGCCCCAGGAATTTGAATCCCTCCCTGTTGCACCACTGCTCAAGCCACGTACTCATCTGAGCTATCCTGCGATTCCTACTCTGACGAGCACGTGGCACTGGTAGCAATCCCGAGATTACTACTTTTGAGGTCCTACGTTTTAATTTAGCTCCTAGCTCCTTAAATTCGTCTCATAGGACCTCATCCCTTTTTTTACCTATATCGTTGGTACCAATGTGCACCACGACAACTGGCTGTTCACCCTCCCTTTTCAGAATGTCCTGCACCCACTCCGAGACATCCTTGACCCTTGCACCAGGGAGGCAACATACCATCCTGGAGTCTCGGTTGCGGCCGCAGAAATGCTTATCTATTCCCCTTAAAATCGAATCCCCTATCACTATCGCTCTCCCACTCTTTTTCCTGCCCTCCTGTGCAGCAGAACCAGCCTTGCAATCTTTACCCCAATCCGGTTCGCTGCTCGGTGTCATGTGTTGCTCCCTCAACGCTGCCCCTTACGGTTTGGTCACGGCCATCTTGATTTCAGGTGCTTCACCTCGTGGTGCGGGCGCCATCTTCTTTCTCTCCATGAGGTCGGCTGCGGTGAACCTTTTTTCCCCAGGTTCTGCCACGGATGCCGGGAATCTACCTTCTGTGTTGATCTTCTTCCCTCGGAGTCCTGCCACTAGAGCCCGGAAGGTGAGGTCTGGTCGTTCAGGTTGGATCATCTTGCCGTTGAGTTGTGCAGTTTGTATCATCGCCAAGCAGTCGAGCTGGACGGTAGGTGCTGCGATGGATCCAAGTTTGGGGCTGCGTAGGACGTCGATCGCCAGGGCCTGGAGGCTTTCCCCGCTCCAACAGATTTGGATTTGCTTCATCCATCTTCTTCCCAGCAGCGTTGGACCATTACCGGCAACGATCCACAAAGGAAGCTTGTGCATCGTGCCGCCCTGGGACACCTGGGACTCCACGCTGCCATCAACTGGGATGGTGTCTTTTGTGTAAGTGAGCAGCTTCGCCTGGACTGGGAACATTTTGGGTCATTTGGCGAGATTGTCCCAGAGTTTCTCGAAGGCCATCTGATTCATCAGCGATTGGCTCGCCCCTGTGTTGATCTCCATCAAGACTGGAACACAGTTGATTTATACTTCCATTTTCCACGGGGAACTCTCGGTGGAGCAGGTATACATTCCGTACTCCTCTTCCAGGGGCTGAGCCGCTTCGTCTTCATCAGTGCTGGAGCCCGGGTGATAGACCAATTCTTCAGCGACTCGGTGAGTAAAACTTCTTCTACACATTCGCTGGAGATGACATAGAAACATAGAAACATAGAAAATAGGAGCAGGAGTAGGCCATTCGGCCCTTCAAGCCTGCACCGCCATTCAATGAGTTAATGGCTAAACATGCAACTTCAGTACCCCATTCCTGCTTTCTCACCATACCCCTTGATCCCCCTAGTAGTAAGGACTACATCTAACTCCTTTTTGAATATATTTAGTGAATTGGCCTCAACAACTTTCTGTGGTAGAGAATTCCACAGGTTCACCACTCTCTGGGTGAAGAAGTTTCTCCTCATCTCGGTCCTAAATGGCTTACCCCTTATTCTTAGACTGTGACCCCTGGTTCTGGACTTCCCCAACATTGGGAACATTCTTCCTGCATCTAACCTGTCTAAACCCGTCAGAATTTTAAACGTTTCTATGAGATCCCCTCTCATTCTTCTGAACTCCAGTGAATACAAGCCCAGTTGATCCAGTCTTTCTTGATATGTCAGTCCCGCCATCCCTGGAATCAGTCTGGTGAACCTTCGCTGCACTCCCTCAATAGCAAGAATGTCCTTCCTCAAGTTAGGAGACCAAAACTGTACACAATACTCCAGGTGTGGCCTCACCAAGGCCCTGTACAACTGTAGCAACACCTCCCTGCCCCTCTACTCAAATCCCCTCGCTATGAAGGCCAACATGCCATTTGCTTTCTTAACCGCCTGCTGTACCTGCATGCCAACCTTCAATGACTGATGTACCATGACACCCAGGTCTCGTTGAACCTCCCCTTTTCCGAATCTGTCACCATTCAGATAATAGTCTGTCTCTCTGTTTTTACCACCAAAGTAGATAACCTCACATTTATCCACATTATACTTCATCTGCCATGCATTTGCCCACTCACCTAACCTATCCAAGTCACTCTGCAGCCTCATAGCATCCTCCTCGCAGCTCACACTGCCACCCAACTTAGTGTCACCCGCAAATTTGGAGATACAACATTTAATCGTCTCGTCTAAATCATTAATGTACAATGTAAACAGCTGGGGCCCCAGCAAAGAACCTTGTGGTACCCCACTAGTCACTGCCTGCCATTCTGAAAAGTACCCATTTACTTCTACTCTTTGCTTCCTGTCTGACAACCAGTTCTCAATCCACGTCAGCACACTACCCCCAATCCCATGTGCTTTAACTTTGCACATTAATCTCATGTGTGAGACCTTGTCGAAAGCTTTCTGAAAGTTCAAATATACCACATCAACTGGTTCTCCCTTGTCCACTCTAGTAGAAACATCCTCAAAATATTCAAGAAGATTTGTCAAGCATGATTTCCCTTTTACAAATCCATGCTGACTTGGACCTATCATGTCACCTCTTTCCAAATGCGCTGCTGTGACATCCTTAATAATTGATTCCATCATTTTACCCACTACCGATGTCAGGCTGACCAGTCTATAATTCCCTGTTTTCTCTCTCCCTCCTTTTTTAAAAAGTGGGGTTACATTGGCTAGAGTCGATGGAATGTTGGAAAATGACTGTCAATGCATCTGCTATTTCCAAGGCCACCTCCTTAAGTCTGGGATGCAGTCCATCAGGCCCTGGGGATTTATCGGCCTTCAATCCCATCAATTTCCCCAGCACAATTTCCCGACTAATAAGGATTACCCTCAGTTCCTCCTCCTTACTAGACCCTCTGACCCTTTTTATATCCGGAAGGTTGTTTGTGTCCTCCTTAGTGAATACTGAACCAAAGTACTTGTTCAATTGGTCTGCCATTTCTTTGTTCCCCGTTATGACTTCCCCTGATTCTGACTGCAGGGGACCTACGTTTGTCTTTACTAACCTTTTTCTCTTTACATATCTATAGAAGCTTTTGCAATCCGCCTTAATGTTCCCTGCAAGCTTCTTCTCGTACTCCATTTTCCCTGCCCTAATCAAACCCTTTGTCCTCCTCTGCTGAGTTCTAAATTTCTCCCAGTCCCCGGGTTCGCTGCTATTTCTGGCCAATTTGTATGCCACTTCCTTGGCTTTAATACTATCCCTGATTTCCCTTGATAGCCACGGTTGAGCCACCTTCCCTTTTTTATTTTTATGCCAGACAGGAATGTACAATTGTAGTTAGTTCATCCATGTGGTCTCTAAATGTCTGCCATTGCCCATCCACAGTCAACCCCTTAAGTATCATTCGCCAATCTATCCTAGCCAATTCACGCCTCATACCTTCAAAGTTATCCTTCTTTAAGTTCTGGACCATGGTCTCTGAATTAACTGTTTCTTTCTCCATCCTAATGTAGAATTCCACCATATTATGGTCACTCTTCCCCAAGGGGCCTCGCACAATGAGATTTCTAATTAATCCTCTCTCATTGCACAACAACCAGTCTAAGATGGCTTCCCCACTAATTGGTTCCTTGACATATTGGTCTAGAAAACCATCCCATATGCACTCCAGGAAAGCCTCCTCCACGGTATTGCTTCCAGTTTGGTTAGCCCAATCTATATGCATATTAAAGTCACCCATGATAACTGCTGCACCTTTATTGCATGCACCCCTAATTTCCTATTTGATGCCCTCCCCAACATCACTATTACTGTTTGGAGGTCTGTACACAACTCCCACTAACGGTTTTTGCCCTTTGGTGTTCTGCAGCTCTACCCATATAGATTCCACATCATCCAAGCTAATGTCCTTCTTAACTATTGCATTAATCTCCTCTTTAACCATTAATGCTACCCCACCTCCTTTTCCTTTTATTCTATCCTTCCTGAATGTTGAATACCCATGGATGTTGAGTTCCCAGCCCTGATCATCCTGGAGCCACGTCTCTGTAATCCCAATCACATCATATCTGTTAACATCTATTTGCACAATTAATTCATCCACCTTATTACGGATACTCCTTGCATTAAGACACAAAGCATTCAGGCTTGTTTTTTTAACACCCTTTGTCCTTTTAGAATTAAGATGTAGTGTGGCCCTTTTTATTTCTTGCCTTTGTTTACTTGGCCTTCCACTATTGCTTTTTAACTTTCTACCATCTGTTTCTGACTCCATATTACTTCGCCCTATCTCGCTGCATAGATTCCCATCCCCCTGCCATATTAGTTTAAACACTCCCGAACTGCATTAGCAAATGTTACCCCCAGGACATCAGTTCCAGTCCTGCCCAAGTGCAGACCGTCCCTTTTGTACAGGTCCCACTTCCCCCAGAACTGGTTCCAATGTCCCAGGAATTTGAATCCCTCCCTCTTGCACCACTGCTCAAGCCACGTATTTATTCTAACTATCCTGCTCCCTCTACTCTGATTAGCACGTGGCACTGGTAGCAGTCCAGAGATTACTACCTTTGAGGTCCTACTTTTTAATTTAACTCCTAGCTCCCTAAATTCAGCTTGTAGGACCTTTTCCCGCTTCTTACCTATATCGTTGGTACCTACATGTACCACGACAACTGGCTGTTCACCCTCCCTCTCCAGAATGCTCTGCAGCTGCTTTGAGACATCCTTGACCCTTGCACCAGGGAGGCAACATACCATCCTGGAGTCCCGGTTGTGGCCGGAGAAACTCCTATCTATTCCCCTTACAATAGAGTCCCCTGTCACTATAGCTCTCCTGCTCTTTTTCCCACCCTTCTGTGCAGCAGAGCCACCCACGGTGCCATGAACCTGGCTGCTGGTGCCTTCTCCTGGTAAGTCATTTCCCCCAACAGTATCCAAAATGGTATATCTGTTTTGGAGGGAGATGACCGCAGGGGACTCCTGCACTACCTTCCTGGTCTTGTCTTGTCTCTTGGTCACCCATTCACTATTTGTCCTAACCCTTACCTGCGGTGTGACCAACTCACTAAATGTGCTATCCACAACATTCTCAGCATCGCGCGTGCTCCAGAGTGAGTCCATCCGCAGCTCCAGTGCTGTCATGCGGTCTGTCAGGAGCTGTAGCTGGACACACTTCCCGCACACATAGTAGTCAGGGATACTGGAAGCGTCCCTGACTTCCCACATAGCACAGGAGGAGCATGACACGGGTCCAACCTCTCCTGCCATGGCTTAACCCTTAAATTAATTCACTTACTAAAATTTACTTAAACACCAAACAGCTACTTAGTAGTTCGCTGCCAATTAAACCAATCTAAAAGTCAGTCTAAAAGAGAGTTATACTTACCAGTCGAACAGCCAACCACTTACCAGCTTGGCTATGACGTGATCTTTAGTGTTATAGCCTTTGCAGGTATAGTCTTTGTACCGGCACTGGTGGGCCCTGTGGTTTCCTCCACACCGCCAGCACGGGGCTAGCCAGTTGGCCCCATGTGGCGGACTCAGGGTTGCGGGACTCAGGGCAGCAGTCTTGCCTCTGAAAGTCGCCATTCGGTTCAATGTACTCGTCGGGTTAGAGTCCTGGGTGTGAGTCATAATCCTCTTAGAGCCACGGACCGAAATCATGAATGCCTAGCTCACTTCGATTGCCTTCTGCAGGGTGACCGTAGTGTCCGCAGAGAGCAGTTTATGGAGGAGGCCCTCGTGGCCAATTCCAATAACGAAGATGTCCCTTAGTGGTTCGGTGAGGTGGTCGCCAAAATCAGATAGTGCAGCCAATCATCTGAGGTCTGCAGCATATTTCGCAATTTCTTGGCCTTCGGGCCGCTGGTGGGTGTCGAACCGGTGTCTGTCTGTGAGGATGCTCTCTTTAGGTTTGAGTTGTTCTTGTATTATAGTTACGAGCTCCACGTAAGTCTTGGTTGTCATCTTCGCTGGGGCTAGCGGGTCCCTGACGAGGTCATAGACGTTGGGCCCACAACTGCTGAGCAGGATGGCTCTGCGCTTATCAGCCAGCGAGGTCGGTGTGTCTCCCGCCGGGTCGTTCGCAATGAAAAAGTATTCGAACCTTTCCACAAAGGCATCCCAATCTTCCCCATCAGCGAATTGTTGGAAGTTGCTTCGGTTAGACATGTTGTGTGTGGAAATTTGTAACCTCGGGTCGCCAGTTGTAGTATATGTCAGCATTCTAATAACGACTTCACAAGGTATGGGTATAGTACTTGAACTTGAGTGACCTTAGTCCATTTATTGCAGCTCCTTGAGTGCGTACACCAAGAGGTGA
Source organism: Pristiophorus japonicus (assembly GCF_044704955.1). Taxonomy (NCBI): domain Eukaryota; kingdom Metazoa; phylum Chordata; class Chondrichthyes; family Pristiophoridae; genus Pristiophorus; species Pristiophorus japonicus. The sequence goes on along the minus strand of NC_091978.1, from coordinate 177,172,971 downwards.
GCTCCCTTTTATACTTGGTTACCTGCAGTGTGCAGGCGACCCTTAGGTCTCCACCAGTAGCACCTTCTGGTGGTACAGGTATGGTGTATACAATGTGAAGGTCAGTGGTCTAGTGTTACAGTACACATATTAACATACATAACAGGTTGTGCTTTACCAGTCAGGAGTTTCAAGAGTTTGTGAAACTCAATGGCATAAAACATGTAAGGTCAGCACCGTTCAAGCCTATGTCCAACGAGCAAGCAGAACGTGCAGTACAAATTATCAAGCAAAGCATTAGGAGAGTAACCCAAGGGTCACTGCAGACCCGCTTGTCCTGCATACTGCTGAGTTACAGGACAAGACCCCACACACTCACAGGGATCTCGCCTGCTGAACTCATGATGAAAAGAGGTCTTAAGACCAAGCTATCTCTGGTACATCCGGATTTAAGTAATCATGTTGAATACAGAAGGCGAAGTCAACAAGGGTACCATGATCTCGCAACTGTGTCACGTGAGATTTCTGTTAATGATCCTGTATATGTGTTGAATTATGGTCAGGGTCCTAAATGGATCGCTGGTACAGTCATGGCCAAGGAGGGCAACAGGGTATTCGTTATTAAGCTCAAGAATGGGCAAACTTGCAGGAAACACATGGATCAAACGAAGCTGAGGCACACAGACGAGCCAGAACAGTCGGATGAAAAAACCATCGACGACCATCCAACCTACCAGCAGTCTTCAGAGGACTCAAGGGTCATCAGTGAACCCAGAATTTCTATTATGGACCTGTTCAATAAAAATGGACTTGCAATTCCTGACATGGCCACTGCCACCCCCTAACTAGTCAGTCATCCAGCCATCAGCCACAACAGACCCCGTACACTCACCCAAGGCTGGAATCGAACTGAGACGGCCAACCCGGGAGCACAAAGCACTGGACCGTCTCAACCTGTGAAAGACTGTGATAAGATCTCAGAGGGAGGTATTGTCATGTATGTACATTCTGTTTGTAGCCGCCAGATGGTGTCATTGTTGGAGGCCACTGAGCAGCACGCACATGGTGCTGCTCTGGTATAAAAGGCCAGCCATTTTGAGAGCCAGGCACTTTGGGCCTAAATAAAGCAGAAGCAAGGCTGTACCTTGCTTAGTTAAACAGTACTCAGTTTGAACCTTTATTGCATACATAACATATACCAACATTGGTCTGAAATCATAAGTATCATGGACAAAAACACCCAACCCCCGCCCACACCCCACTTTTTCCACCATTGACATCAATCAAATGTTCAACATGTCCAGCAACACAGAATACAAATACAAACCTGGAGGGTGGTCCCTTCCCCCCTATACATTGCAACAAATTGCACACACACATGGAGGTATAACACAGCCATCACTTGCGGACATGCACCTCATTTTCCTTCCCCCCTCTCCTTCTTCTCCCCACCTCTACCCCTTCCCCTCCTCGCTCCACGGCACCTGGCCAAAGAGCTCCTCAGGCGGTGCCTCACTGGGGGGGATGAAGGCATAGGCAGTGGTTACACGGGTACTGGAGCGGGGGTTGCCAAGGGGGGAACATTCTCTGATGCAGAAGCAGAATCTTGGTCCTGCCTTTCATCTGTTGTTCGTAGTGGTGGTGCGAAACCTAGGGGAGGAGTGCTGCGCTCGGGGACCATTGGGAGGCCTGTGCCAGCAATGTTCCTGACTATCGCCTCCAGGGCCTCCGCCATCCACAGAACGTACTCAGTCATGGTGGCCAGCTGTCGGGATATGCCCCCCCAATGCTTTGAGAAGCTGGTCACCAATGTCTCATCATCATCATAGGCAGTCCCTCGGAATCGAGGAAGACTTGCTTCCACTCTTAGCATGAGTTCTTAGGTGGCTGTACAGTCCAATACGAGAACCACAGTATCTGTCACAGGTGGGACAGACAGTGGTTGAAGGGAAGGGTAGGCGGAGAGCCGAGTTTGCCACATGCTCCTTCCGCTGCCTGCGCTTGATTTCTGCATGCTTTCGGCGACGATTCTCGAGGAGCTCAGCGTCCTCCCAGATCCACTTCCACCACTTAGGGCGGTCTATGGCCAAGGACTCCCAAGTGTCAGTGGGGATGTCGCACTTTATCAGGGAAGCTTTGAGGGTGTCGTTGTAACGTTTCCTCTGCCCACCTTTGGCTCATTTGCCGTGGACGAGTTCCAAGTAGAGAGCTTGCTTTGGGAGTCTCGTGTCTGGCATGTGAACTATATGGCCTGCCCAGCGGAGCTGATCAAGTGTGGTCAGTGCTTTAATGCTGGGTATGTTGGCCTTGTCGAGGACACTAATGTTGGTACGTCTGTCCTCCCAAGGGATTTGTAGGATCTTGCGGAGACATAGTTGGTGGTAATTTTCCAACAACTTGAGGTGTCTACTGTACATGGTCCATGTTTCTGAGCCATACAAGAGGGCGGGTATTGCTACGGCCCTGTAGACCATGAGCTTGGTGACAGTTTTGAGGACCTGGTCTTCAAACATTCTTTTCCTCAGGCAGCCGAAGGCTGCACTAACACACTGGAGGTGGTGTTGGATCTTGTTGTCGATGCCTGCTCTTATTGATAGGAGGCTCCCGAGATAAAGGAAGTGGTCCACGTTGTCCAGGGCTGCGCCATGGATCTTGATGTCTGGGGGGCAGTGCTGTGCGGCAAGAACAGGCTGGTGGAGGACCTCTTACTGATGCTTAACGTAAGGCCCATGCTTTCATACGCCTCGGTAAATACGTTGACTATGTCCTGGGACTATGTCCTGGAGTACAGCATCTGTATGTGCACAGATGCAGGCGTCGTCCACCAATGTCTACAGTCCTCCTGGACAACTGTACCATCTCTCCGCTCTCATGTGGCGCTCATGGATCAGACCTGCCATGTCCTCGAAACCTCCGTGGGGTCGGCGCCGTTCTGGGGACAAATGAGTTGCCCTGTGGCGAGGTGCTTGGGGCCGGTACCTCCAGAGTAGAGGCAGGAATGACTGGAGGAGCACTAGATGGCCTTGGGGTGGAATGGCTTCTGGAGCGTGGCAATGCAGGTTCCTCTAAGTCGGCGCTCTCATCCGTAGAGAATTGACCCAGCGGATGGACGTGAGAATCGGAGCTCCTCAGCACCAGATGTAGGATCATCCGTTGAGTCGGGCCCCGCGGCCCCACCTTCTGGCCTCTGTGGTCTTGCCTGGGGCTGTGCTGCTGGCTGAGCTGCAAAACATAAATGAAGTTATTAGAGGAGAAGGGGGTGCTGTGGTCACAAGGTGATTCCAGTGCTACACACAGCAAATGCACGGCAAAAGCACCACCGCTCTCAAAATCATCACAGACATCACATTTCATGACCAGCAACACATTGTGGATTGCAATGATTTTAATTAGGCCAGCATTATTTACAGAACAATTTTAGAAATCATCTATCATATATGATTGTTCGGATATGAGTGGGTGTGGCATCTATTGACTTTACATCACGCAATGGTGTCAACTTTACTCACGTCGCTTCACTTTAGGATCTGCAGATGCACCCGTAGCTGTCCGGGGGTGCTTCCCCACGAGTGCGAGCACCCGCTCCTCCATCTCAGTGATGTCGCTGGGGACTGGTGGCCCCCCACCCGTTCGCCTCTGCACCGACCTCACCGTCGATAGCTTCTTCTGTAAAAGGTGACAGGACGACATGGCATGAGATCATTACGTGATGTCATTGCTAGGTACTGTCACAGATACTGATACAACACATAACCGATAGATGTAATCATGATTATTATGAAAATTATCATTCTTTACCTAAAGACCTACACCGTGACCGCAGGCTTTGACTACAACATTCCCGGTAAAAGTGAAAGACCTCACATCTGTTGATAGTCACTCATGACTGTTACAAATCAAATTATACAAATACATAAGTACATGTAAATAATGTAATACTTACTCTTGCCGATCCCAACAAGGTCGTTCCATCATTTGCGGCATTGGTTGCCCTCACGCACCTCGTTGGTCGCTGACGAGACCACCTCTGCTATCTCGGCCCATATCTTCTGGTAGGCCTTTGGGGTGGGCTTCCCACGCCCTCCCTGGGTTAAATCATCCTAGCGTAACTCGACCTCCTGCAGGAGGGAGGCATTTGCCTCATCTGTGTCCCTTCTGGCTGCTTTGCGTGCTCCAATGTGCTCCTCTCCCAGCTCACTGCTCTTGCCAGCGTCAGTCTCCACAGCGTGCTGTGTCACCTCCACCTCTCCCTCGACTATAGGCCAAATTTGGGAAAATATGTGGCTGGTAACAGCTAATTTTTGTTTCCCTATTTGCTCTAAAGCTCTAAACTCTCCCTCCTTCCTCCCAAAGCAGCCACACCACACCCAGCCACGCTTTCAGTCCCTCTCAGTTCCCTCTCTCTCTGTCTCCTCTTCTGCACATGTCATGATGACCCTTGACCTCCTGAATCACGCGAATTGAGCATTGCCATGTCGTTGCTAAGGACGGCGACACTTTACGGCAGTAGGTCAGAGAGATTTAACACTACCGCCCATTTCATATCGCTTGCGGTAACGCCCAATTTCAAAAATGGAGACTAGGTGCTTTGAGAATGGGTAAGAAGCCGGTGATCTGAAAACCCATTTTTACCGCCCACGCCGGAAATATCGCCCATTTTTGGACAATCTGCACAAAAGTGTAAAATCTAGCCCATGGTATGGAAAGGTGAACAACAGAATTCATGTTATTTCTGTGATGTATTCCCAGAAAATGCTCTGTATGGCATCCTGCCAACTGAATGAAGAACTAGGTGAGGCCAATGAAGTTTCTTTCTAATTTGTGTATTTCTTATCTTCACATCTGTAGCTTAACATAAACAGAAAAATTGAAGCTTCGCCAAAATGCAGCAGCATTTTCCAATGAACAGGAAACTAAAGTCAGCCAGGTACACAAAGAGAACATTTGAAATTTCCAAAAGAGGAATCACACAAAGTCTTGCCACATTGTTAAAGAAAGTAACAGCCTTCTTGGACTGTAAACTTTATCACTAAGACGATTTAAATGCCTTAGCAAGTTTCAACTCAGCTGGGAGAGTTTAGCTAGAGGGTGTTACCATAGTTAAACATTGTTAAAAGCAGGTGCAGAGTGCAGAGGGTGGAGGGCAAGGCGTGGGGGGAGTGAAAGGCAGAAAATAAGCATCTAACTGCAAGGCAACAGACACAGCTAATCAAAATCAGAACAGAGAAAAATCATAGATCAAGTTGTGACTGCTTTGCTGAACATTTGCCAGTGTACAGAATCTGTCTTTCTTTATTGAACAAGAAAAATAAATAATACATCGCAAAACATATGGAGCATTTTATAATTTCAATCTTTTTAAAATTACCAGGTGAATTTACAGCACATTTAATACAGTCAAAATCAAATAGTAATCAGCATACATGCTGATTTAGATAAGGGATCAATGTTAACTAGTGCCAGGGTTGGCCAAATTTAGCATTGAATGCTGCAGATTGCCATTGGTGGTATATTGGCACTTATTGTAATTATTGCCACTCAGCATTCTCCACAAACTGTATCAGCATTCCACACAGTATCCAAAACCAATAGGCCATTATTAAAATGTAAAATTGGGTATTGTAAATCAGAATTGTATTGTGGCAATAAAATAAACTGAAGCTCCATTCAGTCAGAATTGAAGTAAGATGAAATACCATTACCCAGACAGTCTGTGCTTTTGCCATATTTGAGAGCATGGAAATGCTTTATGTTAGTGAATAGTGAAGTGTTTGAACATAACATAAGAACATAAGAACATAAGAATTAGGAACAGGAGTAGGCCATCTAGCCCCTCGAGCCTGCTCCGCCATTCAACAACATCATGGCTGATCTGGCCGTGGACTCAGCTCCACTTACCCGCCCGCTCCCCGGAACCCTTAATTCCCTTATTGGTTAAAAATCTATCTATCTGTAATTTGAATACATTCAATGAGCTATCCTCAACTGCTTCCTTGGGCAGAGAATTCCACAGATTCACAACCCTCTGGGAGAAGAAATTCCTTCTCAACTTGGTTTTAAATTGGCTCCCCCGTATTTTGAGGCTGTGCCCCCTAGTTCTAGTCTCCGCGACCAGTGGAAACAACCTCTCTGCCTCTATCTTGTCTATCCCTTTCATGATTTTAAATGTTTCTATAAGATCACCCCTCATCCTTCTGAACTCCGAGTAAAGACCCAGTCTACTCAATCTATCATCATAAGATAACCCCCTCATCTCCGGAATCAGCCTAGTGAATCGTCTCTGTACCTCCTCCAAAGCTAGTATATCCTTCCTTAAGTAAGGTGACCAAAACTGCACGCAGTACTCCAGGTGCGGCCTCACCAATACCCTATAAAGTTGCAGCAGGACCTCCCTGCTTTTGTACTCCATCCCTCTCGCAATGAAGGCCAACATTCCATTCGCCTTCCTGATTACCTGCTGCACCTGCAAACTAACTTTTTGGGATTCATGCACAAGGACCCCCAGGTCCCTCTGCACTGCAGCATGTTGTAATTTCTCCCCGTTCAAATTATATTCCCTTTTACTGTTTTTTTCCCCAAGGTGGATGACCTCACATTTTCCGACATTGTATTCCATCTGCCAAACCTTAGCCCATTCACTTAACCTATCTAAATCTCTTTGCAGCCTCTCTGTGTCCTCTACACAACCCGCTTTCCCACTAATCTTTGTGTCATCTGCAAATTTTGTTACACTACACTCTGTCCCCTCTTCCAGGTCATCTATGTATATTGTAAACAATTGTGGTCCCAGCACCGATCCCTATGGCACACCACTAACCACCGATTTCCAACTCGAAAAGGACCCAATTATCCCGACTCTCTGCTTTCTGTTAGCCAGCCAATTCTCTATCCATGCTAATACATTTCCTCTGACTCCGCGTACCTTTATCTTCTGCAGTAACCTTTTGTGTGGCACCTTATCGAATGCCTTTTGGAAATCTAAATACGCCACATCCATCGGTACACCTCTATCCACCATGCTCGTTATATCCTCAAAGAATTCCAGTAAATTAAACATGATTTCCACTTCATAAATCCATGTTGCATCTGCTTGATTGCACTATTCCTATCTAGATGTCCCGCTATTTCTTCCGTAATGATAGCTTCAAGCATTTTCCCCACTACAGATGTTAAACTAACCAGCCTATAGTTACCTGCCTTTTGTCTGCCGCCTTTTTTAAACAGAGGCGTTGTTGGAGCGGATTTTTGGACATATACTTGACTAGTACACGGGACCAAACATTTGTTTTTATTTTCCCCTTTTCTGAATTTTGTATGGGACAATACTGATGCATTATGCTTTATATAAAAAAACATAGTTAGACTTCAAGGTATGCTGGCCTTGAGTTATGGAGATAGGAAAGTGAGATAATGAACGACTGGAGAGATAAGTGGGATGTTTGTCTATACCGGTGCCAAAAGACCTGCACTTGTTTATAATGCTCTGTCACAATGCAGGCTGGTTTATATCAAGAACTCAGCCTTGGATAGTAAAAGCTTTGTAAACCTTGTAATGCGATGATTAGACTTAAGGACTAGTGATAAAGCATGTGATGTAAAGTGACGTAATTTGTAAGATAAAAGAACCTCACTGGAGATGCCAATTTGAGAAGTGGTTCAGAGACAGGGGTCTCTATCACTTCTCCCAAAGCTTTGTCTCCGATTTAATAAACCTCTCTTTATAAATTATACAGTCTCGGAAATATTTTTCCACAACAGGCGTTACATTAGTTGCTTTCCAATCAGCTGGTACCTCCCCAGAGTCCAGAGAATTTTGGTAGATTATAACGAATGCATCTGCTATAACTTCCGCCATCTCTTTTAATACCCTGGGATGCATTTCATCAGGACCAGAGGACTTGTCTTCCTTGAGTCCCATTAGCCTGTCCAGCACTACCCCCCGAGTGATAGTGATTATCTCAAGCTCCTCCCTTCCCACATTCCCGTGACCAGCAATTTTTGGCATGGTTTTTGTGTCTTCCACTGTGAAGTCCGAAGCAAAATAATTGTTTAAGGTCTCAGCCATTTCTACATTTCCCATTATTAAATCCCCCTTCTCATCTTCTGAGGGACCAACATTTACTTTAGTCACTCTTTTCCGTTTTATATATCGGTAAAATCTTTTACTATCTGTTTTTATGTTTTGTGCAAGTTTACTTTCGTAATCTATCTTTCCTTTCTTTATTGCTTTCTTAGTCATTCTTTGCTGTCATTTAAAATTTTACCAATCTTCTAGTTTCCCACTAACCTTGGCCACCTTATATGCATTGGTTTTTAATTTGATACTCTCCTTTATTTCCTTGGTTATCCATGGCTGGTTATCCCTTCTCTTACCGCCCTTCTTTTTCACTGGAATATATTTTTGTTGAGCACTATGAAAGAGCTCCTTAAAAGTCCTCCACTGTTCCTCAATTGTGCCACCGTTTAGTCTCTGTTTCCAGTCTAATTTAGCCAACTCTGCCCTCATCCCACTGTAGTCCCCTTTGTTTAAGCATAGTATGCTCGTTTGAGACACTACTTCCTCATCCTCAATCTGTATTACAAATTCAACCATACTATGATCACTCATTCCGAGAGAATCTTTTACGAGGAGATCGTTTATTATTCCTGTCTCATTACACAGGACCAGATCTAAGATAGCTTGCTCCCTTGTAGGTTCTGTAACATACTGTTCTAAGAAACAATCCCGTATGCATTCTATGAATTCCTCCTCAAGGCTACCCCATGCGATTTGATTTGACCAATCGATATGTAGGTTAAAATCCCCCATGATTACTGCCGTTCCTTTTTCACATGCCTCCATTATTCCCTTGATTATTGCCCGCTCCACCGTGAAGTTATTATTTGGGGGCCCATAAACTACGCCCACCAGTGACTTTTTCCCCTTACTATCTATAATCTCCACCCACAATGATTCAACATTTTGTTCATTAGAGCCAATATCGTCTCTTACAACTGCCCTGATATCTTCCTTTATTAACAGAGCTACCCCACCTGCTTTCCCTTCTTGTCTATCTTTCCGAATTGTCAGATACCCCTGTATGTTTAATTCCCAGTCTTGGCCACCCTGCAACCACGTTTCTGTAATGGCCACCAAATCATACCCATTTGTAATGATTTGTGCCTTCAACTCATTTACTTTATTTCGAATGCTGCGTGCGTTTAGGTAGAGTGTTTTAATTCTAGTTTTTAAACCATGATTTTTAGTTTTGACCCCTCCTGCAGCCCCTTTATATTCATACATATTGTCCCTTCCTATCACCTTGTGGTTTACACTTACCCCAGTGCTACTCTGCTCTGTTGCCTCCTGCCTTTTGCATTCTTTCTTGGGATCCTGTTCATCTGAGCTCTCACCCACTCTAACTAGCTCATAGCCCTCTCCTGTGTTCCGAATACTCCTTGTACTCCTTGCTTTTGTTCCTGATGTTATGCCCCATAAACAAAATAGGTTAGAAGGAGGATTTAAAGGAAGAGGCAAAGTGCTTTACAAAGGATATATTGGCCACTATGCCCTGTGCTCTGGAATTCACGCCCAAAACTATTTCACCTCACTAACTGTAAAAACCTTCCTGTAAGCCTTGTTTGTTAACGCTGATTTAGGTTGCCAACCCCCTCCCACAAATTCATGATCCATTCTAGTTATTCATTGCCAGAAATAGCTCAACCATGTGAAGCGTGATCTTGCCTCACTCTCCTCAGCCAAAACCATGCACTGCTCTAGGATAATCCTGGAAACCAAGGACCTTTTCTCCTGTCCTTTATATCCTTTGTAAAGCACTTTGCCTCTTCCTCTAAATCCTCCTTCTAACCTATCTTGTTTATGGTGCATAACATCAAGAACAAAACCAAAGGCTCCTTTTCTCCTTAGCCAACTGCTTCCTTTTCCCTGTCCCTTCCACCCTCACCAAGTGTGAAGAGGTCATTGATTTCTTCATCTCCAAGATTGAGACCATCCATACAGCTATCTCTGCTGCTACCTTCCCTTCTTCTCCTCCCACTTTTTAGCCTGCATACTCGAGTTCTGATCTCCTGTCACTTTGTAGTTTCTCTCCCATCCCCCTCCACTTTTTAGGCTCAGTTGTTCCAGTAGGACCACCCTCTCTGCTTTGGCCTTCACTTCACTCAAGTCCTGACCACTTAACTACCCATCCTAGCCCCATACTAAGTGACAGTCTTAATGCTTGTCTCTCTCTCTCTCTTTTAAATCCATCTTCATCACCCTCAAAGAAAACCGACCCTTAACCCATCCATCCTCTGAAACTAATGACCCATCTACAAACTACCTTTCTTTTCTAAGGTCCTCAATGTGTTGTTATCATTGACCTCCATGCCGATCTTTCCTCAAACTCCTGATTAGAATCCCTTCAGTCTGGCCTCTGCTTTGCTCACAGCACTAAGACTGCCGTGCCCAAAGACAGAAATGACATCCTCTGTGTTATATATGTAAACTTGTATATCTATCTTGTACAGCCACCAGAGGGCTCATCCCCTGGAGTCCCAAGAGATCCCATAATCCCTTGGGAGCACAGGTACTTAAGGAGGCCTCACAGGCTGGAGAGGCACTCTGGAGACCTGCAAAAAAGACTACTGTCACACTTTACTTTGAGCTCACTGTATCCAGTCAGACTCTTTATTCATACATAACAATTGGCGACGAGATACAGATAACGAACTCTACCGCAACGATACAGAGAACAGTGGGCATCCTGGAGAAGTTTTCAGAGGGAGATGATTGGGAAACCTTCGTGCAGTGACTCGACCAATACTTCGTGGCCAAGGAGCTGGAAGGAGAAGCGAACGCTGCCAAACGAAGGGCGATTCTCCTCACCATTTGCGGGGCATCAACCTATGGCCTCATGAGAAATCTGCTTGCTCCAGCAAAACCCACAGAGAGATCGAACGATGATTTGTGCACACTGGTCCGGGAGTATCTGAACCCGAAGGAAACTGTTCTGATGGCGAGGTACTGGTTCTACACCTACAAAAGGTCTGAAGGCCAGGAAGTGGTGAGTTATGTGGCCGAGCTAAGACGCCTTGCAGGACATTGCAAACTTGAAGGACATTTGGAGCACATGCTCGGAACCTTTTTCGTACTTGGCATTGGCTACGAAACCATACTTCACAAACTTTTGACTGTGGAGACCCCAACCTTGAGTAAGGCCATAGTGATATCCCAGACGTTCATTGCCATCAGTGACAATACTAAGCAAATCTCTCAGCACACGAGTGCTGCTACAAGTACTGTGAACAAAGTGATGTTGTTTTCAAATCGCAACGTACAGGGCAGGCCCCACATGCCTGCAGTTGCACGTCCGCAGAGGTCTTAGGATCCACCATCAAGGGTAATGAATGCAAAGCCATCAACATGTTGTTGCTACTGCGGGGGTGATCACCGTTTCCATTCATGCTACTTCAAAAGGTACATTTGCAATGGCTGTGGAACAATGGGACACCTCCAACATATGTGCAGGCGAGCTGCAAATCCTGTTAATCCTGCAAACCACCATGTTGCAGAGGAGGACAGATCCATGGCGGATCACAATGAACCAGAGCCTCAGGCTGAGGAGGCAGAGGTATATGGGGTGCACACATTTACCACAAAGTGTCCCCGATAATGGTTGAACTAAATGGATTCCTGGTGTCAATGGAGCTGGACACGGGCATGAGTCAGTCCATTATGAGTAAAATGACTTTCGAAAAATTGTGGTGCAGCAAGGCCTCAAGGCCAGTCTTGACTCCAATTCGCACAAAACTGAGAACTTACACAAAGGAACTGATGCCTGTAATCGGCAGTGCTACTGTAAAAGTCTCCTATAATGGAGTGGTGCACAAGCTACCACTTTGTGTGGTACCGGGCGATGGTCTCACGCTGCTCGGCAGGAGCTGGCTGAGAAAGATACACTGGAACTGGGACAACATCCGAGCGCTCTCATCCGCTGACGACACTTCATGTGCCCAGGTCTTAAACAAGTTCCCTTCGCTGTTTGAACCAGACATCGGGAAGTTCCAAGGAGCAAAAGTGCAGATCTACCAAATTCCGGGGGCGCGACCCATCCATCACAAGGCGAGAGTAGTACCGTACAAGATGAGAGATAGCGTAGAGAACGAGCTAGACCGGCTGCAAAGTGAGGGCATCATCTCACCGATCGAATTCAATGTGTGGGCCAGTCCGATTGTTCCTGTCCTCAAGGGAGACTGCACCGTCAGAATCTGTGGCGATTACAAAGTAACTATCAATCATTTCTCCAATACCCACTACCAAAGGCTGACGACCTTTTTGCTACGCTAGTGGGAAGAAAGACTTTCACAAAGCTGGACTTGACCTCGGCCTACATGACGCAGGAGCTGGAGGAATCATCGAAGGCCCTCACCTGCATCAACATGCACAAAGACCTCTTCTTTTATAACAGATGCCCGTTTGGAATTCGATCAGTGGCGGCAATATTCCAGAGAAACATGGAAAGCTTAGTGAAGTCGGTCCCGCGCATGGTGGTCTTCCAGGACGACATCTTGGTTACATAGTCGAGCATCTGCAGAACCTGGAGGAGGTTCTTAGTCGACTCAACCGTGTGGGGTTCAGGTTAAAACGCTCGAAGTGCGTTTTCCTGGCACCTGAAGTGGAGTTCCTGGGGAGAAGAATCGCGGCGGATGGCATCAGGCCACCGATTCGAAGATGGAGGCAATCGTGAATGCATCGAGGCCACAGAACATGACGGAGCTGCGGTCGTTTCTAGGACTCCTGAACTATTTTGGTAACTTCTTACCAGGTCTCAGCACACTGTTAGAACCACTGCATGTCTTACTGCGTAAAGGAGACGAATGGGTATGGGGTAAAAGCCTTTGTAAAACCGAGAAAATTGTTATGCTCAAACAAATTGTTTGTGTTGTATGATGCATGCAGGCGTTTGGTACTAGCATGTGATGCGTCATTGTATGACGTCGGGTGTGTATTGCAACAAGCTAATGATTTGGGGAAATTGCAACCGGTTGCTTATGCATCCAGGAGTCTGTCTAAGGCTGAGAGAGCCTACAGCATGATTGAAAAAGAAGCGTTAGCGTGTGTCTATGGGGTAAAGAAAATGCATCAATACATGTTTGGGCTAAAATTTGAATTGGAAACTGACCATAAGCCACTCATATCCCTGTTTTCCAAGAATAAGGGGATAAATACGAATGCATCGGCCCGCATCCAGAAATGGCCGCTCACGTTGTCTGCATATAACTACATCATCCGCCACAGGCCAAGCACAGAAAACGGTGCCGATGCTCTCAGTAGGCTGCCATTGCCCATCACGGGGGTTGAAATGGCACAGCCCGCAAACTTAGTCATGGTTATGGAAACATTTGAGAGTCAGCAGTCACCCGTCACAGCCCGACAGATTAGAACCTGGACGAACCAGGACCCCTTACTGTCCCTAGTTAAAAACTGTGTGCTTCACGGGAGCTGGTCCAGTGTCCTAGTGGAGATGCAGGAAGAGATAAAGCCGTTCCAGTGGCGCAAAGATGAAATGTCTATACAGGCAGACTGCCTTCTGTGGGGCAATTGAGTAGTGGTTCCCAAGAAGGGCAGAGACACCTTCATCAGTGGCCTCCACAGTACCCACCCAGGCATCGTAATGATGAAAGCGATAGCCAGATCCCACGTGTGGTGGCCCGGTATCGATGTGGACTTAGAGTCCTGCATGCACAGATGTAACACATGCTCGCAGTTAAGTAATGCACCCAGGGAGGCACCACTAAGTTTATGGTCTTGGCCCTCCAAACCATGGTCTAGGGTCCATGTCGACTATGCAGGCCTGTTCTTGGATAAAATGTTCCTTGTGGTTGTAGATGCATAATCCAAATGGATTGAATGTGAGATAATGTCGGCAAGCACGTCCGCTGCCACCACTGAAAGCCTGCGGGCCATGTTTGCCAACCACGGACCACCCGATGTCCTTGTGAGCGACAACGGGCCATGTTTTACCAGTGCCGAGTTCAAAGAATTCATGACCCGCAACGGGATCAAACATGTCACATCTGCCCCCTTCAAACCAGCATCCAATGGCCAGGCAGAAAGAGCAGTGCAAACTATCAAGCGGGGCTTGAAGAGGGTAACTGAAGCTCACTGCAGACTCGCCTATCCCGAGTCCTGCTTAGTTACCGCACAAGACCCCACTCGCTCACTGGGATCCCACCTGCTGAACTGCTCATGATAAGGGCACTTAAGACAAGGCTCTCGTTAGTTCATCCTGATTTACATGAACAGGTAGAGAGCAGGAGGGTTCAACAAAGTACATATCATGATAGCGCAAATGTGTCACGCAAAATTGAAATCAATGATCCTGTATTTGTATTGAATTATGGACAAGGTCCCAAGTGGCTTCCTGGTACTGTTGTGGCCAAAGAGGGGAGCAGGGTGATTCGGGTCAAACTTTCAAATGGACTCATTCAGCGGAAACACTTGGACCAAATCAAACTCAGATTCACGGACTATCCTGAGCAACCTACTTTGGACCCTACCTTCTTTGACCCCCAACCTACATACCAGTGGCAACCGACACCGCGGTTGACCACGAAGCAGAACCCATCATCCACAGCAGTCCGGCAGGGCACAACACACCAGGCAGCGCAACAAGGCCAGCTGCACAGCATCCCAGCGAGTCCCAACAGATGGTTCACCAATACCAGCATCTGCACCGAGACGATCAACCAGGGAAAGAAGGGCCCCAGATCATCTCACCTTCTAAATCGTTACACTGGTGACTTTGGGGGGCAGTGTTGTTTTATATGTAAACTTGTATATACGTTGTACAGCCACCAGAGGACTCATACCCTGGAGTCCCAAGAGATCCCATAATCCCTTGGGAGCACAGGTACTTAAGGAGGCCTCACAGGCTGGAGAGGCACTATGGAGACCTGCAATAAAAGACTTAGGTCAACTTTATTTTGAGTTCACAGGATCCAGTCAGACTCTTTATTCATACATAACACGCTGTGACTGTGACAATGATGCATCATCTGTTTCTCCTCCTTGACCTTTCCACAGCATTTGACACAGTCGACCATACCATTCTAACCTCCATCACACTTCCTCCGTGGTCCAACTCCGTCAGACTGCCCTAATATAGTTCCACTTCTACATTTCCAACTCAGTCCTACTCTCTGGTATCTCCTGCCTTAACTATCTGCTTCTCCACTTCTCCACTTCTCTCTTTACCTTTGAAAACTTTCTCAAAACTTGTCAACCTACTCTCCACCTGTGGCTCAGCATCCATTCCTCTATTTCCATTTGTGAAGCGCCTTGGGACATTTTCTGCAATAAAGGTGTTGTATAAATGCATGTTGTTGTTCTTGTTATACCGGTGAAAGATGAGGGGGCGAAAATTCAGGGTTCCAATAAGGTCCATTGCCGCCTGAATGCGGCGGCCAGGTGGCAGAATCCAATGGCCGCTGCTTTGCAGTTGAATAGTTGCCACACAGAAGTTTTAGGGGCGGTGCCTACTTCCGCCCCGGTCCCCCGACCTCCGCGGTAGTATAGGGCTTGTGGCCGTGATGACGCAATCAGGGTGCACACCGCTGCCACTCCGCCCCAGCCCTTATATTCAGTATAAAAAAGGCTGCCTGTTTTCTGACCGTGCCCCCACCAGCTTTTTGAGTCGGTGCACTTTGCCAGGCTGCTCGAGACCACCAGTGGGTGTGTTGGGATCGAGGTTTTTATTAACCACAATTTTGCAGAGTTCTTTGTAGGGATTTGCAAAGACGGCATCAGAATTCTAAGAACTTTTGGAGAGTTGGAAAAAGTTTTTCATTCTCACTGATTAGTCGTGGCCTGTGGGCATCATTCTCTGCTCCACAGAGGCCTCCTAGTGAGGGTTGAGCCTGCAGACTTAATGGGCTCAGTTTGGGCAGGGGAACGCCTTGCGCGAGACAGGGCAGCAAGCAGGAGAAGGTGGCACTGTCAGCAACAGGTCCAGAGGCAGCGAGCAAGGGAGGCAGCAGCCATGGCTGCCCAACATGGAGAAGGGCCTGCAGATGGCCACAGACCTCAACGTCGAGAGACTGGCCAGGAGGGAGATGGCGTGAGGAGGAGGGTCAGGTATGCTGACCCTCCACACCAGATAGTGGGTGAGGAGTCTTGCCAGCAGCAGCCTGCAGATGCTCGGGAACATCAGCAGGAAAAGGGAGAGAGCACTCAGCCAGCTGCCATTGGAGGGGCCCTGCACAGACCTGTGGCAAGGAGGCCCTACTGTGCAAGGGTGTACCAACGTCAGTTTTCCTTCCTGGAGCTCAGCGATAAACAATGTCTGCAAAGGCTCCAATTTAGGAAAGACATCCTGAGGGAGCTGTGCAATCTCCTGCGGTCAGATCTGCAGCCTCAGACAAGGCTGAGGGACAGCTCTCAGCGTTGAGACAAAAATGGCTATAGCTCTCAACTTCTACACTACTGGCTCTTTCCAGTCTGAAACTGCAGACATTTCTAATATATCACAATTCTCCACCCATCGCTCCATCCTGCAGGTCACCGATGCTCTCTGTAAGAGAAGACTGCAATATAATCTCCTTCCTGATGACCGGGGAGAAGCAGGTGGAGCGGCAGGCCGGATTAGTCCAGATTGCAGGGGGCCATCGACTGCATACACGTCGGAGTGAGGGCGCCACAAAACCATCCAGAGATATTAATGACCAGAAAGGGATTCCACTCCCTGAATGTCCAGCTGATGTGCGACCACCAGCGCAGTTGATGCCAGGTATCCAGGCAGCAACCACAATGCCTTCATCCTGTGCCAGAGCAGTGTGCCCACAATCTTCACCGGGCCAAACCAGGATTGTGGATGGCTGCTTGGGGACAAGGGATATCCCCTGTCCACTTGGCTGCTCACTCCCCTTTGGAACCCCAGGACTGCGGGCGAGCATGCCTATAACGAAGCTCATTCTGCCACCAGGTGCATCATCGAGTAGTGCAGCGGGATCCTCAAACAGAGATTCCGTTGCCTGGACCCCTCAGGTGGCACATTGCAGTACTCTCCTGAACGGGTCTCCATATTCGTGGTGGTCTGCTGCATGCGGCACAATCTGGCTGTCATGAGGGACCAGCCACTGACGGTAGAGCCAGCAGTACCACCACAGGAGGAGGAGGCGCAGCAGCAGGAGGAGGAGGAGGCACACGAGGAGGAGGAGGATCAGGATCCCCATCGTCAGCCACCCAGGAGACGTTGTCGCCATCCCAACCCTGCAAGGGAGGTGCAGATCCATCTGATTGCTGCTCAATTCAGATAATTTCATCCCCACATGAGCCTTCAGCTTCCATTATCCATGGCCATCCCAATGAGTGCCTTCACACATAATTGCCCACCGTCACATTATACACCTGCCCAGATATAGGTGCAAAAAATAAAGATTTAATACATCATCAAAAACAGTGCAAAATCTAACACAAAAACATCATTTCTCACCCTTGTACAATTCCTTATAACCCCTCTTACGCCTATCCTACTACTGCACCTAAATGACTCCCCTGTGGCTGTCTCATGGGTCTGGGCAGGCTGCTGATTCCTGTGTGGAAGCTGCAGATGTATTTTTAGGATGCCCTCGACCAGCTTTGGCCCTGGAAGGGCCGACTACAGACTGGTCAGCACCCTCCTGGGAGGGTTCTGTCATATCTTCAACTGTCATTGTAACCCATGTATAAACTGACCTAAGTTGTACACCATGAGAACATTGACCACTAGGTGGTGAACCTGTGGGAGACACTCCTAACCTGGACTTTCAGGTATAGAAGGGGAAGCTCCACCCACCTTCATCACTTCAGTGCTGGCTAATAAAGGACTGGTCACAGAATGACCTTCTCTCAAGCATGGGCCTCGTGTGCATTTGTACTGTATAGTAAGGACATATTATTGCCGATGAGAAACTGGGATTTAAACCACGCGAGCATGGCCACTAGCAGCACAGACGAGAGGTACTGCGTTGGTGATGAATGGGACGATTTTATTGAGAGACTACAGCAAAGGTTCGTCACCAAGGAATAGTTGGGACAGGATTCGGCCGACATACGCAGGGCTCAGCTCCTGACGGTTTGTGAATCCAGGACGTACTTCCTGATGAAGGCCCTTCCAGCGCCAGAGAAGCCGACGGACAAAACTTTTGAAGAGCTCAGTAAGTTGATCGGGGAACATTTTAAACGGGCGAGACACTGGTTTTACATGCACCAGTGGCGAGAAGGGCAAAACATTCCAGACTTTGTGGCAGACCTCCGGCGACTGGCGAGCCTATGTAAGTTCCCAGATGCATGCAGAGCGGAGATGCTGCGAGACTTTTTTATTGAGGGCATCGGGCACGCTGGGGCTTTCAAGAAACTGATTAAGACCAAAGACTTGACCCTGGAAACGGCGGCTTTGATGGCCCAGACATTTATCTCAGGGGAGGAAGAGACCAGAATGATGTTTGACAAAAATCTTGGCTTAAATGCAGCAAATGGACAGGGAGTCAACATTGTTAACGCGGCACACAGTTCTCCAGGCAGGCAGGGGCAATCGGACATGCCCGAGCATGTAGTCGAACCCAAAGGGGGAATTCAACAGAGACAATGGCTAGCTGAATGGCGATTCATGCCATCGCAAGGGACAATGTGGCCAGTAATGGGGCCATCAACACCTGTCAATGGTGCACTTAAGGACAGTTACAGAGACAGTCAGAGATGATCAACTGGTAATGGACCCTTTGTTTCCAACAACGGCTCATATTGGTGGTGTGGAGGCAAACACCCAGCCAGAGCTTGCAGGTATCAGCAATATACCTGCAGAAACTGCAACATCAGCGGTCACTTGGCGCGAATGTGCAGGAAGCCTGCAGCCAGGTTGATGTACGAGGAGGAGGGGCCCGATGTAAGCGTTACAAGGTCAAATGAACACTGGAGGAAATCGCTGGAAGCTGAAGTTCAGCGAGTTCATGTGGAACACATATACAGTTCATACACCAGGACGCCACTGAAATGATAAAAGTGTTTCTCAATGGCATCGCAGTATCAATGGAGCTAGACATAGGGGCCAGCCAGTTCCTGATGAGTATCAAACAGTTCGACAAGTTGTGGGCTCCCAAGGCCAGGAGGCCAAAATTATCGCCGATTGACGTACAGCTACGGACATATACAAAGAAGATCATTCCGGTGCTTGGCAGCACCACGGTAGTCGTAACTCACAAAGGGTCTGAGAACAGCTTGCCACTCTGGATTGTCCCGGGGGACGGTCCCACACTACTGGGGAGGAGTTAGCTTGCTGTCATGAACTGGAAATGGGGCGATGTCAATGCAATTTCTTCTGTGGAGCTAGTATCATGCTCACAGATCCTGGACAAATTTGACTCATTATTTCAACCTGGCATTGGCACTTTCATGGGGACCAAGGTTGTGATTCACATAAACCAGGACGCCAGGCCAGTACACCACAAGGCCAGAGCGGTGCCGTACGTGATGCGGGAAAAGATAGAAGGTGAATTGGACTGCCTGCTGAGGGAAGGCATCATCTCGCCAGTTGAATTCAGTGACTGGGCGAGCCCGATCGTGCCAGTGCTCAAGGCGGATGGGTCGGTCAGGATATGTGGTGATTACAAGGCCACCATCAATCGTGTGTCACTCCAAGACCAGTACCTGCTACCGAGAGTGGAGGACCTCTTTGCGACGCTATCCGGTGGCAAACTTTTTTCAAAATTGGAGCTGACCTCAGCTTACATGACCCAGGAGCTGGCGAGTGAGTCGAAGAAGCTGACCACCATCACGACACACAAGAGGTTGTTTGAGTACAACAGATGTCCGTTCGGGATTCGCTTGGCCGCCACGATCTTTCAACGAAATATGGAAAGCCTTCTCAAGTCGATTCCTCATCACGGGTTGCGATACTGAAGAACACCTCCACAACCCGGAGGAGGTGCTGCGTAGACTGGACCGGGTAGGGCTGCGACTGAAAAAGGTGAAGTGCGTCTTCCTAGCTCCAGAGGTAGAATTCCTAGGGATGAGGGTAGCAACAGACGGGATCAGACCTACTGCGTCCAAAACGGAAGCGATCCAAAGAGCACCCAGACCCCGCAACACAACAGAGCTGCGTTCGTTCCTGGGGCTCCTGAACTATTTTGGTAACTTTTTTCCAAAATTGAGCTCGCTATTAGAGCCGCTACATGTGCTCCTATGCAACGGTCGCGATTGGGTCTGGGGGGACAGCCAGGAAAGGGCTTTTGATGGGGCACGCAATTTGTTACGCTCCAACAATCTGTTAGCGCTATATGACCCATGTAAGAAACTTGTTTTAACATGCGATGCATCGCCCTATGGGGTCGGGTGTGTGTTGCAGCATGTTAATGCCAAGGGTCAGTTACAACCGGTAGCGTATGCCTCCAGAAGTCTGTCCCAGGCAGAAAGGGGCTACAGGATAGTAGAAAAGGAAGCGCTAGCATGTGTATATGCAGTAAAAAAAATGCACCAGTACCTGTTTGGCAGGAAGTTTGAGCTGGAGGCAGATCACAAACCCCTAACGTCCCTTTTGGCTGACAACAAGGCCATAAATGCAAATGCATCGGCCTGCATACAGAGGTGGGCACTCACGTTAGCTGCCTATGACTATACAATTCGGCACAGACCTGGCACTGAAAACTGCGCCGATGCACTCAGCAGGCTCCCATTAGCCACCACTGAGGGGGCAACCAAGCATGCTGCTGAGATGGTCATGGCTGTTGAAGCTTTCGAAAGCGAAGGCTCACCCGTGACAGCCCGTCAGATCAAAGTCTGGACTAATAGAGACCCGCTCCTGCCTTTAGTCAAGAAATGTGTCCTTAATGGGGACTGGGCAGCCACGTACGGGGCATGCCCTGAGGAATTTAAACCATTTCATAGGCGCAAGGATGAACTCTCGATTCAGGCCGATTGCCTACTGTGGGGGTTCCCTACAAAGCCGCTTATCACGCCTCCTGTTGGCCAATAGATCCCGACCACCCTCGCTCAAGGGTTCCACCGCAGAGCTGCTAATGAAAAGGACACTCAAAACCAGGTTATCCCTTATACACCCATCATGAAAGAAATTGTTGAGAGCAGGCGCCAGTCACATGACAGGAATGCGAGGGCGCGATGTATTGATGTCAATGACCCTCAACTACGCTGCAGGGCCCAAATGGCTCGCAGGCACTGTGATTGCCAAAGAGGGGAATAGGATTCTAGTAGTTAAACTTACCATTGGACAAATCTGCTGCAAACACATGGATCAAACAAAAAGGAGGTTCAGCAACCCCATAGAGGAAGCAGAGGAAGTACACGATGTAGATTTCACTCCACCACAGGTGACCAAACACTGGAACCAAGTGGAGGAGAACCCAGTCACTGTGTGCAGTCCGGACAGGCCTGAGACACTGCAAACAGCAGACACTCAGGCCAGCGCCCAATAACCGGAGCCCCAACTCAGGCACTCTACAAGGGAGCGTAAACCACCAGAGAGACTTAACCTGTGATCCCAATAAGACTTTGGGGGGGAGATGATGTCATATATTCAACTGTCATTGTAACCCATGTATAAGCTGACCTAAGTTGTACACCGTGAGAACACTGACCACTAGGTGTGAACCTGTGGGAGACACTCCTAACCTGGACTTTCAGGTATAAAAGGGGAAGCTCCACCCACCTTCATCACTTCAGTGCTGATTAATAAAGGTTACTGGTCACAGAGTGATCTTCTCTCAAGTATGGGCCTCGTGTGCATTTATACTGTATAGTAAGGACATATTAGGTTCCGTCTGACTTGGCTCAGGCAACTCCATGGTTGGAGGGAGTGGCGGAGTTACAGGTCTGGGTCCAGGAATGTGCGATCCTAAGGAAACGCATCATCTGTATCCTGCATCACCCGTATCCTGGCCCGAGGATCCTGAGTCACTCACCGGGGGGGCGGCACAATACCACCACCACCAATCGGACCCAGCCGCGAAGGCAACAGTGAGGTGCCGGGTGGCATCAAGCTGAGACTGCATGAGAGCAGCCAGGGTCTCAAAGCCACCAGAGATGACAGCACTTAGCCGTCCTGTCGACTCTTGCAGAGCCGCGGCCATCCTGTCCAAAGCAGCACCAATGCGCTCATTCGCTCGTGCCTGTGCTGTAATGGCAGCTGCTACATCACCTACGAGTTGCGGCCTCACATCTGGATCTGCACGGTCACTCTGGGCGTCCACCATCGCCTGCACACTGGCAATGATGGGCTCCATGAGATGCACAGAGCTGTCGACAATGCGGGAGGCCGACTCCTCCACGTGCCTCACCACTTCCGACAGCCTGTCTGGCACCCTCGTCAGTGCCCCAACATCTGTCCTCCACCCTTCTTTCATAAGCCCCAACATCGATGGCATCGTCTGAGTCCTCCTCGGCAGAACTCTGGTGCAGACTTGCCCCCCGGAGAGATGGCACCCGAGGTTGTCTAGCCCCGCCACCATGCTGCAGCCCTCTAGGCCCCGGTGCAACACGCAGTGCAGATCCCTGTACTATCTGAACTAGATCGGACCGCGTACTCCTAGTATCTGAGTTGGCACGTGTCAGTGCAAGCAGTGACGCGGTGCTGCCAGCAATGTCCTCCTCTTCCTCATCGGACATGTCCCCAAAAGATGGAGTGAGCTCCAGGGTGTCAGCAAGGCTGCAGCCCTCAATGTCCTCAATGCTGTCAGGGTGGAGATCTCTATCATTGTCAGCAAGGGTCTCCTCCAAACCTCGCAATGGTGTTTCAGGAGGAGCCTCTCCCTCGCCTTGGCTGATACTCGGCCTCTCATCTGCAAGCATCAATGGCACAAGGGCTGCCGTGAGGGGGAGGTAGGGGATTGACGCATGGAGGATGCAACTAGCATTCAGGGAGAGATCGATTAAAGGAGGTCTTTGGCTTACCCATACCAGCATCAGCAGTACCGGTGGCAGCAGGTCTGCCCACGAGCGCCTCGACCCTCTCCTCCAAGAGTGTGAGGATTTGGAGCTGGGGCTAGCCATCACCAGTCCCTCCTTTGCTCCATTCTATTTTGAGCAAGTTTGGTCTGCAAAACATAGAATGATTGGTGAGTATCACTGTGATGACACATCAGAAATGAGCACACAAGTGTGTGTCCCTGACATGCAGCTGTAAGTGTGAGATGAAAGAGAGCTTTCATTGCGAGAACACATATAGGCTTTATCAGTGAAATGCTGCTTTAATGACTATACCGTGAAGGTGGGAAATAAGAGAAGGATGAAGGAGAGGCTCCTCAGTTGGAAGGTCAGCAGTTGGTGGAAGAAGTACTCACTTTCATCAAACGTGTTATATTCAGAATAACTCCACAAGACTGTGCTATAAGCTCAAACCATTGTGACCTTGGTCTCTTTAATGTAACTCCAAAGTGAGGCAGCAGCATGGTGGATTGCCTTTTATACCTGCTTGCCCAGGATGCACAGGCGACCCTTAGGTCTCCCACAGGTGTACCCCCTGGTGGGAAGTCTTACACATTGGTGATGATTTGCATACATAACAAAACAGATGATGTCGTTCATCCTTTTCCGACATTGGGTAGCCGTCCAATCATGGATGGAGATCCCCGAGACCTCCACAGCAATCTCCCTCCAGGCATTAGTAAAAACTTCATGACTGGGTCTCGCTGCATCTGGGCACAGGACTCGCCTCCTTCCCTCGACAGCCTGCATTAGGGTTTCCAGCTCCACGTCCGAGAAGCGGGTTGCCCTCCTTGGTACAGCAGTACCAGCCATAGCCTTCGCTGCAAGGCCTTCCCCCCCTCAGGGCCTAGCTACAAACCCTGGCCTTTAAGAAGGCCAGGGAGCAGCTGGCTCGTTAGCTGGAAATCACCATAAGGGTGAATTTCCCCGTGGTAATTGTGCTCCAATTGGCCCACCCACACCGCTGTAATGTCCCGATTCCCGCTAGTCATTACCATTGGCCGCCATTTTTTAAATAATCGCTGAAAATCGTTCCACCGCAACCATAGTGCCAGTAATGGCGGCAAAAAGACAGTAAGTGCGCCAGGTTTCTGGCGGGCCTGAATTTCAGCCTCGATATCTGCTCCTTCAAGACTCAGCTCCTTGAAGCAATGAGTAACTGAGCCATACTGGCTATGAAGATCCCAGATGTTTTGTTAAGTTAGCTGATCTCAGCTAGGGTGATAATAGTGGTGTTACAATTAGCCTCGGTGACCCCGAGTTAGGAAGAGGAAAATTGGCGAGAGATCCCATTCTTGCTTGTTCTCAAATTACCCCAGCTAAAAGTTCATCTGTGTGGCCATTGAATGAGGATAGGATTGGGATTGACGATGATGACTCCTGCAATTGAATAGCCCACTGATATCCACTATTCACTTTCTGAACTCGTGAAAAGATGGACGTTTGAGCTAGGCACCAAAGGGTGACTATGGTCCTTGGAACTGAGCTGCAGATAAGATACATTTAAAGACGATTCATTGTTTTGGCTGTGGGTGAGCAGGATATTTGGGCTGTTTCAGCTAACCAGAGTTACCTTGTTGACATCTGCAACATGTTGAGCAAATATCTGGAATCCTCGTTCGGCATTGCAGCAGTAAAACCAGCAGTGAAAGTGAACGCTTTGATCAATTTTTATATCAACATCCCTATCATCATAGGCAGTCTCTCGCAATCGAGGAAGACTTGCTTCCACTCTAAAAATGAGTTCTTAGGTGACTGAACAGTCCAATACGGGAATTACAGTCTCTGTCACAGGTGGGACAGACAGTCGTTGAGGGAAGGGGTGGGTGGGACAGGTTTGCCGCACGCTCTTTCCGCTGCCTGCGCTTGCTTTCTGCACGCTCTCGCCGATGACACTCGAGGTACTCAGCGCCCTCCCGGATGCACTTCCTCCACTTAGGGTGGTCTTTGGCCAGGGACTCCCAGGTGTCGGTGAGGATGTTACATTTTATCAGGAAGGCTTTGAGGGTGTCCTTGAAACAGTTCCTCTGCCCACCTTTGGCTCATTTGCCATGAAGGAGTTCCGAGTAGAGCACTTGCTTTGGGAGTTTTGTGGCCTGCCCAGAGGAGCTGATCGAGTGTGCACTGTGCTTGAATGCTGGGGATGTTGGCCTGGTCGAGGACATTTTATATCACTGCACAATAGACAATTGTACTGATGGGATGATGGAACAGACGTGCCCACTTTCCAGATTCAACAGATGTGCGGCTTGCCACACAGGACAGATTTTATGGCACACAATCAAGATAGAAAACCTAATCAAAATTCTAATGCCTACGCAATGGAGAAACAGAGATGAAGTAAGCAGGCGTTCAGAGTTAACTACTTTACATGGAGGAACAGACTACCCAGGGCAGTGGCTACTGTTGGCAAATTCATGAGCGATATTACAGAGAAAGGGATTGAAGAATATAAGAGACAGAGTACTGTATGATATTTTCCAAACTTGGGACCAGCTATACAGGCCAATGATCTCTTCTGATCCTATCCCATCAAAATGCCTTTAAAACCACATTTCTAGTAAAGTATTTACACAATAAGCAAATGTCTTGGCACTGAATATCCATAGGGGTTGTCACAATTCTCTGCCATAACCACAGGGAAGATTGTTAGAACCTTTGGAGGTGGCAGTAATGACCAGGTTCCACTGATCTCCCGATGACGTCACAAAATCTAGGGCCTACAATAGTTATTATATAATCCAGCTCCTAATCCACAAATAGATCACCTTCTATTTGGTAAACCTGGATTTTATTGTTCATTTCTGCAGGTCGGCCATTTTCCACAATTCTGGTATGGTGGCCAACTGTTAGTAATTTAAAGAAAGAAAAAAAGACTTGCATTTATATAGCGGCTTTCACGACCACCAGACATCTCAAAGCGCTTTACAGCCAATGAAATACTTTTGGAGTGTAGTCACTGTTGTAATAGGATTATATCCCTAAATCATAGCTTGTTAAATTAATGAAATTAATTATCAAAACTACATTCTGATTTGTTTTCTTAATTTACTATAAACCACCTTGCAGGAATAGGGACATAGGAACATAAGAACAGGAGTAGGTCATTCAGCCCCTCGAGCCTGCTCCGCCATTCAATGAGATCTTGGCTGATCTGCAACCTAACTCCACATATCGGCCTTTGGCCCATATCCCTTAATACCTTTGCTTCACAAAAGGCTATCAATCTCAGATTTAAAAATAACAAATGATCTAGCATCAATTGCCGTTTGTGGAAGACTGCTCCAAACTTCTACCATCCATTGGGGTAGAAATTCACCTCCGCCCGAAACAAGGTGTACCTACCACTTTTTGTCATTCGTTACCGCCACAATGGATGCGGTGGCCATTAGAGCAAAATTCAGCATTTAGGGTTAGGGTTAGGGTTAGGGTCCCTGGCGTTCTTAAAGGGCAGGGTTTGCAATTGGGCCCTGAGCAGGGAAGTAGTTTGAATCGAGGGCATGGGGAATCCAGGAGAAGCAAGGAGGGCCAACAGATTTTCAGACGTGGAACTCGAGACCCTCATCGAGCCTGTAGAATGAAGGAGGCGCGTTCTCTACCCCGACACAGGCAGACCGACTCGTGCTGTGTTCCTTAATGCGTGGAGAGAGATCGCTGTGGCGGTCTTGGGGACCTCTATTCATGACCACACTACCACCCAATGCTGCAAAAGGCTCAACGACATCATTCGACTGAAGAAAGTGAGTACATGTTCCCTCAACTCCTCACCTTCCATCTGCGAGCCTCTCCTTCACCTTCTCTAATTTCCAACCTTCACTATATAGTCAGTGTAGCACCATTTGATTGTTGAGGCCTGTATATATATGTGTGCGTTCCCGCAATGGAGGCTCCCTTTCATTTCAGAATTACACCTGCATGTAATAGACCCACACTTGCACTCATTGCCGAGGCTACTCAGCAAGCCTTATTTGCTTTGTAGGCTAAGATTTCTTACAACCGTATAAAGCAACAGAGGACTGGTGGTGGCGAGCCAGAGATCCAGTAACTCACTCATCTGGAAGAAAGGGTTCAGAGACTAGTGGCCCACATGTTGTCTTCCCTGTGTCCGCCGGTCATGTGGATCCCGCTGGGGGCAGCATGGGTAATTGAAGGCCTTCCTTTAATGCCATCTGTCCCTGAACGTGCCAACGCCTACCGTGCATTTGCTTATAATAGTATGCAAGTTGCAGCCTGCATGCATCAATGCCCTACCTCCCCCTCACGGGAGCCCTTGTGCCATTTATGATTGCAGATGAGCCAAAGCCAGGACGACAGCCTAGAGGCCATTGGGAGCCAAAGTCACCACCACACCATAGAGGCCAGCCCATCTATTGGTGCCATGTCCGATGAGGGCAATGAAGAAGGGGACAGTACTGGCAGCACCACGTCACTGCTTCCTACACTCGCACATGCCAGCTCAGATACGGGGAGTACGCAGTTGGGAATGTGAGACTTAGCAGTGGAGTCTGCACCGGGTGATGCACCGGGGCCTAGCGGGCTGCAGCATGGTGAAGGGCAAAGGCAACCTCGGGTGTCAGCTCTCCGGGGGGTGAGGTCGCACATGAGTTCTGCTGAAGAGGACTCTGACGAGCCCATCGATGTTGGGGCTTATGAAAGAGGATGGAGGCCATGTATTCCCAGATGTTGGGGGAAATGGCAAGGTGCCCGAGAGCCTGTCGCAAGTGGTCAGGAGCGTGGAAGAGTCTGCCTTCCGCATTGTGGACAGCTCTACACACACCATGGAGCCCATCATTGCCAGTGTGCAGACAATGGTGGACTCCCAGAGAGACTGTGCAGATCCAGCTGTGATGCTGCGTCTCGTTGACGATGTGGCAGCTGTCATTACAATACAGGCGCAAGTGAACGTGCGTCTCAGTGCTGTATTGGATAGGATGGCAGCTGGCCTGGAAACTCGGAAAGCTCTCATGCACTCTGGGCACCTTAATGCTGTCGTCTCTGGTGGCATCGAGACTGTGTCTGCTTTCATGAGAGAGGTGGATGCCACGCGAGATCTGACTGTTGCCTTCATGGCTGGGTCCACCACAGTCCACCGTGGAACCTTCGGTGTTGCACCACACCACCGACCTGCGCTCTCTCAAATTGGTGGCGATGGTGAGGTGCTGCCCCTGGGGAGTGGCGCAGGCTCCTCAGTCCAGGTTGATGATGTGGTCTCTCAGGGTCACAGCAGTCCTGATCCCAAACCTGTCAATACGCCATTGCTGACAAACATGGACTCGCCTGAGGCAAGGCTGACTGAACTCACAGAGGAGGATGCTGCCCACTCTGCAGCCAGCCCTTCCAGGGCCAGAACTGGTTGAAGGCATCCTAGAAGGACATCTGTAGTTTCAACACCTGAAACATAGCAGCCTTCCCAGAGCCATGATGCAGCCGCAGGTGACACACTGTGGCGTAGTTCCAGAATAGGGTTGTGTAAGAGGGGTTACAAGGAGATACACAAGGGTGATAAATGATTATGTGTATGGTTTTTGCACCTTTCTTTCTTGTGTAATAAATCTTTATTTTGTGTATCAATATCTGTGCAGGTCTCTCATTTCACTGTGGGCAATGATGTGTGAAAGGATTCATTGGGTTGGCCATGGAGATGCACAGATGAAGGGTGAAGTGGGCATGACCTCAGCGGAAATGAGCAGCAATGAGACAGTTTAGGACTTCCCAGGATGTGACTTCCCTAAACCGGTGACCCACATCCTGGTCCTCCTCCTCCTCTTCCTCCTCCTCCTCCTCCTGCGTGTCGTGCTCCTATGCCTCCTCCTCCTAGTCCTCCTCCTAAGGTGGTACTGCTGGCTCGTCCTCAAATGGTTGTGCCCTCATGATTGCCAGGTTGTGAAGCATGCAGCAGATGAGCACAAATAGGGAGACCCGCTCAGGCGAGTACTGCAACACTCCACCAGAGTGATCCAGGTAACAGAACCTCTGTTTAAGGATTCCGATGCACTGCTCAATTAAGCATCTGGTGGCTGAATGAGAGTCATTGTACGATTGCTGCGCAGCAATGCTGGGGTTGCGAACAGGAGTCAGCAGCCACGTGCAGAGTGGGTAGCCCTCGTCGCCAAGGAACCGGCCGCCATCTTGGTTTGGTCCAGCAAATACGCCGGGCACACCGGTTTGGTGCAGGATGAAAGCATCATGGCTGCTACCAGGATACCGGGCATCAACTGCCATGATTTTGCGGTGATGGTCACACACCAGCTGTACTCTGAGGGAGTGGAATCCCGGGCAGTTTCTGAACATCTCGGGATTGTTCTGTGGCACCCTCAATGTGACATGGGTAGAGTCTATGGTGCCCTGAATCTTGGGGAAGCCCGCAATCCTCACAAATCTGGTCTGCTGCTCCAACTGCTTCTCCCTGGTCATCAGGAAGGAAATGTAGTTCCACCTTCTCTTATAGAGAGCATCTGTCATTTGATGGATGGAGTTATACGAGGCAAACTGCAAAATCTTCGACATAGAAATTGAGTGCTATGGTCACTTTGGTTGCGATGGTCAGAGCTGTCCTCAGCCTTGTTTGAGGCTGGATGTCTGGCTGCAGGAGATTGCACAGCTCCCTCATGATGTCCTTCTGGAATCGAAGTCTCCAGAGACATTGGTCACCCGTCAGGTCCATGTATGAAAACTGTTGTCTGTAGATCCTTGCATGATAGGGCCTCCTCCCCCCATGTCTATGCTCGCGTCTTCCTATGGCAGCTGCCTCAGTGCCTTCTCCCTCATGCTCTTGCTGCTCCTCACCCTCTGCAGCCAGCTGCTGGCAAGCATCTGCCTCCTGTGCATCCTGCCTTCTCTCCATTTTGCCCACTATCTGGTCCGTGGGGTCAGCGTAACTAATGGCAGGTCTTTCCTGGGCCACCTCTCTGGGTTGAGGTCTATCGCCATCTCCCTGGCTTTCTGCATGTTGGGCAGCCATGTCTGCTGCGTCCCTTGCCCGCTGCCTCTGGAGCCGTTGGAGCTGGCGCCGCCTTCCCTGCGTGCCTCTTGCCTCGCACAATGTACAGGAGGCGTTCCGCTGCCAGCACTGAGCCCATTGTCTCCACAAGCACAACCTCCACAATGCGGCCTCTGTATTGTACAGATTGAAGACCTTAGCCCACTAGCACTCAATCCCACTGTAAACAAGGCAACCGGCAAACTTGTGAAAAGTTCCAAAAAATCTAATCAAAAAGAATGCTGCTACATGCAACATGCCTTTAAAAGCCGCTGGCGGTCTTGAGCCAGCACTGTATACGGACTCAAAAAACTGTCGTTGGCACCGACAGGCGGCTGCAAGACTTTTCGAAGTGAATTTACCTTCTGGGGCGGAGCCGCTGTGGTACGTGCTCTGACGATGCCGTTAACGACGCATCTGCAGGAATGGCAGGAAGTGGGGGGAGCGGGATGATCTTCAGACTGCAGCAAAAACCACTGAGGGCAATGCCGCGAACGTCGGCCAGTCTGCCGCAAGATGGCGGCCATTCCGCGCCGCCCTTGGCCCACGTTTTCAGGTGGCCAGTGGCCTTATCGGGAGGGGCAATTTCAGCCCCTTTATGTACAGAAGTATGTATAGAAGTGTTTCCTAATTTCACTCCTAGAAAGGTCTGGCTCTAATTTTTAAACCATGCCTCCTAGTTCTAGACTCCACAACCAGTGAAAATAGTTTCTCTTTATCTACCCGCGTCTCTCTATTTAACCTTCTAAATCCTAGGGAATATAACCCTAATTTGTGTAATCTCTCCTCGTAACTTAACCCTTGGAATCCAGGTACCATCTAGTAAACCTGCACTGCACTCCCTCCAAGGCCAATATATCCTTCCTAAGGTGTGGTGCCCAGAACTGCTCACAGTACTCCAGGTGTGGTCTAACCAGGGTTTTGTGCAGCTGCAGCCTAACTTCTACGCCCTTGTATTCCAGCCCTCTATATATAAAGGGCAGCATTCCATTAGACTTTTTTATTATTTTCTGCACTGTTCATGACATTTTAATGATCTATGTACCTGAACCCTCAAGTCTCTTTGGACCCCCACTGTTTTTAGCCTTTCACCATTTAGAAAGTACCATGTTCTATCCTTCTTAGATCCAAAGTGGATGATCCCATTGAAATCCATTTGCCACAGTTTCACCCATTCACTTAATCTGTCAATAACCCTTTGTGTGAATGTTAGACAATGTCATAATTATGGATCAGGTGGTAACATTTAGAGATAAGAAACCTGAGTTCTGTTGAGACAGATGAGGGTAAATATTCTGGCTGGTGGTAATTGTGCCACGGGTGTGGCTCAGGCATGTAGAACGGTAAATTGGATGTTAAACACTGGGAAGGGGGAGGACCTTGTCTCGTCAATTTTTCAGGCAGCATTTCATTATTTATTTTTCTTCTGTTTCTGGTAAGCACGTAGAACCCAGCGGCAGGAGGTCGGTTGGGCACACTTAGGGACAGTCCCCGACAATCGGGAGGGGGGAGGGAGTGAGAGATCAGGGGGCTTGGGTGGGGGGAGGTCGGCGATCACAGTGGGCGGGGAGGGGGAAGGGAGGGGGGGGAGGCCGTAATTGACAGAGGGGAGGCCAAAGACTTCATTGTGTGGCCGGGGTAGCAGTCCTGCTGCTCCTGGCCCACAAAGAGGCACTTACCTTTTTGAGTCGGGTGCATCCCTTTTGCTGCCGGGTTTCCAGAGCCCTGGGAAACCCACACGGCAAATGTTCAATTTAGCTTAGGCTCTCAATTGCACTGTAGGAGCCTGATATAAATATGTGAATGAAACTTTCCAGCTCTCGAGGGCGGGCGCTCGCATGACATGAAGCCTGCTGTCAAGTTTCATGCAGGAAGAATGAGCACTTGGATGAGGTACTGTAGGTCTGTCTGCAGCCACCAATGGCACCCAAGCAAGGAAAAAAGGAGAAAAGGGTATAAAAATGTGAGGGGAAGGGAAGTATTTCTCCAGCCTTTTTTTCTCCTTATTAAAAAGAAGTTGCCTTTCAACATAAAAGCAAGAGCAACTTAATATAGTTTATCGTTGAATTAATCTTCCAAATCTTGCCATGTTTGCTCTTGCCAGCAAATCTTGATGTTTCTGTATGTGGGCTTTAATGTTGTATTACAATTTATCTTGTAGTACTGAATTACATTTAATATTCAATATAATAGAATTCACAAGATGCTGCAAGAGATGCCAGCTGTTTATCATTTATTGAACCTCTGTTAACATTATGGAGCATTTTTAAACTGACGGATGATTTCTGTACTGCTTCAGTAAACAAAGCATATGTAGTCACCATAGCACTGCTTTATGAGACAGCTTAAACTTAATGTTATACGGATTTACACAGCACAGTTGGCACCCGATATCTTAAGATTTTGTTACCTGTGATATTGTGTGTTTTGAAATGTACAGACAAAATTCCTAGCTTGAAGGCAAGCTTCTCATATTACCTTCATTCTACTTTGCACACATTTACAGGACCAAATCATAGGACCGAGACCCAGCTGATTGTCAGGACTTGAAAACCAATAATAAATTTTAAATATTTTTCCAGTTTTCTTGCCACTTCTCTTTTCTCCTGAGGTCAAGACACTGACACTTGGTCGGTTATCTGTCCTTGGGCGCATCAAAGCCAAGTCCAATTCTGTCCCGGTCCAACACCTATGTAGAATTTACCAATATTTCGCAAAGATTCCTTGTGCCTTTTCCCCTGCAGAGGAGAAGAATTCCTTTCTGGCCTTTTAAAATGGAAGGAAAAACTTCGTGACACAAATTAGTTTAAAGGGGCAGACGAGGCCTGCAAGGGATAAAAGGGGATGCATTCATGGAGACACCCCCCCCC
Organism: Pristiophorus japonicus; assembly: GCF_044704955.1. NCBI lineage: Eukaryota > Metazoa > Chordata > Chondrichthyes > Pristiophoridae > Pristiophorus > Pristiophorus japonicus. The sequence continues at coordinate 177,140,189 of NC_091978.1, read as the reverse complement.
CCCCCACCCACCCCCACTGTTTGGACTCATAGGAAAGGGAATTTAATTTGGAACTCAATGAACATTTTGGTATCCTAGGAAAAACTCTGAGGAAGAGAGCTAAGAGCTTTACAAGTTTAAGATCTCTAAAGGAACATTTTGGAAGAGACTGCCAGAACAGAGGCTGGGATTTCACTCAGGAATTGGGTATTGGAGCTAATTTAATTTGTCTGGGAGAATGAGTTGATTGATAACTAACAAGAACTGTGAGACATAAAAATTCGCTCCCTAGTGACAATAAACGCATCAAGAGCTATCAGGCTAATCACCGGAGACCATTAGTGGTATGCATGTGCAAATAGACCTATAGAAATCACAGGCCCAGCCCAACGGCCTGAGAGTTTAAACACTGCTCCAACAATGCCAACAGGTGATTTTCCACATTAACACATCATAATCAAATTACTGCTGAACGAGCCCGACAAATTCTGACAAAGAAGAGAGCTCAAAACTAATGAGTAGCTCCCTTGAAACAAAGAGCTGGGCCAGATTTGGTGGGAGATAAGGAAGCCTTTTTGGGGTATATCTATTCCCAGTTTTACAAGGAAAATCACAAGCAGCCGGAGGTGGGTAGTGGAGAAAACTGCAAGAAATCATCAAGGACCGACCGAGCATGCCAACAGCAAGAGGCCCACGAAATGGAAGGTTGTCAGCAACCAAATTGACAACCCGGGCCACCACAACCAGCGAAACAACCAACCGAAACCAACTCAGCAAAAACCGAAGAATCTACATTTATTTCCACTCAACAATCTACTTCTGAATGACCAATGGGTGAGAAATTACCTAAAGGGGCTAATTAAAACTATTCCTGACCAAAGAAAGTGGGTACTTACCCCATACATCCAAAACGTAACTTACCGCATCAACGGACTCACCCCAACTGAAGACTACGCAGTCTGAAGTCCTCTCCTCCGTCCGGGGTCTGGGGTACGGCTCGCCTAGAAGGTCAAATACTGTCTAGTCCTGGTGGACGTGTTCTCAAAATGGGTTGAAGCCTTCCCCTGCTGAACAGCCACCGCACTAGGGACAGCTAAGATTCTAGTGAGGGAAGTGTTCTCCCGGTGGGGACTCCCACAGTGTGTGGAGTCGGACCAGGGGAGCCATTTCATCGGGCAGGTAATGCAGGCAACCCTTAAGGCTGTATGTTGACAATTTATTGAATGTGTTGTACCCCTCAGTGTATATTGGTATTACTATTCTGTGTGTGTTATTAAAGGTGTGCCTTTTACTTCCTTTTAGACACAATAAAGCCATACCTGCTTCCTACCTTGAAAGCGATTGTCTGTCCAAGTCTGCCACAGTCCCTTCAGAATTCCAGAGTCTAGAACCAAGGGTGTGGGAGCGATTCGAAATCGCTCATATAAGGTCATAAGGGAAAGCTGACCCCCCCGAAGACCACCCCTTACATAATGGCGACCACGAAGGGACTCTGGGGCAAGGAACGTGATAAGAGAGAGACTGGTTTCAGGAAAAGAAGCAAAATGGAGGAGAGGATTTCCTCATATCTGTTTAAGAGGGTAAATGTAGCTAAGGAGTGGGTACTCGATCTATTGTACGCTGAGCGTCCAGAAGATGCTGCGGCTCAATGGACCGAGAGCAAGGACCATAAAAGGTCGATAGAGAAGGCCATTTGGCTAATTTGCATTCGGTGACAGATCCGGCTTCTAGATGAGGAGAATGAGAAATTAAAGGGAGTATTGAAGCAGGCAGAAGAGAGGTCCAGTGCAAGGGCCACAGTCAGGGAAAGGCTGTGGACAGAGGTGGGACAGTTAAAGGAAAGTAGAGAGCTCACTAAAGAAAGGTACAAAACCCAAATAGACCTTTTACAGTGTCAGATTATTGAAGCCAAGAATAGCGAACGGGCGTTGCGGGAAGAGAATTCCTGCCTCGCCAAGCAAGTTAAAGAGTATGGGGAGAGGGTGAGAGACATTCAGGTAGCCTATAAGGTAGTCAGTACCAGGGAATTTGAGGCAGGAGACCATGGCCCGTGCCAGCAGCAGATCCAAAGCTTGAACCTTGCTGTATCCCAGGCTAAAGGCATGGTGTGCCTGATAAACCCGGGTTTAGCCCAGGAACACCTGATAGAACAAGGAGAAACCCCTCAGTCACTGCCTGCAGCTCCCGGGAATGGCCCGGAGCAGCAGGGGTGTCAGCCAGAGTGCAGGGCAGGCAAGGATTGCGAACTACCAACACCAGCAGCCCCGAGTTTTAACTCGGCTTGGCAGCAGGGGGAAGAGGGCGAGCCTATACAAGGGCCGGAACCAGGGCCAATGCACCCGGTCCGGCAGCAGAAATTTGGCCCGCCTGATGCCAATGGGGCAGCAGGACCCCTAGAAAGCAACTTCGTAGTCCCCCACGACACCCAAAAACTGAGGGCTATGATAGGCCACCTAAGTAACCTCACCCAACAGGGGGATCCCTCGGTACACTTCCTGGAAGTGGAACACACAGGGGATATTAACGGGTGCGATGATTCGGAGCAGGCTAAGCTGTTGCTCTTCTCGCTAGACACCAAGCTGTGCCATTCCCTGTCTGCAAACAGCAGAAAGGGGTGAAACACGTATGCTGCGGTTAAGGAGGAGGTTCTAGAGGCCATGGGATGAACGATGGGAGTCCTTTCTCCCGAGTGGAGAAGACAGTACAGCTCTATGGGGAGACTCCACAGGCTTTCGCCGACAGGTTGTGGCCGGTCTACGAAAGGGCCTGTAGTGGGGTTCTTGACCTGAACCCTAATGAGCTGGCTCACTGGCTCCGCAGTCTGGTGGCAAACAGCTTACCTGGAGTAAAGGCAAAAGCCAAGGTCTGGTTCGATCCAAGAGATCCCAGAACCACCGAGGAGACAGTGGTCAGACAGTTGACCCTGGCTTACCTGAACGGTGGTGGGACAGAGGAGCCCTCCTCTAAAGGGAAGGTCCATGAGATTAAACCCAGCCAAGGCAAGGGAGAGTGGCATCAGGAAGGTAGAAACCCTCCCCATAAAGGGGGCAAATGTTTTGGGTGTGGGAAAAGTGGGCACTGAAGGAAGGACTGTAGGAACCCTTGGAAAGAGACTAAGGGAAAGGCTCCTCCAGCCCCAGCCTGTAAGGCCAGGGCAGGAACACCCGATTCATATGAGACACTGGTAGCCGTCCTACAGACACTTATAAACGGACAGAGAGCAGTAGCTACCGCAACCGGTTCAGTAGCGGGTACGGTAAAACCCTCTGCTCCAACCCACCCAGATGCATGACTAGAGCCAGCGCAGCCTGTGTACCTGTGTTTCCTAGAGTATGATGCCTGGAAGAGACCATGCGTTACGATGGAGGTGGAGAAAGTGAAAGGGACCTACCTGCTAGATACTGATGCTTCCAGCACCCTTGTATATGTCGATAACCCAGCTACCTCACCTCTATCGAACAGGGTCCCGTACAGTCTAGTGGGGTTCACAGGCAATGAGCAAACCGGTTCGTTTTCCATCCCTCTCACCATTCAGTTAGGGATACTCAAAACCAAATGGAAGTGTGTCCTGATGAAATGGGAGCAGAAGGGAAAAGGGATCCTGGGTGCTGATTTTATCATTAGCCACCAGATCCTAGTGGATCTCAGGAACCACTGTCTATGGGGAGCCATAGGGACAGACAGGGAAAGTGAGGTGGCGGTGATCTCAGAAAAAAGAGCCAAGGGAACGTTGTGTACCGTGAAGCCAAAGGAGGGTTATGACTTGGAATTACTGGTCAGTAACACCCCAGTGGAGTACCAGGCATATGTACGGGCACACCTTGCAGCATTCGCCACCCACAAACATGACTGTGGTAGGGTAACGGGGGTGGAAGTTAGTATAGAAGGGGACCCCATGACCCGACCACAAAAGCAATATAACTTCCCCAGGGAGGCAGAGGCAGATCTGACAACAGCGCTGGGATCACTGGTAGAGGAAGGGGTGTTAAGACCGATAGCTACCCATGTGAACTCTCCACTGTGGCCGGTTAAGAAACCGGACAACTCACGGAGGGCCAGCGTGGACTATCGAGTACTAAATAAGAATTTCCCTGCCTGTGCACCCACTGTAGCAGCCATAGCGGACCTCATAGGGAGTATTCCAGCATTCGTGACCACTTTCATGGTGCTGGACATTTCAAATGGGTTCTGGTCCATTCCTTTAAAATGGGAGGACCAGTACAAGTTCGCCTTTACCTTCAAGGGCCAACAATACACGTGGAACTGTCTTCCCCAAGGCTTCCACAATAGTCCCAGCATTTTTCACCAATGTATGACGAACTGTTTAAAGGGCTTTAGCAGACCCCAGCAGTTGGTGCGGTATGTGGATGACCTGCTCCTGTTCACCGATCAGGGGGAGGAGCATGGCCCACTGCTGGCCAAGCTGCTGAAGCTGCTAAAAGAAGGCACAGATTGGCCAGAAGGAAGTCAAATTCCTGGGGCTGACTGTGCGCGCTGGGGAAAGGGCCATAGACAAGGCTAGAAGAGAGGCAGTACAGGAGTTACCGGCCCCCAACACGTGACAGGGGTAAGATCCTTTCTCGGACTCACTAGATACTGCAGAAATTTTATTGAGGATTATGCAGCCATCGCAGCCCCTTTGCTCAGGCTCCTACACAAGGGTGTAGAGTGGGACTGGGATGAGGGTTGCGAGGCAGCATTTAATCAGCTCAAGAAGGACTTGCAGACCGCACCAGCCTTAGGAGCGATAGATGTAGGAAAGGAGTTTTTCCTGGAGGTGGCAGCCAGCGGGGACAGTTTGAGCTCAGTGCTGCTTCACGAGCGGCACGGCCAGCTGAGGCCGGTGGTTTACTCCTCCAGGATCCTCACAGATGTGGAGAAGGGGTACTCCAACTGTGAGAGACACCTCCTAGCCACATATTGGGCAGTGAAAAGATCCTTGATCTTCACGGGAGGGTCTCCTCTAACACTCCAAACCCACCACACACCTACTCAGATGTTCCTAGATGGTAGGATTAAGGACGGGACAGTGAGCAGTGCCCGCATTGCTCGCTGAACCCTGCTCCTCTCCCAGATGGACCTCAGAGTAGAAGGCCCCCGTGAGCCAAGGCTCACAGCCAACCTAGTCTATCCAGGAAAAGCCAAAAGCCCACAGGTGCTCCATAGAAGGGGTATGGGAGGTGAACATTGGCCTTCGGGCTGGGTTACACCCTACAAGCCGGGACATCTATGTGGACGGGTCCAGCACGGTATCTGCTGGCGAACGACTCACTGGGTGCGGAGTCTATGACCCAAGGGCAGGTATTGCCCTGGCAATCAAGCTCTCCAGCACCATGAGCGCCCAGCATGCTGAACTGTCCGCCGTAATGTGCGTGGTGACCCACCCCAAGGAATTCCCTACCCCGTACACGATTTGCTTGGACAGTATGTTCATTTGCAATTCGTGTACAGAGTACCTGGCTATCTGGTCCCGTCGCGGATACACGTCCGCTGACGGGAGACCCCTGGCAATCAAGCCCTTGCTGGAGAAAATCATGACAGCGGTGGGGAAAGAGGGAAAGGTCTACATACATAAGGTGAAGGCCCATTCAAAAACCGAACCCCGTGCAGAGGGAAACCAACAGGCTGACAAACTGGCCAAAGAAGGTGCCCGCACGAGAAAGTTCTGGGACCCCTCTGACACCGGCCGCATAGCAGCGGTCAAGAACAGGGCAGCAGAGAGTACAGGGATAGCTTTGGCCCCGGACTTAAAAACAGTTCAGGCACAGGACCCAGTCCTGAAAGCTGTCCTGAACGCGCTAGCTAGAGGAGAGAGAGTAGAAGGTCTGTACGGCACAGCAGCCATTACCGTTAAAGAAGGCATGCTGTTTAAAGGGGACAATGGGTCGTGCCGCAACAGCACCAGAGGGAATTCCTAAAACTGGCCCATGAGGGTCCAGGAGCGGGACACCCCGGGCCTGAGACCACCTGGCAACGGGTGGAACAGGCAGGATGGTGGCCAGGACTCAGGGAGGACGTCCGCGAGTTCTGTGCGAACTGCCTGGTGTGTGCTGCGAACAACCCTGACCCCCAGAAAAGGAAGGTGTCCCTAGGACACGTCAGGAGGGTAGAGGGATCATGGCAGTCAATCCAAATTGACTACATCGGGCCCCTACCCACCGCCCAGGGAGGCTACAAATACTGTCTAGTCCTGGTGGACATGTTCTCAAAATGGATTGAAGCCTTCCCCTGTCGAGCAACCACCACACTTGGGACAGCTAAAATTCTAGTGAGGGAAGTGTTCTCCCGGTGGGGACTCCCACAGTATGTGGAGTCGGACCAGGGGAGTCATTTCACCGGGCAGGTAATGCAGGCAACCCTTAAGGTGCTCGGCAATGAGGGGAAATGGCACGTTGCCCACAACCCACAGTCATCGGGCATTGTGGAGCGTTTAAACCGCACCATTAAAGAAAGGCTGCGGAAGGAGACGGGAGACTCACCACAAAAGTGGGTGGAGGGCTTACCGTTGGTCCTAATGGGGATCCGAGCCAGCCAGTCAAAGAGCACGGGGTATTCCCCACACGAGCTCATGACTGGCCGGATCATGCGGACCCCCACCTATGTCCTAGCTCCGGTGCTCACAGAAGGTCAGCTCAGAGAGGTGAACTGGAACCGGTTTGTCAGGAACCTGTTTGAACACCTCAAACAGATTCACTGGCAGGCTGCTAGTAACATGGGCAGACAGCATCAGGGGAACCGATTGCTGCTAGAACCCAGCAAACACCACGAATGGGAGATAGGGGACCAGGTCATGGTGAGGAACTATGCTCGGGTAGGGGTTTTTGAAGCATTATATATGGGGCCATACAGCATTGTCGACAAGGCAAGCCCGATGGTCTATGCCATAAAACTGCCCCGCCGTACTAAGTGGTTCCACATCAACCAGTGCAAGCTGTACAACCCAGGGTCAGCCAAGCACAGAGGGCAGCCGGGAGGGGTGAACCGTCCTCAGGACAGGGACCCACCGTTGGCCGCCCCCGACGGTGGAGGGCCCACAGGGAATATGGCAGGCTCAGAAACCGTGCCTATATGGGAGGTGAATTGCACTACTAGGGGGGCTGTCCCACCCATCGTTTAGGATTCGGACGCATGCCCAGTAACCCAAGCCCTGAGAAGGATCCGCCATACATCACGGCCAAAGATACTGTGGTCACCGGTATCTGAGCCTCAGCGATTCTACCCTTGGAGAAGGGCAGCCCGACAGGGAAGGCCAAAGGTCAGAAGTACAGAGGCCGCTCAGAGTAGGGGTCCCCAGCCAGCCGCCTCCAGCGGTGAGGGTCAGCAGGAGCAGTAGCAACGAGCTGTCCCAGAGACAAGGGTCTCCAGCTTACCGGCTGCGGGGAAACACTAGCATCCAGGCGGCTATCAGGCTGCACAAGGCATAGGCCTGACAGGGACTAACCAGGTCCCGGAGACGGGTGGCGGTTGTACGTAGCTCTAATTTTTAGTTTAAGGCAGCTGACTGCACCATTTTACATGTTAAGGTTTAGTTTAGAATTGAGGGTAATGTTGCAGTAATGTTTAGGTGATTGTTTTGAGTTTGTCTTGTGTGTCAGCCAGCCTGAGAGCAGTTCTCAAGGGCAGGGCAGTGTGTTCTGTGTGTTTTACGGAAGTGGAAAGGAGGGAAGGAACCAAGATGTTGTTTAAGTTTATCTATGTTCTTCCATCTGTAATGTGGTTGTACGTTGCCTACATGCTGGTGAATATAATGTAATTGAAATGAAATGTAACTGTGCTGAAATGCAATTGTAGTGATTGAATCCCCTCCAAGCTGGGAGGGTGTAAATGTAAAACGTTTGTACCTGTAAAAGGAAAAGTGTGTATCTATGGTGTTGTTGCATAGTGTGATGCATATTTTGGGTATTAGTTTAGTTAATCTACGGGGAAGGTTATCTCTTGGGAGTCAGGAATTTTGCTCACCTGGAAGATGATACCATAAGCGGTATGGTATCACAGGGGGGAGTGCAGAATTTACCAATATTTCGCAAAGATTCCAGGTACCTTTTCCCCTGCAGAGGAGAAGGATCCCTTTCTGGACTTTTAAAATGGAAGGAAAAACTTCGGGACACAAATTGGATTAAAGGGGCAGGCGAGGCCTGCAGGGGATAAAAGGGGATGCATTCATGGAGACCCCCCCCCCCCACAGTGTTTGGACTCATAGGAAAGGGAATTTAATTTGGAACTCGTTGAACATTTTGGTATCCTAAGAAAAACTCTGAGGAAGATACCTAAGAGCTTTACAAGTTTAAGATCTCTAAAGGAACATTTTGGAAGAGACTGCCAGAACAGAGGCTGGGACTTCACTCAGGAATTGGGTATTGGAGCTAATTTAATTTGTCTGGGAGAATGAGTTGATCGATAACTAACAAGAACTGTGAGACATAAAAATTCGCTCCCTAGTGACAATAAACGCATCAAGAGCTATCAGGCTAATCACCGGAGACCATTAGTGGTATGCATGTGCGAATAGACCTATAGAAATCACGGGACAGCCCAACAGCCCAAGAGTTTAAACACTGCTCCAACAATGCCAACAGGTGATTTTCCACATTAACACATCATAATCAAATTACTGCTGATCGAGCCCGACAAATTCTGACAAAGAAGAGAGCTCAAAACTAATGAGCAGCTCCCTTGAAACAAAGAGCTGGGCCAGATTTGATGGGAGATAAGGAAGCCTTTTTGGGGTATATCTATTCCCAGTTTTACAAGGAAAAGAACACAAGCAGCCGGAGGTGGGGAGTGAAGAAATGGAGTAGTGGAGAAAACTGCAAGAAATCATCAAGGATTGACCGAGCACGCCAACAGCAAGAGGCCCACAAAACGGAAGGTTGTCAGCAACCAAATTGACAACCCGGGCCACCACAACCAGCGAAACGACCAACCGAAACCAACTCAGCAAAAACCGAAGAATCGATATTTATTTCCACTCTACAATCTACTTCTGAAGGACCAATGGGTGAGAAATTACCTAAAGGGACTAACTAAAACTATTCCTAACCAAAGAAAGTGGGTACTTACCCCATACATCCAAAACGCAATTTACTACATCAACAGACTCACCCCAACTGAAGACTACGCAGTCCGAAGTCCTCTCCTCCGTCCGGGGTATGGCTCGCCTAGAAGGCCAAGTGCAGCGAACCCCGAAACCGCGATTCACCGGCAACTGTCAAAAGGGATTGGTGAGCATAGCCCCTGAACCCTGAGAGCTATAACTTAGTTAGTTAGGGGAATTGGGAGGGGGAAGGCTGGGATAACTTGTGTAAATGTATCTGCATTCTCCTCTTTACCCCATTTAGAGTTTAAGCTGTATTCTTTTCCCCACAGGCTGTAATTTGACAATTTATTCAATGTGTTGTACCCCTCAGTGTGTATTGGTATTCCTATTCTGTGTGTGTTATTAAAGGTGTACCTTTTACTTCCTTTTAGACACAATAAAGCCATACCTGCTTCCTACCTTGAAACCGATTATCTGTCCAAGTCTGTCACAGTCCCTTCATAATTCCAGAGTCTAGAACCAAGGGTGTGGGAGCGATTCGAAACCACTCATATAAGGTCAGGGAAAGCTGACCCCCCCCGAAGACCACTCCTTACACCTATGTATATTTTCTAGCAGACGACACTGGGTTGAGATCAGTAACAGGAAGCATGGCCATTTCTTACTCGTCTCTAGCCCAGGGAAACTGAGGCTAATTGTGGTAATGCTGCCAATGATGAGATCAACTAACTCTGAATAGACCAAACATTGAATTTGGGGTCTTTCTTGGGTGTATATTCATGCAAGCAGCATATTTATCCCTTGAGTCTTGGGAGAATTCTTCCATTTATATTGGTCTACCTCTCTACCACCTCTCTCAACCTGTTTACTGCCTCTGTGCTGGCAGACTGCTTGTCTGACATCCAGTCTTGGATGAGCCACATTTTTTTATTTTTGTTTTTTATTTATTTTTATTTATTCATTCACAGGATAGGGATTCATATGCCCATCCCTAGCTGCCCTTGAGAAGTGGTTGGCCTGTGTGGTGTAGGTACTTTCAAAGGGATTCCAGGATTTTTGACCCAGCGACAATGAAGGAACGACAATATGTCCAAGTCAGGATGGTGTGTGACTTGGAGGGGAACTTGGAGGTTGTGGTGTTCCCATGTACCTGCTGCCCCTGTCCTTCTAGGGGCTCAGAAGAGCTGAGGGCCCAGAGGCAGCACGGGTCCGGATATAAAAGGAGTCAGAGGGTCTAGTAAGGAGGAGGAACTGAGGGAAATCTTTATTAGTCAGGAAATTGTGTTGGGGAAATTGATGGGATTGAAGGCCGATAAATCCCCAGGGCCTGATGAACTGCATCCCAGAGTACTTAAGGAGGTGGCCTTGGAAATAGCGGATACATTGACAGTCATTTTCCAACATTCCATTGACTCTGGATCAGTTCCTATCGAGTGGAGGGTAGCCAATGTAACCCCACTTTTTAAAAAAGGAGGGAGAGAGAAAACAGGGAATTATAGACCGGTCAGTCTGACCTCAGTAGTGGGTAAAATGATGGAATCAATTCTTAAGGATGTCATAGCAGCGCATTTGGAAAAAGGTGACATGATAGGTCCAAGTCAGCATGGATTTGTGAAAGGGAAATCATGCTTGACAAATCTTCTGGAATTTTTTGAGGATGTTTCCAGTAAAGTGGACAAGGGAGAACCTGTTGATGTGGTATATTTGGACTTTCAGAAGGCTTTCGACAAGGTCCCACACAAGAGATTAATGTGCAAAGTTAAAGCACATGGGATTGGGGGTAGTGTGCTGACGTGGATTGAGAACTGGTTGGCAGACAGGAAGCAAAGAGTAGGAGTAAATGGGTACTTTTCAGAATGACAGGCAGTGACTAGTGGGGTACCGCAAGGTTCTGTGCTGGGGCCCCAGCTGTTTACATTGTACATTAATGATTTAGACGAGGGGATTAAATGTAGTATCTCCAAATTTGCGGATGACACTAAGTTGGGTGGCAGTGTGAACTGCGAGGAGGATGCTATGAGGCTGCAGAGTGACTTGGATAGGTTAGGTGAGTGGGCAAATGCATGGCAGATGAAGTATAATGTGGATAAATGTGAGGTTATCCACTTTGGTGGTAAAAACAGAGAGACAGACTATTATCTGAATGGTGACAGATTAGGAAAAGGGAAGGTGCAACGAGACCTGGGTGTCATGGTACATTAGTCATTGAAGGTTGGCATGCAGGTACAGCAGGCGGTTAAGAAAGCAAATGGCATGTTGGCCTTCATAGCGAGGGGATTTGAGTACAGGGGCAGGGAGGTGTTGCTACAGTTGTACAGGGCCTTGGTGAGGCCACACCTGGAGTATTGTGTACAGTTTTGGTCTCCTAACTTGAGGAAGGACATTCTTGCTATTGAGGGAGTGCAGCGAAGATTCACCAGACTGATTCCCGGGATGGTGGGACTGACCTATCAAGAAAGACTGGATCAACTGGGCTTGTATTCACTGGAGTTCAGAAGAATGAGAGGGGACCTCATAGAAACGTTTAAAATTCTGACGGGTTTAGACAGGTTAGTTGCAGGAAGAATGTTCCCAATGTTGGGGAAGTCCAGAACCAGGGGTCACAGTCTGAGGATAAGGGGTAAGCCATTTAGGACCGAGATGAGGAGAAACTTCTTCACCCAGAGAGTGGTGAACCTGTGGAATTCTCTACCACAGAAAGTAGTTGAGGCCAATTCACTAAATATATTCAAAAGGGAGTTAGATGAAGTCCTTATTACTAGGGGGATCAAGGGGTATGGCGAGAAAGCAGGAAGGGGGTACTGAAGTTGCATGTTCAGCCATGAACTCATTGAATGGTGGTGCAGGCTAGAAGGGCTGAATGGCCTACTCCTGCACCTATTTTCTATGTTTCTGTGTCAGCCGACACTGCGATATGTGTGCGCACTAGGTCTGTCCAGCAGAGCAGGTCTCCAGTTGTCCTGGTTAATCCTTGCCACTGGATAAAGGCCTAGTTCTGTCAACCCCGTGTGGTGGCTGATGTGCAACCAAATTTTTAAAAAATCCACGCACAGGCATCTTCCACCCCTTCAATTGGAGTTCAGGACTGGAATATCGGGTCCTTCATTGAAACATCTGTGAACCCATGTGGAAGCAAGTCACCCTCGTTCGAGGGACCGCCTATGATGATGATGACTTGTTTTTATATTTTAACACCCCCAATCCTCACCCACCCATCATGGGGGGACAGCGGGGGGGGGGGGGGGCGGGGGGGGGGCGGGGAGGGGGTGGTTAATATTGAGGCTTATAGATTAGCTGGTGTGGAAAATGAAAAAATATTGTCGAGAGATGCTCTTCTGAGGGTCGACAGAGTTGAAGATCAGAACCTGAGCCAGAAATGCTAACACTGGATGCCTGAAATGATAGCTGTACTTTGGTTCCAAGTTTATATGCCAGGAGTGACATGCATATCCCAGCAGAGACAGGGTGATTCTGACAGAGCAAAGGCTATCCTAGCAGATGGAGGCATTCAAAACTGGCAACTATTTGTGTGAGCAATTCATGTCAGGTCCCATGTGAGTGTGGCTGGTTCATTTATCTCACTCAGAGCCACCTCAGGCAAAGTGGAAAGAGACTGGAAATGTGAAAATTGCCACGCCTAACTGTAGTTCGGCGATTTGTTGCCAAAGGTAAGAGATTAAGAACAGGGCAGGGCCAAAGCAAAAATGGAAATTGTGTTAATAAGGCCATGATTCCAATGGGAGTTTGTCAAATTATAAATAGCACGAGCCAGCCCACACTGCGATATGTGTGCGCACTAGGTCCGTGCAGCAGAGCTGGTCTCCAGTCGTTTTGGTTAAACCTTGCCACTGGACCAAGACCTAGCTCTACCAAGCTAGTGTGGTGGCTGGTGTGCAACGGCCACCACACTTTTAAAAAATCCGCACACAGGCATCTTCCACCCTTCAAGATTTAGTTCGGGACCTGGAATTTTAGGTCCTTCATTGAGACACCTGTGAACTTTTTTGACGTGGAAGCAAGTCATCCTCGATTCAAGGGACTGTCTATGATGATGAGTGTAATCCTACAATTCTAAAATATTTGCTTTCTCACACAATATAAATATTATTTTGAGTTTCTGCAAAAGCTGCCAATAAATGAAGTAAATTCAATGTATAATATTCAGAGCACGTTGCATCCCATTGGGTGAGCTAACATCCGGGAGGCAGGACATTTTGCGCCGGGCGCGGAAGACCCATCCTGCTAATGAACCCCGAAAGCAAAATAACGCTCTACTTCCTTTCTCGGGCGCCAGCAGTCGGACGTGTAGGGAGCAAGGCATAGCGTTACGGACTGGGCTGTGTAGCATTGCAGCGTAGGAGGGGCTCGTCCATTCATTAAAGGGAAGGACCCAAGCAGCAAACTCTGCACTGGAGAAATGGACCTCCCTGGACCACAGAGTACGTGGCTGACCAAACACGACACGGACCTCACATTGAAAGCGTCAACACGGCACTGGGAAAAATCACCACCATTTAAAAAAAATGTCTACCAACTCCCCTTTAAGTATCGCCCCACGAGCAGCCTGCAGCCCGGTTTATGCCACCTGAAGCTGTTGCTGGTATCGTCCGGCACAGCTTCAGGGGGCGCTCCCCAATTTTTGTTTCGGGACGATAATGGGGCACTGCGCACGGTGATGACGTGCCTGGCGCAATGGAGCGGGGCACTACGGGCTACCGCCACCGCTAAACACCCGGGTAATTTAGCAGGAGTCGTTAGCGGTGCCACATCTGGGCAAAAAGTTGTTTGCGCCCTTTTAGCACCCCATGAATTTCACTCCCACTTATAATAATAACTGAACAATCCAAACTTTATTGATTTAGAAAACTGAATATCTAACAGGAATTTATCCAGACCATATGTCATGATCAATTTTAATCTCAATAGAATCATAGATTTGTAGAATGATGCAGCACAGAAGAACCCCATGGCCTGTGCCAACTCTTTGAAAGAACTATTCAATTAGTCCCACGAGCCTGCTCTTTCCCCAGAACTCTGCAAATGTTTCCTTTTTAAATATATATTCAATTTCCTTTTGAATGTTGCTATTGAATCCGCATCCACCATCCTTTCAGGCAATGCATTCCAGATCACAACAACTCGCCACGTAAAAAGAAATGCTCATCGCCCCATGGCTTTTGTGCCAATTATCTTAGATCTGTGTGTCTGCTTGTTATCGAGCATCCTGCCAGTGGAAAGTTTTTTCCTGTCTATTCAATCAAAACCCTTCATAATTCTGAACATGTGTATTAAAGCTCCCCTTAACCTTCTCTGCTCTAAGGAGGACAACCCCAGCTCCTGCAGTCTCTCCATGTAACTGAAGTCCCTCATTGCTGGAAACACTCTGATAAATCTTCTCTACACTCTCGCTAAGGCCTTGACATCCTTTCTAAAGTGTGGTGCCCAGAATTGAACACAGTACTCCAGTGGGACCTAACTAGTGATTTATAAAGGTTTAGCATATCTTCCTTGCTTTTGTACTCCATGGCCCCGATATTTACTCGGGGCTGGGAAGAGAGCAGCGGGGGGTGGGGAGTGGGGACTTGGGTGGGGTGGAGGATTTCCAGATGGGAAACTCGGAAGTAAGGATTTCCGGATGTCCTGCGGAATCTAACTGCACAACACCTTTTACATTGTTTCTGTACGTTTCCCGCCCGGTAGCCAGCCTGATGTCTGCCTGTCGAGCGGGAAAGCAGCCGAGGAACAGTTGCCAAGTAAGTGGGGGGTGGGGGTTCAAAGTGCACTCGGGGTTGAGGGTGGGGGTCGGAGATCGTAGAGATGGATGTCAGAGATCACTCGGGGTGGGGATTGTAGATTGCGGGGGTGGGGAGTTGGGGTGGAGATTGCGGAGGGGTGGAGGTCGGAGGTCACTCGGGGGTGGGGCTAGGAGATCGTGGGTGGGTGGGGATCGGAGATCGTACAGGGTTGGAGATCGAGGGGGTCGAAGATTGCAGGGGGACAGATCGCATGGGTCAGAGATCGCGGGGGGGGTCAGAGATCTTGGGGAGTCGGAAATCTCGGGGAATCAGAGATTGCGGGGGGAATCAGAGATCTCAGGGAGTCAGAGATTATGGGGGGAGTCAGAGATCTCAGGGAGTCAGAGATCTCGGGGAGTCAGAGATCTCGGGGAGTCAGAGATTGCGGGGGGAGTCAGAGATCTCGGGGAGTCAGAGATCTCGGGGGGTCAGAGATTGCGGGGGGAGTCAGAGATCTCGGGGAGTTAGAGATTGCGGGGGGAGTCAGAGATCTCGGGGGGTCAGAGATCTCGGTGAATCAGAGATCTCGGGGAGTCAGAGATTGCGGGGGGAGTCAGAGATCTCGGGGAGTCAGAGATCTCGGGGGGTCAGAGATCGCGGGGGAGTCAGAGATCTCGGGGGTCAGAGATCTCGGGGAGTCAGAGATCTCTGGGGGTCAGAGATCTCGGGGGGTCAGAGATCGCGGGGGTCAGAGATCTCGGGAGTCAGAGATCTCGGGAGGAGTCAGAGATCTCGGGGGTCAGAGATCTCAGAGGGTCAGAGATCCCTGGAGGAGTCAGAGATCTCGGGAGTCAGAGATCTCGGGGGGGTCAGAGATCTCGGGGAGTCAGAGATTGCGGGGGGAGTCAGAGATCCCGGGGAGTCAGAGATCTCGGGGAGTCAGAGATTGCGGGGGGAGTCAGAGATCTCGGGGAGTCAGAGATCTCGGGGAGTCAGTGCTCTTCCTGGCCCATGAGCAGTGCTGTAAATGCACTTACCTTATGAATCCGGCCCTTCTTGTCTCCTGTTACCTGCCAGAATTCCCAAGCGCCGGGAATCCCAGCTTCCATGAGTTAAAAATAAAAAACCTGTTAACATGGAGGCACACAGCCTCCTTGAAAGATTCCAGTGACTGACCCACATCCTGAGAGTGGACTAGTTGCCTGTCCACAGTCCACTTCTGTTAAACCCGGAAATGGGCAGATTGGAGGCGGGTTGGATTCGGGTTTGAAATTTTTACCTGACCCAGGGATTATTTGCTCTTTAATTCGAAGGCCAGTGCTCTGTGATCAGTACAAGAAAAAACTCCCGAATTTAAATCTTCGGCTGGACCAACCTGTGCCTCCCCTTCTCTGAGCAACAGAGAGTCACTCGAAGATACCAAAGTCGGTGCTGGGTGTGTGCTCCTCATAATCTAATGAAAACACAAGACTCCCTAAGCAAGTGCTCTACTCGGAACTCCTACACGGCAAGTGAGTACCAGGTCTGTTGTGTATGGCGAAAGAGTCAGACTGAACACTGTGAGCTCAAAGTAAAGTGTGACCTTAGTCTTTTATTGCAGGTTTCCAGAGTGTCTCTCCAACCTGTGAAGCCTTCTTAAATACCTGTGCTCCCAAGGGATTACGGGATCCCTTGGGATTCTGGGGAATGAGCCCTCTGGTGGCTGTACAGAGTAAATACAAGTCCACATATATAACAACATTCCCCCACAAAGTCAATAGTGGAACTATTTACAATGTGAGTCGATCTGGGGCCCTTCTTGTCTTGGTTGATCATCTCGCTGTGAAAGCTGGTGTTGTTGAATCATTTGTTGGGTCCTCGCTGGGCTGCTGTGCAGCTGGCCTTGCTGGGCTGCCTGGTGTGTTGGGTCCTGCTGGGCTGCTGTGGATGATGGGTTCTGCTTCGTGGTAAACCGTGGTGTCGGTTGCCACTGGTGTGTATGTTGGGGGGTCAAAAAAGGTAGGGTCCAAGGTGGGTGGCTCAGGGTAGTCTGTGGATCTGAGTTTGATTTGGTCCAAGTGTTTCCGGTGAATGAGTCCATTTGAAAGTTTGACCTGAAACACCCTGCTCCCCTCTTTGACCACGACAGTGCCGGGAAGCCACTTGGGACCTTGACCATAATTTAATACAAATACAGGATCATTGAATTCAATCTCGCATGACACATTTGCGCTGTCATGGTATGCACTTTGTTGAAGCCGCCTGCTCTCTACCTATTCATGTAGATCAGCGTGAACTAACGAGAGAACATAAGAACAGTTCCAGCGTATCTTTCCCAGCCAGCTCCTGCCGAGCATAGAAACATAGAAACATAGAAACATAGAAAATAGGTGCAGGAGTAGGCCATTCGGCCCTTCTAGCCTGCACCGCCATTCAATGAGTTCATGGCTGAACATTCAACTTCAGTATCCCATTCCTGCTTTCTCGCCATACCCCTTGATCCCCCTAGTAGTAAGGACCTCATCTAACTCCTTTTTGAATATATTTAGTGAATTGGCCTCAACAACTTTCTGTGGTAGAGAATTCCACAGGTTCACCACTCTCTGGGTGAAGAAGTTCCTCCGCATCTCGGTCCTAAATGGCTTACCCCTTATCCTTAGACTGTGACCTCTGGTTCTGGACTTCCCCAACATTGGGAACATTCTTCCTGCATCTAACCTGTCTAACCCCGTCAGAATTTTAAATGTTTCTATGAGGTCCCCTGTCATTCTTCTGAACTCCAGTGAATACAAGCCCAGTTGATCCAGTCTTTCTTGATAGGTCAGTCCCGCCATCCCGGGAATCAGTCTGGTGAACCTTCGCTGCACTCCCTCAATAGCAAGAATGTCCTTCCTCAGGTTAGGAGACCAAAACTGTACACAATACTCCAGGTGTGGCCTCACCAATGCCCTGTACAACTGTAGCAACACCTCCCTGCCCTGTACTCAAATCCCCTTGCTATGAAGGCCAACATGCCATTTGCTTTCTTAACCGCCTGCTGCACCTGCATGCCAACCTTCAATGACTGATGTACCATGACACCCAGGTCTCTTTGCACCTCCCCTTTTCCTAATCTGTCACCATTTAGATAATAGTCTGTCTCTCTGTTTTTACCACCAAAGTGGATAACCTCACATTTATCCACATTATACTTCATCTGCCATGCATTTGCCCACTCACCTAACCTATCCAAGTCGCTCTGCAGCCTCATAGCATCCTCCTCGCAGCTCACACTGCCACCCAACTTAGTGTCATCCGCAAATTTGGAGATACTACATTTAATCCCCTCATCTAAATCATTAATGTACAGTGTAAACAGCTGGGGCCCCAGCACAGAACCTTGCGGTACCCCACTAGTCACTGCCTGCCATTCTGAAAAGTACCCATTTACTCCTACTCTTTGCTTCCTGTCTGACAACCAGTTCTCAATCCATGTCAGTACACTACCCCCAATCCCATGTGCTTTAACTTTGCACATCAATCTCTTGTGTGGGACCTTGTCGAACGCCTTCTGAAAGTCCAAATATACCACATCAACTGGTTCTCCCTTATCCACTCTACTGGAAACATCCTCAAAAAATTCCAGAAGATTTGTCAAGCATGATTTCCCTTTCACAAATCCATGCTGACTTGGACCTATCATGTCACCTCTTTCCAAATGCACTGCTATGACATCCTTAATAATTGATTCCATCATTTTACCCACTACCGATGTCAGGCTGACCGGTCTATAATTCCCTGTTTTCTCTCTCCCTCCTTTTTTAAAAAGTGGGGTTACATTGGCTACCCTCCACTCCATAGGAACTGATCCAGAGTCAATGGAATGTTGGAAAATGACTGTCAACGCATCCACTATTTCCAAGGCCACCTCCTTAAGTACTCTGGGATGCAGTCCATCAGGTCCTGGGGATTTATCGGCCTTCAATCCCATCAATTTCCCCAACACAATTTCCCGACTAATAAGGATTTCCCTCAGTTCCTCCTCCTTACTAGACCCCCCGACCCCTTTTATAACCGGAAGGTTGTTCGTGTCCTCCTTCGTGAATACCAAACCAAAGTACTTGTTCAATTGGTCCGCTATTTCTTTGTTCCCCGTTATGACTTCCCCTGATTCTGACTGCAGGGGACCTACGTTTGTCTTTACTAACCTTTTTCTCTTTACATATCTATAGAAACTTTTGCAATCCGTCTTAATGTTCCCTGCAAGCTTCTTCTCATACTCCATTTTCCCTGCCCTAATCAAACCCTTTGTCCTCCTCTGCTGAGTTCTAAATTTCTCCCAGTCCCCAGGTTCGCTGCTATTTCTGGCCAATTTGTATGCCACTTCCTTGGCTTTAATACTATCCCTGATTTCCCTTGATAGCCACGGTTGAGCCACCTTCCCTTTTTTATTTCTATGCCAGACAGGAATGTACAATTGTTGTAGTTCATCCATGCGGTCTCTAAATGTCTGCCATTGCCCATCCACAGTCAACCCCTTAAGTATCATTCGCCAATCCATCCCAGCCAATTCACGCCTCATACCTTCAAAGTTAGCCTTCTTTAAGTTCTGGACCATGGTCTCTGAATTAACTGTTTCATTCTCCATCCCAATGCAGAATTCCACCATATTATGGTCACTCTTCCCCAAGGGGCCTCGCACAACGAGATTGCTAATTAATCCTCTCTCATTACATAACACCCAGTCTAAGATGGCCTCCCCCCTAGTTGGTTCCTCGACATATTGGTCTAAAAAACCATCCCTTATGCACTCCAGAAAATCCTCCTCCACCGTATTGCTTCCAGTTTGGTTAGCCCAATCTATGTGCATATTAAAGTCACCCATTATAACTGCTGCACCTTTATTGCATGCACCCCTAATTTCCTGTTTGATGCCCTCCCCAACATCACTACTACTGTTTGGAGGTCTGTACACAACTCCCACTAACGTTTTTTGCCCTTTGGTGTTCTGCAGCTCTACCCATATAGATTCCACATCATCCAAGCTAATGTCCTTCCTAACTATTGCCTTAATCTCCTCCTTAACCAGCAATGCTACCCCACCTCCTTTTCCTTTTATTCTATCCTTCCTGAATGTTGAATACCCCTGGATGTTGAGTTCCCAGCCCTGCTCATCCTGGAGCCACGTCTCCGTAATCCCAATCACATCATATTTGTTAACATCTATTTGCACAGTTAATTCATCCATTTATTGCGGATACTCCTTGCATTAAGGCACAAAGCCTTTAGGCTTGTTTTTTTAACACCCTCTGTCCTTTTAGAATTTTGCTGTACAATTTGCTGTACAAAGCAGCGTGGGATCATCGCCCGGTACTACCCAGAGTGTTAGCTTGTACATAAGAACATAAGAATTAGGAACAGGAGTAGGCCATCTAGCCCCTCGAGCCTGCTCCGCCATTCAACAAGATCATGGCTGATCTGGCCGTGGACTCAGCTCCACTTACCCGCCCGCTCCCCATAATCCTTAATTCCCTTATTGGTTAAAAATCTATCTATCTGTGATTTGAATACATTCAATGAGCTAGCCTCAACTGCTTCCTTGGGCAGAGAATTCCACAGATTCACAACCCTCTGGGAGAAGAAATTCCTTCTCAACTCGGTTTTAAATTGGCTCTCCCGTATTTTGAGGCTGTGCCCCCTCGTTCTAGTCTCCCCGACCAGTGGAAACAACCTCTCTGCCTCTATCTTGTCTATCCCTTTCATTATTTTAAATATTTCTATAAGATCACCCCTCATCCTTCTGAACTCCAACGAGTAAAGACCCAGTCTACTCAATCTATCATCATAAGGTAACCCCCTCATCTCCGGAATCAGCCTAGTGAATCGTCTCTGTACCCCCTCCAAAGCCAGTATATCCTTCCTTAAGTAAGCTGACCAAAACTGCACACAGTTCTCCAGGTGCGGCCTCACCAATACCCTGTACAGTTGCAGCAGGACCTCCCTGCTTTTGTACTCCATCCCTCTCGCAATGAAGGCCAACATTTCATTCGCCTTCCTGATTACCTGCTGCACCTGCAAACTAACTTTTTTGGGATTCATGCACAAGGAAGAGTCAGCTGTGGCTCAGTGGGTAGCACCCTCGCCTCTGAGTCAGAAGGTTGTGGGTTCAAGTCCCAGTCCCAGACAAATAAATCTAGGCTGACACTCCAGTGGAGTACTGCATTGTCGGTGGTGCTGTCTCTTGGATGAGAAGTTAAACCAAGTGAATGCAAAAGATCCCATGGCACTATTTCAAAGAGCAGAGGAGTTATCCCCGGTGTCCTGGTCAATATGTATCCCTCAATCAATGCAACGAAAAAACAGATTATCTGGTCATTATCACACTAAGGGCTACAAGGAAGACACAGTGACTCTGTGATGTTTGGCTATATGAAGGTTGTGCAATAAAAGGGCTTTAAACCCTTGCCCGCTCCCACCGGGTGTCAGAAGCAGTGCTCAGCTGCCAGTCACAATATGTTTAGTGTCCCCCTCCCCTTTTATAGGGGGCACTTGGAAAAAAAAAATTCGATTCTGTGCCCCAAAAAAAAAAATGGCATTGTAAATGTTGGTGTTTCCCCCAGATCGGGGGGCACGGTTTAATGTTTTTCTGTTAACTCCTAAAAGAGTTTCATGCACAAGGACCAATCGTGGAGCTTTGGAGGCATGTCCTGCTCAGTTGGCTGAGTGAGCAGTGAGGAGAGCAGCTCCTGTTGTAGCTCCTGGCTGGGCCTGTGAATCAGCCCAGGAAGAGAAGGAAGGAAGGGGCTTCACCACCAACATTCACCCAGAGGGAGAGGAGGAAAGCAGAAAACATTAACAACTCTACCATTTCTACAAAGAGTTGGAGAGAGGGGGAAAGACCAACAACAACATCCAGTGTGGAAGGAGGGAGACTCTACCAGTCTACAGGTGGGTGTATTGGTGCAGTCCCTAAAAGACTTTGTTGTACCGGTGGGGGGAGGAAAGAAGACCAGTCGGGGGCCGGAACATTGCGGGGGTGTGTGTGTGTGGAAGTGTGTGTGGGGGTCTTGCTTACAACTAGGCCCCACACACCACTAAGGCACCCCTCCCCCATTGCCTAGCCTGGGATAGCTGGAGCTGCCAGGCTGAAGAAACAATTAATCCACCCTAATTAACATCGTTGGGAGTGTGTGCCTGTGTGGCTCCAGCTGCACCAGGCGAAGGCATCTTCTCCCCTCACCCAAAGACCACCCCAAAGACTATTTTGTTTGCCATCTCGGGATTGCACCCACCCACAGCTGCGAGGGGAGATTTGCCCTCGCAGTTTTCCCCCCTCTCTCTTTCTCTGTTACTCTCTGTTTCTCCCCTCTCTCTCTGAGAGCCCCTTCTTTCTTAAATTACAAGAACAATTAAGACAACTGAGCAGAGGGTGCAAGGCCCCTCCCCAATTGTCAACTAGGGGAGAGGTGTGCCTCATTAAGAGCTCCTCTGCTCAGTCTTTTGAACGAGGCCATTAAAGACCAGTAAGGCCTGTGACTTTGGGGTGGGTGTAGTTCTTAAAGGGACCCCGCGATGGCGACCCCATCCACGTTGGTGGCAGGGCCGGCAAGGACGTATGCGCAGGCGGCATCCGCAACCACGGTGCCTCCTGTGCCTCCTGCTGCCCTGCCACCTTTCAGATTAATAACGAAAAAGCACGGGGTCAAGAGCTACACTCACCCCACAATGAGCATCGAGGAGTGCGTGCGGGCGATGGCTGGGGTAGTCGGCCCCTCGGCCATTGTCGCGGCCTCCAAGATGTCTGGGAAGGCGGTGTTCTTCCTGGGGTCGGAGCAGGCGGTGTCCCTGGCCATCAAGAAGGGGCTCACGGTGAGCGGAATGTTCCTGGCGGTCGACCCTCTCGAGGCCACCGCTCAGAGGGTCGTTCTGTCGAACGTCCCGCCCTTTGTTCCCGCTGAGCTCCTCCTCCCTCACATACAACAACTGGGGGAGGTACGGTCGGGGGTCAACCCCATACCGCTCGGCCTTAGGGAGAGCCGCCTGCGCCACGTGTTCTCCTTCCGCCACCAGTTTTTTGTCCGGCTGGAGCGGGAGGAGACGACAGAGGGCCACTTTGATGTGGCGCACGAGGGGACTGCCTACCGCGTCTTTTGGACGTCGGACGGCGTGCGGTGCCATGCGTGTAGGGAGGTGGGGCACGTCCGCAAGAACTACCCCGCCTCCAAGGCCGCCAAACCACTGAAGGCGGCCAAGGCTGGCGCCGCCGCCACCCCTCTCTCTAGTCGCGACCGCGTACCGGAAGCCGTAGGTGCGCGGGCATCGTCGGAGGCCTTTGATTTCACGGCCTCCGGCGGGGGGGAGGGAGAGCGTCCGGCCAGAAAGAAGGCACGGGGAAAAGCGAAACAACTCAAGGCGGGCCCCTTCGGTGCGCCAGACAACCCGATCACCGCGCTCGGCCCAACCCAGTCATCGGCGAGCGTGGGGTGCCCTGAGCCCGTGCCCGAGCCCTTGAACAACACCGCAGAGGGGCCCGGGCGCGGGCAAGAAAAGGAAAAGGGGGGAGTGGAGCGGGAGGCCTCGGCAGACATGGAGGTCTCCCTGCCTCCGCGCTTCCCCAGTAACAAAAGGAGGCGCCACTCCAAGGAGGAGGAGGGGGAACAACACCCCCCCCGCGGAGGAGTCGGTGCCCGCCGCGCGTCCCGTGTCCCCCACCAGCGCCCCCAAATCGTGTCAAAGGCGAGAGGAGTCTATCCCCGGGGAGGGTGAGACAGTTGAGGCTGCCCAGCCTCTGCCTCCCAGGGTTGGAGTGGAAGAACTGCCTGTCGCGGGAGACGTGGGGTCGGCGGAGGAATGCATTACCGCCGGGTCGAGCGTGCCGGGGACTGAGGCAGGCAGGGCCGGAAAGGCCGTACCTGAGCCCGCCCAGCCAGTATCCAACTTCTCCCGGGATTTGCTCGACCTGGCAGAAAATGAACACGTTAACTTTAATTTAAATTTAAATTTTGAAGAAACCGTACACGCTGGGCCGGAGGGTGGCAGCGGGGAGGGGAAGGAACACCCACCCTCGCCCCCTACTTTGGAGCTGGAGCGCTTGGCGGGCCTGGGGATTTTCTATGGCCGGGTCTCTCCTTGTTCGCCGGTTCCTGGGGCGGAGGGGGAACCCCTTCCGCTGTCGTTTCCCGACCCAGCACCATTTTTAAAAGAGCCCAGTGGGGACTCCTCTGCCGACGATCCTGGGGGTGGGATCGGGGCAGAGCCAGGGCCGGTTGGAGCGGCCGGGTCGTTTGCCGTACCTTGTGCGGTCGATGGGCCGGCTGCTGGCGGCCACCTCCTGGAGGAGGACGGAGACTCGGTGGGGGATGCGGGAGAAGATCTAGAGTCCACCGCCAGTGAGGCGGTGGATCTGCTCGCGACCGCCGCTGAGACCCTCCTCATTCCTGCAAAGGAACTCCGGGACTTTTTGGTCCAGAACCAGGGTCGCCGCAACCAAGCCCATCTGGCCCTGGGAAAATGGTCCGAGCCAGAGCTGATCAAGGAGTCCGTCCGCACCGCCGCTAAAACCTTGGCCGCGGGCGGGCCCTTGATAAAGGCGCAATACCTTGAGCAGCGCGAGCTCGAGGGACTCCTCGCTGGGCTGCGGAGGGAGTGGAGGTCAACAAAAGACTCCGCTCCCTCCCCCACAATAGGTTAAGGTAGAGGTTGCACTATGCTTTTGCCATGAAGAGAACCATAGCCAGCCTCAACATCAACGGCGGCAGAGGGGCACGCCGTAGATTTGACATTTTTTCGCTCCTGCGGGAGGGGAAATATGCGGTGTGCTTCCTGCAAGAAACCCACACCGTTCCGGGAGACGAAGCCACGTGGCTCCTGGAATGGCAAGGAGAGGTCCGCATGAGCCATCTCACTGCCACTTCTAGTGGGGTGGCCATCTTGCTGGGCCCGCATTTTCAGCCGGAGATCTTGGGGGTCGAGGAGCCCGTGCCAGGCCGCTTGCTGCACGTAACGGTTCACCTGGGGGACGTGCCGCTCCATCTCGTGAACGTGTACGCCCCTCAGCCCGGCCCGCAGCAAGCGCGCTTCTTCGAAGAAGTGTCCGCTCTTCTTGGCTCCGTCGATGTCGGCGACTGCATTGTCCTTGGGGGGGATTTTAACTGCACCCTCGAGGCGAGGGATCGCTCCGGTGCCCCGCAGTGCATGACGGCGATGGAGAAGTTGAGGGACCTGGTCGGGTCCTTCGACTTGGTGGACGTCTGGCGAAATCTCCACCCCGACTCCAGCGCCTTTACTTGGGTGAGGCCTGGAGTAGGATGGTCCTGAGTCGACCGCCTTTACGTGTCTCGGGCGTACGTTTCCTGCGTCCCGGCGGCCTCCATGCGGCCGGTGCCGTGTTCGGACCACCACCTGGTGTGGGCGGAGCTCGCTTCGCTCCGCGCGAGGACGGGGTCCGCGTACTGGCACTTTAACAACCGGCTGCTGGAGGACGAGCGTTTCCAGGACTCGTTCCGTCATTTCTGGGCCGAATGGAGAAGGAGGCAGGGGGGCTTCCCCTCCTTGAGGCTATGGTGGGACGTGGGCAAGGCTCACGTCCGCGTCTTCTGTCAAGAGTATGCGAGGGGATCGACCAAGAGGCGGGCGGCCAGGGTCGGGCGCCTAGAAAAAGAGGTGCTCGATCTGGAATCCCGTCTCGGTCAAGTCGTCCAGGACCCGGCCCTGCGGACGGTGTACGAAGCGAAGAAGGCCGCGCTGAAGGACCTGCAGCTCGTCGGGTCCCAAGGCGCGTTCGTGAGGTCGTGGATCCGGTTCCTGCGGGATCTGGACCGCGGCTCCCCCTTCTTCTACTCGCTGGAAAAAAGGCAGAGTGTCCGTAAGCAGCTCTTGACGCTGCTGGCCGACGACGGCTCTCTCGTCTCGGATCTGGAGGGCGTCAACAACAGGGCCCGTGAATATTACGGGGCTCTGTTCTCTCCGGATCCGTCCAGCGAGGAAGCGCGTAGAGTTTTGTGGGAGGACGTGCCGAAAGTCAGCCCGGAGGGCGGTGAAAATTTGGAAGCTCCGCTAAGCCTGGCGGAGCTGACCGGTGCCCTCGACCGGCTCTCGAGAGGAAAAACCCCGGGGCTGGACGGGCTGACCGTGGAGTTCCACAGGGCGTTCTGGGACGTCCTGGGGAGCGACTACGCGCGGGTCCTGGGGGAAAGTCTGGCGACCAGGGAGATGCCCCTCTCTTGGCGCAGGGCAGTCATCGTCCTGCTGCCTAAGAAGGGCGATTTCCGCCTCCTTAAGAACTGGCGCCCGGTCTCCCTCCTCAGCACGGACTACAAAATCTTCGCCAGGGCGAAGTCTGCTCGCCTTGGCGCCGTGCTGGACCACATGATCCACCCCGACCAGTCCTACACGGTCCCGGGCCGGACAATCCACGACAACATCCATCTGGTCCGGGACCTCATCCATCATTCCCAGGAGGCTGGTCTATCGGTCGCCTTCCTATCTCTCGACCAAGAGAAGGCGTTCGACAGGGTGGATCACGACTATCTGCTCGGAACTCTGCGCGCTTTCGGGTTCGGGATGCATTTCGTCGCCCGGATCCGACTTTTGTACGCCGCCGCGGAGTGTCTGATTAAGGTTAACGGGTCCTTGACGGCGCCCCTTCGCTTTAGGAGAGGGATGCGCCAGGGTTGCCCCATGTCCGGCCAGTTATATGTCATCTGCGTGGAGCCTTTCCTGCGCCTCCTGCGGACGAGGTTGACGGGACTGGCTCTGCAAGGGCCGGGCGTGGAAGTCGTCCTCTCGGCTTACACCGATGACGTGCTCCTCGCGGTAGAGGATCCCGCTGACCTGCGGAGGATGCGTGAGTGCCAAGTGATTTACTCTGCCGCGTCCTCCGCCAGGATCAACTGGGAGAAATGTTCCGGATTCCTGGTGGGTCAGTGGCGGGTGGACTCCCTGCCGGAGGAGCTCAGGCCTTTTGCCTGGAGCACGACCCATCTCCTCTATCTGGGAGTCTACCTTAGCCCCGACGAGGAAGCCTGGCCGGCGAACTGGCAGGAGCTGGAGGCCAAGGTCGCCGCTCGCCTAGGGCGCTGGACAGGACTGCTCCGAGTGCTGTCCTACAGGGGTCGAGCGCTAGTCATAAACCAGCTGGTGGCCGCAATGTTGTGGTACCGGCTGGTCACTTTGACCCCTCCCCCTGCGTTTGTCG
The DNA here is from genome assembly GCF_044704955.1 of Pristiophorus japonicus. Classification (NCBI taxonomy): domain Eukaryota; kingdom Metazoa; phylum Chordata; class Chondrichthyes; family Pristiophoridae; genus Pristiophorus; species Pristiophorus japonicus. Next base: position 177,113,284 of record NC_091978.1, on the reverse strand, counting down.
CCAAGATACAGAAGAAGCTGGTGGACTTCTTCTGGAACAACAGGAAGCACTGGGTCTCTGCCGCGGTCTTGAGTCTCCCGCTTGAGGAGGGCGGTCAGTCGTTGGTGGGCGTCAGTGCCCAGCTCGCGACTTTCCGTCTTCAGACCCTGCAGAGATACCTTTACGTCGAGCCCCTTCCTAAGTGGTGTGCTCTGGCGACGTATTTCTTCCGCCAGCAGCGCGACCTCAATTACGACACGCAGCTCCTGTTTGTGAACTTGGGGGGTGTCAGGACCGCCCTCCAGGAGCTGCCTGGCTTTTACAAGGAACTCATCAGGGTCTGGAACAAAGTCTCCACCAAGCGCAGCTCTCCGCTGGCTGGAGTGGCGGCTGTCCTGCAGGAGCTGCTGCTCGGGAATCCGTACCTCCACGACCAAGGTTTTATGTGGCAGTCGGAAGAGAGGGCTGTGGCTGGTGAGGTGACAGGGTCAGGGACCTGCTCGATGGCGGAGGAGCGGGCTGGATGGTGCCAGGCATGCTGGCGCGGCGTCTAAATTCAGCCAACGTCCGCCGCGCGGCCGAAGCCATCGAGTCGCTAAAAACAGCTCTGGGCCCTGACTCTTTAAGGTGCATCGAGGAGGCTCAAACACGTGGGGAGATCCCGTCCGAACTGACCCCCGTCCGGACGGAATTCCTCATCGGCGCCAAACCCCGGAACCTCCCTCGGGGGCCGGCGCCTCACAACTTGAGCCGCCTCGGGGAAATCCCCTCCGTGCCTTTCAGTTCCGCGCAGAGGGGTTTCCTGTACAGGCTGCTCCTGCACACTCTCAACTTTGCCATCCTCGCCGGCCGTCCGGACACGCCATGGCGTACCATCTTGCCGTCCGGAGGAGGCGGGGGTCCCCGATGGAGGGCACTCTATGCGGGAGTCCTCCCACTATTCATCGGGGACTTGGCCTGGGGGGTGGTGCACGGAGCAGTGCCGTGCAACAAATTTTTAAGCCGGTTCACGGACTCCCAGGCCACCTGCAATTTCTGCGGTCTGGAGGAGTCCGTGTTCCATGTTTTTATTGAGTGCACGAGGTTGCAGCCCCTGTTTTATTATTTAAAGGGGCTGCTCCTGAAATTCTGGCTGCACTTCAGTCCCACTCTCCTGATCTTTGGGCACCCTGTTCGGAGGGGAGCGGGTAGGTCCGAGGGCCTCCTCGTAGGACTGCTCCTGGGCACGGCCAAGGGTGCCATCAGCCAGTCCAGGCAGCGGGCGGTCGAGGGGGTCATTCAACCTGACTGTCTGCCTCTCTTCCGCTCTTACATCCGGTCCAGGGTGTCCTTGGAGATGGAGCACGCGGTGTCCACCGGTACGCTCGCGGCCTTCCGCGAGAGGTGGGCACCGGAGGGACTGGAGTGTATCATCACCCCCGGCAACCAAATTTTAATTTGATTTTACGTTTTAAAGTTTAATTTGTTTTAATTGCCGGTGCTTTTAGTGTCCCCCTCCCCTTTTATAGGGGGCACTGGAAAAAAAAAACACAAAAAAACCCCCAAAAAAGGCAAAAAAGGGCCTTGTAAATGTCTGGTGTGTCATCCAGGTCGGGGGGCACGGATTAATGTTTATGTTTTTCAGGTAAACTCCAAAAGAGTTTCATGCACAAGGACCCCCAGGTCCCTCTGCATCGCAGCATGTTGTAATTTCTCCCCATTCAAATAATATTCCCTTTTGCTGTTTTTTTTTCCAAGGTGGATGACCTCACACTTTCCAACATTCTATTCCATCTGCCAAACCTTAGCCCATTTGCTTAACCTATCTAAATCTCTTTGCAGCCTATCTGTGTCCTCTACACAACCCGCTTTCCCACTAAGCGGGTTGTCTTAAGTGCACTTGTCTGAAGTGAACAGTTTTCATGAGCAGTTCACCAGGTGGGATCCCAGTGAGTGAATGTGGTCTCATGCAGTAGCTAAGCAGGACTCGGGATAGGCGAGTCTGCAGTGAGCCTTCAGTTACCCTCTTCAAGCCTTGCTTGATGGTTTGCACTGCTCTCGCTGCCTGACCATTGGACGCTGGTTTAAGCGGGGCAAATGTGACATGTTTGATCCCGTTACGGGTCATGAATTCTTTGAACTCAGCACTGGTAAAGCATGGCCCGTTGTCGCTCACCAGGACATCGGGTAAGCCGTATGTGGCAAACATGGCCCGCAGGCTTTCAGTGGTGGCAGCGGACGTGCGAGCCGACATTATCTCACATTGAATCCACTTGGAGTACGTGTCTACAACCACAAGGAAGATTTTACCCAAGAACGGGCCTGCATAGTCGACGTGTGCCCTAGACCACGGTTTGAGGGCCAAGACCATAAACTTAGCGGCGCCTCCCTGGGTACATTGCTTAACTGCAAGCATGTATTACATCTGTGAACGCAGGACTCTAAGTCTGCATCGATACCGGGCCACCACACGAGGGATCTGGCTATCGCTTTCATCATTATGATTCCTGGGAGGGTACTGTGGAGGTCATTGATGAAGGTGTCTCTGCCCTTCTTGGGGACCACTACTTAATTGCCCCACAGAAGGCAGTCTGTCTGTACAGACATTTCAACTTTGCGCCACTGGAACGGCTTTATCTCTTCCTGCATTTCCACTGGGATACTGGGCCAGCTCCCGTGAAGCACACAGCTTTTGACTCGAGACAATAAGGGGTCCTGGCTTGTCCAGGTTTTGATCTGCCGGGCAGTGACAGGTGATTGCTCACTCTCAAATGCTTTCATAACCATGGCTAGATCTGCGGGCTGCGCCATTTCCACCCCCGTGATGGACAATCGCAGCCTACTGAGAGCATCGGCGCAGTTTTCTGTGCCTGGCCCGTGGCGGATGGCATAATTGTATGCGGACAACGTGAGCGCCCATCTCTGGATGCTGGCCGATGCGTTGGTAGTTGTCCCTTTACTCTCGGAAAACAGGGTTATAAGTGGCTTATGGTCAGTTTCCAATTCGAATTTTAGCCCAAACAAGTATTGATGCATTTTCGTTACCCCATAGACACACGCTAACACTTCTTTTTCTCTCGGCTTTAGACAGACTCCTGGATGCATAAGCAACCGGTTGCAGTTTCCCGAAATCATTAGCTTGGTGCAATAGACACCCGATGCCATGTAACGATGCATCACATGCTAGTACCAAACGCTTACATGGATCATACAACACAAGCAATTTGTTTGAACATAATAATTTTCTCGCTTTTACAAAGACATTTTCTTGGCTTTTGCCCCAAACCCATTCACCCTCTTTTCGTAGTAAGACATGTAGTGGTTCTAGCAGTGTGCTGAGACCCGGTAAGAAGTTACCAAAGTAGTTCAAGAGTCCCAGAAATGACCGCAGCTCCGTCACGTTCTGTGGCTTCAGTGCGTTCTCGATTGCCTCTGTCTTCGTGTTGGTGGGCCTGATGCCGTCCGCCGCAATCCTCCTTCCCAGGAACTCCACTTCAGGCGCCAGGAAAACGCACTTCAAGCATATTAATCTGAGCCCCATGCAGTTGAATTGACTAAGAACTTCCTCCAGGCTCTGCAGGTGCTCGACTGTGTTCCAACCTGTGACCAAGATGTTGTCCGTGTGCGGGACCGACTTCAGTAAACTTTCCATGTTTCTCTAGAATATTGTCATCGCTGATCGTATTACAAACGGGCATCTGTTATAAACAAAAAGACCTTTGTGCGTGTGAATGCAGGTGAGGGTCTTCGATGATTCCTCCAGTTCCTGCGTCATGTAGGCTGAAGTCAGATCCAGCTTCGTGAACGTCTTTCCTCCTGCCAGCGTTGCAAAGAAGTCGTCGGCTTTTGGTAGTGGGTATTGGTCCTGCAGGGAGAAACAATTGATAGTTACTTTGTAATTGCCACAGATTCTGACGGTGCCGTCTCCCTTGAGGACTGGGACAATAGGACTGGCCCACTCGCTGAACTCGATCGGTGAAATGATGCCCTCTCGTTGCTGCTGGTCTAGCTCGATTTCTACCCTTTCTCTCATCATGTACGGTACTGCTCGTGCCTTGTGATGGATGGGTCGCGCCCCCGGAATTAGGTGGATCTGCACTTTTGCTCCTTGGAATTTCCTGATGCCTGGTTCGAACAGCAAAGGAAATTTGTTTAAGACCTGGGCACACGAAGTGTCGTCAGCAGGCGATAGCGCTCAGATGTCGTCCCAGTTCCAGCGTATCTTTCCCAGCCAGCTCCTGCCGAGCAGCATGGGACCATCGCCCGGTACCACCCAGAGTGGTAGCTTGTGCACCGCTCCATCGTAGGAGACCATTATGGTAGCACTGCTGATTGCAGGAATCAGTTCTTTAGTGTAAGTTCTTAGTCTCGTGCGAACTGGAGTCAAGACTGGCCTTGAGGCCTTGTTGCACCACAACCTTTCGAAAGTCTTTTTGCCCATGATGGACTAGCTTGCCCCCGTTGACACAGGGAGTCCATTTAGTTCAACATTCAGCATTATCGGGGGATAATTCGTGGTGAATGTGTGCATCCCATGTACCTCTGCCTCCTCTATCTGAGGCTCTGGTTCGTAGTGATCCTCCGTGGATCTGTCCTCCTCTGCAACATGGTGGTTTGTGTAGGTTTAACAGGCTTAGCAGCTCACCTGCACACTCGTTGGAGATGTCCCATTGTTCCACAGTTCTTGCATAAGTATTCTTTGATTCAGCATGAATGGAAACGATGATCACCCCCGCAGCGCCAACAAAGTATTAATGGCCTTGCATTCATCAACCTTGATGGTGGACTCTGAGACATCTGCAGACGTGTAGCTGCAGCTATGTATGACTTGCCCTGTACATTGTGATTTGAAAACAACATCACTTTGTTTACAGTACTTGTAGCAGCACGTGGGCTGAGAGATTTGCTTAGTATTGTCACTGGTAGCAATGAACGCCTGGGCTATCACTATGGCCTTACTCAAGGTTGGGGTCCCTACAGTCAAAAGCTTGCAAAGAATGGTTTTGTGGCCAATGCCAAGTACGAAAAAGTCTCTGAGCATGTGCTCCAAATGTCCTTCAAATTCGCAATGTCCTGCAAGGTGTCTCAGCTCGGTGATATAACTCGCCACTTCCTGCCTTCAGACCTTTTGTAGGTGTAGAACCAGTACCTCACTATCAGAACGCTTTCCTTCGGTTTCAAATGCTCTCAGACCAGTGTGCACAAATCGCCATACGATTTCTCCATGGGTTTCTTTGGGGTGAGCAGGTTCTTCATGAGGCCATACGTTGGTGCCCCACAGACGGTGAGGAGGATCGCCCTTCATTTGGCAGCGCTCTCTTCTCCATCTAGCTCATTGGCCATGAAGTATTGGTCGAGTTGCTCCACAAAAGTTTCCTAATCATCTCCCTCCGAAAATTTCTCCAGGATGCCCACTGTTCTCTGCATCTTTGGGTTCAATATCTGTATCTCGTCGCCAGTTGTTGTGTATGGAGAAAGAGTCAGACTGAACATTGTGAGCTCAAAGTAAAGCGCGACCATAGTCTTTTATTGCAGGTCTCCAGAGTGCCTCTCCAACCTGTGATGCCTTCGTAAATACCTGTGCTCCCAAGGGATTATGGGATCCCTTGGGACTCCGGGGAATGCACCCTCTGGTGGCTGTACAGAGTAAATACAAGTCCACATATATAACAAGGTGGGCAGAGGACACCCTCAAAGCCTCCTTGATAAAGTGTAACATCCCCGCCGGCACCTGGGAATCCCTGGCCCAAGACCACCCAAAGTGGAGGAAGAGCATCCGGGAGGGCACTGAGCACCTCGAGTCTCGTCGCCGAGAGCAAGCAGAAATCAAGTGCAGACAGTGGAAGGAGTGTGCAGCAAACCAGACTCCTCACCCACCCCTTCCCTCAACCACTGTCTGCCCCACCTGTGACAGAGATTGTAATTCCCGTATTGGACTGTACAGCCACCTGAGAACTCACTTTTAGAGTGGAAACAAGTCTTCCTCGATTTCGAGGGACTGCCTATGATGATGATGAATGACTCCTATTCCTAGGATTTGGGCCGGGGTCATGTCAGTGTCACAACAGTGCCTGTCATCTTGTGTTGATGGAATTTATTTACAACTGGTATCCTGTGAGACTTTGGGGAAGTGAGGTTAATGCGTGGGGCCCAGTTGCAGCTATTCATTTCTGAGGAGATCATTTTATTGATGGAATGTGATTGGGCATAAAATTGAAATTAGAGAGAAAAGTTTTGCACAATAAGAGGTCTAAATTGACTTTGGGTGACCGACCTGCGGAGTGGTGATGGGATGAAATGGGAAATGGGGCAATGATTTGTAATGTCAGATTCCTGACCATTTTTGTGCGAGACACATTTTCTGTCATCAGTTTCAGCAGACGGCAGAAGTACCACCCATTTCTGGACACGTGCATGTAAATGATGCTGTAAGGACCCGGTGACATCATACATTCCACCTCATTTCTGGTCATTCATAGTCACATCATGTATAAAACTAGAATTCAAGGTTGTTGGGCACTATCCTGAAGACAGAAGTAAGTTTAAAGGGACACATATATTCAGTTCTGGTACAGTAAAAATGTTTATACTGTATAATGTTATTGTTTCTTTACTGTTGCCATGTACTTTGCAATTTGCTTTGAGCCATTGGTTAAGGAACTGTCATTCCCCCTCCTGCCCATTTCAAACAGAATACAATGGGTGATCAGTGGAAAGTTATTTGCCAGACAGATTGCAGAGCTGGGCCTTGACCAGACTTTCTTGGTTCCACTCTTACCTATGATCATGGCCAGAGCATCTCTAGCAATGGCTTCTTTTGCCACTCGCGTACCATCACCTCGGGAGTCCCCAAAGAATCCATCGTTAGCCCCTTCCTCTCTCTTATTTACATGTTGCCCCTTGCAACATCATTAGCAGACATGTGGTCAGTTTCCACATGTACACTGATAATACCTATCCACAGCTCCTGACCATTTCATTGTCTCTTTGCTGTCAGACTGTTTGTCCTATATACAGTCTTGGCTAAACCACAATTTTCTGCAGCTAAACGTTGGGAAGATTGAAAACACTGGCCCGGAATTTGCAGTTGTAATGACGACGAAACTGTCAGCGTTTGCCATAATTACTGTGTAAAACTGACAGCAACTTCTGCCATCTGCACATGCAGAGTTAAACGTGGCAATCCAGAAGTTTATGTCAGTGATACCCTGGTCCTCCACAGGGTGCTCTGTTGCAGTCTTTGCAGATGCAATCAACACAGAATCAGTGATTTGACATGAACTTCAAATTTTTACACACTATTCTCGCTGTAAAAACCATTGAAAAAGTTACACCTTATTGAATGAGGTATAACTGAGTTTTTAACAGTGTACTAAGTCATAATTACTGCTGAATAACCTAGCTGGCCCTGAAAAACTAAGTTTATAAGTGTGGAGTGTCATTCCATCCATTCCATAATAAGGATTTCATAGATTTTTAAAATAATAAAAATGTATTTTTAATTTATTTTTTTAAAGCTTGTTTATAATATTTCAGCTTCTACCTTAATCTCATGTATATGTCCCAATCTTTATTTTGCTGTCCGTAAAATTATTAAAAAGTGAAGGATAATTAGTGGTTTTTACTTCCTGGTTTGCTGTCTATGAGAATTCTTAAATCTGATTGGCTGCTCAGCCTGCTTGATGACTTCACTGTTCCTGAACCCCTTTAAGAGTCTGCGCAGCCCATTCAAAAGTCCATGCATGCATGTTTTTGCAATTTAAAAGCTGGCTCAACGGCTGTGTGAGACCCCTTGAGTGCTGTACAGCTTAAAGGGAACATTGCACCCTACCTGATCTTGGCAATCTTCCTCAGCTCTGCAACCTCCCTCCAAATTGCCCATTCCTTTGACTCCAGCCTACTTTCAACTGTGTCAGCTCCACTCTCTGGAATGCCCTCCTTAAACCCCTCCACCCCATCATCCCACTCTCCACCTTTAAGACTGACCAACCTTTTGGTCACCTCTGCTAATCCTTCCTCCTTTGGCTCAGTGTGCATTTTTCCTTGTGCCATGCTGGGCAGGAAGTTTTCAGGAAACAGCTGCAAGCCTGTGGAAATTAGGCCATTCACTGGTACACAGGTAAGTGTGAGGACCGGAGTTTTTGGGGAGTGGGGGGGGGGGGGGAGGCGGAGAAGGTCTTGTGGTAGGGAAGGGAGCCGCAATCCAGGCAGGGGAGGCCTAAACTTTCCTTGTTGAGCTTGGAATAGCACACCTGCTTCTCCTTGCCCCACAAAGGACAGTGAAAAACCTACCTTGAAAAGGCCTCTTCTGCTTCCAATCCTCTTCTGACTAATGTTCATCCGTGGGAAAGCCACAGCATCTTCCCTGCTGAGGTCAGAGTTAAAATCGCAGTCAGAGCCCGATGACATCACTGGATCCCGATCTGCATATTTAAAGAAGGACCCCACCAGCCTCAGAAGAGCAGGTTAAAATCAAAAATGGTGGGAGTCAGGCAGGACATCGGCGGGTAAGTCATTTGATCGAGCTAAGCTGCCGAGCCTCCCAGGTGGGTCGTGTTAAAATCGACCACTGGGTTCCTTTGTTTAACAACTGAGTTACAACTTCAGGTAACTACAAGTAGGAAAGCTTTCAACCCATCAATCGCCTATCAGAAATCACCTGACAGAGATGGGCACTGGGTGTATTAAAACCAAAGAGTCAAAACGATCAGAATTCTTTACATTCTCTCAAGAAGTTGATGAATTCTTTTCCTATTCTTTTTGTATTTAACCCTTGCATCACTCTCTCCTTTTACTAAGTTTGCATTTTGAAGTATGAACTGTTTTTTACTTTCAGACAGGAAGTGCTGAGGTCACCTTTCACATTGTCTCCAGCATTCACACTAACTCTGGATAGTTTATACCTTGCTCACCTTTCTACTGCCTTCCTCTTCTGAAAGTTATGTACCTCTTCGACTTGTTATCCATAAATTCCACTGTAGCCTTTACCCTCTCTTGAGTTGAGTTGCCTGGTTTCAGCCTGGCACTTGACGACACTGATACCACAGCATTGCCGTCTCTCTCATAACCTCACGGGGCTGTAACCATTGCTGCTGCTGTCATCCTGCCTCTAAAATCTCTGAACATCTCCTGACTGGTCACACTGAGTATCTCAAGGTCTAAGCTGTTTTAAATTCAGCCACTCCCAGCCTCACCCTACACCTATCTATCAGAAGTGGGTCCAGCCTCATGTAATTAGAGTTGGGCCTCCCACTCCCAATCAAAGTCCCATTCAGGATCAGCAGGGATCTTGTCAGTGCTTTTAACAGTGGAGTCTGGGGGGGTTGACCGACGAGCATTGCCCACTTTAGTACCAGTGGGTATTTTCAGCAGCAACAGAGGCTGCAGCTCTAGCCTGACTCTGCGACACAGTTTCCAATGAGAACAATCCTCCCTTTATACTCCACTCTACTTCATTGTTACTCCATGCTTGAGAACTTTTCTCAAACAAAACCTGAGACATTGTGAAACCTGGAGACCCGGGGAGAGGGATCCCTCCTGTGTCCAGAGCATCATGCTCTCAATAGTTGCTCCACTGGAATGGGCAATTTTATCAGCTATTTACAACCATTAAACGTTATGCTATGGGTAGCCCTCCTTGTGTGTTTGAGTACTAGAAAGAAAGAAAGACTTGGACTTATATAGTGCCTTTCATGACCTATTACGCAAGGAGTCTTGCCATCCACTATTTTATAACAATGTGAGCAGGCCATGAAATCATTACATGAAATAAAATACTTCATCCTTCAGTGCAGAGTAAATGTTGCATTAATATAGTTTTTCCTCTGCCCTCTCTTATCCTCTTCCCTTTCTCTCATCACGGCCCTCCTGCCTGTAGCTGCATGTTCCACCACTGCACTTTCTGCCAGTCTCCACTGAGAATATTAAGTCAGGACAAGGCAGGCAGGAGGAGGCCACAATCTCGCACTTGACAGGAGCAATTCATTCATTTTGATGCAATATTTTTAATTTAATATATATTTTAAAACTATCATGTTAAACAAGTGGAAGAAAAGACTGCAATTTCAGAGAGAATCTTGCAGTATCAATATAACTAGATAACAACTGATCATCGAACTAAACTTAGAAGGGAATTATTTGCTTATTGATATTGATTAGTTGTAGCATGTGATGCGCAGCAAACGCAAAATGAGAAATTCTCACAAATTTACTCATTATGCATGCATCCAAACATGTAAGACCATCAGCAGGCCGGGGCCATTAGAGGGAGCAATGTGCGACAGCAAGCCACTGCAGGGAGCAGCGTGTGCTGCTGCAGGAGGGCGACGGCTGTAACGAGGTCGACTGAATTTGACGTCACCCAAATCCAGGTTGCTGATTGGTGTGCGGGCAGGTACAGCTAGAACCGCGAGGTCTGGGCGAAGGAGCAACAATGTCGGGGCAGAGGAGCAGCGAGAGTTCATAGAGGGACATGATCAGGGCCCAGGAGAGGCAAGGGCCCAGGGGCAGCACGGGCCAGCCCACACTGCGATATGTGCACGCGCTAGGTCCTTGCAGCACAGCTGGTCTCTAGCCATCTTGGACCAAGACCTAGCTCTGTCAAGCCCGTGTGGTGGCTGGTGTGCAACAGCCACCACACGTTAAAAAAATCCATGCACTGCCATCTTCCACCCTTCAAGATGTAATTTGGGGTCTTTTTGGCATAGAAGCAAGTCATCCTCGTTTCGAGGGACTGCCTATGATGATGATGACACGTGTACATAGACATGAAAACTGACTCCTGAACTTATGGTTGAATGGTTTAAGTAGGCTGGTTTGTGAAAAGTTTTGTTACTTCACTATAAGCACAGGATGATACAGCACAGAAGGAGGTCATTTGGCCTTTCGTGACTGTGCTAGCTCTTTGAAAGAGCAATCCAGTTAGTCCCATTTATTGCCCTTTCCCCATAGCCCTGCATATTTTTCGGCCTTCAAGTATTTATCTAATTTCTATTGCAAGTTATTATTGAATCTGTATCCACCATCCGAATCACAACAACTCGTGCTGCATAAAAATAATTCCTCGGTTGCAGCACATTCTACTTTCTGGCCTGACCCAATATTCAGTCCTCAGTGTTAATTCTTCTCCGTTTGCTTTGTTGGCAATCTTCTAGTCAGGCTTTGCACAAAAAATCTTGGCAGATCTCCATCAACAGCTCCAGCCTTTTAACACAGCATTTCTGCAAAACCTCAATAGCCTCTCACTGAACCTGCTGGCTTAATGCTTCTTTGCATTTTCTGGCTCAAACAGGATTTCTAAGCACAAAAGGGAGACTACTGACCACTTTCATAGCTTTCCACTTCCTTCAGACTCATTTTTGTGCAAACAAACAATCTCTAGTTCTACAGATACATTTAAGATATACTTTGCAGCAGAGCTCAGACGCTTTCTCATTTTAGTCTCAGGTACAGTAAATTGGCACTGTGAGGCACCAAGTTAATCTGTCAAGTTCTTTTTATGAATTATAAGTAATTGCACTATGAGTATAAAAGTCTCAGGAGATTCTGAGCAATGGTAGGAGTATAGTCCAGAGCTTTTATAACTCCACCCTTCCCCCTTCGGGCCCGCCCTGAATTCGGGTGGTCATGTGATTGTAGAAGGGTATTGGCAGTGTTCAGGGCAGTAGGGTTCACATTACATTCACATTCTCAAAGGGTGAGAGAGAGGGAGAGTGCGCGCGCACAGTGTGTGAATTAAAATCAAGGACTACAGTGGGGAATTTACTAAACTGAGACAAGTAAGTTAAAAAAAAATCATACTGTAGCTAATGTTACTGTTTTCAGTTAAAAATTTATATTTAATGGTATGTGCAGTGTGCTTAAAGTGTTTTGATATGGACAAGCTGTAGTTCAATTATTGTTGGAAGTGAATGGAGGGCTAGTCTTAAACACTTTGTAGAAAGTATTCCTTATTCCTGCTTTACTCAGCTGTAACCGTGTTTTCTCCCTGTCTGCCTTACTTCTGTCTCTGACTTTTTTTTGTCTCTATTTCAGACTCTTCTCTCCCTCTCAAACTTTCATCATTTCACATTCTGATCCATTTAACTTGATCAGACACCCTAAATTTTTATCTGTATATTGTGAGACTGCTATTGCATAATGTATGAAGCTCTGGGCTGTTTACTCATCTGTTGTTGCCTTTGTGTCTTAAGCTGTTTCCTTTTCCTCAGTAATAGTCCTCTCACCATATATCCAGGAGCAGGAAAAAGCCAATTTGACAGATTACCCGAATTGGCTGAAGGGAAAAAAATCTAATTTTAACTGTTGTAACAAAAAGAAACACACAAGACAATATACCAATTCACTTCAGCTGCTCAAAGTATCATTAAGCCTCTTGCTGTAAACAACAACTATTTTGATCTGTGACATTAGAAATGAACATCATCCAGGAAGAATTGCAGAATTAAAAATATATCGAGTTACGGTTTTTGTCTGATCACTTGAACCAAAGAGGAATATAGTCGCACTTCGATAATTCGTACATGTTTAGGCAAAAACAAGGTTTAGTGGTAAAAATGAGCTGGGTAATGAATAATAATGTGTACTGTGCTGACGTGTGAAACAGTACCTGGAGATCTCTTCATCTGTGTAGTCATTGTGAAGAAATGCCTTGACCTGCACTGAATGGAAGAGCTTTGGGGACCACATAAAAAGATGTGGTTCTGATTACTAAGGTCAAAACTCTGTGGCTGGTCTAAAAGTAATAACTGTACTGAAATGGTTACAGTCTTTCTCAGAGAATACATTCCTGATATTTATTTTTTGCTGTTCTGTCAACTCCTTCCAACATGGTTGGAGGTAAAAATATTTCAGCTTTTGATCTATTCTGATCTTGTAATGGAAAGTTTCCTAATGTGATGGGGGCCTTACTCAGATATGTAATGATAATTCCATTTAATCCGAGACTCTGTCTGAACTCAGCTGAAAGTAATCTCGTCATCATCATAGGCAGTCCCTCGGAATCGAGGAAGACTTGCTTCCACTCTTAGCATGTGTTCTTAGGTGGCTGTACAGTCCAATACGAGAACCAGAGTCTCTGTCACAGATGGGACAGATAGTCATCGAGGGAAAGGGTGGGCAGGGAGCCTGGTTTGCTGCACGCTCCTTCCGCTGCCTGCGCTTGATTTCTGCATGCTCTCGGCGACGATACTCGAGGAGCTCAGCGCCCTCCCGAATGCACTTCCTCCACTTAGGGCGGTCTATGGCCAAGGACTCCCAGGTGTCCGTGGGGATGTCGCACTTTATCAGGGCGGCTTTGAGGGTAACGTTTCCTCTGCCCGCCTTTGGCTCATTTGCCGTGGACGAGTTCCGAGTAGAGCACTTGCTTTGGGAGTCTCGTGTTTGGCATGTGAACTATGTGGCCTGCCCAGCGGAGCTGATCAAGTGTGGTCAGTGCTTCAATGCTGGGGTTGTTAACCTGGACGAAGACGCTAATGTTTGTGTGTCTGTCCTCCCAGGGGAGTTGCGGGATCTTGCGGAGACGTCGCTGGTGGTATTTCTCCAGCGACTTGAGGTGTCTACTGTACATGGTCCACGTCTCTGAGCCATACAGGAGGGCGGGTATTACTACGGCCTTGTAGACCATGAGCTTGGTGACAGTTTTGAGGGATTGATCTTCAAACACTCTTTTCTTCAGGCGGCGAAGGCTGCACTGGCGCGCTGGAGGCGGTGTTGGATCTCATCGTCGATGCCTGCTCTTGTTGGTAGGAGGCTCCCGAGATAGGGGAAGTGGTCCACGTTGTCCAGGGCCACGCCGTGGATCTTGATGTTTGGGGGGCAATGCTGTGCGGCAAGGACAGGCTGGTGGAGGAACTTTGTCTTACTAATGTTTAGCGTAAGGCCCATGCTTTCATACGCCTCGGGTCATGCTGAGCCAGCTGTAGGTGTGAATGGTGCTGTTGTGGGTAGTGTGCATGGTTTGGCACTATACCTGCTCATATTGTCTTAAAAGTCATGAAAACATGGCCTCTCGCTTGTTTTATGTCTCATTTTCTTCTAAAACTACATCTCTGTGGGCTCAGTTTTATCCAGTGATTTGCACCGTTTTTTTGGAGCAGGCTGCTCTTTTTGGCCTAAGTTGTAAAACCACAGTTTCCCAATCAATTAGTTAGTTATGATTTTTTTAAGTCAGTTTTTTTTTAGCCAAAGCGGGCGTAACCAGCCACCTACGCCACTTCTGGCCATTTAGGGAAGTTTGACCAGCTGAGAATTACTCCAGTTCGGCTTCGGCCAGCATATGTGGCCTCTCCAGAAAAACCTTCCCTAGAGTTAAGGAAATCGGCGCAGGTAAGGAAAGCGGTGCAACAGATGCCCGGACACACTAAAATAATTGAAAAACACATAGCAGCAACTTAACTCCAATCCCGCCCGAAGGCTGTTCAGTCCCATTCTTGGTCCTCGGTTCTCACACACACACACAAACAGAGAGAGAGAGAGATATTCTTTTAATGTTTTGGGAGCTGGCTGTATGCTTCATTTGCAGCCTCAACTCGCATTGTGTCCCTGGTTACCATGGCAGCCCAATCTTTTTGACGCAGATCAAGGCTCCACCCCCAAAACTAAAGGTCGGGTTAGGCCACGGCAAAATGAAGAAATCCAACGAGGAAATTAGAACATTTTTTTGGGGTGTACTTGGGGCCCCCAAAAAATCGGGCATAACTCTTCAAGTACGCCAAAAAAATGCTTTGGGGAAAATTGAGCCCTATGTTACTGCATTAACCCACTGAATCCTGTGTTGTGAACACCTGCACATACATCTCATACAAAATACTTTTAATGCAAATAGTAAATAGAAAAGGAAAAGTAGTAGTTTGGTAACATTTCTTAAAGGGGCATGATCTTCGTGCAAAATGTTTGATAAAACTTTTCTTGTCTGGGGGTTAATGCCTTTGTAAACAAGAAAGGGGATTTTGGTAAACACTTGTTATGAAGATTTGCTCCTTTCACACACATTTTTTGAATATTCTTAAGAAAGGTATAATTGAGTTTAACAAAAGGATTTTGAAATGCCACCTCAATTTTCAAAGGGTTAATCTGTTTATTGGCTAAAAGATGACTTTTATTTCTTGAAGTTATTTAATCTAATTTTGGTCTAGTTATCTCCCACTGAAGATACTGCTTCCAAATCCCCCCCAGGACACCAGGATCACTACTTGGTAGATTTGAAACACATGAATTGAGCAGATGCATAGTTGAAATAAAAGGGCTGAAATAAATTATTTGTCTTGGAATATGTCACGTCTCTATGTCTACATCTACACATCACAGTTGCACTGAGGTTTTAAACAGCTGCAATGAAAGAGCTTCTCCATTGGTTCAATGGGCAAATGCATTGCATGATGCGGCACTGAGCTGTACAGACCAGTGAGGCACCAGAATTAATACCTGGCTGATTTCAGCCAATGTAGCAATTGTGATGTGCCTATTGGCTTCACGGTGCCTGGCCTAAGGGAGGAGCCAAAGTTCCCTTCCTGATTCCTGTTTGAAAATCCCTGCTGTAAAGTGCATGGGTCTTGGATGAGGACAGCACTGGGCTTCCCTGTGATGTCATCTGCACTTGGATAGGCAGCTGACACTGAAGCGTGGGTTTTAATTCTTGGATGGCCAGCATGCTGCCTGCACGATCATAGGAACAGGAATAGACCATTCAGCCCTTCGAGCCTGTTTTGCCAATCAATGAGATCATGGCTGATCTGTATCTTAACTCCATCTACGTGCCTTAGCTCCATATCCTTTTATACCCTTGCTGGGGACATGCACAGTCCATCTTGAGGGTGGAGCTTCATTACCATGCCACCAGTGGGCCATACCCACCCCGAACGACTCCAGACCGGAACAATATCGGCTGGCTCAGAGGTAGGGAGGGGAGGAAATTAATTGTGGAGGTGGTAGCATAGTGTGGCATCAGCCTGTATTATTCTTGTAGAGCCCTGAGGAGCGCTCCTGCTCCACCATGTACCATAAAAATCATTTCTCACCTACTTTGTGGGGCCTCTTCCTCTTCACGTGCGCATTGCGCATGCTCTGCCCAGTTGTCCTTCACAATTGCATTGAAGTACTATGTACAACTTAGGATCCCAATTTGCATTTAGCAATGAGGTTCCCACCTAATTCAGGCAGATGTCTGAGCCATTCAGCGGAATGCCTCGGAATATATGGCAGTGCAGCAGGAACACATAGTAAGTTCACAACAGCAATTTTAACTCTGTTGTTGCCTGTTTCTGGCAGGTGAGACCTGTTAAAATCAGCCTTCATTGTCCAGGCTCACACTGTAAGAATGGTCTGTTGGACAATTTACAAAAGAACTACTGGTGCCTGTAGAATTGTATCCCAGAAAGATTCAGTGGGAGAAAAGGGAAAGAATTTTGGAGAATAACCAACAGTAATTCAGTTTAAAAATGCCGCCTTCTGAGGTGGGTTAAAAAAGTTAACATATTCCAACAATGTAAATGATACAAGGGAATTGAGAATATGTTTCCTTATTTGTCAGTTTTGTGTAGGTATGTTTAGTTTAGGCCTTGTTTATACAATCTGGATGGGCATGATTAACAGTGAACTTAAGACAGAGGTACAGAGTTTCTTAACCGATAAGGGAATAAGAGGTTATGGAGAGCGGGCAGGGAAGTGGACCTGAGTCCATGATCAGATCAGCCATGATCGTATTAAATGGCGGAGCAGGCTCGAGGGGCCGTATGGCCCACTCCTGCTCCTATTTCTTATATTCTTTTGTTCTTATTAAAGCAAAGCATAGCATAGTTACAATAAATAAAACTTCAAACATGTTACAAAATGAG
The DNA here is from genome assembly GCF_044704955.1 of Pristiophorus japonicus. Taxonomy (NCBI): domain Eukaryota; kingdom Metazoa; phylum Chordata; class Chondrichthyes; family Pristiophoridae; genus Pristiophorus; species Pristiophorus japonicus. The sequence continues at coordinate 177,096,494 of NC_091978.1, read as the reverse complement.
AAAATACATAATGCAAAAACAGATTGTCTGAAAGTTAGAATAAGCAGCTATAATCTAGTCAAGGATACAGACAAGATTTATTTCTTCGGTTCAATTAAGTAAGATTTAATTGTTGATAAATCTGCCCCTTCCCCAACTGCCCCACTTTGTTCCATTTTCTACTCCTGCCTTCTAGTTTAGTTCTGCACAGTGTAAATCAGGCCATACACAGCCCAATAGAGATCATCATAACCTAATGGACAACCAGTAGTTGTGAGCTTGAGTGGTGCAGGAGGGGGTCCCGTTTCCTTCACTCCCACTGCTAATTTTCCTGAGATCAGCAACATTGGCTGTGTAGGACTGAATCCTGAGGATCATGTCAGTGAATACTCCTGATGTTCCAGCAGTGTTGTGAAAGTGCTGAAAATGTAAAAGATGGTCATTACCTCCAGCAAATTATAACGTAATAGTTTTATCCATGAGGTGCATTCTGGAATTGGTCTAAATCCTAGGATTTATCCTTGGAATATATATTATACCACTCCATTAATGGGATATTTCTGCCTGTGTTCAGTTGTAGGAAAGAGTGCCATAACCTCACTCGTATCAATAGCATTTAAATATGTGATTCTGTCGTGCCCAGTGTCATAGTGCAATATCCTGTCTGAAGAGCACTTCGCTTTTCACTGGTATGAACAGGTATGGCTGAGTATGGCTTGTATTTCTGGAGGAATCGCATTAATAATACTGAGCAGCCACTAAAAAAAATCTGTTGACTGTCAGACTATGTTTTTATGTATGTTTGTATAGTTATGAGGAACTAATGTGATTTAAAAAAAAATTATTCCATCATTGGATGCAGCCTAACATGACATTTCAGTATCTTTCTTTGCAACTAGTAATATATTGTAAGTCATCCTACTATTATGATCTTAACTCATGCTTTCTGATAATTAATGGTCTTTAGATCAATGAGTAAAAGAAACTAGTCTCAAGGGCTTGACTGCTCCAGTGTCAAAAATGTATGTGTTAAATCAGGTACTGATATAACATTCTATGTAACAAATGAAAAGAAGCACCCTTTGCACTCAATTTTAATCACTCTACCATTAACGACTTTCAGCTGCCTAGGTCCTAGGCTTGAATTCCCTCCATAACCCTCTCTTCCTCTACTGCTCTCTCCTCTTTTTAAGATGCTCCTTAAAACCGACCACTTTCCTGTCCTAATATCTTCTTTGTGGCTTAGTGTCAAATTTTGTTTGATAACACTCCTATGAAGCATCTTGGGACATTAAAGGTGGTACTGTATATAAATACAAGTTGTTGTTGCACTGTAGAAAGAAAGAAAGACTTGCATTTATATAGCGCCTTTCACAACCGCCGGATGTCTCAAAGCGCTTTACAGCCAATGAAGTACTTTTGGAATGTAATCACTGTTGTAATGTGGGAAACGCAGCAGCCAACTTGCGCACAGCAAACTCCCACAAACAGCAATGCGATAATAACCAGATAATCTGTTTTTTTGTTATGTTGATTGAGGGATAAATATTGGCCAGGACACCAAGGATAACTCCCCTGCTCTTCTTCGAAATAGTGCCATGGGATTTTAACGTCTACCTGAGAGGACAGATGGGGCCTCGGTTTACCATCTCATCTGAAAGACGGCACCACCAACAGTGCAGCATACCCTCAGCGCTGCACTGGAGTGTCAGCCTAGATTCATGTGCTCAAGTTCCTGGAGTGGGACTTGAACCCACAGCCTTCTAACTCAGAGGCGAGTGTGCTACCCACTGTGTCACAGCTGGCACTAATAAATTCGACCCCAATACGTTTATCATTTTCATTTTGTAAAACTCTGAAAGCTTTGTTCCATAAATATCTCTATAATAATAAGTAATACTGTTCTAGTGCCCACTTGTTTCGTAGGAATCGTGATTGAAAGTTATGAGATTCTCAAGCCATGAAGTTCCACAGGCTCAAGGTGGGCTCTGGTGGGGATTTTGGGATTTATAGGGTTAATAAAGCGAGTGCCAGAAGAACTGAATTATTGGCAAACGTTGTAGAATGTAGCATAGCACCAGGAGAAAGTGCAATCAACACAAGGACAGATTAACGCATGCCTGATGTCTTTTTGCTGAGTGACACGGTTTAAATTGTGAGCACAAGGCATTTTCAGATGTGTCTCGGTTCAATAAAATAACATCGCAGTGGAGCAAAGCGCAAGACCAGAGATGGTCTGAAAATCACACAGAAAGTGCAGTGGGGACCATAAGGCCAAAAAGCACCCTGCAGGGGCTGGAGCCAGAGGTTGCTCGAATCATATAAATTGTAGGCTGCAGTTATCTCAGTTTATTACTCGGTTTTGTTTTCTGTTGGGCTCCCACTGCCACTGACAACAGAAAAAAGTTGGTCTTTGGACTGTTGCCATGTATGTGTGTAGACAGTGTGCAGATACCACTGTTGTGATGTAGCTCTGATGTGACTCCGTCAGTTTCCAGCTTCATGCTGGTGGGGGGGGGATTTGATACAACATTTTCCTACTGCTGTACCAAAGATTCAACTGCAAAAGTTCATTCAGTTTCAGAGTTCAATCTTTCCTGTAAGAAAATACTAGGGATCATATATAATGTGCTAATATAGTGGGGGGAAGGGGGCAGGAGAGTTGGAGGCGGTGAGCGGGGAGAAAGGTAAGTTTGAATGTTAGCAATTCCTAGATTCTTCACCCCTGTCTGGTTCCTTTTCTTTTGGTTTAGTGGTGTGCTGGAGCTGCTGGCTTCTGCCCACAGGTCGAGGAGTCCCTGTTTCTATTACAAGCAGTTGGTCTCAAGTAAAGCCCAGTGGACTTTGTCATTGCTACCAGATGCATAGGATAGGAGTCATGCATCAGGAACCAGCTTTTTAAACACTGTCTAGTCAATGAAGTGATCTGACAAAAACAGAAGTTTTACAATTTTCGAATAATGCCCTGCTTGCAAGACACCAGACATTTGATATTAGTGTGTTCTGGCATTTAAATAAATGTAGTGCGAAAATGATGTTGTGGGTCTGACAGTTATCACACAGTAATTTCTTATGAGAACAAGTTCCTTGACCACACCCAAAAAATAAAAATATCTTAAGTTACCAGTCTCAATACTCTTAACCTACACTCTGAGGCCTAGAAATTCATTTGCTTCCCTTTTGGGGGTGGTAACATCCGAGAGGCGGGAAACTTTGCGGTAGGCGCGGTAGTCCCACCTCGTTCGCTAAATTTGGGTTACCGCCCCCAGAAGGAAGTGGAGCACATGCTGGGGTGGTAATGGGCGCACGCCTCAGCAGCGCTACACACTGGGCCACGTAGCACTGCCGCGTATAAGGGGCTCTTCCCTCAATTAAAGGGAAGGGCCCGAGCTGCATTTTCTGCCAAAGAAGAAGCCACCTACTTGGACCACCGGAGGGCAGGGGTGCCGCGCAATCAGCCCGGCATTCAAGCGGCACCGACCCTGCGAACAAACCACGACCGGAGCGGCAACGAAAAGGGCAGATTTTTTTTCACAGCAGCCAGCCACTTCCCTTTTAATTTTTGCCCTGGTAGCGGCCGAATTTAGCAGGAGTCATTAGCGTTGCCGTGCCCGGTCGCAAACTCATTTGCGCCTCGTTGGGGGCGCTAATGAGAGGTGCAAATGCACCCAATTTCTCCCCCTAGCTTCTTACACCTTTATAGATAGAAATGTCTGAGTAAAAGGTTTTGAAGACTAAAGATATCTAGAAAAAGTAGGCAACAAATTCCTTTTGTGCGAAAAAAAAGTCCCAGTGAGACTGCAGAAACAAAACAGTTCAAAAACGCAATGAAAGCAACACATTGAAACAAAGCCATATAAAATAGATTGGAAGTGAGTAACACATTATTATTACATTGATGGGAAAAGCCTATGAGACCCACTGACAATTTGCTGAGTTTGAGCCAAGAGTGCAGCTTCACCGGTGCAATAGTATGACTCCCATTTCTGTCACTTACCCTCTGTACTTGAGTTCTAAGTTGATAGGATCATATTCAACACAAACTGGTTCCCTCTACAGGTCAAATCAATGATAGGTGTGGAGTAACTAGGGATGAATACAGTAGTCATTTTTTGATTCAGTTCAGTCCAAAATAAAACAAGTACAGATATATACATTTTAGGAATATATTTAATGTATTTTATATGTAGGCTTAATGTGAATAGATTCATATTCAAAAAAGTCTATCCCTTTAAAGAAAGAAACACTAAGTTCATACAGGTTCAGTGTGCTGGCTTGCCTGCTCTGTGCTTACAGAATATCATTTTGGAACTTGTGCCAAATATTTAACTTTACTACCAGCCATAAGGGCGTGACTGGGCAGACTGGCAGCAGGCTGAGGGAGGTGGCTAGACACTCATATAGTTGTATCTGGTGGGGGAAGTGCCTGTATTCTCTTGCAGTCTAGGTAAGCTCTTTGTTCTGCTTATGCTTCTGGCTTGTTGTTAATGGACCATATTAAATTCAGGTAGTCCAAATCCATATATTAAGTCAAAAGTTATATAAACCGTCGTAAACTTTTTGCAGTTTTCACTGATCAGCTTGCTGGTTTGACGAGAATGGTTACTTTTTACCTGATGTGGATTTCCACAGTAAAACCTGCAGTAGTCAAGCGAACCAATCTACAATATGTGTGTGTATCAGTGATAATGACAAAGAATTTAATATGATGGAGTGATATAAAGGTGATATAAAGGTTCATATCATTCACTAATACTTGCTTCATATTATTGTATTTGTGCTTTGGTGCTTAATTTGACCAAGCTTTTGGTCACCTATGCTAATTTCTACTTGTGCGGTTCGGTGTCAAATGTTTTATCTCATAATACTCCTGTGAAGTACTTTGGGACGTTTCACTATGTTAAAGGTGCTATATAAATAAATACAAGTAGTTGTTGTTGTTGTTGATTTACTTATGATCAACAGTGGAGGATCAGGGCTATAAAATATTGGCCAACACTAGGAAAAACTTTGGAATTTATATATCATTAGCCCAAAAGCTTTATCTAATAATTTTGGAAAATGAGGAGCTGAATACAGGGAATCTCATAAGCCTTATAAATAATGTTAATAAACCTGATTGTTTTCTACATCCCCAAATTCACGGCAGCCCTGCTTACTGGCACCAGAAGCGATATAATTTTTACCTTGTGAAAAAAGGGATTCATTCAATCCCAGGAATTGTAGACAAGGTTTAACTGAACTGTATCAAATGAAAGAGAATTTGTTTTCTTAAAAAGATCTGTATTCCCATAAGGTGTCACTTGTTCATTTGTGCAAACATTAGCAAACTCAAAAAACAGATTACATTTGGATTGGACATTTAAAAGAATCGTTCTCCTAACTAAACAACACTCATCGATGTCAGTCAGCGTACGAATGGCAAACAGCCAATTATCATTTCCTCAAAACCCCCCTGACCCAAACTGGCCCAGCTGCCCATGTAAATAAAGCTGTTTAGAATGTGTAAATGCCTCTCCCTGGTTTCACTCCACCTCAGCCAGCCAGAGCGGTTTCCTGCTCTTTGTTTCAAGGCTGTGGTTTGCGTCATGCATTCCAAGTGCTATTTCAATGTTCTTTCCTGTTTAGGTTGTTTTCTACCAGAGGAGCTGCAGCCCTGTCCCAGCCCTGTCCCAGCCCCAGCTCCTCCCTTCCCCCAGAGCTATTATCTGTTGACACATTCTGTGCTGATGGTCACTTCTCCCTGGTTGTCTCCAGTCAGGAAAGATGAAGCTTCTTACAAGATAACAGTTTACAAATTGATTTAAACTAGCTTTGCAGTTATTTTCTTTTTGACATCAAAGTTAATGCTCAGAGTACTCTGGGAGCTGAGACAAACGAAGGAAGTATCCAGTTGCTGTAAGTTAGATTTGTTGACATGCGAAGTATTTGTGGAGTGGCTTTCATAACTATATTTTAAACAGACAATATATTATAATTGAAATTATAAGATTTTTCTGATTGTTTCTTTTTTTAGGAAGAAACTGTCGACTGAAAAAGGAACGACATCAGTTGAGTGAAGAGACAAGGTAAGTGTTCTGTTGTGATTACCTCCTCCTAGTTAACTTATTTAATTATGTGGGAGAGATTGTGTTGCATCTATTGTAAGCACGTGAATATGCATTGGTTGACCAAGCTACTTTTCATGTAGACCTTTTAAATTATCTTTATAGCTGCTCGTACATTGGTTTTAGTGGGGTGTTGGTGCCGCCAGTTCTCGATGCACGGGTCCTGTGCATCCAGCACCAATCCCAGAGTAAATTCACTGGATTTGTTTAGGCCAACTGGTATATAAAACACAAGTCTTCACGGTGGCTGACCTTATCGAATCTGCACCCTTACGTTAACATGGTATCCAGCTTGCCTTGCTTTATAACTATGTTAACCGCAACTAAGACCACCAATTTCCACCTCCGTAACATCGCCCGACTCTGCCCTTGCCGCAACCCATCCGCTGCTGAAGCCCTCATCCATGGCTTCGTTACCTCCAGACTTGATCATTTCAAAGCAGTCCTGCCTGGCCTCCCACATTCTACCCTATGCAAACTAGAGCTCATCTAAATCTCGGCTGCCTGTGTCCTAACTTGCACCAAGTCCCGCTCACCCATCACCCCTGTGCTTGCTGACCTACATTGGCTCCTGGTTAAGCAACGTCTCGATTTCAAAATTCTCATCGTTTTTAAATCCCTCCATGGCCTTGCCCCTCCCTATCTCTGTAATCTCCTCCAGCCCCACAACCCTCCTGAGATGTCTGCGCTCCTCTAATTCTGCCCTTTTGTGCTCCCTGATTATAATCATTTAACCATTGGTGACCATGCCTTCTGTTACCGAGGCCCTAAGCTCTGGAACTCCCTGCCTAATCCTCGCTGCCTCTCTACCTCTCATTCCTCCTTCAAGACGCTCTTTAAAACCTGCCTCTTTGACCATCTGCCTTAATTTCTCTTTGTGGCTCAGTGTCATTTTTATTTTTGTTGTCTCATAATACTCCTGTGAAGTGCCTTGGGACGTTTCACTACACTGAAGGCACTAGATAAATACAAGTTGTTGTTGTTTTGTTACACCTAATTGTACTCAGAAATCAAGTTGTGACACGTATCGTGTGCCTGCAGTGCAACTAATATGATGATGACATGATGATGCCACCATTTGCTAGAATCTAGGATGTTTCATATATTACTGGAGATAAAATGTTGGAAGTATGAAATATAAAAAATGTTACAAGAACACTATCATTTCCTGAAAATAGGAAAGACAGATTAACTTTTCAGGTTCAAACTCTTTGTCAGAACTTAGTCCTTGAGTAATGATGAAGAGTCTGACCGAAACATTCCCCTGTCTTTTCTTCAGATGATGAGCCTGCAGACTATTTCCACTCTTTTCTGTTTAACCACCACTTACACTGTAGACAGCCCGTACTGTCATTATTTGTCTGTATTTACAATCTGCGTGTTTCACACCTTTTTGCAATTAAATAAGGGGTCTTATTTGTTCATCTGTTGGTGAGGTTGTGCATCAGGCAACAGAGAATAGATTTTATACATCCATTTCTCTGTCATTCCAATGGGAAGCATTTTCAAATAGTTAATGATTGGTTAATAACAAGTTGCGTGTTTGTTCAAAAGGTCAATGTGGGGCTCGGTCTTGTTCTTTTATCAAACAATTATATAATGTTTTGGTTCTCAATTTTGGTTCGATCAGCTTGGCTTGATTTGAATCAAACTGAGTATTCCAACAAGCAGTCAGCATGCTCATTCCTAAATAATCTACTCCATCAGGATTGTCAGTAAATTGTTTTGGCAGATGTATATTCACAACGTTCAACGTAAAATATTTATTGCCCAAGTTTTATTTTGCTGGTGTGACTTAATGATCAACAGATAAAATATTACTGTCTGTAACCTCAAGGAGCAGTCATAGTCAAACAGAAACATAAATTTTGTAACCCGATTTATACAGTAGAACTGGTTAGCAAGCTCTCTGGTATGGAGTTGTATTCGTGTCCCAAGTGTGGGTTTGAGACAGGAAACCAGACAGCAGTCTGCCCTGATAAGGGAGGGTATTGTCTGAGGGAGTTGGCTCAAGTGCACTCCCCAGAGATTTTTGGGTGGGAAGGGATAGCTGACAGGATACCACATATAAAGCTGCCTAATATTCTTCACGATTGCTGGCTGTTTTTACTTAACTGACTAATGGAAAAAAGCTGCATACATTTACAATGTCTTTTCATCTTACATTTAGTTATATATCTTCGTCACAAATGTATTAATTTCAGTATTTGTTTGAAGCAAATTATAATGGAGTACATTCATCAGCAGACAAGAGAAATATGATCCAAAGTATATGAGCATGAGCATTGTGAACAGGACTTGGGATGTTTGTAGGGTGCATGAAGATATCTGGAAGAATGATAAAATTGAACAAATCTAACTAGTGCCTTGATCAATTACAGCTACCATTCTTAACGGATCAAATTGAAGATGGGTGCATTTCTATGGCAACAGTACAGGCAGTTGACAGCTTTGTGAATTTGTCTCAGGACTGCATGACTCACGAAAATAATTACTTGGTTCATTTTTTTCCTCTTGTATTCCTGCCATTCCCCTGCCTCCTTGTTCACCTGCACACGACAGCAAACGGTGTCTGCTCAGAAGGTGAGACAGAATAGGCCTTCAAAATGCTTGGTCAGTCCCGCTATACAGGCAGTCACCAAGAACTGTGATTCAAGTCAGCTGATCCCGATCAGTTCAATTTTTGCTTCAGCTCATCTGCATTACCTTGTCCAACGTGGCAGTCTGTCTTTGCAAAAACTGAGGGAAAACTCACTGAACTGAGACCATGGTTCAAACAGCAACAATTTGTACAGGGGTATTGGTGAGGCCACACCTGGAATACTGCGTGCAGTTTTGGTTTCCATATTTACGAAAGGATATACTTGCTTTGGAGGCAATTCAGAGAAGGTTCACAAGGTTGATTCCAGAGATGAGGGGGTTGACTTATTAGGAAAGGTTGAGTAGGTTGGGCCTCTATTCATTGGAATTCAGAAGAATGAGAGGTGATCTTATCGAAATGTGTAAGATTATGAGGGGGCTCGACAAGGTGGATGCAGAGAGGATGTTTCCACTGATAGGGGAGACTAGAACTAGGGGGCATAATCTTAGAATAAAGGGTCGCCTATTTAAAACTGAGATGAGGAGAAATTTCTTCTCTCAGAGGGTTGTGGATCTATGGAATTCGCTGCCTCAGAGATCTGTGGAAGCTGGGACATTGAATAAATTTAAGACAGAAATAGACAGTTTCTTAAATGATAAGGGGATAAGGGGTTAGGGGAGCGGGCAGGGAAGTGGACCTGAGTCCATGATAGGATCAGCCATGATCGTATTAAATGGTGGAGTAGGCTCAAGGGGCCTTATGGCCTACTCTTGCTTCTATTTACTATTTCTTAATTTATATTTATATAGTGCCCTTGAAATAGAAAATAAATCCCAAGGTATTTCCTAGAGGTGTAAAAAAACCTAAGCCAAAGATTAACAAGGATGACCAAATGTCCCATTCAGCTGGACAATGGAGGAGAGGTCTTGGAGGCAGATGGTGTGATCCCTCCTTGATCACATCATGTCATTTGTGACTTCAGTTAGGACCATTTTGGTGCAATGGCGTGTTATAACCTGATTGGAGAGATTCAAACCAAGAGTTGTGGGAAAGACGGGCATGGATTTTGGAAGCAACAACACATTCAAGAACTTTGAGAGAAAAGAAAGATTGGGAACAGGCCAATAGTTTGCAAGGATAGAGGAGACAAGGGTGTTTTTTTTTTAATGAGGGGCATGATGGCGGTTATTTTGAATGGGAGAGAGACAGTACCTGAGGACAGGAAACTCTGGACAATGTCAGAGGAGGATAGGAAGGTAAGTCGGGTGGTCAATAGTTTAGTGTAAGTGATTACCCTCAAAGCCTCCTTGGTGGAATGCAACATCCCCACCGACACCTGAGAGTCCTTGGCCAAAGACAGCCCGAAGTGGAGGAAGAGCTGCTGGAGAGCGCTGAGCACCTCAAGTCTCATCGCCGAGAGCATGCAGAAAGCAAACACAGGCAGTGGAAGGAGCGTGCGGCAAACCAGACTCCCCACCCACCCTTTCCTTCAATGCCTGTCTGTCCCAACTGTGACAGAGACTGTAATTCCTGCATTGGACTGTTCAGTCACCTAAGAACTCACTTTTAGAGTGGAAGCAAGTCTTCCTCGATTTCGAGGGACTACCTATGATGATGATGGAAGTGGAGTCAATATAGCAAGAGGTGCGTCTCATGGAAGAGATGAGCTTGTGAGAGCATGAGGGGACATGGGAGGGAAACTAGAGATAGACACAGATTCAGGGTTAGTGCAGGGGGAAGCTTGGGAAGAGTTTTGGCTTGGTGGGAAAGGAAAAAGGGAGAAGCAGCAGAGGTAGCTGAACTGATGATCTCAATCTTAGTGACAAAGAAGTCCATGAGCTCCTTGCACTTGAAGGTGAGGGTGGAGGGAATAAGGGAGAGAGGTTTGAGACAATGGTTGATAAAAGTGGATAAAGAAGCTGGGGGCTTTCTTTGCTTTCCTGGAGAAGTGAGTGACTTGGACGAGACTTAGAATTTACTTTTTTTAATGATAGGTTAATTCACCTTAGCATAGACTTCTTTTCAAAATAACTTGCTGCATAGTCTGATCCTTGTTTGCAAAATAGTTTTTTAAAATTGTTTTGTCATCCCCAGTTATCGAATTTGATGAAATAACAGTTAGTTTGCGTAAGTGCTTCTAATACTATAATAGATCTTTATAAATCCATGTGAATCGTGTGACAGTTGTATGTAATAATTAGACAAAGTATATCTAAAGTTTTCATGTTGCTGTGGGGCAGCTGGGATGGGAAATTGTGCCAAATTGGTTGTGCCAATGTGTCATTTGGGTAAACATTCTGCTGAGTGAAATTTGATCTTGGAGCATTGGAAGTGAAGAATAGTTTGAGCTGAGAACATACTCATCAGTAAGTGCTCTTATTTCTCCTAAGACTTTCATGAAACAGTTGAAGAAATACTAAAAATGAATGTTTTCTTTCATTTTGTGGGTTACTGATTTTGGTGTCATGCAGTATCTCATTTCAGAAGTGTAACCTTTGGACATTGACAAAGACAATTGACCATTCAATTAGATTACACCAAAACCTATTGCAATCACTTCAAATAAGAGACTTTCCTAAGAATATGTTATTTTTTCTATTGTGCTAATTGTTGGTAAGCTTATGTATATTGAAGGTCTTTAATTTTTTTGTGCATATATATTCCTGTTAAAATTTGATTGAGGCATTTTTATTTGTTTTGCCACATGAACTGGATTTTAGAGGTAAGAAGAATGATTATAACACCAAGTTTGGTTCTCTCTTTGTGGCTGGCTAAGTTGTATTTATTTAAGTGACCCAATTGGTTAATGCTCTTGGACAAATGCTTACATTACATTGGCTTTGCCTCCTCATCCACCTCATTTGCATAGTGAGGTAGTTGCTTGGTCTCACTATGCAGGAAGGGGTGGATTAGCTTTCCAAATTTCTGTCAAGAACATAAAAACATAAGAAATAGGAGCAGGAGTAGGCCATTTGGGCCCTCGAGCCTGCTCCGCCATTCAATAAGATCATGGCTGATCTGATCATGGACTCAGCTCCACTTCCCTGCCCGCTCTCCATAACACTTTAATCTCTTATCACTCAAAAATCTGTCTATCTCCGCCTTAAATATATTCAATGACCCAGCCTCCACAGCCCTCTGGGGCAAAGAATTCCATAGATTTACAACCCTCAGAGAAGAAATTTCTTCTCATCTCAGTTTTAAATGAGCGGCCCCTTATTCTGAGACAATGTCCACTAGTTTTAGTTTCCCCTATGAGTGGAAATATCCTCCCTCCATCCACCTTGTTGAGCCCCCTCATTATCTTATAAGTTTCAATAAGATCACCTCTCATTCTTCTGAACTCCAATGTGTATAGGCCCAACCTACTCAACCTATCCTCATAAATCAACCCCCTCATCTCCGGAATCAATCGAGTGAATCTTCTCTGAACAGCCTCCAATGCAAGTATATCCGTCCTTAAATACAGAGATCAAAACTGTACGCAGTACTCCAGGTGTGGCCTCACCAATACCCTGTACAGTTGCAGCAGGACTTCTCTGCTTTTATACTCAATCCCCCTTGCAATAAAGGTCAACATTCAATTTGCCTTCCTGATTACTTGCTGTACCTGCATACTAACTTTTTGTATTTCATGCACAAGGACCCCAGGTGTCTCTGTACTGCAGCACTTTGCAATTTTTCTCCATTTAAATTATAATTTGCTTTTCTATTATTTCTGCCAAGGTGGATAACCTCACATTTTCACACATTATACTCCATCTCCCAAATTTTTGCTCACTCGCTTAGCCTGTCTATATCCTTACATAGAAAATAGGTGCAGGAGTAGGCCATTCGGCCCTTCGAGCCTGCACCACCATTCAATAAGATCATGGCTGATCATTCCCTCAGTACACCTTTCCTGCTTTCTCTCCATACCCCTTGATCCCCTTAACCGTAAGGGTCATATCTAACTCCCTCTTGAATATATCCAATGAACTGGCATCAACAGCTCCCTGCGCAGGGAATTCCACAGGTTAACAACTCTCTGAGTGAAGAAGTTTCTCCTCATCTCAGTCCTAAATGGCCTACCCCTTATCCTAAGACTGTGTCCCCTGGTTCTGGATTTCCCCAACATCGGGAACATTCTACCCACATCTAACCTGTCCCGTCCCGTCAGAATCTTACATGTTTCTATGAGATCCCCTCGCATCCTTCTAAACTCCAATGTATAAAGGCCCAGTTGATCCAGTCTCTCCTCATATGTCAGTCCTGCCATTCCAAGAATCAGTCTGGTGAACCTTTGCTGCACTCCCTCAATAGCAAGAATGACCTTCCTCAGATTAGGAGACCAAAACTGAACACAGTATTCCAGGTGTGGCCTCACCAAGGCCCTGTACAACTGCAGTAAGACCTCCCTGCTCCTAGCTATGAAGGCCAACATACCATTTGCCTTCTTCACCACCTGCTGTACCTGTATGCCAACTTTTGCAGATTTTTTGTGTCCACCTCACTATTTGCTTTCCTACTCATCTTTGTATCATCAGCAAACTTGGCTGCATTACACTTGGTCCCCATATACAGGTCATTAATATAGATTGTAAATAGTTGAGGACCCAGCACTGATCCCTGCGGCACCCCACTAGTCACTGATTGCCAACCGAAAAATTACCCATTTATCCTGACTCTCTGTTTTCTGTTAGTTAGCCAATCCTCTATCTATGGTAATATATTACCTCCAACCCCATGAGCTTTTATCTTGTGCAGTAACCTCTTATGCCTTCTGGAAATCCAAATACATCACACCCACTGGTTCCCCCTTATCCATCCTGCTCGTTACATCCTCAAAGAACTCCAGCAAATTTGTCAAACATGATTTCCCTTTCATAAAACCATGCTGACTCTACTTGATTGAATCATGCTTTTCCAAATGTTCCGCTGTTTACTTAATAATGGACTTCAGCATTTTCCCAATGTCAGATGTTAGGCTTATTGGTCTAAAGTTTTCTACTTTTTGTCTGCCTCCTTTTTTAAATGGGGGCGTTTACATTTGCGGTTTTCCAATCTGCTGGTACCGCCTCAGAATCTAGGGAATTTTAGTAGATTACAACCAATGCATCCGCTATCTCTGCAGCCACTTCTCTTAAGACCCTAGGATGTAAGGCATCAGGTCCAGGGGACTTGTCTGTCTTTAGTCCCATTATTTTACCTAGTATAGTTTGGGCAAGTTAAACATCCTTCACAAAGCCATGGGGCTGGGTGTGGAAAGGCAGGAACATAAAGTGCCACAGAAACATTTATTAACAAAAGGTAGATTGTTTGCTTACATTAATAGCTTGCTGAATAATACTTTTGGATGATTTTGTTGAGGGAGGTACAGCAATGGAAAAGTAATGCGATGAGCTTGTGCTGTTATCTTCATCATGGCCTAAAATCCGTTAGTACAGTTGTTTCCTATGGCAGTCAGCTTAGGTCTCCCTGAGTGGTCTACAGTGATTAACTGTTTATAACACCATTCCTTTTACGGTAAGGTAAAATTCATAATACAATCTGCCTAGATTTCAAATATTTAAATTGAGGAAATTCTATTGCAAAAAGCAGGTGTTGAAAGGAGGTGGTGGGGGTAGGAGGGGGACTTTTAAAAGGAACATAATCATCATTAAAAAAATGTTCTTGCTGACCCTTTTCTCACATGAAGCAATGTTGTAAATCTTATTAAAATGTACCGTCTCACCATTTGCACGTGGCATCATTGTGATAAAAATGCTTCTGTCCTCTGGCTCCTCTCCTTATTTAAACAATAGATCTGCCAAATAATTCTTCATAAAGACAGAGGCCCCATAACAAGCACCAAAGAGCTACCAGACATTCTAAGAAATAGGGTGCTGGGGGCGGGGTGGGGGGGGGAAGGGGGGATGTCATGTTGGTGTGAATCAATTGGATCAATTTACCTTTTTCAGAAAAAATATTTGTGGTAATGTTAAAAAGATTAAATGGAATCCAGACAATAGCTGCCCAAAGAAAAATATAGCCAGGATGGTATCTACAAAAGTGTTAAATTGGAACATCTGGTTAGCTTATTCTAAGCCATTCTGATCTACTGTGACTTCTGATATAACAGACATGGTTTATGTCTCCCTCAGTAATTGAGAAAATAGAATCCTTATAAGGAGCCTTTAAAACACATCACGTCGCTAAAGATAGCGTTATAAAAGTGTGATTTAAAGGGTGCATTAATGCAGGCAGAAATATAAGTCCTCTCCTCTCCTATACTTTACAATCAAAATCCTTTTTGGAATCTCTCAAAAGTGCAAACTTTGTATAAAACGCTAACTTTTTAATTTGACTGAATCCAGCCCCTTGAAGTGGTTACAGTTCAATGAAGTCCTGTCTCCTCACTGTACCTACGGGATTAAACTGCTTATTGACAGGACATTGAATATCGGACTCTGTTACTTTAATGTCATGATCCGGTATCCAACTTGCACAAAAGCACAGAAAGTATGTTGTTTAATAATGCTCAATTTAAATGTGACTTGGTGGACTATACTGAGGTCCATCACTTTAGATGGGTATTTCTGTACTGGTATTTTAGCTGGCAGACAAACAAGAGGAAGAGCAAGATAAATCTTAAATTATGTCAATTTTGGATTTTGCTACTGGGGGAATTTTATTCACTCTTTAAAGTAGGGGTGACCCTTAATTAAATTCTGCTTCTGATGGTGAAGCAGACGGGAATGTAAATATACTATTTCCAAAATCAGTAAGATATAGTCACAAGCATTTGTACAGTAATGATTACGGACCAGAGATTAGATCAAAAGGGGAACAGTTACTTTGGAAAGATAACCCTGTCGTATTGCTCTGTCTCCACCCTCTACCCCCTAAAATGAAATTGGTCAAATTAGGTTTGCAATGTTTAAAATATTATGAAACAGGCCCAGAGGCTAATCACTGATTTCCAGCCACTGCCACTTCAGGTACTTATACACGAAGCAATTTGCACTTCTCTATCGTAAAGTTGCAATATAATCCCAGAGACAGGGCCTACTCTGACACCACAGAAAAGAGCCCTCCAAATTAGTTTGCTTGAATTATATTTCCTATCCTTCATCGCAGCAGTCCTCAGCCAACAGATGGTTCTCTAAATATTTAAATTTTAATTGCTGAGAAAGAAGCTCTGAGCATGTGCGCAGGTCTCTCTCCAGGGCTAGAGAATTGCACCTGAGGCCAGGCGATATAAACGAGACACGTAGCTGCAGTGCCGATTCCAAATAGGAGGATGGAATGTGGAAGTGGGTCAATGTTTGGTGTGCGACATTCCATGCAGCATTATAGTTGCGGAGAAGGAATAAAAGTGCAGAATCGCTCTGTTTTCACCAAAGGTGTAAGGTCCAACTGAAACAAAATCAGCCCGATTCAGATTTCACATCAGTTTGGTCCCCCTCATTCCTTGGATTTTAAAAATAATTTCGGAGCAGCTTCAGTAACTGTTTAATGAAAGACCTTATTCCACTTCCTGTACTTTTTGTCCCTTTTAATCTCACTCATAGTAAACAGTAAACTTTTGTTCCCATGGCAGACTTTGCCCATACTGGGCTCTGCATTGGCACATCATGTTGCCAGTGTGCATAACCATGGGGACAGTTCAGCTCATGACACTGGTGTGTTCAGCATCTAGTAGCACAAATGAGCATTGTTTTGGCAGTGTGGGAATCCTGGTTCTGGTGCAGTATCCTCACTCAAGTGGTTTGTATTTCAGTGTAAAGTATATTTGGACATGTTTTTTTTCTTGAAATTTAAAAAGCATTTTACACAGAAGTAGCTGTGCATCTGGTTCCAAAATGTATCTTGCTACTGAATAAATGGTAGGTGCAGCAGTACTTTGCACCTGAATGAATCATAATCAAAACCAGGTAAACAATTGACCTAAATTATTTAGGAATTAGTGACTCAGCAATGTAGGAAGGTTTCAAACCAATTATATTCGTAATTGAATATTCTGCAAATCACTAAACAATGACAATGAATCATTGGCATACAAACAAATCATGAAAATTTAGTAACTTCCTGGTTAGATGTACTTTAGCCTCTTCCACAGAATACACTCTTGACCGGTCTCCCACATTCCACCCTCTAAACTTGAGCTCATCCAAAACTCGGTTGCCCATGTCCTAACTTGCACCAAGTCCTGTTCACCCATCACCCCTGTACTCGCTAACCTACATTGGCTTCCGGTCTGGCAATGTCTCAATTTTAAAAGTCTACATCCTTGTTTTCAAATCCCTCCATGACCCCACTCCTCACTATCTCTGTAATCTATTCCAGCCCTACAACCTTCGAAGTTTTCTGTATTCCAATTTTGCCCCCTTTTTATCGATCCACCGTGTCTTCAGCTGCCTGCACCCTAAACTCTGGAATTCCTTCCTTAAACCTCTCCACCTTACTACCTCTCTGTCCAAGTTAAAACCTACCTCTTTGACCAAGCTTTTGATAAGTTGCATGAATATCTCCATATGTGTCTCATTGTCAATGTTATCTGATTATGCTCCTACCAAGCACTTTGGGACATTTTTACAATGTTATAGGCACTATATAAATGCAAGATGTTATTGTTGTCATGTTGAATAACTCATTAGATTATCTGTTTCATTTTATATATATATATATCAACAGGAAACATTTTTCTTTATGTAATTTCTTGTACTCACAAAGTTGAGGAATGTTATTGTTGGGGAAATGGAGGAATTTTTCTATTTCAGATCCTAATTATCAGCATCAAGCACCCTGACATCTGATATAGTAAGCCAAATGTGAAATTAGTCACCCCATCTTAATCTTCTTTGGTTCAACACCCATTTTTCTTCACACTCATGTCAAGCATCTTTTTATATGAAGTTTTTCCATGTCAGAGGCACTATGTAAATACAAATGTTGTTGTTGTTGAATAAAGGCACTAATACCCTTTTCACAGTGGATTAACCCAACCCCCCTGCCCCCCCCACCCTCAAGACTATCTACAATTCCACCAGTGAATTTCGTCATTGGCCAGAAGAACCATCCTTATGGCCTCTCCGAGTGAGGTTGCCAATTTATAACAAATTCCAAGCAGTTTTGTGGAGCAGGTCTACAATGCTCGCTCAGAACTCTGTTGATACCATGTAATCTCATGAGGTAGATGTTCTGAATTATTGATCCTGGTTGAGAACTTCCAAGAAGCATCAACCCCCCCTCCCCCCGCCACCCCCCACCTCACATTGTGCGAAACTCTGTATCAGAAGTGCAAACACACAAAAACCTATCCCTATGTTTTTATAAGATTATTGTAAGTGGCACAACAACAGGGCACGGGTAGAGACAACTGTCATGAAAACCAATGTGTATCAAAGTTGACCCTGCTGTCTGCTGAAAGTACAAATTCCAGAAGTGCCTGTGCTGGGGTGCCAAGCTGCCATGTGCACGGATGCAAGCCCCAACAGATCTACTTCAGTAAGTGATGCTTGACACTATGTTTAAACTTCTGCATTCAGGGGACAAAGTTCCAAGCAATAGTGCTGCCTGGGAAAGTTCCACAAAGCCAGTCGTGCGAAGCCTCATTGCTAAGTTGTACAGTCTGCGTACTTTGAAAAAAATAAGTTTAAACTTAAAGAGAAATAGTGATTGTTTTGTTACTTGAATAATGATAACAATCTTCTGAAGACCAGGATCTGACAAAGTGAGCAAATGTGTCCCCAGTACTGTACCACACCCATACTGACTGCGCAATGGTGCATCAGAAGGTAAATATATTAATTTGCTGTTGAGTAAGAGTTGCAATGAGTAACTTTAATCACAACAACCTGGCATGTGGGTGTACCAATGCACTGTGGTGCACAATGATACGACATGATTTATGTCACAATTCCTGTCACGTCAGGTTATTGATCTCAACCAGGAGAAATGCATAGCAGCAGGTGACAAGTTAGAGGGTGTGAACCGACCACTAGCATGCACTTCTGGGTAGCCAATTACAGAGTAGGAATAGCAGAGACCGCAGAACAGATCTCCTGTCTGCCCTATTGGCTGAGGAATGGCTTGTAGCAATGAAGGAATATTAAAGACAAAAATACCAAACCAAGGAATGAGAGGAGCAAAGACAGTACTTTGGAAAATTCACCTCCCTAGATACAACTGGGGAAAACTCATTTGGATTTATTTAATGTAGAATTACTTCTGCACCATAAATAAGTACAGGTATTAGTATTTTGTTAGTCACCATTAGAAATTAATATTGGACCACTGACTCATTACAAGTGTCTGAAAAGATTGCTCAGCAGAATCTAGAAGATTTTACTTATTAAATCTTCCGAATTTACTGAGGTTTATGTGGGCCTCGAATTTCCTTAATCAGATTTGCGGCAAAATTTGCGGCAAAATTTCCACTGGTCTTGCCAGTAGCAACTAACGTCAACATTTCCTTCAGATCTCATTTGGATACATTGGAACATATAATCTGGTGTAAAGCAAGCAACAGTTTATCAGCCATTGGGGCCCTGGATCAATGCCTCTGCTGCCTGTTGACAACACCCACATGCAGGAATTTGGCTGCTCTCTGAAAGAGATCGTCCGTCACTTGGATGATACACGCTCCGACAGCTCCCTGGCTAATGTGGCACAGATGCCCTGTGACACACTGGAAGGATACAGAACCGTAATATTTGAGGGTTGCTGTCACTTTAATCGTCACAGACAGAGCAGTTGTGACAGTGCAGCAAGTATTCAAACCTTCATGATGAAGTTGGCAGAGATGCCCAAAGGCATCCTTGGAGGGGGCAGCCATCTGATCTATGGCTCCTCGGAGAGGTCATTGTAGTACTGTACTAATGTGGCTTGTAAATGCATGGAGGTCGGTAGCACTTGGTGGGCTACTGTCCTCAGCCTTGCGGCCTGATTCTCCTGAGCAAGACAAGCTGCTGCTCCATTATAATGGTAGAGAGTGGTATGTCCATGGGAAAAGCTATCCCTTGTCTGAAGTTGATCTGAGGGTGGGATCCGGGATGGGGGAAATCAGAGGTTGCAAATATTTTTCCTGGGAAGAGAGTAAAGCACTACAGTAAAAGTGATTAGTAAGTGTGAAGGAAAGGATTGAAAAGTTCCTTGGAAGCCTGTAATCAGTAAGTGAAGTTGATGCCCACTTCAGCTCACCAACTCCTCACTTACTCTTGTCTGAAGTGGAGCTATTAGACTAGTGTTTTTGGGTACAAACTTACACTGATTGCAGGAGCGGCGAAGCCCAGGACACGTCCATGTCCTTGAACAGTGCAGCTAGACACTAAGGTGCTTTCATAATCGTAAAATGTGCACTGTTAAAATGAGTAAGAAATTTGCATCTAGCGCAATAATGGTGCATAAGAGCTGCAATGTTATAAACATGATTTTCCTTACTCTTTATAACAATGGTGTAACTGCCAAAGATTGTGAAGAATTCCTCCCCCAGTGATTTTTCATCTCTGGGAGTTGATAGTCTCCTAACTCTGCTGGCTGGAAGTGTTCTATGTGAAATGAGTTTGAGTAGAGTTCTAATCCAGGCACAATTCCACAGAACTAGTCATTGTTTGGGTCAAATTGGCAATATCACAGAAAGAGTAGATAAGATTGTGAGAAATAGTAATTTCACCCAGGCAGTGCTCTTCTGAGGCTGGGGTTGAAGCACATAAGTGCGGTATAGAAGGAACTTTAGCCCTGATCTGGCCGCCTGATGCTGATTTGGGAGTACTCGATGCTGACACTATGCTGAGAACCAGAAGAGTTCACCGAGCCAGCAGCACAAATGACTAAAATTGCCCCTTGAATTACAAATCCTCAGGACTGATGATCAATTTTCTCCCTAATTTTCTGGGGGCTCCGTTGTCCATTCAAAAGTCCGCATATGCGCGTTATTTTCAATTTAAAGCAAGCTGACCAGCTGTATGGGAACACTGGAGTGCTGTGCAGTCACGCAGCTAAAGGCTTCATTACTGCCCACCCTCATTTTAATGAGACAAAAATTTAACCCATACATAAAATTTACAGCACAGAAACAGACCACTCAGCCCAATAATTCTATGCTGGTGTTTATGCTCCACACAAGTCTTCTCCCACCTTACTTCATCTCACCCTAGCAACTTATCGATAGTACATCTATATTTATATAGACATTGTACCTGTCTGATTCTAAAATGCACAGATTAAAAACGTACCTTTGGAAATAGCAACATAAAACTGAGAAACAAACATAAAATTCCAGACTCCAGCTCCAGGCTGCAAGTAAAGTATCTTTTACACTCCTAGCTCTCCCATCAGATTGCTGCTCTGACACAGAAAGCAGTGAACAACTAGCAACTACACAACGGCTATAAGTTCAAAAAGACTGAAGCAAATGCAGTAGAGTGCATTATAGACAAGAAGGCCACAGCAGATTTCATAATAATAGCCGCCTGCTAGATTGTCATAGATTGCTCATAACTATGGGGACGCCTCAATTAACCACCATTATGGAGGGGTGCCTTCTGTTGAAAATGGAAATCGGCAGATTATCAGACCAAAATTTGGGTTTGCATGTATGGTATAGCAATTTTGTAGGCATGGGAATAAAGGCCAACACAATACAGATAACAGAAGAAACACAAGTAGACTGTGCAGTGAAGTTACCTCTCAATCATGGCTTTGTCTTTCTGGCAGAAACCAGGATGGTGAATAATGGAAGTTTCACTGTGATAAAATGAATCCTCCTCTATCCCTTTGTTAAACTGAGTATATACAGTACTTCATTCATCTGTTCGGGTAAAAAGAAGCAGCCAGTACCCGAAATCTGAAGAGAAAATAGGGAATGCTGAAAATGCACAATTCCATCAGTGTCAGCAAAGGACAGATAAATGATTCAGATAGGACTCTTCATCAGAGTTACCCAGTTCTGGAGGAGGATTTTACCCGAACCATTAACTTTTCTTTTATCTTCTTCAGCTGTGGATTGGTCTTCTGTGTATTTCCAGCATCTTCTGTTTTTGTGCCAATTGTACGTGCTTTAAATATTGCTGTGGGTCTGCATAGATCTAAGAACCATATAACTTCAGTTTTGTTCTTCATGACTTCGCTGATTCATATATGGGTTTGAGAATAGTTTTAATGCGGGCACACCTTTATGTCTTTTAACATACTGAAAGTTTTCATTTTGAGTGTATTGTCCTAGTTTTTGTCTTGATATTATCTGTCTTCACCTCTCACCATGCAAGTCATATTACAATTGCAAAAACTCTCCGCCCTAGGCAAATATCTTAGCAGTCATTTTTTAATCTCCTTATGTTTAACACAGTGAAACCTGTGCGTCATTTCTACGTACACAGATCAGGCAGTGTTTATCAAGGATTACTGTCATGAACTAATGCAGGCAGCCAAACGTATCATCAAATGTGTTTCTAATTGTAAAGGGAAAGTAAAAGAGAGTAATCAGATAAAGGGCTAAACTGTTGTGCGTACTGCTATCAAAAACCTGCAGTCTCCCACCGTTGAGCTTGTTTTGTTGGGCTATTCAGAAGATTGTTCAAGGAGTGCATGTCATCCACGACGAGGCTGCCATCGCTACTCTGGCCCCACCTAAGCCTCCCACACTCATGCAAATATCTTTGTGCATTCACTTGGGAGGAAAATACTGTGATGTTGTTCTTAAGTCTTTCTTTATGTACACAAACCAGTTTTGGCCCTTCTACCTGGCTCAAATGATACTTGTGTATTGTGGAACACACAGAACTTGTTACAATCATCCTGACACTTGTACTTTAATTGTTAAATATTTATTATTAATTTAAACATAAAGAGGCAGAATGTCTTCTTCTTTAAGCCTGGGAAGCACTTAGGTACCAGTGCAAAGCAGAACAAAAGAGCCAAAAACTGTAACACCATGTTTCTTCCTCGTTTGCTTTGTCCAAATGGGGGAGGGGGTGTGAGGTACGGGTGTGGGAGGGGGTAGGATGTACGGGTGGGGGAGGGGGTATGAGGTACGGGTGGGGGAGGGGGTAGGAGGTACGGGTGGGGGAGGGGGTAGGAGGTACGGGTGGGGGAGGGGGTAGGAGGTACGGGTGGGGGAGGGGGTATGAGGTACGGGTGGGGGAGGGGGTAGGAGGTACGGGTGGGGGAGGGGGTGTGAGGTACGGGTGGGGGAAGGGGTAGGATGTACGGGTGGGGGAGGGGGTATGAGGTATGGGTGGGGGAGGGGGTGTGAGGTATGGGTGGGGGAGGGGGTGTGAGGTACGGGTGGGGGAGGGGGGAAGAGGTACGGGTGGGGGAGGGGGTAGGAGTTACAGGTGGGGAAGGGGGTAGGAGGTACGGGTGGGGGAGGGGGTAGGAGGTACGGGTGGGGGAGGGGGTAGGAGGTACGGGTGGGGGAGGGGGTGTGAGGTATGGGTGTGGGAGGCGGTGTGAGGTACGGGTGGGGGAGGGGGTAGGAGGTGGGGATCGATAGTGCTTGTCTAGAATAAGCATAGGCATTATCATTATATGTAAATGAGTCTGGAGTGATGTCACCATGGTTCCTACCTCAGTTTCCAGGGTCTCTGCCTGGAAGAGGCCCAGATGAACGTTGCCTAAATATAATTGGCCTTAATGCGAGTGTTCTGCTCCCTCGGATCAGAGGATCTGTGAAGAGGGTTGGAGCAAAATCCTGGAAATGGGAAAAAAATGAATGGCCACACCTGAGTATATTTTCTACACTGATTCAGTGAATATTGTGGTGAATAATGAATATAGCATTGTGTATTAATGCTGCACAGAAAAGGTAATTAATCACACACCAGTCCAAATTTTAGAAAGATTTTGACTTAGGTGTCAACTCTTATCAACTGTCAGCCTTGGCTCAGCACTCTTGCCTCTGAATCTGAAGGTTGTGGGGGAAAGTCTCACGCCAGAAACTTGGCTGGGCTGGCTCTTGAGTGCAGTCCTGAGGAAATGCTGCACTGTCATAGCTGCTGTTTTTTGGATGAGATGGTCTGCCCTTTGGGTGGATGAAAATGATACAACAGCATGATTCAAAGAAGAGCAGGGGAGTTGTCCTGGCCAATATTTATCCCTCAACCAACATCTAAAACACATTATCATTTCATTTGTTGTTTGTGGGAGCTTGCTGTGCACAAATTGGCTGCTGCATGTCTAACATTACAACAGTTACTACACTTCAAAAGTATTTCTTTGGCTACAAAGCATTTAGGGATGTCCTGAAGTTGTGAAAAGCAATGCAAGTTATTTCTTTCTTTTACCAAGGGAACCGGGGATCCTAAAGCTATTGGAATAAAAAAGTACTGTTTTCCACAAGGAGGTATAATAGTAACTAATTAAACGTCCAGTGCTTTTTTTCTTCGTCCCTCTCTGACACTTAGAAATGCGAAAGCAGAGACACAAAATGCAGCAGAAACATTTTGAAATTAATTCGGTGGTGCTAAAATCTACTAGCAACAATGAAATGGAAACCCACATAGAGCCAGCTTCCTGGATGGTCACGGTGTCTTTCCCTTCTTTTCTGAATACCTGCACGTACTCAGTCTCGGTAACTGGATAGAAGCAATCATTGTTGAGTTAGGACACACCCTGCACAAAGTATGCATTGAGGCGACTACACCTATTTTTAATAAATAAATGGGTTAAAGGAACAGTGCCATCAATATATAGTATCCACAAGATATTTAACTTGGATTGTAAGTAGATGCAGTCAATGGCCTGATGGCATCGTTGATCAAATTTGCATTTATTAATTTATATTTGTATTGTACTTTCAATTAAAAACATTTTTAAACTGCCTTAAAATAGTTGCACTTCAGCAGATTACAGCAGTTGTTTATCTGGCCTGTCTAAAAGCTTTCTGCCTTCTTATCGTTGTATTTAGATTGTGACATCAATTGCACTGGAAATAGTTACACAATGACCGGAATTTTGAAGTTTAGACCCATTGGGAGGGAGGTGGGGGGGGGGGGGGGGGAGGGGAGCTGGTAGAGCTGGGTTATCCCACACGCTGTGGATATTTAACTTCACAGTGTGCAGGTAACGTCACGGGCAGATTCTCCGTCTGGTATCCCTTTCTACTATTTGAGCATGTTCCGTTGTCCCAGGGTCTTTGCACAAGCATGCACATTCACAGTTGCTCACAAGTAATGTTCCAAACTTTTAACATTCTGACTACGGCCCTTCTCTAATGTCGGGCTAAGAAATTCATTGCCAGAAATTCATTGCTTGCCTGGATCAGTGTGCTGAGAGCTCAGCCTGTTTGTGGCCAGAACAAAATGTGTCCCACAGCATGCAGCACCAGCACAAGTGGGGATTTATGTTTGCTGCCTGTGGCGTGGAAGAAACCACCTCTTTGAGATCGGTCTCTGTGCTGCCAGAGTCATTAACAGTCCCTCATTTATATTACGGCACTACTTCCAAAGTCGATGCTGCGAATAAATGTAGCCAGTGCTTGTGGTCATAAAGCACACGTGGACCATATCCTTTGGATTAACAAAAAGTTTACTAAAGAAGCAACATTTTTTTTAAACCTGCAGTAATCATGGTACAGAAGATCCATAAACCCTGAACACACTTGTTAGAACAGGCTTGAAAACTGAAGGGAGAAAATAGCAAGCTAGGCTAATTTGAGGAATAACTCCGATGGGTAGATCAGAAGACAGACACCTTTTGTCACAAACAAATCATTGTGCTCAGTGCGCCTTTAAAAGCAGTGTGAAATCTCAACCAAAACTACTGCAAATATATATGTTCTGGGAGGTGTGACTCTCAATGCTAAATAATTGCTGTTTAATTTCCCTGCCCAAAACCTTTAAAGAAAAATGCACAGCCTTAAATCAAGAAATTAAAATTCCTGAATGCATGATTTATCACACACCTCCCTATCTACCCAAAGGACACACGCCAATGACCCACAACATCTCTGTCTTGTATGTTAAAAAGACCTAAAGGCCTACTCCAGTAAGCAAGGTACTTTATTCAGTTATACTTTCTAAAATATTTCATTCTTATTTATTCCAAGGAAATTATATTTAGTTGGATTAGCCAGAAAGATGACAAAAGCAATATTAGATTCGAAGAATCAAACTTCCATTAGACTTCTGTAAGATGTGTTATGATATGTTAATCATCAGAATGCCATCACAAAGTAAATTCAATAGGTACATTTATCCTTTTATATAAACAGAATCTTAAATAATTCGCCTTTTATAATTTAGGATTGACAGTGACTTTGTAACTCACAATACCTGTGTGTTCTAACAGCACATTTCTAACACACACTGGAGGTGAAATTGCTCTTTGGCGAAAGCGTGGAACAGGGGAATGCGGACCAGCAGCCAGGTTTACATCACGCCTGATTTACTTTTCCATTAATTTAATTGAGCATGGTGTAAAACAAGTTGCTGATTCTCCATCGCCCATTTCACACTTTCACCGAAGACCACTTTCTGCCCCACTGACATTTCGTTTTGTTTTGAGTTTTTTTCCCTTTCTCTGCTCCGGTTCCACAGTTATTGGTCACCCATTAACACTTTGCTAAACTGGCCATATTTCATAGGAGTAACTTCCCGAATGTGCATTCCTGCAATGGACCCTCGCCCACCAGAAGCGCACTTCAGGATCTTTTCCGTCGAATTAATTTTAGTGAACAGAAAATCATGGGAGTGCTCCACGCACAGTTTTTGCGTGTGACACGACATGACTTTCTCTCAAATTTAGGGGTGAGAAGAAGAGATGCAAGATCTTCAAGAAAAAAAAACGATTGTTCAGTTGGGTTATATTCTTTTTACACTTCTAATATTAATTTGTTGTGAAATCTAAGTGTAACTACACTACTACGTGTATCCATGGTTGGGAGTAG
Organism: Pristiophorus japonicus; assembly: GCF_044704955.1. Taxonomy (NCBI): domain Eukaryota; kingdom Metazoa; phylum Chordata; class Chondrichthyes; family Pristiophoridae; genus Pristiophorus; species Pristiophorus japonicus. Next base: position 177,069,979 of record NC_091978.1, on the reverse strand, counting down.
GTTTAGGGACAAAGGGTTATGACAATGCAAACTATTAATCAAGGAAGTAGAAACACCGTGCATTTTTGTTAACTAGTTGACCCGTGTGATATGGGTTCCTGGAATTGGTGGGTGGGAAGTGAAGGGAAAGCCAGCTGATTTTTTTCCAAGAAGCATGCAAATGTCCTTCAAAAACAAGTCTTACTCTGTTAAAGTAAAAGTAATCCTTTCTGCTGGCGTCCACATCCTCTATTTCAAAAATATAACTTTTGGGAAAGGATGTTGCGGTTGGTGAATTTTCACATGCCTTCTGGTCCTCGTCTTTAATCAAGGGGTACTGGGTCATTATCTGTTACTGGTATTTTAAATCCTGTATTGTGGAAATGTGCATTGCTATTTCCTTAGATCCATGTGTGGGAAAGTTACCTTATTGTTTGGAGTCAGAGGATCTATCCAAGCAGTCTGAGATCAGAAGTTCCTGCTGTAATGGGACACTTTTGAGATTGAAATTGTGTTGTGTGAAATCTGTAACGAACATTAACTCATTTGTTTGTCTGCTAATTTAACAAAGATGTGAACCATTTATTTTATATTGATTAATTCCTTTCTTAAAATAGTGGACAGAGAAACATCATACAAGCATGTTTACTAAAATCACACACTACAATTTCAATCCCTTATTTCAAATTTATTAAAGGTATAGTCTTATCTCCTTAGGATATTATGCAAAAAGGGTTAGATGCTGCCTTACAGCCTCATTGAAGTGTATGGCATTCCATTTTATAGCTGTGTATTTAAATGTGTGTCTGTGGTGGATCCTATCCTTATCTTTTATTATCATCCTTCTTGCTGTTCCCATACTAAACTTCTTAATAGTGACTTGGGATTGTGCAGGATCCCTCTGGTGCCTGCCTTAAGCCCCTATATTTTACAGAACTGCTTTAAGCAGAAGTGATTCTGCAATATTCTCGACCTTCCGGTGCTGTGGAATTTATCCCATTTACATCATCTGGCACAAGTTACTGCAGTCGCGACTTTCACTTCTGCTCATGGGCCTACAGGCCAGCAAGTGGAAAGCATTACCACAGGACTACAGAAGCAGGTTGAGCAGTCAGCTGTCTGCTACTTGAAAAAAGTGGGCCAGCTTGTATTCACTAACAATGGTGCTGCTGGGAGAAGAAAAACCCATGAAAAGCTACCTGCTGTAGTCAATCTCTGCTTCTCCTGCATTGTTATCGAAGTCAAGTGGGATCACTGGTGGTATTGAAACATAACGGATCCATTAATGTGAGTCATTAACTGAATCAAGCACCATGTACCAGCTATCACCTGTCGTTCCCGTGTCGAGCACCATGTGCCAGATATCACCTGCCGTTCCCGTGTTGAGCACCATGTGCCAGCTATCACCTGCCGTTCCCATGTTGAGCACCATGTACCAGCTATCACCTGTCGTTCCCGTGTCGAGCACCATGTGCCAGATATCACCTGCCATTCCTGTGACCAGCACTGTGCACCAGCTATCACCTGCCGATCCCACACAAGTTCTTCTGAACTCTCACCATAGTTTAACCGGAAGATCGGCAGAAACTCCAGAGAAACGCCAGAAGAGGCCATCTACGAATTTTCTTTGGGGTTTTTGCTGCAAGTGGGAGATAGGGGAACCAGTGCAGAAATTCAACTTTGAGATGAATATGACTGCACATTGAGGGGATCATTTACTGAGCACCTGGACCTTGCCAGCCAGCAGCAAATAACAGAAATTCATGGGCACAGCACAGTTTTCTGTACGAGGATTCTCCCCCACTGCCCGCACCACCCCCCCCCACCATACTCGTATGTACTCAGAAGATCCCCTTGGCCAATATCTATCCCTCAACCAACATCTGGTCATTATCACATTGATGTTTGTGAGACCTTGCTGTGCATAAATTGGATGCTGCATTTCCTACATTGCAACAGTGACTACACTTCAAAAATACATTATTGGCTCTAAAGCACTTTGGGTTGTCCTCCGGTTGTAAGTGGCACTATATAAATGCAAGTTCTTTCCTTTCCTTTAGATCTGATTTGTTTTTCTTGAAACTAAAATGTTACCAACACAATCGTAACAAGATCGGGGCCAAGAAAAACATGAGTTCGGGGCCCAGAAGAGGCGAGGGCCCAGGGGCAGCACGGGCCAGCCCACACTGCGATATGTGTGCGTACTAGGTCCATGCAGCAGAGCAGGTCTCCAGTCGTCTTGGTTAATCCTTGCCACTGGACCAAGACCTAGCTCTGTCAAGCCCCTGTGGTGGCTGGTGTGCAACGGCGACCACATGTTAAAAAAAATCCACGCATATGCATCTTCTACCCTTCAAGATGTAGTTCGGGACCTGGAATATTAGGTCCTTCATTGAAACACCTGTGAACTCATCCCTTTTTGGTGTGGAAGCAAGTCAAATTCGATACGAGGGACCGCCTATGATGATAATGTAACACACACTCCTCAGGCAACTGTATCAGTCGAGTTCTGCCAAGGGATCACCTTTGCTGCATTTACCTTTGGGATGGGTGATAATTAAAGATGCTTTGTTGCAGCCCTTAAAAGATTGTCATATTCTATTTTGGAGAGCATAATTCCTCTCCCGAGCGTGGATGGGCGAGGTGACCAGTCAGACCACACTTCAGCCATGACAAATTCAACTTCTAACAAAGGCCAGCACACCCTTCCAGTAGTCATTCATCTAATAAGTTGTTCTCAATTGTTGGTTAGGCTATCCATTCTCACTGAACAAAATGGTGATGAATGATACACCCTTTGGTAGATTCATTTGTGTAAAGTTACACCACCTGGTAAATAAGTGGGCAGAAGCTTACTGCTGCCCCTCAGTGGCAGTTACAAACAAAGGCAGAGGGGCCTGGCAGTTTTCATGACAGGTGAGTAATGTGCTACTGGGAAAGTACTAAAGGAAATGGAAGAGAGCACATTAAAACAGTACAACGTATTTCTTTTAAATTCATATCGATGTTAAAATTGTATTATTTGGTCTAATTTGGTCAAAATGAAAATGACAACCTTGGAATATTTGCTAACTGGGCATAGAACTAATACAATAGATCTAAAATGTTATTATTAAAACCTTGATTTTAACTCAGGCGGGAAGCAGGTGGGTGAAGGGGCCGAGGTGAGCAGCAACTTGAAGGTAAATCAGTGTCAGAACAGTGAGAGGCATTCAAGGAGGAGATCCGTAGAGTTCAGGCCAAATATGTGCCCTTAAAAGAAGAGTGGGACTAACAAATCTCGAGCCCCCTGGATGTCGAGTAACATGCAGGGTAGGATAAAGAAAAAAAGAGAGGCTTATGACAGATATCGAGAGCTAAATACTGCAGAATCTCGAGAGGAGTATAGAAAGTCCAGGGGTGAAATTAAAAGGGATATTAGGAAAGCAAAGAGAGAGCATGAAAACTTCTTGGCCAGTAAAATCAAGGAAAACCCAAAGATGTTTCATAAATATATTACGAGCAAGAGGATAACTAAAGAAAGGGCAAGGCTTATTAGAGACCATGAGGGTAATCTGTATGTGGAGGCAGAAGATGTGGGTATGGTTCTTAATGAATACTTTGCATTTGTTTTCACAGAAGAAAGGGACGATGCTGACACTGCTATCGAGGAGAAGTGTGAAATATTAGATGAAATAAACATAGTGAGAGAGGAGGTATTAAGGGGTTTAGCAGCTTTGAAAGTGGATAAATCCCCAGGCCCAGATGAAATGTATCCCAGGCTGTTAAGCGAAGCAAAAGAGGAAATAGCAGTGGCTTTGACGATCATTTTCCAATCCTCTCTGGCTTCAGGTGTGGTGCCAGAGAACTGGAGGACTGCTAATATCGTACCTTTGTTGAAGAAGGGAGGAAGGGATAGGCCGAGTAATTACAGGCCTGTCAGCCTAACCTCAGTGGTGGGAAAATTATTGCAAAAAAATCTTGAAGGACAGGATAACTCTTCACTTGGAAAGGCACGGATTAATCAAGGACAGTCAGCATGGATTTGTTAAGGGAAGGTTGTGTCTGACTAACATGATTGAATTTTTCGAAGGCGTAGGTAGTATATATGGATTTTAGCAAAGCTTTTGATAAGGTCCCACATGGCAGACTGGTCACAAAGGTAAAAGCCCATGGGATCCAGGGCAAATTGGCAAGTTGGATCCAAAATAGGCTCAGAGGCAGGAAGCAAAGGGTAACGGTTGATAGGTGTTTTTGCGATTGGAAGAATGTTTCCAGTGGGGTTCTGCAGGGTTCAGTACTAGGTCCTTTGCTTTTTGTGATATACATCAATGATCTAGACTTGAATATAGGGGGTATGATTAAGGAATTTGCAGATGATACTAAAATCGGCTGTGTGGTTGATAATGAAGAAGAAAGCTGTGGACTGCAGAAAGATATCAATCAACTGGTCAGGTGGGCAGAACAGTGGCAAATTGAATGTAATCCAGAGAAGTGTGAGGTAATGCATTTGGGGAGAGCTAACAAGGAAAGGGAATACACATTAAATGGTAGGTTATTGAGAAGTGTAGATGAACAAAGGGACCTTGGAGTGCATGTCCACAGATCCCTGAAAGTAGCAGGCCAGGTAGATAAGGTGGTTCAGAAGACATATGGAATGCTTGCCTTTATTAGCCAAGGCATAGAATACAAAAGCAGGGGGTTATGCTTGAACTGCATAAAACATTGGTTAGGCCACAGCTGGAGTACTGTGTGCAGTTCTGGTCACTGCATTACAGGAAGGACGTGATTGCACTAGAGAGGGTACAAAGGAGATTTACAAGGATGTTGCTGGGAGTGGAGAATCTAAGCTATGAGGACAGATTGGTTGGCTGGGTTTGTTTTCATTGGAACAGAGGAGGCTAAGGGGAGACCTCATTCAGGTGTATAAAATTATGAGGGGCCTAGATATAGTGGATAGAAAAGGCCTATTTCCCTTAGCAGAGGGGTCAACAACCAGGGGGCATAAATTTAAAGTAATTGGTAGAAGGTTTAGAGGGGATTTGAGGGGAAATTTTTTCACGCAAAGGGTTGTGGGGGTCTGGAACTAACTGCCTGAAAGGGTGTTAAAGGCAGAAACCCTGAGCACATTTAAAAAGTACAGGGTACTTGAATGTGCACTTGAAGTGCCGTAATCTACAGGGCTATGGACCAAGAGCTGGAAAGTGGGATTAGGCTGGATAGCCTCTTGCTGGCCGGCATGGACACGATAGGCCGAAATGGCCTCCTTCCATGCTGTAAACTTCCAAGATTCTATGATTCAAACCCCGCAGACCTCGGCAGCGTGAGGCTCAGGAGATTTTAAGCTGCAGCTGGCATGTGGGTGGCAATGCATCGTCCCAACCAATAGCACAGCAGGTTACACTGAGTTTTCCACTTGGCTGTATTCTGTTTCACCCAATTAAGGTAGACAGTGACAGGATACATATTTATTCAAAAGCTGGACGAACAATGTACATGTTAGAAGATAACTGGAGGGTCACTTTCACAAATATTTCCTTTCTGCATGAGGAGTCCTGTGGGAGCTGCCGACCTCTGTGTCCAGATTTGGTGTGTCTGCTCCCAACAGTGATGCTCTATGCAAGGAGCACAAATTCATTCAAACTTACCTTTGCATGCTTACAATAACTGTATGTTTGGTGCACATTTGCTGTCTATCTGCATTACTGTGTCGCCGGTGAATGTGTTTACTACAAACAGAAGCCTCTTGCAAGATAAATAAAGGGGGGGAAAAAGTATTTTACAGCCTTAGACCTGAATTTGAAAATAAGGAAAATATGCATCTTCAGCAGTTTTGAAAAAAAGCAGAACGTTTGAAATGCACACTTTCTTCATGAGAAAGTGTTTGACAAACGTGTTTATTTGGGAAGAGACCCGCATAATCTGTGTTGCAATGGCATCTTGCACAAGTCATACAATTGTGCATTTTCACATGTTTGTAATTATTGTGTCATGTGTTTGTAAATAAGGTGAAGTGTTTGGGATACTTTTTTGCATGAAGATAGTTTTCCTTTGAATTGTTTTGTATTGCAGTTCAGATAAATTATACTTTGTTGCTTTATCCAAAACTCCCAAGAGATCTGTATTTCCCATTGTGTGATGTATTTTGGCTACATTATTTATTCAAGTGTGTTGTTAAAGTCATTTGTGGATGATGCATGATATAATAGAGATAATAACTTCAGTGAAGCTTTTAATTTGCACTGAGTTACATACTTGCGTTGGGACCGTTTCTGTTATATTGGGTCACATAGTAACAATTTAATATATTAGACTAATTACACATGCAATTCTTATAGAAATGTTTTATTTTAAGCAGCCAAACATTGTAAATTGAGAAACAGCTGAAATTGAAAAATTAGCAAAGATTTTAACAATTTATAGTCCAGGTATAAACCTTTTTAAAATTAACATTTTTAATTATAAAAGAGACAAATCGTACACCAGCTTTCACACCGATATATTCTCAACACACTTGAGGGCTGGGCATTCACAGGGTGGGGGCTGTACAGGGTGTGAGCATTTACAGTGTGGGTGCAGGCACAGGGTGGCGGTGTTCACAGGGTGTGGGCAGGCACAGGGTGGGGTTGCGTAGGGTGGAGGCAGGCACAGGGTGGCGGCGTTCACAGGGTGGCGGCGTTCACAGGGTGGCGCTGTTCACAGGGTGGGGGCTGCGTAGGGTGGGGGCAGGCACAGGGTGGAGGCAGGCACAGGGTGGCGGCGTTCACAGGGTGGCGCTGTTCACAGGGTGGGGGCAGGCACAGGGGGGGGGCTGCACTGCACAGGAGCTATCCCATCTTTTCTTGGTTGTTGTATTGGGCTGGGTTGCTCTTTCTGTACAACTGGAGACCAATAGCAGTGTGCCCTCATTGGCATCAAACCGCCGCTCCCTCTGCAGAGATGTGTTGTGCGGTTTATGAGGTGACCTATTGTCTAGGACTTCAGGAAAGGGGTCCAAACTGCTTGATACTTCCCTAGTTCTACGTGAAGGCCACATGTTACATGCTCTGTCTAGCATGCTTCTCACAGGTGCTTAATCAACTTGGGTTATGCTTTATGTGTAGACACAGAGTTCACGATTCATATTTAAGATCTTTCCTTTTCCTTTGACAGACGGAAAACTCAACGCTTGCTGGGGCTGCAACTTGCTCAAAATGCTTACATTTGACCGTTTGCCTGGGAAACAAGACCCAATGGAGCCAGTTTCAATGGTGAGTACACATTGTTGTCATTAAGCAGTTGGATAAGAAGCAATATCTCCTAAAATTAAATCCATTACTTCAGTTTACGATTCTTACCTATTTTCTGATCCAATGCTTACCTCATACTTCATCAATACAAATGCAATGGTCATGCTAATTTAAAGGAGAAAGACCTCCTTCAAAATATAGCAGACATTTAAATAGGAGTCTTCCTTTTTGACAATGGGTTTTAAAAGGTATATATTTTGATTATGTTTCAGCTTACAGTGACTTTATCCAATGAATAGCTGAGCCATGCAGACCAAAACACTGTCATTTTGATTTACAGACTGTGGTATTAGTTAATCTCAGTTGGAGTAAGAGGGAGAAGATAGGGCAGCATTTCCACTCCTGATCATCATCCAATAACCTTCTGCTGGAAGTCCACTTGTATGGACTTTGGGTGAGGACAGGATCGAACAGGGCTGGGATTCTGCCTCTCCCTCCTCCGCTGTGCTGTGAAATAGCCAGGTGACAGTGCAACAAAGAATCAACCCTCTCAAACGGATGGGGAAAGATTGTTGAGGAAAATTGATGAGACAAAACAATGTTTCAGCATTTAGAGGAATGAGAACTTATTTACAATGTATTCTCGTATAATGTTTCCTACAGTGATTCAATGGTCATTCTACTGAAACCCTCTCCAGTTTATATAGGGGACTTTTAAGTTTTGGGTTATGGGGATGACCCAATTTGAATATGCAAAACAGGTGCAAATACAGTAATTCAATCCACTGGTGTTTCTACTTGTATAAAAACATACGCTTTACCCATCAAACTTTGCAAAGGTGGGAACTATAATTCAACAAAATGTGCTCGGTTTACTATTGGCAGCACATCGGTGGTATTTCTCCTCTCCATTACCCAAGTCAAGTAAAAAAAAGACTTGGATTTATATAGCGCCTTTCACGACCACCGGACGTCTCAAAGCGCTTTACAGCCAATGAAGTACTTTTGGAGTGTAGTCAGTATTGTAATGTAGGAAATGTGGCAGCCAATTTGCACACCAGCAAGCTCCCACAAACAGCAATGTGATAATGACCTGATAATCTGCTTTTTTGGTTTGTTGATTGAGGGATAAATATTGACCAGGACACCAGGGATAACTCCCCTGCTCTTCTTTGAAATAGTGCCATGAGATCTTTTATGTCCACTTGAGAGAGCACACGGGGCCTCGGTTTAATGTCTCATCCAAAAGACAGCTCTCTGATTGTGCAGTGCTCTCTCAGTACTGCACTGGGGTGTCAGCCTAGATATTTTGTGCTCAAGTCCCTGGGTTGGGACCTGAACCCACAACCTTCTGACTCAGAGGCGAGAGTGCTACCCACTGAGCCACAGTTGACACTACTGGCTTTTTATTTCATTATACATTTGTGTTCTCAATGACCTGCTAGTAAAATATCTGTATATGGAGCATGCAGTTTATCAGCAAAACATCATTTGTATCACTCCTTGTTCTTGTGAAATGGCCCATTAACATTAGCCCACAACACTGAAACATTTCTTTTAGTTTATCATTACTAGCACAAATGAAATAAATTATGGTAGCTGTTTTATTTCTGAAACATTATCAAAACAATAGCCCAGGTTATGCATTTTAATTGCTTCACAGCACTGATAGGAAGTACAGCAGCTCTACTGTGCAGATATTAGTAATTGTCTTTTGCTGTGTAATGATCTGTTACTACCACTAGATATCTCTAGAATGATTACTATCTTGCGGTAAAATATTGATGTGACAGGAAAAGGAATAAAAGAAAGACTTGTATTTATATAGCGTCTTTCACGACCACCGGAATTGGCCGAGGAAGTACCTTTTGAAGTGTTGTCACTGTTGTAATGTGGGAAATTAAGTAAAAACAAAATTCTGTTAAGCAGCTTTGTAAAAATAATAACAAAATCAGATAAGGCTAGAAGCTGCAGCTGTGGACTATGTTTTGCCATAGTTAAGGAGTAATGAAATACTGAGTTGCAAAATATTCAATTGCTCCTGGTATCATGCAACTACTTGTTTTATTCTCTGCCAGTTTCTGCCCCTGCCCCACCCTCCTCTTCTCAAAGCATTGACTTCTTGCTGGGTTATAGTCCTCAGGCCATCCTCCAACATCATTCATCAGGTGGTCATTATTTATATATGAGCCTTGACTAGGGCGATTCACAGCCAAGCCTGATTATATTCCTCCCTTTACAATCAGAATTTTTTTACCAATTTCCTCCTCCAGGGGACTAATTTTAATACCTTTTACTGTTGCCTGGTTGAAACTATATTAGTCAGCCCAGTCCCAACCTTCCTGGTCTGTGTGGCTCAGCTACTTACTGGATAAACTGATGGAGTCATCAGGGTAGCTAATTATTAAAAGGCAAAATATAAATTAGGACAAAGAGACTGGCAGTCACATGACTACAGTCCCTATCGCAAGTGTCACTGTAATTTTAGAAAGAGCAGTCAGAGCATTGCTGCTCTAATCCAGTGCTGGGACACAGGCCAGTAATGTGCCTGTCGAAAATGAGGTGAATAGTTCGGCAATGATTGTGTGGCCCTAATACTGCACCTGCTAGTGGCAGTCCTCGCCGTACAACATGTTGGGGGAGAAATTCCCCCGCGGCCCAATTGGAGATAGTAACAGGCTTGGGGTGGGACTTCCTGCGACCAGGGCGGAAGTTCCGCCCCGGCTGTGAAATTACGGTTACCGCCCCTCACAGGAAGTGGAGCGCAATCTCGTGCTCTTGGGGCGGGTTCCGGGCTGATGCTAAGGCAGCACTATGCAGATGCTTCGTGTATCACTGACGCGGTTCAATGCCCCTCCCCTTCAATTAAAGAGGAGGGCCACTGCGCACACTGGCTGGCCTCTGATAGCCTCCACTAGGCCACCAGGGCGGTGTTGTACAGAGGCTGCAGCCCAACACCCAAAATGGAGTGCCGGGCTGCACGATGGCGGCCCGGACCACGCAACAGGAGAAGAAGTTGGGCCAACCAATGAGTTGGCGAAACTGCCAAGATGATGGCACGGGCGCTCGTGACCTCCCATTTAACCTCCGTCCAGTGAGTGGATGTCGGCCTGCTTCGTGACCCGCGAGGTTGGCGCTGACACTGCTCGTGGCAGCCTCGCAGGGCACAGGGTAATATCCGCCACGGGGCGGAAAGGGGTCGGTACGTGGCACTACTGTGGCAGCATCTCCGCTAACTCACGGGCAATTTTGTGGGAGCTGGCTCCCTCCCCGCTAACGGGCTTCAAAAAAGGGGCAATTTCGACCCCTTTATCTTTCTTACCTGTAAAATTGGTATTTAAAATTCAGTTATTGAATGGGATTAACTGGCAGCACAGAACTTTTCAATACCAGGAAGAACAATAAAACGTCACTTTATCAATAAATGTTGGGACCAAACATTCTAATTATCATAACAAAAGCAAAATATTGTGGATGCTGGGAATCTGAAATAACGTTAACATTTCAGGTTGATGACCTTTCATTAGAATTGAAAGATATTAAAGATTTAACATTAAATCTCTACCATCTTCCAGTTCTGATGAAAGCTTATTGACCAGAAATGTTAACTCTGTTGCTCGCTCCACAGAGGCTGCCTGACCTGCTGAGTGTTCCCAGCATTTTATGTTTCAATTTGATATTGTAATCACCATGATTTAACTGATGAGAATAATCTGTTATCAACCTGCAGGTTTAAAGAATTAAGAGCTATTTGGTATCATGGAAAGCAGACCTTATGCACTGGGATGGGCTTTTCTGGGTGAATCCTGAAACACAATCTGGAAAAATCATGGATTCAAATAAGGTCCTGTGGTTCAAAAGGCTACTGAAGCATCAGTCAAGCTCCTACCATTTAAAAAAAAAACAGGAGCCCATTTGACCCCCTGTTTTACCATGTGGACTTCTGGACTATTATTGAATATCCTCCCTCCCCTTGGTAAAATGCTGATGGAATCTTTTGTGTGTACTTCATTGTCGGGCAAGCACTAGTGTCATAGCTGTTCCGATCAACTTGGGTAGGGGATGGCCAGGTCTTCAATCTTATAGCAGAGATGTTGTTCCTATATTCAGGGTACTCAACTGCTTCTTATGTCATGTGGAGTAAACCAAATTGTTGAACATTGGCATCTGTCAGATGGAGGCCCGCTAGTATTACCCACATGGCACTTTTGGCTGAAGACACTTGCAAACACTTCAGTCTGTCCTTGACTACCCATTCTTGACTGGTTGCAGTAGGACTGCAGATCCATTGGCCTTTGAACTGTTTTGTTCTGTGTCTAGAACATGCTCCTTTTGGGATTTAGCAGTTTTGCTAGATTGGTGTCTCATAAAATGTTACTGGGGCTGCCACATTGAACATAAGTCAGTATCTTGGCTTAATGGCGATGAGGAGTGAGGGATGTGCCAGACCATGAGATTGCAGATTGTGGTGGTATATCATTCTGCTGCTGATGGCTCACAGCATCTCATGGATGCCCAGTGTTGAGCTGCACATCTGTGTGACAGCTTTCATGGTCATTTTTTTCCTGGTGCCCGATTTATTGAATTTCTGAATTGAAGTGGTGGGATTTGAACTCATAACTTCTGCGTTGCTATTCCAATATCATAAGCAGTAGGCTACTGTGTCTTAAAAAAGCCATCAGAATTTTTTTTTTAAACTGTGCAACACTGGAAAAAGCATTAACAGCTATGAGACATTTGCCACACTTTGGATTTCATTGCTACTCACAAAAGTACTGAATGCCAATAGCGAGGCAGGCATCATCAACAAAGCAGCAATTACCAACACCACCTCAATGGCTCAAACCTTGAAGCAGTCATCAAAGATCAGAATTCTCCTGCAGTACAGGTCTCATGATGTCCATTGAAGAAGAATATCCTCCATCACATAAGAACATAAGAAATAGGAACAGGAATAGGCCATAGGGCCCTTCGAGCCTGCTCCGCCATTCAATAAGATCATGGCTGATCTTTGACCTCAACTCCACTTTCCCGCCCGATCCCTATATCCCTTGATTCCCCTAAAGTCCAAAAATCTATCTATCTCAGCCTTGAATATACTCAATGGGCCCAAGTTTCGAGCTGCGCCTAGAACGGCGCAGTCCCAACCTGGACGCCCGTTTTTCGCGCCACAAAGTGCGCCTAAAAAAACCCTCTGTATTCTTCACCTCCCTGCAGGTCCTCTGGCCCTCGGCGCAGCGCAGTAGGAGCTGTAGGGGGCGGAGCCAGGTCCCTGCGCTGAAAACAGTGCTGGGACCTCTGCACATGCGCTACAGTGGGCACGCAAGTTCAGTAGCTCCAGGCGCCCGAATCTGTGTGGGAGGGGCCGAAGCACGCAGCCCCTAGCCCTGGCCCAATGGCCTCACTGGGGCTGCGTGAATAAGGCTCCTCCCACGCCCAGCTCCTGCTTCCTCCCGACCCGACTCGACTCCCGCTTCCTGCCTCCGGACCGGACCCGACACCGGCCTGACTCCCGCTCCCCCCCGCCCCCGGACTGGACCCGACCCGACTCCCGCTCCCGCTCCCCCCCCCCACCCCCGACCCGGCCCGACCCGACTCCCGCTCCCCCCCCGGACCCAACCCGACCCGGCTCCCGGTCCCCCCCCTCCCACCGACTGGACCCGACCCGACTCCCGCTCCCCCCCGCCCCCGCCCCCGGACTGGATCCGACCTGACCTCCTTCTCCCCGACCTGACCTCCCTCTCCCTCCCTCCCCCCGACCCGAACCGAACCGACCTCCCTCCCACCACCGCCCCGACCCGACCCAACGCCACCTACCTGTAAATCTGGTGCTGGGGACGGGCCCTGCCCGAAGTCTCGGGCCCGGCCCGTTCAGCCTCCCTCCCCCTTCTCCTTCCCCCCCCCCATCTCCTTCCCCCCCATCTCCTTCCCCCCCATCTCCTTTGCCCCCCCATCTCCTTTCCCCCCATCTCCTTTCCCCCCCATCTCCTTTCTCCCCCCTCATCCCTTTCTCCCCCCCCTCCCCCCTTCTCCCCCCTCTCCCTTCTCCCCATCCCTCCCCCTTCTCCCACATCCCTCCCCCTTCCCTCCCTCTGCTCCCCCCCTCTCTCCCTCTACCCCCCTCCTCCCCCTCCCCTCGCTGTCAGAAACACAGACACTGACAGACAGAGAATGAGAGACACACAGACAGACAGAGAGATAGAGACACTGACAGAGACACACTGAGGGGGGGGCATCCCAGCACGCTGTTGGAGGGCTCCCGGTGCTGCAGTCGGTAAGTAGAAAATGTTTCATTTATTGATTTAAAAAAAAAAGATTTCTTATTAATTTTTTTTGATTGATTGATTGGTTGATTTATTGATGTATTTATCATTTATTATTGATGATGGCTCTTTATTTGTAAAACTGAAGTGTTTAATGTTTGTACACTTCCCTTTAAACCCCCCCCCCCTCTACCATTCCCTACGCCTGATTTGTAACCTACGCCTGATTTTCTAAAGTGTAGACAAGGTTTTTTCGAGCGTACAAAAATCTTCACTTACTCCATTCTAAGTTAGTTTGGAGTAAGTTTTCACTGACGAAACTTTGAAAACAGGCGTAAGTGGCCGGACACGCCCCCTTTTGAAAAAAAATTCTGTTCCAAAGTGAAACTGTTCGAACTGACTAGAACTGGAGCAAACTAAATGACGAGAATTCTGATTTCTAAGATTCTCCGTTCTACACCAGTTGCTCCTAAAAATCAGGAGCAAATCATGTGGAAACTTGGGGCCAATGTTTCAGCATCCACAGCCCTTTGGGGTAGAGAATTACAAAGATTCACAACCCTCTGAGTGAAGAAATTCCTCCTCATCTCAATCTTAAAAGACCAACCCCTTATCCTGGGACTATTACCCCTAGTTCTAGACTCTCCAGCTAGGGGAAACAATCTCTCAGCATCTACCCTGTCAATCTACCCCAGAAGATTATGTTTCACTGAGATCACCTCTCATTCTTCTAAACTCCAGAGAGTATAGGCCCACTCTACTCAATCACTTCTCGTAGAACAGCCCTCTTATCCCAGGGATCAATTTAGAGAATTTTTGTTGCACCGCCTCTAAGACATGAATGTTCTTTCTCAGATAAGGAGAACAAAACTGTGCACAGTACTCCAGCTGTGGTCTCACCAAAGCCCTGAACAATTGTAGTAAGACCTCCTTACTCTTGTACTCCTTGCAATAAAGGCCACATGCCATTTGCCTTCCTAATTGTTGCTGTACCTGTTATATATGTAAACTTGTATATACTCTGTACAGCCACCAGAGTGCTCATCCCCTGGAGTCCCAAGGGATCCCATAATCCTTTGGGAGCACAGGTATTTAAGGAGGCCTCACAGGTTGGAGAGGCACTCTGGAGACCTGCAATAAAAGACTACGGTCATACTTTACTTTGAGCTCACAGTGTTCAGTCTGACTCTTTCTCCATACTTAACAACTGGCGACGAGATACAGATAATGAACTCAAAGATGCAAAGAACAGTGGGCATCCTGGAGAAATTCTCGGAGGGAGATGATTGGGAAACCTTTGTGGAGAGACTCGACCAATAGACCAATACTTCATAGCCAACGAGCTGGATAGAGAAGAGAACGCTGCCAAATAAAGGGCGATTCTCCTCACCGTCTGTGGGGCACCAACGTATGGCCTCATGAAAAATCTGTTTACTCCAGCAAAATCCACGGAGAAATCGTATGATGATTTGTGTACACTGGACCGGGAGCATTTGAACCCGAAGGAAATTGTTCTGATGACGAAGTACCGGTTCTACACCTACAAGAGGTTTTGCAGGACATTGTGAATTTGAAGGACATTTGGAGCACATGCTGAGAGACTTTTTCGTACTTGGCATGGGCTAAGAAACCATACTTTGCAAACTTCTGACTGTAGAGACCTCAACCTTGAGTAAGGCCATAGCGATAGCCCAGGCGTTCATTGCCACCAGTGACAAAACTAAGCAAATCTCTTAGCACACAAGTGCTGCTACAAGTACTGTGAACAAAATGATGTTGTTTTCGAATCGTAATGTACAGGGCAGGTCACACATACCTGCAGCTACACATCCGCAGATGTCACAGAGTCCAGCATCAAGGATGATGAATGCAAGGCCATTAACACCTTGTTGGCGCTGCGGGGGTGATCATCGTTTCCATTCATGCCGTTTCAAAGGGTACATTTGCAAAGGCTGTGGAACAATGGGACACCTCCAACCTATGTGCAGGCGAGCTGCAAATCCTGTTAATTCTGCAAACCACCATGTTGCAGAGGAAGACAGATCCATGGAGGATCACGACGAACTGGAGCCTCAGACTGAGGAGGCAGAGGTACATAGGGTGCACGCATTCATTACAAAGTGTCCCCCGATAATGCTGAATGTTGAACTAAATGAACTTCGGTGTCAATAGAGCTGGACACGGGTGTGAGCCAGTCCATCATGGGCAAAAAGACTTTCGAACGATTGTGGTGCAGCAAGGCCTCAAGGCCAGTCTTAACTCCAGTTTGTACGAAACTAAAAACTGACACAAAAGAACTGATTCTCGTAATCAACAGTGCTACCGTAAAGGTCTCCTACGATGGAGCGGTGCACAAGCTATCACTCTGGGTGATACCGGGCGATGATCGCACACTGCTCAGCAGGAGCTGGCTGGGAAAGATAAGCTGGAACTGGGACGATGTCCGAGTGCTAACGCCCGCTGACGACACTTCGTGTGCCCAGGTTTTAAACAAGTTCCCTTAGCTGTTCGAACCAGACATCGGGAAATTCCAAGGAGCAAAAGTGCAGATCCATCTAATTCCGGGGGCGTGACCCATCCAACACAAGGCGAGAGAAAGGGTAGAGATTGAGTTAGACCGGCTGCAACAAGAGGGCATCCTTTCACCGATCGAGTTCAATGAGTGGGCCAGCCCAATCGTTCCTGTCCTCAAGGGAGACGGCACCATCAGAATCTGTGGTGATTACAAAGTAACTATCAATCGTTTCTCCCTGCAGGACCAATACCCACTACCAAAGGCCAACGACTTCTTTGCAACGCTGGCGGGAGGAAAGACATTCACGAAGCTGGATTTGACTTCAGCCTACATGACGCAGGAACTAGAGGACTCATCAAAGGGCCTCACCTGCATCAACACGCACAAAGGTCTTTTTGTTTATAACAGATGCCCGTTTGGAATTCGATCAGCGGCGGCAATATTCCAGAGAAACATGGAAAGCTTACTGAAGTCAGTCCCGAGCACCGTGGTCTTCCAGCACAATATCTTGCTCACAGGTCGGAACACAGTCGAGCATCTGCAGAACCTGGAGGAGGTTCTTAGTTGACTCAACCACGTGGGGCTCAGGTTAAAACGCTCGAAGTGCGTTTTCCTGGCGTCTGAAGTGGAGTTCTTGGGGAGGAGGATCACGGCGGATGGCATCAGGTCCACCGATTTGAAGAAGGAGGCAATCGAGAACGCACCAAGGCCACAGAACGTGACGGTGCTGCGGTCGTTTCTAGGACTCCTGAACAACTTTGGTAACTTTTTACCGGGTCTCAGCACACTGTTAGAACCACTACATGTCTTACTGCGTAAAGGGTACGAATGAGTTTGGGGCAAAAGCCAAGAAAATGCCTTTGTAAAAGTGAGAAAATTGTTACGCTCAAACAAATTGCTTGTGTTGTATGATCCATGTACAAGCCTTTGGTACTAGCATGTGATGCGTCGTCATATGGTGTCGGGTGTGTATTGCAACAAACTAATGATTTTGGGAGACTGCAACTAGTTGCTTATACATCCAGGAGTCTGTCTAAGGCTGAGAGAGCCTACAGCATGATTGAAAAAGAAGCGTTAGCATGTGTCTATGGGGTAAAGAAAATACATCAATATCTGTTTTGGCTAAAATTCGAATTGGAAACTGACCATAAGCCATTCATATCCCTGTTTTCCGAGAGTAAAGGAATAAATACTAATGCATCGGCCTGCATCCAGAGATGGGCGCTCACGTTGTCCGCATACAACTACGCCATCACCACAAGCCGTGACTCCTTATTGTCCCTAGCCAAAAACTGTGTGCTTCACGGGAGCTGGTCCAGTGTCCCAGTGGAAATGCAGGAAGAGATAAAGCTGTTCCAGCGGCGCAAAGATGAAATGTCTATACAGGCAGACTGCCTTCTGTGAGGCAATCGAATAGTGGTTTCCAAGATGTAGAGACACCTTCATCAGTAACCTCCGCAGTACCCACCCAGGCATTGTAATGATGAAAGCGATAGCCAGATCCTACATGTGGTGGCACGGTATCGATGTGGACTTAGAGTTCTGCGTGCACAGATGTAATACATGCTCGCAGCTAAGCAATGTACCCAGGGAGGCGCCGCTAAGTTTATGGTCTTATACCTCCAAACCGTGGTCTTGGGTACACGTTGACTATGCAGGCCCGTTCTTGGGTAAAATGTTCCTTGTGGTTGTAGATGTGTACTCCAAGTGGATTGAATGTGAGATCATGTCGGCTAGCACGTCCGCTGCCACCACTGAAAGCCTGCGGGCCATGTTTGCCACACACGGCCTACCCGATGTCCTGGTGAGCGACAACAGGCCATGTTTTACCAGTGCTGAGTTTGAAGAATTCATGACCCGCAACGGGATCAACAGGTCACATCTGCCCCATTTAAACCAGCATCCAATGGTCAGGCAGAGAGAGCAGTTCAAACCTTCAAGCAGGGCTTGAAGAGGATAACGGAAGGCTCACTGCAGATTTGCCTATCCCGAGTCCTGCTTAGCTACCGCACGAGACCCCACTCACTCACTGGGATCTCACCTGCTGAACTGCTCATGAAAAGAGCACTTAAGACAAGGCTCTCGTTAGTTCACCCTGATTTACATGAACAGGTAGAGAGCAGGCGGCTTTAACAAAGTACATAACATGATAACGCAAATGTGTCACGCGAGATTGAAATCAATGATCCTGTATTAAATTATGACCAAGGTCCTAAGTGGCTTCCTGGCACTGTCGTGGTCAAAGAGGGGAGCAGGGTGTTTCAGATCAAACTTTCAAATGGACTCATTCACCGGAAACACTGGGACCAAATCAAGCTCAGATTCACGGACTATCCTGAGCAAATCTTGGACCCTACCTTCTTTGACCCCCCCAACATACACACCAGTGACAACCGACACCACGGTTGGCCACGAAGCAGAACCCATCATCCACAGCAGCCCTGCAGGACCCAACACACCAGGCAGCCCAGCAAGGCCAGCTGCACAGCAGCCCAGCGAGGGCCCAACAATTGATTCAACAACACCAGCTTTCACACCGAGACGATCAACCAGGGCAAGAAGGGCTCCAGATCGACTCACATTGGAAATAGTTACACTATTGACTTTGCGGGGTAGTGTTGTTATATATGTAAGCTTGTATATACTCTGTACAGCTCCAGAGGGCTCATTCCCTGGAGTCCCAAAGGATCACATAATCCCTTGGGAGCACAGGTTGTAGAGGCACTCTGGAGACCTGCAATAAAAGACTACGATCACACTTTACTTTGAGCTCACAGTGTTCAGTCTGACTCTTTCTCCATACTTTACAGTACCTGCATGCTAACTTTCTGTGGTCCTGTACGGGGACACCTAAATCTTTCTGAACTTCAACATTTAATAGTTTCTCGACATTTAAAAAATATTCTGTCTGTTTTATTTCTACCAAAGTAAATAACCTCACATTTCCTCAAATTATACTCCATCTGACACCTTGTTGCCCACTCACTTAACCTGTCTATATCCCTTTGCAGGTTCTTTGTATCCTGCTCGCAGTTTACTTTTCCATCTAGCTTTGTATCATAAGTAAACTTGGATACATTACACTCAGTCCCTTCATCTAAGTCACTGATATAGATTGTAAATAGCTGGGGCCCAAGCACTGATCCTTGCAGCACCCCACTACTTACAGCCTGCCAACCGGAAAGTAACCCGTTTATCCCTACTCTCTATTTTCTGTCCTTTAATCAATCCTCAATCCATGCTAATACCTTACTCCCAACCCCATGAGCCCTTGTATAACAATTTATTATGTGGCACTTTATTAAATGCGCTTTGGAAATCCAAATATACTTCATCCACTGGTTTCCCTTTACCTACCCTGCTAGTTACATCCTCAAAAAACACTAATAAATTTGTTAAATACAATTTCCTTTTCATAAAACTATATTGACTCCGCCTAATCATATTATGATATTCTAAGTGCCCCATTACCATTTCCTTAATAATGGATTCTAGCATTTTCCTGACGACTGATCTGAAGCTAACTGTTCCCTGATTTCTCTTTCCCTCCTTTCTTGAATAGCGGAGTTACATTTGCTACTTTCCAATCCGCTGGGGCCGTTCTAGAATCTAGGAAATTTTTGGAAGATCACAACCAATGCATCCACTGTCTCTGCAGCCACCGCTTTTAGAACCTTAGGATGTAGGCCATCAGATCCTGGGGATTTGTCAGCTTTTAGCCCCATTAGTTTCTCAAGTACTTTTTCTCTACTGATACTAATTACTTTAAGTTCTTTACTCTTATTAGCCCCTTGGTTTCTCACTATTTTGGTATACTTTTTGTGTATTCCACTGTGAAGACAGAGACAAAATATTTGTTCAAAGTCTCTTGCCATTTCCTATTCCCATTATAATTTCACCTGTCTCAGCCTTTCAGAGACCAACACTTACTTTTGCTATTTTCTTCCTTTTTCATACTTGTAGAAGCTCTTACAATCTGTTTTTATATTTATTGCTAGTTTACTCTCATTCTATTTTCTCTCTTTTAATCAATTTTTTGCTCATCCTTTGCTGGTTTTTAAACTCTCCCAATCTTCAGGCTTACTATTATTCTTCACAACATTAAAAGCCTCTTTTAATCTAATACTATCTCTAACTTCTTCAGTTAGCCATGGATGGATCACTTTTCCCGTGGGGTTTTAATTTCTCAATGGAATGTATATTCATTGAGAATTTTGGAATATTTCTTTAAATGCCACTGTTTATCTATCATCATACCTTTTAATTTAATTTCTCACTCTATCTTAGCTAACTCGCCTTGCAATAAATGCTGGCCTTGTCAGCGATGCCCACATCTCATGAACGAATAAAAGAAAACTGTAATTGGCTTTATTTAAGTTAAGACCCTCGTTTCTGACTGAAGTATTTCACTCCCAAACTCAATGTGAAATTTTATCATATTATAATCACTCTTCCTCAGATGATCCTTTACTATGAGATTACTAATTAACCCTGACTCATTACACAATATAAGATCTAAAATATCCTGTTCCCTGGTTGGTTCCATGATGCATTGTTCAAGAAACTGTCTCACTTAGAAAAATATTCATTTATGAATTGCTGTTATGGATATTACTTGTTTGGGAAGTACTAGTTATTTTGTACAGTGAGACACATGGTAAAAACAAGGATAGACGTATTGACGGGTCCTTCTATGCAAAGCGTAGGTGTTTCTTTATTTGGATAATTGGTTGTAACAATTTTAACAGGATGAGTCTAGTAGCATCCAGAATGTCTTGGAAAGGAAGCATCAGTCAAATTCTATCCTTGCTGAGTGATCAAAGCAGCAGAATTAAATCCTGTTTATATGTGCTTTTACAAATTTGTATTTTTTGTCAATTTTCAGCTCAGTTGTTGATGCTGGTAAAAGTAAAGAATGAGGAGTTATTTACTCGAATTAAATTTAGAAGGAAAATCTCTTTCCTCTTGACCTCAGTTTTGTCTGGAGCTGTGGAGAAGATGATTTGAATCAGACTAATATTAATACTTGCACCAAATGTGCTTTAAATGATAAGTTATTGCAGGCAAGCAATTTAATTAAACCTAATTCTATACTTCTCAGCATATGAACTGATTTAAGACAACCCTCACCATAGCCTCAGGGGAACTATGTTTAGATTAGGGCATCATGATATGAAGCAAATGTAACCACAAGAGGTTTGAGGATACAAATAAGACTTCATATCCAACAAAGCCCAACATGGCCATTCAGCACAAGCAAGGGTCCTGTTAACTTTCAGCATAAAGCACTCAGTGATGCATTAAATTGGGGAGGCAGTGGGATAAAATTCAAATCTCTCAAGTACCTTTTAATGAGCAAGTGTAATTTAGATAGTGGTTGAGTTAATTGGTACAGCTTTGCACATAGAACAAGAAGATTTCCAGGAAGGCTGCTCTTTTCATCGAAGCAGATTTTTCATTGAAGTTTCCACAGTTCATGTAGATATTACATTCTTGTGTATGTTGAAAAAAAAACACAATTTCCAGTAATTGTGGATGGGAGGCAGAATAATTTATTAATTCTTCAGTATATTTTAAATAGAAATGAACAGGACGTGAAAAGACATCTATTCAATTGAAAGAAATGAGAGAAAATATTACTGCTCGAATCTCTTATACCCCTCGCATGCTTCTTTCACATAAACATTTGGCACTATTCTATCCTAACAGAAGGGAAATTGTTGGGATGATGTCTAGTGAAGGACCCTGACTAATGCTTTACCTTTGCCACTCTAAGCACTATGTGCTTTGGCAGATGTAGCCAACACCATAGTTTTGGTGGTGTGTCTATTTTTTGATTAGGAAAAAAGAATATTTTTCCCCTTTTCTTTTTATTGGTCTCCAAGCATCACTCATCAATCTCAGGTGAACAGATGTCTAGCTCCCAGTCCTTCGCCAATGCCACTATTAATCCAGTCTGTAGGAGGTTTATAAAGATAGGCCATGGTGATCCTATGTAACCAGCATTCTACCGCCACCAGAGGGCGTATCTGTTGGAGTCCCAAGGGATCCCAGCATCCCTTGGGAGCACTATATATAAGCAGGCCTCCCATGCTGTACCAACACTCTGGAGTTAGAAAAAGAGACTAAGGTCACACTTACTCATGTCTACGGTACTCAGTTACATTAACTTATTATGGATGTAACAACTGGTGATGAGATAACAAACAATCACGCGAAAATGCAGAGAACTGTTGGTACCCTGGAGAAATTCTCAGAAGGGGACGATTGGGAGGCCTTCATGGAGCGACTCGACCAATACTTCGTGGCCAACGAGCTGGAAGGGAATGAGAACGCTGCCCAACGAAGGGCGATCCTCCTCACCGTCTGCGGGGCAACAACCTATGGGCTGATGAAGAAACTTCTTGCTCCGGTGAAACCAACAACCAAATTGTATGAAGAACTGTGTACGCTGGTCCGGGAGCACCTAAATCCGAAGGAAAGCGTTCTGATGGCAAGATATCGATTTTATACATGTCAACGATCTGAAGGCCAGGAAGTGGCGAGCTACGTCGCCGAACTAAGGCGCCTTGCAGGACATTGCAAATTTGATGGATTCCTGGAGCAAATGCTAAGAGACATTTTTGTGCTTGGCATTGGGCATGAGGTTATCCTTCGCAAACTATTGACTGTTGAAATACCGAACCTGAGCAAAGCCATAACGATAGCCCAGGCATTTATGTCCATCAGCGATAACACCAAACAAATTTCGCAGCATAAAGAGGTTTCGGCAAATACTGTACACAAAGTAACATCGTTTTCAGGCAGGAATGCATATGGCAGAACGTACACGCCTGCAGCTGCACAACCTCAGATGACTCAGAGTCCACCATCAAGTGTTATGGCGAGGCAGTTAACACCTTGTTGGTGCTGCGGAGGTGATCATCGAGCCCATCAATGCCGCTTCAAACACTGCGTGCAAAGGCTGTGGAACAATGGGACACCTCCAGCGAATGTGCAGACAAGCTGCAAACCCTGCAAACCACCACATTGCAGAGGAAGACCAGTCCATGATGGATCAAACTGAACTAGAGACTCGAACCGAGGAGGCAGAAGTGTACGGGGTACACACCTTCACCACAAAATGTTCACTGATCATGTTAAAAGTTGAACTGAACGGAATTGCAGTATCCATGGAATTGGACACGGGTGCTCAGTCCATCATGAGCAAAAAGGCCTTCGACAGGCTGTGGTGCAACAAGGCACACAGGCCCAAGCTGAGCCCCATTCACACCAAGCTGAGGACTTACATTAAAGAGCTGATCCCTGTAATTAGCAGCACAGCAGTAAAAGTCTCCTATGATGGAGCATTGCATGAACTACCACTATGGATAGTACCAGGAGATGGCCCCACACTGTTTAACAGAAGCTGGCTGGGAAAAATACACTGGAACTGGGATGACATTCAAGCGCTTTCGTCCATCGACGACACCTCATGTGCCCGGGTACTGAGCAAGTTTACGTCGTTGTTTGAGCCAGGCATCGGAAGTTTCTCGAGGGCGAAGATGCAGATCCACTTGATTCCTGGTACACGACCCATCCACCACAAGGCATGGGCGGTGCCATATATGATGCAAGAGAAAGTGGTGAGCGAGCTGGACAGGCTGCAAGGAGAGGGCATCATCGCGCCGGTGGAGTTCAACGAGTGGGCCAGTCCGATTGTTCCGGTTCGCAAGGGCGATGGCACGATCAGAATTTGCGGGGACTATAAAGTAACGATTAACCGCTTTTCGCTGCAGGACCAGTACCTGCTACCCAAGGCAGACGACCTATTTGCAACGCTGGCAGGAGGAAAGACATTCACCAAGTTGGACTTGACCTTGGCCTACATGACGCAGGAGCTGGCGGAATCTTCGAAAGGCCTCACCTGCATTAACACGCATAAAGGTCTGTTCATCTACAATAAATGCCCGTTTTGGATTCGATCGGCCGTGGCTATTTTTCAAAGGAACTTGGAGAGTCTGCTAAAGTCAGTTCCGTCCACCGTGGTCTTCCAGGACGACATACAGGTCACAGGTCGGGACACCATTGAACACTTGCAGAACCTGGAAGATGTTCTAAGTCAGCTGGATCGTGTAGGACTCGGGTTGAAACGCTCGAAGTGTGTTTTCCTGGCGTCAGAGGTCGAGTTCTTAGGGAGACGAATTGCGGCAGACGGCATCAGACCCACCAACGCCAAGACGGAATCAATCAAGAACGTGCCGAGGCCACAGAATGTGAGGGAGCTGCAGTTATCCCTGGGACTCCTCAATTATTTTGGTAATTTCCTACTCAGGTTGAGCACCTTGCTAGAACCTCTATATATGTTGCTACGCAAGGGAGATGATTGGCTATGGGGGAAATCACAAGAGACAGCTTTTGAGAAAGCCCGAAATCTGTTATGTTTCAACAAACTGCTTGTCCTGTATGATCCTTGTAAACGTTTAGTGCTAGCTTGCGATGCGTCTTCATACAGGGTCGGGTGTGTGTTACAACAAGCAAACGAATCGGGATCATTGAAACCGGTCGCTTATGCGTCCAGGAGCTTGTCCAAGGCCGAAAGGGCCTACAGCATGATTGAAAAAGAAGCTCTGGCATGTGTTTACAGGGTAAAAAAATGCATCAGTATCTGTTTGGGCTTAAGTTCGAGTTAGAAACTGACCATAAGCCGTTCATATCGTTATTCTCAGAGAGCAGAGGTATCAATACCAATGCCTCTGCTTGCATCCAAAGATGGGCACTCATGCTATCTGCATACAACTATGTAATTCGCCACAGGCCAGGCACAGAGAACTGCGCTGACGCCCTCAGTCTACTACCATTGCCCACCACCGGGGTGGAAATGGCACAGCCTGCAGACTTGCTCTTGGTGATGGATGCATTTGAAAACGAAAAGTCACCCGTTACGGCCCGTCAGATCAGGACCTGGACCAGCCAGGACCCTTTACTGTCCCTTGTAAGAAACTGTGTCCTCCATGGGAGCTGGTCCAGCATCCCAGCGGAGATGCATGAAGAGATCAAGCCTTTCCAGCGACGTAAAGACGAAATGTCCATACAGGCGGACTGTCTTTTGTGGGGTAATCGTGTGGTTTTGCCCAAGAAAGGCAGGGAAATGTTCATACGCGACCTACACAGTACTCACCCAGGCATAGTAATGATGAAAGCTATAGCCAAATCCCATGTGTGATGGCCCGGCATCGACTCAGATTTGGAGCCTTGCGTGTGCCAATGCAACACTTGCTCTCAACTGAGCAATGCACCCAGGGAGGTACCGCTAAGTTTGTGGTCATGGCCCTCCAAACCGTGGTCTAGGATCCACGTTGACTTCGCTGGCCTGTTTCTAGGCAAAATGTTCTTGGTTGTTGTGAATGCCTATTCTAAGTGGATTGAATGTGTAATAATGTCTGTAAGCATGTCCACCACCACCATCGAAAACCTACGAGCCATGTTTGCCACGCATGGCCTGCCTGATGTCTTTGTCAGCGACAACGGGCCGTGCTTCACCAGCGCTGAATTCAAGGAATTCATGACCCGCAATAGGATCAAGCACGTCAGATCTGCCCTGTTCAAGCCGCATCCAATGGCCAGGCAGAACGGGCAGTCCAAACCATCAAGCAACGCATGTCGGAAGGCTCGCTGCAGACCCGCCTGTCCCGAGTCCTGCTCAGCTACTGCACCAGACCCCACTCGCTCACCAGGGCTCCCCCAGCCAAGCTGCTCATGAAAAGGGCGCTCAAAACAAGGCTTTCTCTTGTCCATCCTGATCTCCATGATCACGTCGAGGGCAGGTGGCATCAACAAAGCATGTACCAAGATTGCGCAAATTTGTCATGCGATATTGAAGTCAATGACCCTGTATTTGTATTCAACTATGGACATGGTCCCAAATGGCTTGCTGGCACTGTCGTAGCCAAAGAAGGGAGTAGGATATTTCAGGTCAAACTCGTAAATGGACTAACTTGCAGAAAGCATTTGGACCAAACCAAACTGCGATTCACAGACAGCCACGAGCAACCTGAAGAGGACACCACCAATTTTGACCCTCCGACACAAACACAAGTGGCAACCGACATCACGGTTGACCACGAAGCTGATCTCATCATCTCCAGCAGCCCAGCAAGGCCAGCTGCATAGCAGCCCAGCGAAGGCCCAACCAACTCACCTGCATCTGTGTTTGTACCGAGATGATCGACGAGGGAACGGAAAGCTCCAGATTGTCTCACCCTGCAAATAAGTGTACTAGTGACTATGGGGTCAAGTTTCGGCCTGAGTTGCTCCTATTTTTTTGGAGCAACTAGTTTAGAATGGAGCATCTTAGAAATTGCAATTCTCGGCATTTAGTTTGCTCCAGTTCTAGTGAGTTAGAATAGTTTAATTGTAGAACAGATTTTTTTTTTCAAAAGGAGGTGTGTCCAGCCACCTACACCTGTTTTGCAAGTTTAGGCAGCGAAAACTTACTCCAAACTAACTTAGAATGGAGTAAGTGTAGATTTTTGTACGCTCAGAAAAACCTTGCCTGTACTTAAATCAGGCGTAGAGAACGAGAGATGGGGGAGGTGGGGGAAAGGGGGACTTACAAACATTAAACACTTCACTTTTACAAATAAAGAGCCATCATCAATAGTAAATGATAAATAAATCAATAAATCAACCAATAAAATTAAAAAAAAATGTAAAAATTAAAAATAAAAAAAATAATAAATCAATCAATAAATAAAAAATTAAGTTGCTACTCACCGACTGCAACACCGGGAGCCCTCCAACAGTGTGCTGGGATGGGGCCCCCCCAGTGTGTCTCTCTCTGTTTCTCTCTCTCTGTCAGTGTCTCTCTGTGTTTCTGACAGCGAGGGGGAGGGAGGGCGAGAGGAGGAGGGAGAGGGGGAGGGAGGGGAGAGGAGGAGGGAGGGGGAGAGGCGGGAGAGGGAGGAAGAGGAGGGGGGTGGGAGAGAGGGGTGGGGGAGGGAGGGGGAGGGAAGAAAGGGGGAGGGAGGGGGAGTGGGAGCTAAATGGGAGGGAGGGGAGCGGGAGCTAAATGTGGGGGAGAGGAGGGGGAGGGAGGGGGCGAGGAGTGGAGGATGAGGTAGGGAGGGGGAGAGGAGAGGAGGGTGAGGTAGGGAGGGGGAGAGGAGGGGAAGGGAGGGGAGAGGGTGGGAGGGGAGGTGATGGAGGGAGAGGGGAGGAAGAGGAGAGAGGAGGGGGAGAGGAGAGGGAGGGAGGGAGGAGAGAGGGAGGCTGAATGGGCAGCGCCGAAGACTTTGGGCGGGGCCCGCCCCCAGCAAGATGCCGGGCAGGCGGGCCCCACCGACGATGACATGGGGGGGGCGCAGGAGCTAAACGGGAGGGAGGGAGGGAGCGGGAGATAAACCGGGGGGTGGGGGGACGGAGAGGAGGCCTGAGTCAGATCTTCGCCCTGGCAGCCCATTCGGCCAGGGCTAGGGGCGACGTGCTTCGGGTCAATCCCACACAGCCTCGGGGGCCTGGAGCTACTGCACATGCGCACACTCTAGTGCGCATGTGCAGAGGTCCCGGCATTGTTTTCAGTGCCGGGACCTAGCTCCGCCCTCCACACGTTCTGCTGTGCTGCACCAAGGGCCTGGATCGACCAGACGGAGGGGAGAATACCAAAGTAAATAATAGGCGCCGTTTCTGTTCTAAAAAGTCGGTGCGCCACACGGTGATGCGCCGTTTTAATCCTGGGGGCAAACTTGGGCCCTTTGGGAGGGAGTGATGTTATGTATGCAACCCTATGTAACCAGCATTCTATCGCCACCAGAGGGCGTATCTTTTGGAGTCCCAAGGGATCCCAGCATCCCTTGGGAGCACTGTATATAAGCAGGCCTCCCATGCTGTACCAACACTCTGGAATTAGAATAAAGAGACTAAGGTCACACTTACTCATGTCTACAGTACTCAATCATGTTACCTTATTATGGACGTAGCAGTGACCATACTGAGGATTTCCTTTCCCTATGAGATTGGGAACAATTTGGCTCCGTGTTTCCCCACAATGCCATGGTTCAGCTCAATAACACATTGCATGCACACAATGTTTTTTACACCAGAATAAGCACCTATTCAGAGAATTCAAAAACAATCATTATATGTCAACAGGAGAAAAATGTAAATCAGATTGAAATATTAAATTGGCATTCATACTAATTGATATTGACAGCTAACAATAGCTGACAAATAGTCTGATTGTGTATCTAGTCACATTAACTTGGAGTCATACAGGTTCTTGGAACTCCCCTGGGAGGGAGGGATGGAGGGATGGATGGATGAGAGGAAAAGAAATACTTGCATTTCATGACCTCAAGACATCCCAAAGTGCTTTATAGCCAATGAAGTATTTTTTGAAGCATAGTCACTCTTGTAATGTAGGAAGTGAGAAAAAGTATAAAGAGGAAATAGCAGAGGCCTTGGCCATCATTTTCCAGTCCTCTTTGGATTCAGGCATGGTGCCAGAGGACTGCTAATGTAGGACCCTTGTTTAAGAAGGGAGAAAGGGATAGGCCGAGTAATTACAAGGCCTGTTAGCCTAACCTCAGTGGTGGGAAAATTATTGGAAAAAATCCCGAAGGACAGGATAAATCTACATTTAGAAAGGCAAGGATTAATCAGGGACAGTCAGCACGGATTTGTTAAGGGAAGATCATGTTTGACTAACCTGATTGAATTTTTCGAAGAGGTAACCAGGAGAGTCGATGAGGGTAGTGCATACGATGTAGTGTATATGGATTTTAACAAAGCTTTTGATAAGGTCCCACATGGCACACTGGTCATGAAGGTAAAAGCCCATGGGATCCAGGGTAAAGTGGCAAGTTGGATTTAAAATTGGCTAAGAGGTGAAGCAAAGGGTAATGATTGATGGATGTTTTTGTGACTGGAAGGATGTTTCCAGTGGGGATCTGCAGGCCTCAGTACTGGGTCCCTTGCTTATTGTGGTATATATCAATGATCTAGATTTGAATGTAGGGAGTATGATTAAGAAGTTTGCAGATGACACTAAAATTGGCTGCGTGGTTGATAATGAAGAGGAAAGTCATGGACTGCAGGAGCATGTCAATCTACTGGTCAGGTGGGCAGAGAAATGACAAATTGAATTTAATTCGGAGAAGTGTGAGGTAATGACTTGGGGAGAGCTAATAAGGAAAGGGTATACACATTAAATGGTGGACCACTTATAAGTGTAGATGAACAAAGGGACCTTGGAGTGCTTGTCCTCAGATCCCTGAAAGTAGCAGGCCAGATGGATAAGGTGGTTAAGAAAGCATATGGAATGCTTGCCTTTATTGGCCGAGGCATAAAATACAAGAGCAGGGAGGTTATGCTTAAATTTTATAAAACACTGGTTTGGCCACAGCTGAAATACTGCATGCAGTTCTGGTCGCCGTATTATAGGAAGTACGTGTTTGCACTGGAGAGGGTGCAGAGGAGATTTACGAGGATGCTGCCTGGAATGGAGAATCTTAGCTATGAGGACAGATTGGATAGACTGGGTTTGTTCTCCTTGGAACAGAAGAGGCTGAGGGGAGACCTCACTCAGGTGTATAAAATTTTGAGGGGCCTGGATATAGTGGATAGCAAGGGCCCATTTCCCTTGGTGGAGGGGTCAATTAAGGACGCTGGTGGAAGGTTTAGAGGGGAGCCAGTAGCTGGGCGTATATTATTCTAGAGTCAAAAAAAACTTTGTAACAGTAGGGAAGATTTTCAATTTATTTTCCATCTCATAAGAACATAAGAAATAGGAACAGGAGTAGGCCATTTGGCCCCTCGAGCCTGCTCCGCCATTCAATAAGATCATGGCTAATCTGATCATGGACTCAGCTCCACTTCCCTGCCTGCTTCCCATAACCCTTTACTCCCTTATCACTCAAAAATCTGTCTATTTCCGCCTTAAATATATTCAATGACCCAGCCTCCACCGCTCTCTGGGGCAGAGAATTCCATAGATTTAGAACCCACTGAGAGAAAAAATTCCTCCTCATCTCAGTTTTAAATGGGCAACCACTTATTCTAAAACTATGGCCCCTAGTTCTAGATTCCCCCATGAATGGAAACATCCTCTCTGCATCTACCTTGTCGAGCCCTCTCATTATCTTATATGTCTCAATAAGATCACCTCTCATTCTTCTGAATTCCAATGAGTATAGGCCCAACCTGTTCAACCTTTCTACATACGTCAACCCCTTCAACTCAGGAATCAACCGAGTGAACCTTCTCTGAACTGCCTCCAATGCAAGTATATTCTTCCTTAAATAAGGAGGCCAAAACTGACTCACCCTTAGATACTATTTTCTAAAGTCCATGTTTATCACTAGTTCCATGTAAAACAATCTACATTCATGCTGCTATCGGCTTATCCATCACATCTATGAATCACAACAGACATTCCAAAAGTAAATGAGCCGATAAATCTGGCAATCTACCAATCAGTATTTTAACATGACAGCATTTAGTTCTTAAAGGAACAATATCTTGATCACTGAGAAGAGAGAACAGTTAGTACAGTCATGTCATTTTCAACATGATGACCTAAATATCAGCAAAGTATGATATTGTTGTGATGCAATAACATTTTTGAAAAATTTATATCATTACATCATAGTGTCTGGCAAACTTAAAACAAGAGCAAAATACTGCAGATGCTGGAAATTTGAAATAAAATAGAAAATGGTTAAAATACTCAGCAGGTCAGGCAGCATCTGTGGAGAGAGAAACCGGGTTAACGTTTCAGGTCAATGACCTTTCATCAGAATTTGAAAAAGTTAGGGATATACAGGTTTTAAGCAATACAGAGGCAAGAAAATGGAGGATGTGAGGAAAGACAAAAGGGAAGGTCTGTGATAGGGTGGAAGGCAGGAGAGATTAAATGACAAAAGAGATGTTGGAGTGAGGCAAAAGGGGATGGTTATGGGACAAGTAAAGAAACAAAAGCTGGGTCTAGAGGAGGTATAAATGCGAACAGCAGAATCATTATCAGCACCCTCTGTCTGAAAAAATGGCATCAGTGGTTATGATCTGAAATTGTTGAACTTGATGTTGAGTCTGGAAGGCTGTAAAGTGCCTAATAGAAAGATTTGGTTCTGTTCCTCGAGCTTCATTAGAATAGTGTAGTAGTGCAAGGGCTTCAAACAAGGCTTGCTGAGCACTTCACATGGCAGCTCCTCTTCACAGAAAGACTACTGTGTTTTGATTGCGCTGTTTGCTTCACTCAAATAGCACATTTTTTACATGTAGTTAGCTTCAACTGCACTTTATTCCATCTTATTAAATCTACAGTGAGTGAAGGGATGCTTTAGATATTCAGCTGCTAGAAGTGCTAAACCACTGTGCTACCCACTCCCCGGGTAAAGTTCTGTTGCAGTCACATTGTACCTATTTCCTATTGGTTTAGTGTGACGTTTCTAATTTTCACATGCAGGATTATTTCACTCTGCAGGATTAATTTTAATTTTGTTTTAGTTTCCTATTAGAATCCAGTACATCTCTATATAATGAACAGTACAATGAACAGTGCAGTGTGAAACAGACTAATGTTTTAATGTGAGGAAACACGGTAGTTTAAAAGACCACTATTCATATCATTATTAGCAACAAGCATCGAGATAATTGTATTTTTTCAAACCCTAAGCTACTGTTGGGACACAATTCAAGGGTTATCTCCGGAAGCCTTGGCTTAAACCCAAGGAATAAAGAAATATGTAATTTCTCAACTTCTGATTTAACCTTTCAGTGCCTAGGCCAAGATCTCAAATATGTTACTTTCTTTTTTAAATTTGATGCTGCCAATTAAGAAACGTTCAACGGTTCTGTATGTTTCTTTCCTTCAATTTTAGAACATACAACTTTATTGGACAACATTGGCCCTGATTTTAATTCAGGACAGCCTTCGGCGGGTGAGCAGTGGTGTGAGTTAGAAACTCACCTGCTGCTCCAGAAATGAGGCTAGAGTATTTTAACTGCCAGGCCTTATTTAAATCCTGCCAGACGACTTTCCACCTGAACCAGCCGGGAAGTCGACAGGAAGAGACTGCAAATCACGCTTCTCAGATGTGGGGTAAGTGGCAAGATCAGCAGTCGGACATTCCCATGGGAGTCCCGTGATCGGGAGAGGGCGGTGAGTTTGCATTGGAAAGGCCTAAGCTTTCCTTATGGTCCCTGGAAAAGCACTCCCGCCCTTCCTGGCCTCAACAGGTCTCCAGGCCCTGATCCTCTTCTCCGCTGGGTTGGTCTGGCAGGAAACACACTGCCACTTCCCGCTCAGGCTGCCGAGTTAAAATTGCAGTTGGTAATCGGGACTTGACACGCATATGTTAAAAAGGACCCCACCGGCTTTTGGCAGGTGTCCTTGCTGCCTGCTCGGGAGAGCAGGTGATAATCAGAATCTGTCAGGTCCTGGTATTTCTGGGTGGGTAAGTAATGGGTGATTTTACCTGCCCACCCAACTGGTTTCAATCAGATGGATAGGGTTAGAATTGTCCCCAGTGTCCCTGAAATTGGGTATGAAGATCCCTTTCAAACTGCAAATGTGACCAAACTCATTGGCTGTGGATGGGAGACTTAGAAGACAGTTCTACTATTCTATAGCGTAGCGAAACATGATTTTATTACTGACATGTGAAATAATACTGATGAATGCTTAGGGGGAGAAATTCAATAACGCCCCGCTTGGGGCGTTAACTTTTGAAAGCTGGGAAAATTAGCACCAGGCACGTATGATTCCCAGTTTTTTCTAAATTCAGTCTTTGCGCTTCAGGAAGGAAGTGGAGCACGAAATCAAATGCTCCACTTCCTTCCTGGAGCGCTAAAGGACGCAGGCGGGGCTTAAAGGGAAGGGCCATCGCTGTAGGTTCTGCAATGCGACCAGTGAGCTGCGATCTGGCCCAATCAACCCTATGTGCTATAGCAGAGTGTCAGGCTGATCAACTTGCACCTCCGAAACTCCAGGCCTCCCAAACAATGCCTCTTGCAGCTGTCGTTGTTGCTGCCTGGCGATGCTGCTGGAGGTGGAACCAAAGTTTGGGTCCAGGGCGCTACCGGGGTAATGCACACATAACGTCACAATCTCCGGGCGCAGGAAATCATGGTGCAAAGTGTTGCTGACGCTGCAAACCTCCCGGCCAAATTAGTGGGAATCGTTCATCTCGCTGTCGTCAGTGCCCCGTTATCGCTCCCCGGAGGCAATAACAGGAGGCGCTAAGAAAGGCAATTTCTAGGCCCAAATGTCTTCATCTGAAGTCCCTCTCGCCCCTATTTTAATGGATATTAATGTGTTTAAAAGAAATGAGTAATACCTCCACTAACATAGTGGAGAGAGGTTTCAGATGAATGCATTAAGCATCTTACTTTAGTATCCCAACAGTGTCATTTAAAGGTGGTTGCTATACATGGTATGTATTTTAAGAAGTGGAAATTACTTTCGGTTCTGAAAAGCTTAAAAAAGAAGTAACTTTATGATTAAGTGTTTGACAAATTATTTTCTGTTTGGAGAAGTGCTGAAGCTAATTGTCATGACCCTATTGCTGTCAAAACTAAGATCATCTAACTCACACAGACCGGGAAATGACTATGTTTGGCTCAGCGATACAATGCCATTATTAATGGTGCCATCAAAGGAGTTAAACAATCTGATTCCTAAATACATTTACACAATCGCACATATCTATAACTCAGGCATTGTGAAGTGAAAGAAAAGAAAGACTTTCATTTATATAGCGCCTTTCACAACCACCGGATGTTCCAAAGCACTTTTTGAAGTATAGTCACGTAGGAAAAGCAGCAGCCAATTTGCACACAAGCAGCAATGTGATCATTTGTTTTAGTGATGAATATTGGCCAGGATACCAGAGATAACTCCCCTGATCTGCTTCGAAATAGTGCCATGGGATCTTTTACGTCCACCTGAGAGAGCAGACAGGGTCTTGGTTTTACATCACATCTGAAGGACAACATCTCCAACAGTGCAGTACTGACTGGAATGTCAGCCTAGATTTTTGTACTCAAGTCTCTGAAGTGGGACTTGAACCCACAACCTTCTGACTTCAGAGACAAGGATGCTTCCAACTGAGCCACATTCGGCCCTTCGAGCCTGCACCGCCATTCAATGAGTTCATGGCTGAAAATGTAACTTCAGTACCCCATTCCTGCTTTCTCGCCATACCCCTTGATCCCCCTAGTAGTAAGGACTACATCTAACTCCTTTTTGAATATATTTAGTGAATTGGCCTCAACAACTTTCTGTGGTAGAGAATTCCACAGGTTCACCACTCTCTGGGTGAAGAAGTTTCTCCTCATCTCGGTCCTAAATGGCTTACCCCTTATCCTTAGACTGTGACCCCTGGTTCTGGACTTCCCCAACATCTGGAACATTCTTCCTGCATCTAACCTGTCTAAACCTGTCAGAATTCTGAACATTTCTATGAGATCCCCTCTCATTCTTCTGAACTCCAGTGAATACAAGCCCAGTTGATCCAGTCTTTCTTGATATGTCAGTCCCGCCATCCCGGGAATCAATCTGGTGAATCTTCGCTGCACTCCCTCAATAGCAAGAATGTCCTTCCTCAAGTTAGGAAACCAAAACTGTACACAATACTCTAGGTGTGGCCTCACCAAGGCCCTGTACAACTGGAGTAACACCTCCCTGCCCCTGTACTCAAATCCCCTCGCTATGAAGGCCAACATGCCATTTGCTTTCTTAACCGCCTGCTGTACCTGCATGCCAACCTTCAATGACTGATATACCATGACACCCAGGTATCGTTGCACTTCCCCTTTTCCTAATCTGTCGCCATTCAGATAATAGTCTGTCTCTCTGTTTTTACCACCAAAGTGGATAACCTCACATTTATCCACATTATATTTCATCTGCCATGCATTTGCCCACTCACCTAACCTATCCAAATCACTCTGCAGCCTCATAGCATCCTCCTCGCAGTTCACACTGCCACCCAACTTAGTGTCATCCGCAAAATTGGAGATACTACATTTAATCCCCTCGTCTAAATCATTAATGTACAATGTAAACAGCTGGGGCCCCAGCACAGAACCTTGCGGTACCCCACTAGTCACTGCCTGCCATTCTGAAAAGTACCCATTTACTCCTACTCTTTGCTTCCTGTCTGCCAACCAGTTCTCAATCCACATCAGCATACGACCCCCAATCCCATGTGTTTTAACTTTGCACATTCATCTCTTGTGTGGGACCTTGTCGAAAGCCTTCTGAAAGTCCAAATGCACCATATCAACTGGTTCTCCCTTGTCCACTCTACTGGAAACATCCTCAAAAAATTCCAGAAGATTTGTCAAGCATGATTTCCCTTTCACAAATCCATGCTGACTTGGACCTATCATGTCACCTCTTTCCAAATGCGCTGCTATGACATCCTTAATAATTGATTCCATCATTTTACCCACTACCGATGTCAGGCTGACCGGTCTATAATTCCCTGTTTTCTCTCTCCCTCCTTTTTTAAAAAGTGGGGTTACATTGGCTACCCTCCACTCCATAGGAACTGATCCAGAGTCAATGGAATGTTGGAAAATGACTGTCAATGCATCTGCTATTTCCAAGGCCACCTCCTTAAGTACTCTGGGATACAGTCCATCAGGCCCTGGGGATTTATCGGCCTTCAATCAGCCAAGGTTTCCAGTCGTGTTGCTAGCTTGTGATTTTGTTTCGTGGAAGTTGGGTGAGAACAGGACTGAGCTTATCACTGCCACTCCCTTGGGTTAACTAGTCTGCTACTATTCACTGTTTAGGCTCACACATAAAGAGTGGCTACTGGAATGAGGTGTGAAGACAGCCGACATCTGTTGAAAAGGAGAGCCGAAACACCTAAAATAGAAGACCACTTTACACTTTTATCTTAATTAACAAAATATAACTATGCAATTTCGTTGACGTCAATCTTAGCTATTGTGGAAACGGAAGGAGTATATAATAATTCTACAATTATAAGGAGCCTTATATCCAAGGGCACCATCACAAGGTATCCTGAGAATCATGTTGTTACTGATAAAACTTGAGGTTAGGTAAAGTCAACATTGTACGGTAGTGTTGTGAATAAGAGGTTAGATTGGAATCTGTTTCTAAGATGCTCAATTGATATAATCTATTTGTTTGAAGCACCTTTAAGGGTTTTGAAATGATACAAAAATGCCCACTCAAATATAATGGGGCCCTCGGCCCTTCCAATGCACTTCCACCTTAACTCAGGAGGGAGTGTTGTGGAAGAGCTAGAAAATATGCCAGATCCCGGCCTGCTTAGGAAGTTCTTGCAGGGCCTTTAAGGAGCGCAGCCTCCACCTACACTTTATAAGACCAGTGACGTGGAGTGGATGGGGCCAGAGATGGGAACTCCCTAATTAGTATTTGTATGCAAGTTTCCGATTGAGTCATTTCAGAGCTGTCGTTTTGAATTTTTACACGGCTAATCATTTTCCATTCTTTTCTTATAGCCATTCCAACAAGGATACATGGTCCGATTAAAGAACGATATTAAACCTGAGAATAAACACAGCATCATTTACTCAACGCACCATGGCTGCCACAGTGGACTCTTTCAATCGCTTGAAGCCAATGGAGGCCAAATTGAGCCAGTAGATCTTTCACTGAACAAGAGACATTCTCCGCATATGTCAACCTCCCCCTCCTCCCCCTATTCATTGACTATGCTAACTTCCCCATCTCCTACAATGAATGTATCACGCTCTAGCTCACCTAATAAGAGGTCACCTCAGCCTCCTATTAGCATGCCACTAACCGTTCCCACAGTGCTTACAGCTCCACTTTTATCCCGTTCGACAATCCCAGGCACAGGCTTGTACTCCGTTATTCACCCAGTGGTGGTACAGCCGGTAGTGTATACACAGCCTATAATGGTCCCTGCTATGATAAAGGACGAGATGAGAAATAATCAACAAGGTGAGTGGATTTACTGGGAGTACATTGTACTATCTGAACAGGCCATAGCAATCTGCAGGCTGAATGGCCTTTGTCCATTTGTTGTGCTGGTGTGTTCACTAATGATTACATTGCAGCTTGTTTGAGATTATTGTCAAAACCTTAAAGAGAAGAAAGAAAGAACTTGCATTCCCTTTCATATCCTCAGGACATCCCAAAGCACTTCACAGCCAGTGTGATCACTGTTGTTATGTAGGCAAACATGGCAGGAAATTTGCATACAGCAAGGTCCCTCAAATGGCAAAGAGATGGATGACCAGTGAATCTGTTTTATTGGCGATGGTTGAGGGATAAATGTTGGCCAGGATGCTGGGAAAACTCCCCTGCTCTTCTTCAAATAGTGCCATGGGATATTATACATCCACCTGAGGAGGCAGAGGGATTCCTGGCTTAACATCTCATCTGACAGATGGCACCTCTGACAATATAGCACTCTCTCATTACTGCACTGAAGTGTAGGACTAGATTGTTTGCTTAGGTCCTGGATTTAAAGCCATAACCTTCTGGCTCAGAGGTGAGAGTACTGCCACTGAGCCAAGCTGACATTTAAAAAGATAATTTATTTAAAAATGATTTAATATTTTTTAGTTTCCCACAAAAATCAAAAGCGTAGTTAAATATATTTACATTATGGGTTGGATTTTCCTTCCAGTGGTGGGGTTGCAGTCGAGCAGGACATCCGCACTTCTCCCCAATCCTCTCGTTATCCTGACCTATTTTTCTGGGTATGAGTTTTTTGACCATTTACAGTGCATTCCAAATGAGATTTCCACCACCAAGACGGAGTCGACCAGGGTTAGTGAGGAAATTAAAGTCAGTTCTACTACGGGTAGATTGCAGTGAGTGATCTTAAGGGGAAGAAGATCTATGAAGAAGGCAGGAGCTGCATTTGAGGGAACGATAGCATAATGGTTATGTTACTAATAAACCAGAGGCCTGGATGAATGATCTGGAGACATGAGTTCAAATCCCACGATGGCAGCTGGGGAATTTAGATTCAGTTAATAAATAAAAAGCTATTATCAGTAATGGTGACCATAGAAACATAGAAAATAGGTGCAGGAGTAGGCCATTCAACCATGTAACTACTGGATTGTTGTTAAAAAAACAGCTGGTACAAAATGTCCTTTAGGGAAGGAAACCTGGCCTATATGTGACTCCAGAACAGCAGCAATGTGGTTGACTCTTAACAGCCCTCTGAAGTGGCGAATTAATAGGAATTAGGAATGGGCAATAAATGTTGGGGTTGTCAGTGATACCCACATCTGTGAATGAATAAAGAAAAAAAAATATTTGTAGGTCTTACAGAGGCAGAGAGACGAAGGCCTGCAAAGGTATCTGGATGGGGGCAAGATTGGAAGAGAGGAGACCTTGACCAGGCTTTTTCCCACAATGTCAGGGCCATGACCAGCTCCACCTCAGGTCCACCACCACCTTCCATCAGACAGACCCAAGAAGTGGCAGTGAGAAATGTGATGGAAGGGCTGGTCCTGCCCTCCACCACCACCAGCCAGTTTTTACATATAGTGGGCGGTGAAGGAGTGGCAGTAATGGTGGGGCGGGCGGGCGGGGGGGAGGAAAATCAAGGTTGGGAGGCAGCAGCAGGACCTTCCACTGCATTTCCCCACCAGTTCCGCCACTATCTCATCTGATTTTGTTCGGGATAATTGAGGAAAAAACAGCCCAAATTGTGCATATAAAGTCATTGACATTGAAATACAAACATGACATGTGCTTTGCTTTCTTGTGTATGTTCCCATTTTAATATTTCTTTTCCCTCCTTAGGTCCTCCGATGCAATGCACGATTCCTGGTGCCCGACATCTCTCCAGGCAACAACACATGCAGTTTTGTAACCATTCAAGAGGTTAGTGACTTGCTAGGATAGAAATTGTAAGGTTCCACTGCTGGCGTGATGCCTCGGTAGCTGGACAGCAGGTTGGAGATAAAGCTACAGCATTGTAGCCCAGATTCTGGAGCCTGCACTCATATCTAATAAGGCTCCTCACTTGCAGTAGAGTCCTGTAATGTCAGCCCCATCCAATTTCTCTCCCTAGTTGCCCTGAGGAGGTGGTGGTGGGTTGCTTTCTTGAACCATTATTTGTAGCGGATTGATACTGATTGGTTTGCTGGACCACTTCAGAGGGCAGTTAGGAGACAACAATGTTGGTGTGTGACTGGAGTCACATGTAGGCCAGACTGGGTAAAGATTGCAGTTTCTTTCCCTAAAGGGCATTACTGAACCAGTTGGGTCTTTACGACATTCCGACAGCTTCATGGTCACGTTTACAGATCCCAGATTTTTATTTCCAGATTTTTTCAACTGAATTCAAATTCTCAGGAATCTCGGGTGCAAGCCCACATCCTACTGCCTATGAACACAGTGTGTTGCACTGCCAATGTGCTGCAACATCAGGTTGCGTCAACTGTTGTTGGGATTCTATGTTACAACAGTTATTTTTAAAGATGAACATAAAGGGGGCTGGTGATAAATTCTCATTACTTATCTTGCACTGTCTCAGGCTACTCATTTGAGCTATTTCATTTTAAAGTGTTTGGAGATTTAGTTCAGTTGACATTCACTCATTTTAATTTTATGGATTTTTTATCCTTTGACCTTTGCCTGCCCCCTCCACTTCTCTCCTGACAGTATTGATTCCTTGCTGTGGTTCAATTCCGTGTGCTCTCTGTGGTACCCCATTCAATCGACCATTTGTCGTTTGTCAGGTTTGACAGTGAGTGTTGGGAGGCTATTCTAGGGCCAATCCTATTCTCTTGTCCTCATCCAATGTGTAGAATTGCGCACATCATGTGGGTTCTTGGTTAGCACTGAGCGAATGACTTCCCCCAAGGACTCAGAACAATTGTAGCTCCTCAGATCGTGTATCTCAGCAAGGGAGAGGGTTCCACCTGGGAACTTTCAGATTTGTGTGGTTCTGTTGTGTTCATACTCTCTTTGTTGGTTACACGAACCCTCACTAGACAGACATTAGGACCCTGTGGGGGGCTATTCACGCCTGCTGTAAACATGCCGGTTTTGGATGCCATTTTGAGAGTTGCTATAAAGGACACTGTTAGTTACACTACTGTTTCAGTTAGTCTGTTTATTTACATACACAACATAATTTGGCGATGAGGATGAATCAAATTAACCTCCCTACCCCCACCCCCGCCTTTCCTCTCCACACCTGGGGACCCTTCAATTCCGTGGCCGAGATGGATAAAAAACTTTTCTATGTACATCACGGCGAGTGGGTTAGACGGCGATAACGTAACACTAGCTCGCCGCCGTGCAATACTTACCCACTGCCTCAGCAATGAAGGCCAACGCATTTTTGGTCAAATCGAAGACACAGAGTCCTACAACAAAATGGTAAGCGCCCTAGAGAAATATATTGGGCCAAAGAAAAGTATCATGAAGGAGAGATACAAATTTTGTCAAAGGGGGCAAGGGAACGGTGAACCAATCAAACAGTATATCATTTCATTAACTGAACTGGCCGCTATGAGTAACTTTGGAGCACTCACAGAGGGAATGATCAGGAATTAAATTATTGAGAAAACAACGATATCCCGCATTCGGAAACGCTTGCTAATTGAGGATGAAAAATTGACATTGGATAAAATAACTAATTTGGCCATCCAAATCGAATCAGCGTTTTCTGATTCAAAAACAATCAAATCCCCTGCTCCCCCTGCGTAGCAGACTTCAGCTACAGCCCATGTGCAAGGCGTTCGTCCAAAGTGGAAATCACAGCGCAGACCAAGGGCTAATAATAAGCCACCCACTACGGATTGCAGGCCTAACTTCCACTGTTTTAACTGTGGGGATAAGTCACATTCAGCAAAGGATCCTAACTGCCCTGCATGTGGGAAGAAATACTCAAAATTAACCATTTTGCTAGTGTCTGTCGCTCATCGCAGCATATTCGACATGTCGACAACCCCGATAGTGATAAACCCAGTATGGTTTACATCGTTAGTGACATTTCGCACATCGGTTCGGGCAAATTCAAGGACTGTAATGTAAACATTGACAGCACACACATCTGCCTCATTATTGACCTTGTAGCCAAAGTCTCCATATTGAGTGAGATTGCGTACAAAATCCACTTCACGCACTTTCAACTGCAGCCCGCAATTTCCACTCTACATGCGTACTCCGAACTCCAAAATTGAGGTACTTTGAGTCATATATGTCCTGATATACTACAAGGACATAACATTGAGGAACTTTTCCTTTCATGTCACGAAGGGACGAAGCCTCATGGGTGTTGACCTTTTTGACAAGCTTGGGTTCAAAGTATACGACCCAACCAGCACACCTGTGTACACGGTGGACTTTGACAAGCAGTATCCCTCAGTTTTCACAGGGTTTGGAGTGACAACAAAATTGTGCCATCATCCCCGCATCGACCCTTCCATCAAACTGGTTGCGCAGTGACTTCGCCATCTCCCATTCGCAGAATTAACGCGACTCGGATCTCAGGAATCATTGAGAGCATCGACTCCTCACCCTGGATCTCGAACTTAATCATTGCTTGGCATAAAAATGGGGAGATCCGCCTATGCATCGACCTGAAAGAGGTCAACAAGGCTATCATCCCCGACAAGTACCCTCTTCCTACCATCGACGAACTGTCTTCAGAATTCTACAGCTCAATAGTTTTTACGAAACTCAACATGCGCCGCAGTTACCTGTAAATACCCCGAGCGGAGGACAGCAAACCGCTCACGGTATTCACGACGCATGATGGTCTGTATTAGTATCGACATATGCCCTACGGACTATGTTCTGCACCAAGTGCATTTCAGACGATTGTCACTACTATGCTAGCAGGCATAGAGGGAGCCCTCAATCTACTTGATGATATCGTCGTCCATGGATAGACAATGGAAGAACATGACCAACGACTTCACGCAGTTATGGCTAGACTTGCTATACATAACATTACACTTAATGCCGATAAGTGTACATTCGCTGCTGGAGAAATAAACTTTCTGGGCTACAGAGTCAAAGCAGAAGGTGTCAACATGGACACAATCCAGCGAATGCAGGAAGCTACCAACATCAAAGAACTTTCATCATTCCTCGACACTTCTATCTGAAGTTTGTCCCGCACTACGCGCACATTGCCAAACCACTTCGCAAATTGCTGAGCAAGGACATCCCTTGGGAATGGACAGATTCCCAGGCTCAAGCATTCACCACGCTTAAGGTGAAAATTAAATCCCCTCCTATCCTCGCGCACTTTGATCCGAATGCCATTATGTACGTCACCACGGATACATCAGGCACCGCCATGGGTGCTGTGCTCTCGCAATGGATTGACGGGCTGGAACACCCAGTAGCCTGCTCCTCTTGCACGCTCTCGTCTGCAGAACGTAAATATTCTACAGGGGAACACGAAGCACTCGCTTGCATCTACGCATGTGAACATTGGCACATCTACCTCTATGGCAGGAAATTTACCCTCCATACGGATCACCAAGCGCTAACTACGCTACTCGCTACAACTGGATCTGGGCACAGACCAATACGAATCAGCCGATGGTCAGATCGCCTTCACCGGTATAACTTTGATGTATAGT
This sequence comes from Pristiophorus japonicus, assembly GCF_044704955.1. Taxonomy (NCBI): domain Eukaryota; kingdom Metazoa; phylum Chordata; class Chondrichthyes; family Pristiophoridae; genus Pristiophorus; species Pristiophorus japonicus. The sequence continues at coordinate 177,027,440 of NC_091978.1, read as the reverse complement.
ATGTCGCTGGCAGTCGCAACCACGTAGCTGACATGCTCAGCCGTTCGACACCTGCTTCTGACTCTAGTGCTGACTTGTTCACAGATGACGACACATATGTCACGTCGATCATCACTCAGTCCATCAGAAACCTTGTCTCTTGCGAAGAACTCAAAACTGAATCACAGCCTGATGCTACGCTCCAGCACATGTGCCACTTCCTGCAGACTGAGTGGCCTAAGCAAATCCCGGAAGAGCTGAAAACCGTCTACAGAATTCTCTGTTTGGAATGATGGCTGCCTAGCTCATGGGGATAGAGCAGTAATTCCCAATTCGCTTCAACAGCATGTTCTCTCATTGGCACACGATGGACACCCTGGTATTGTCCACATGAAGCAGAGATGTCGCGATTCAGTATGGTGGCCTGGGATTGACATTCGCATCGAGGAGTTTGTCTCTCACTGCAAAGCGTACAGACTGACCGAAAAGGCCACAAACATCCGACCAGCACCAATGAAGCCCATTTCATGGCCACAAAGACCATGGCAACAACTTCAGTGGGATATCTTCGGTCCAGTTGAAGCAGCTCCACAGCACCAGCGTTTCCTTGTTGTAGTACATGACCTGCATGCCAAATGGCCAGAAATCGCTCCAACAAGTTCAGTGACCTCATCAACGATTGTCACTATTCTGTAGTGTATGTTCATGAAGTGGGGTCTCCCAGAGGTCATGATCACTGACAATGGACCATAGTTTGTGTCCGACCAGTTCGCGGATTTCCTCACTCATCGTGCTATAGAGCATCGCCTTATTGTTCGATACAATCCTCAAAGTAACATAGCTGTTGAGCAATTTAACCACGTCATCAAAAAGGGTTTGAAAGCCAACCTCACAGCAGGCCAAACATTCGACGAAGTGGTTCAAACCATTCTCTGCACATACCGATCGACAAAGCACTTGCTAACGGGGAAGACACCCGCTGAGCTCATGATTGGGCAGATCTTCGCTTGCTACTGGACATTCTCAAACCCCCTGCGAAACTCAGATAACCACACTCACATCCCAGATTTTGGAACGCCAACGAAAAGCGAAGTCCTGCACTGACACAAAATGACGCGCTATAAAGCCCCAACTGAAGAACTGAGATTGGGTCAGAATTAAGCGCGCAAGCCATAGTCATAAGCTCACATCTTCACTTTCGCCTCCAAAACAGATGGGACGAAAGTTCAGCCCTCACACCTACGAGCTCAATGATGGAACTCGATGGAATGCTCATAGACTGATCCCAACTCACAGGCCAACAGACCAGCAGGATGGAACAGAGGCATCGTTCTGTTTCCCAACCAAAAACCTCGATCAAATACCGCAAGCTTCACACTGGTCTTAGCGTATCAGAACATGGCCTGGCTATCTCAAGAACTTTGACTGTTCATAGACTCTGTTTTTCAGAGGGGGGAAATATGTTGAGTTCATACTCTATTTGTTGATTACGTGAACCCTCACTAGACAGGCATTAGGACTCTGCGGGGGCTATTCATGCCTGCTGTAAACATGCTGGTTTTGGACACCATTTTGAGAGTTGCTATAAAAGACACCGTTAGTTACATTACTCCTGTTTAAGTTAGTCACCCCACTGAGCCACTGGGGAGCTATATTTGGATATTTCTAGACCAAATATTCAAATTTTCACTAGGCAATTATGTGTAGAAATATAAGCTACCTTTTCCCATATTAAGCCAATGGATTGAAATTATTATTTTACTATTCATATTTCATTTTTTCTGATGTTTTATTACAAAGCAACACATTTTTAGGATATTACAAAAACATTTTTTTAATACCGTAACTAAAATAAAAGTAATGTGAGATTGGGTGAGATGCTGCTCACTGCTGAATATCAGAGGAGTCTGCTCTTCATGAGCAATATGATATTTTGTGCCTTGAAGACGCAGTTTTTGATTAACAGTTCGTTTTTTTCTGTTGAATAGTTCAGCTGCTTAATTCTGGTGAACAAAATCACATGATAAAAGCAATTAAGTGCGAGCAAGAGTTCGATCTGTTGGACAACTGCATCAACGAGGTGTCTTCTTCAGTCCTCAGTCCTATGCAGCCAATTACATCACATGAGTAAGTACCTTGTACACCTTTTCTCAACCATTTTTATTTCAAGCATTAACATAGAGGTACAAAATATGATCTGTGTAGGCAGCCTTAGGGAGGGAAAGCAGGGGGAAGTTTTTTGGGGGAACTCACTCCCCTTCCCTCTGCATTCTATCATCCCGTGGCATAGCATGTTACTGGTCTAAAGTACTACTTGTGATGTATGCCTCTAAAGAATGTAGGCCTGCAGGTTATAGGAAAGTTTCTATTTCCGAAGAAGGGCAACAAAACTTTACCATTAATCAACGTTAGGATGCTTGTTGAAAGTCTTTTGTATAAGCACAGAGTAGCCATGGCATGTTGGATTGAGGATTATATGAAAACAGTCCTGGGATTTTGATTTATTGCATTTTTATTTGCTGTGACAGAACATTATATTGAATGCCAATTTACCAATAGACAGCTGGAATTATCAGTTATTCATTATCAAGCCATGCCCAGCTCTTCAGATGTTCAAAGAATTCAAGAAATGGTTGCAAGTCTTTAAAAAATTGATTATTTCATCAGTGCCAATAACTAATTCTTGACTAGGTCATGTAGTATCTGAAATGTTCCTGAATTAGGATTTATCATATTGTCAGCTTACTTTTTCCTTATTGTACAAGTATAAACGACAGTCGCATTTGCAATAAATGCATTTTTGTATTCCATTAAAGCAAAAAAATGTTGGCTTGTGATAGTCATAAGAATTAGGAGCAGGAGTAGGCCATACGGCCCCTCGAGGCTGCTACGCCATTCAATAAAATCATGGCTGATCTTCGACCTCAACACTACTTTACCGCTGGATCTCCATATCCTTAGCTATCTCAGCCTTGAATATACTCACGACTCAGCATCCACAGTCCTTTGGGGTAGAGAATTCCAAAAATTCACAATCCTCTGAGTGAAGGAATTCCTTCGGTCTTAAATGGCCGACCCCTTATCCTGAGACCATATATTAACGACTTGGAAGAAAGGACTGAGTGTAATGTAGCCAAGTTTGACGACGTTACAAAGATGGGAGGAAAAGCAATGTGTGAGGAGAACACAAAAAATCTGCAAAGGACATAGACAGACTAAGTGAGTGGGCAAAAATTTGGCAGATGGAGTATAATGTTGGAAAGTGTGAAGTCATGCACTTTGGCAGAAAAAAATCAAAGAGCAAGTTATTATTTAAATGAAGAAAGATTGCAAAGTGCTGCAGTACAGTGGGACCTGGGGGTACTTGTGCATGAAACACAAACGGTTAGTATGCAGGTACAGCAAGTGATCAGGAAGGCCAATGGAATCTTGGCCTTTATCGCAAAGGGAATGGAGTATAAAAGCAGGGAAGTCTTGTTACAGTTGTACAGGGTATTGGTGAGGCCATATCTGGAATACTGCGCACCGTTTTGGTTTCCATATTTACGAAAGGATATACTTGCTTTGGAGGCAGCTCAGAGAAGGTTCACAAGGTTGATTCCAGAGATGAGGGGGGTTGACTTATGAGGAAAGGTTGGGTAGGTTGGGCCTCCACTCATTGGAATTCCGAAGAATGAGGAGTGATCTTATCGAACCATATAAGATTATGAGGGGGCTTGACAAGATGGTTACAGAGAGGATGTTTCCACTGATAGGGGAGACTAGAACTAGAGGGCATGATCTTAGAATAAGGGGCCGCCCATTTAAAACTAAGATGAGGAGAAATTTCCTCTCTTAGAGGGTTGTGGATCTGTGGAATTTGCTGCCTCAGAGAGCTGTGGAAGCTGGGACATTGAATAAATTTAAGACAGAAATAGACACTTTCTTAAACAATAAGGGATTATGGGGAGCGGGAGGGGAAGTGGACCAGAGTCCATGATCAGATCAGCCATGATTTTATTGAATGGCGGGGCAGGCTCGAGGGGCTGTATGGCCTAATCCTGCTCCTATTTCTTATGTTCTTATATACCCTAGTCTTACAATTCCCTGTTCTGGTAAAGAGGAGGAGGCACAGCATTCTACATGGGTCCATACTGGCTACTTCAGATGACTCACTGTATAGTTTTATCTTCTCATTTACAAATATAACCATGGCAGAGATTATTCCATTAACAGCTATTCATTTTGCACTGAACAATTTTTCATTTTAGTAAATTGTAGCGAAAGAAAACAAAACTTCTTAAAAATGTACATAGGATTACATAGGATAGGATATACGACACAGAAACAGGCCACTTGGCCAGACCAGTCCAGACCGGCTTTTATGCTCCACTTGAGCCTCCTCCTGTCTTTCCTCTTATAATTCTATCAGCATAACTCTCTATTCCCTTCTCCCTCATATGCTTGTCTAGCCTCCCCTTAAATGCATCTATACCATTTGCTTCAACCACTCCCTGTGGTAGCGAGTTCCACATTCTCACCATTCTATGGGTAAAGAATTTTCTTCTGAATTCCCTATTGGATTTCTTGGTGACTGTCTTATATTGATGGCCTTGAGTTACGCTCTTCCCCACAAGTGGAAACATTCTCACGGTATCCACGCTATCAAAACCTTTCATAATTTTAAAGACCTCTATTAGGTCACTCCTCAGCCTTCTTTTTTCAAGAGAAAAGAGACCCAGCCTGTTCATCCTTTCCTGATGTGTATACCCTCACATTTCTGGTGTCATCCTTGTAAATCTTCTCTGTACCCTCTCCAGTGCCTCTGTATCTTTTCTATAATATGGCGACCAGAACTGTACGCAGTACTCGTTAAGTGTGGTCTAGCCAAGGTTCGATACAGGTTTAGCATAACTTCCCTACTTTTCAATTCTATACCTCTAGAAATAAACCCTAGACCTTGGTTTGCTTTTTTTTCTAGCCTTGCTAACCTGTGTCGCAACTTTTAAGAACATAAGAACATAAAGAAATAGGAACAGGAGTAGGCCATGCGGCCCCTCGAGCCTGCTCTGCCATTCAATAAGATCATGGCTAATCTGACCATGGACTCAGCTCCACTTCCCCGCCTGCTCCCCATAACCCCTTATCCCTTTGTGATTTGTGTGTTTGTACTCCAAGATCCCTTTGTTCCTCTACCCCACCTAGACTCGCAACCTCCAAGTAATAAGTGACCTCCCTATTCTTCCTACCAAAATGTAATACCTCAACATCATTTGCCAATAACCTTTTAAATTAAGGTTAATGTTTCCCTTTCCCTGTGCTTTTGCTAGTCCAATGCTGTTTCTCCATACAAGTGAAGTATATTTTTCAATGAGGGATTGAATATGATATTCAATAACCTATTTACTCCCAAGAGTTTTCTGGTAATAGATGTTGTGCAACTTCAAAGAATGCACAACAAGTCGCTTACGGCTCCAGATTCATGAATGGTAGCATTCCTTTCAGATTCTGTGAATTATAACCTCCGGTTAGAGGACTAATTATGATGTAATTATTTAACGTATAGTCATGCGTCGGGCTATAAACCATGGAACATGTGAATGTTATGTTTATGTTGGGCAATGATTTCCCACATTGCAAAATTGTCTGTGAAAACAATTTTACCATCAAGCCCAAACCCTCGATACTGCATTGTGAGTCATTATTGCTTGATACGGTATTATTTTACTTTAAGTGTACAGTTTCACAGTCTATGCATATAGTGTATACATCTACTTACTGATTTCTGTCCTCATCTTTGCACAAGCGTGTGTTAGTTGTTCATCTAATGATTCAGTATTAGATCTCATCACTCGCCTGCCCATTGCTATTCATCTTTACTCGAGTTATACAAAATACAGCCCTGGACACTATTGTTGCTTAGGTGTTTTTTGTTGAACTAAATTGCCCTTTTAATTTTTTTCGATATAAAACAGTCCTGTTCTGCGTATGCAGTGTTGATAAATATTGAACCTGTTCCACCATTAAAAGGAGTGCATTGTATTCTGTACAACATCGCAGCTCTAGAACACATCCACCAAAATATTAGGAATTATGTAGTTATTGAATTATGTTTTTCTTCCTTTTGCTGACATTTTCTCTCCTCCTTTCCTGAAGGCATCAACACCTTGCTGGGTTACATTTCAGTGGGTGCCATTCCCACACCTCACCAAGTGGCCATTCTTCACTCACGAACCTAGACAATGAGTATTGGTAGGTTATTTAATATGGCGGTGGGAGGGGGGTCATTGCAACTGAGCCTGATCCTATCCTCACTCTATATCCTCATGTGCCCACCTCTCAGTAAGATTCACTAGATAGCGAGCACGAGGCCACTGACACCCATCAGCCTACCACCCCACACCACTGCACACCACCACCACCCCCTCCCCCCCAAACCCATGATGCTGAAGTCAATTGTAGTCCCCAATGTTACCTTGGCTTAGATCAGGAAACTCAGCAAAGAGCAAGGATCCATCCTGCAACCTTCATGGTCTTTATTGTGCAGCTACTTATGGAGTCATAAGAGGAGCTAACAAAATATGCGTACATTAATTTATTTAATCCTATAATGCACATAAAGTTTCTTAATTGTACTGTTAGAATTTAATATTGTCTGCTTTGTGATAACACTAACACTGCCCCATGCTTATGCTTTGCTCTGATATGTCGTCAACTGTACATGATTAAATAACATTGGAAACTTGTTAGGTAATGCTTGTTTTATGGTAGAAGATTTGTTTCCAATGTGATTAATACAGCTACAGTAGCCTAGTGATTTTGGTACTGGAGTAGCAACCCAGAGAGTTCAAATCCCATCATAGTAGGTTATTAATTTGAATTTAATACATCTGTAATCTATGGGCTCGGGTGAAATCTGCTAGATTTTGTTGTAAAAGGCTTTTGACAAGGTCCTACACAAGAGATTAATGTGCAAAATTAAAGCACATGGTATTGGGGGTAATGTACTGACGTGGATAGAGAACTGGTTGGCAGACAGGAAACAGAGAGTAGGAATAAATGGGTCCTTTTCAGAATGGCAGGCAGTAACCAGTGGAGTGCCGCAGGGTTCAGTGCTGGGACCCCAGCTATTTACAATATACATCAATGATTTAGATGAAGGAATTGAATGTAATATCTCCAAGTTTGCAGATGACACTAAGCTGGGTGGCAGTGTGAGCTGTGAGGAGGATGCTAAGAGACTGCAGGGTGACTTGGCCAGGTTAAATGAGTGGGCAAATGCATGGCAGATGCAGTATAATGTGGATAAATGTGAGGTTATCCACTTTGGGGGCAAAAACAGGAAGGCAGAATATTATCTGAATGGTGACAGATTAGGAAAAGGGGAGGTGCAACGAGACCTGGGTGTCATTGTACATCAGTCATTGAAGTTTGGTATGCACGTACAGCAAGCGGTGATGAAGGCAAATGGCATGTTGGCCTTCATAGCTAGAGGATTTGAGTAGAGGAACAGGGAGGTCTTACTGCAGTTGTACAGAGCCTTGGTAAGGCCACACTTTGAATATTGTGTGCAGTTTTGGTCTCCTAATCTGAGGAAGGACATTCTTGCTATTGAGGGAATACAACAAAGGTTCACCAGATTGATTCCCGGGATTGCAGGATTGACATATGAGGAGAAACTGGATCAATTGGGCTTGTATCAACTAGAGTTTAGAAGAATGAGAGGGGATCTCATAGAAACATGTCAAATTCTGACGAGATTGGACAGGTTATAGGCAGGAAGAATGTTCCCGTTGCTGGGGAGTTCCAGAACCAGGGGGCACAGTCTAAGAATAAGGGGTAAGCCATTTAAGACCAAGATGAGGAGAAACTTCTTCACTCAGAGAGTGGTTAACCAGTGAAATTCTCTACCACAGAAAGTTGTTGAGGCCAGTTCGTTAGATATATTCAAAAGATAGTTAGATATGGCCCTTATGGCCAAAGGGATCAAGGGGTATGGAGAGAAAGCAGGAAAGAGGTACTGAGGTTGAATGATCAGCCATGATCTTATTGAATGGTAGTGCAGGCTCAAAGGGCCGAATGGCCTGCTCCTGCACCTAATTTCTATGTAACTGGTTCACTAATATCCTTCACAGAAGAGACTCTGCCACCCCTACTTGGTCTGGTCGACATGTGATTCCAGTCCCACACTATGTAGTTGACTCTTAAATGCCCTCAGAGAAACCAGGGATGGGTAATAAATACTGCCTTGCCAATGTTGCCCAGGTCTCTAGAACAAATGAAAACAAACTTATTTATACGTATCATGAATTAGAGCATTTCCAAGTACAGTTACCAGCTGACAATATATTGCTCATTTGGCACAATCCAGCTACAACTTTAGCAAATCTGCATTGGATGGACCAAAAATTAGGTCACAGCCTTAGGTTGGGGAATCTGTACTCACTTGTAAGGCACTTTTATACTCCACCTACCCTTACAAGGCCAACACCATAGGATGGGGCACTGCCAACTTTGGGAGTTCCGATATTCTAAGCCAATCAAAGGGATTTAGCGTACAAGGCTGCCAAAGGATGGAAGTAGTCCCACTTAGGATTTCAGGTTGGGATTGTGGCCTAATATCGAAAGGTTTAAGGTGGAAATTCTCACAAAGGGGGCTAAGGGGAGGTACATTTTATCTCTTTCAACAACAACAACAACTTTCATTTATATAGCATCTTTAATGTAGTTGAACATCCCAAGGCATTTCACAGGAGTGTTATCAAACAAAATGTGACACCGAGCCACATAAGAAGGTATTGAAACAAATGACCAAAATCTTGGTCAAAGTCTTGGTCAAAGTAGGTTTTAAGGAGAGTATTAAAGGAGGAGAGGTGGTGTGGTTTAAAGAGGAAATTCCAGAGCTTGGGGCCTAGGCAAATGAAGGCATGGCCACCAATGGTGGAGCGATTTAAGTTCCGGGATGCATAAGAGGCCAGAATTGGAGGAGTGCAGTGATCTCGGAAGGTTGTAGGGCTGGAGTAAGTTACAGAGATAAGAAGGGGCAAAGCTATGGAGGAAATTGTAAACAAGGATGAGAATTTTAAAAGTGAGGCTTTGCCTGACCGGGAGCCAACGTAGGTCAGCAAGCACAGGGGTGATGGGTGAATGGGACTTGGTGCGAGTTAAGATATGGGCAGCAGAGTTTTGGATGAGCTCAAGTTTATGGAGGGTGGAAGATGGAGAGAAGGTACTTACACCCCCACAGCCTGCTACATATTCTGGTCTCTGGGGTAAGAAAGTATTGTATCTGTGTCAGTTTTAACACCTATTATATTATGTTCAAGTAATCCAATTACATTTTTATAACCGTGACTTGTTTATATTGTAAATGAAGCATTGCAATTATATTGTGTGTACACAAATACTGCTATGTTTCAAGAGACACAATGTGCTTTAACCACCACCCCCCCCATACACATACATGTTAATATCAAGTTTCTATATCAAGAGTAGCTTATAAAAAAGTAGTATCTTTATTTATTTATAATAATATGTTAACTGTCTGTACTTTGCTGTCAATCAATTCTGTAATCATCTGTATCTAAAGAGGTGGAATTCTCATCCAAGCTAATTTTAGCAATACGGTCATTCTGAGTATAAATTTCTTGCTTAAAATCTCACACCAACCTTTTAGCAAATACAGGAATTTCACCCCAAAGTCTATTTAAACATCGTTATAAATTACAGACCAGGCTAACAAAAGAGCCTTTTGGAAATCTGTTTGTGAGGTGGTGACTCTGTAGCAGACATCCTGTGGGTGGAATCCACAGCTGAAACTACTTTTAGGTGTTGACATCAGTGTTTGAGAGCAGCCACACCCCACAGGCAGTATCAAAACAACAGGAAACATTTAATAGCACATTGAAGGAGTGGCTCCAACAGTAACGATCTAGAGTTCTGAACTTTTGCAGGCAGAAAAGGTAATGGAGGAGAATATTATAGAATCTAAAAAACAATTTGCCTCACCAATATCTAAACATCATCAACTCATGCTTGTGCTCATTTTAAAGGATGTCTGGGCTGAAGAATGGAATGCTTGAAAGGACAGCTTCAGTTTGATGTTTTTAATCAGAAATATTTTCACATAACATTGAAATTTATCTTTCCTGGAAACAATTTTTTTTTTAACGAAGTAAAATACATGGAACTGCTACGCTATTTAATAAAAAAGGATAATAATTTGGCTGCTGGTTTGCTTTGCAATTCATCAAATTAGAATGGCAACAGTAAGAAATCTTTTGTATTCATGGTGGCCTTTAATCTTGCATGTACCATCAGGGAGAGGCACTGAATGCAGTTTAGGCACTCCCTCATTTGTCTATAGTTGTGAAAATAGGTTTTGCGGAACAGGGAACTGGGTGGTGTCATGGGTTTGAACTTTTTACTTTCCTGCCCAGTTATATAGGATGAAAACACCTTCATGACAGCTATGAAGGATCCTTATTGAAATTAATTTGAGAAATTTAGAACATAAAGTGTATATGAAATCATATCACAGAACTATCCTCCAGTTTACTGCAAGTAGTTGGCAGACTGCAACTAGCTAACTCACCTTTGGGAATGAACCATTCATGGATACACAGAAGGAGGAGCCTTTCTGGAATTGCCATTTAAACACATCAAGCTAAATTTATACAGGTAGAGCGTCCGAAATCCGGAAACCTAGTGACTGAGGCTCTTCCGGATTTCGGGTATTTCTGGATTTTGGAACGTCTTTCTGACGTCTCAAATCCGGAAATGCCCAGGCCGAGGTTCGGGTATTTCCGGATTTCGGGACGTCTTTCTGTAGTCCTTTGCTGCTCTCCCTCTCTTGTGTTTTTGTTAATCCAGAGTCTCATGCATCTGTTTGAAGATAGTCTGATCTACTTTATTGTTTTGCCTTGCTGAAACTGATTGGATAGTCTATTATTTTTTGGCAATAACCATCCACAGTAGATTTTATGATGTTTATCCGATTCTGGATGACTGCACTGTGCATGTCCGGTTTTCGGATGGCTGTTTTGTTGTGCCGTTTGGGAAGTGCCATTTGCAGAGTTTCGCCGGGGTCTTGAGCGGCGGTTTTAGGCAGGCCGCTGGTGTGCAAGGCTGGGGGTACCGCAGTCGCCGTGTTTTGGAGTTGTGGTGCGCACGCATTCTGGCCGAGGGAAGATGCCCGGGGGGGGACCTGCGTTGTGGACCCTGGAGCAGTGGTGCCTGTGGGTGTGAAGACCTGCAAGAAGAGGTGGGTTGGAGTTTTTGTTTTTTGATTCTTGATTGTTTTGTGAGTTTTCATTTTTGGAATTTCCCTTGGCCTGGCTCACGGCGGTAATCGGTTTGGCAGGGTGTCCATATTTCGGAGCATTTTCCGGATTCCAGATGGCCCTACCACAGATTGGCCTGGTGTCCGGATTCTGGCCGGACCCGCCACGGATAGGCCCGGTGTCCAGATTCCGGAACATTGCGTATTTTGGAACTCAGGATTTCGGACGCTCACCCTGTACTTCAGTATAATGTAATTTGTTCTACATTTAAATTTATGTCATTTGAGGCAGAACGTTTGCATAGTGTTGGGGTAGTGTAGGGTAATACCATGTTCATCTCACCTATGACATACCTGAACTCAATACTATCAGTGCAAACAAGGAAATAAAATCCCTTCTTCAGCATTGAGAATTCTTGCCATTTAAGCATAAAAGGCAATGTCAAAAGGATACATTTGAAAAAAAAAACTACCACTGGTAGTAACACATCACTCAAAATGTTTGGGAATCCTTTCAGAAAATCTGGGAAACTTTGTAATATGTCAGTAAATGTTGTAATTGTACATAATTTTATTTAATACCATAGCACAACATCACCAACTCTGCTTCTAGTTCATCCTTCAGTTACATGTCAGTAGGCCTTGCTTGAAATTTAAGGACTTCTTCCCAGAGTCATTTGCTCCCACTGTAGTCTAATATCTGGCGATGAAATGAGCCATAGGCTTTCCAGGATTATACAGTGCTGATAACCATGGGGCACCGAGGACTAACCTTTGGTAAATCATACTTTCTTTGCAACTTATTCGACATAATCATTATATTGAGATGGGAAATCCTAACAGTCCATGTTAGAAATGGAAATGGATCTGAAGAAAACCAAGGAATGTTTCACATTATAGAATTCTGCAATTACTTATATTCAAAAGGGTAGGTCAGTAAAGGAACAGAAGTTAATACTCCTAGATAAAAACCTGACTTTTAGCTTGTTGAAAACCTACTCAAGTCATGTGTTATTGATAATCTTTTACTGTAATGCTTCATGCTTTATGATGACAGCATGTTTTGCTGCCTGTAAAATTCTGGTTCCCTTTTACTCAATATTAAACAAAAATCATTGTAAACAGTTCCCTTTAGATAATTGCCCGTGAGAGTTCTAATTAAATAGTCCACTTAAAAAAAAAACTTCCCTGACTTTCTTGTCAAATTCATATTAAACAACTCTGGCTTTATATGTGCTATTTATTTATAAGATAGGATGTTGTCTTCAATCCCTCCCTTCCCCTTCAACCCCTCCCTTCCCTTCAACCCCTCCCTTCCCCTTCAACCCCTCCCTTCCCCTTCAACCCCTTCGACAACTCCCTTCCCCTTCAACCCCTACCACCAGAGAAGCAGCTACTGAAAATGAACAAACTTGTTTAAAGCCCTTTCATGTGGATTGGAGTAACAGGTGTTTGCATTTGTATGAATGTGATCATTTTGTCCAAATAGCTTGAAGCCTCCAGATGAGGAAGACTCCTTTTGAAAAATTAAGTCAAAATTTTAATTGCAATAGGTTAGACAATCACGTTTTTGGTTGCTAACAAAATTGGTTATTTGCATATACCTGGTGATCGAATTCAATCTGTGCTTGATGTGAAGCTTTATGAGCTGTTAGATGGCAGCAGCAGATGATTTTCTTGTAGCAGAAATATATCTTTATGCGGAGACCTGTAACTCAGCCAGGAAAATGCAAAGTATGCACTTCAGGAGCTGATTTGCTGCCATAGAATAAAGAATGTTTACAGCACAGAGGAGGCCATTCGGCCCATTGAGCCCATGTCTGCTCTCTGCAAGAGCACTTCAGCTAGTCCCACTCCCCGTCCTTTCCCGTAGCCCTGCAAATTTTTTCCTTCAGGTACTTATCCAATTCCCTTTTGAAAGTCATAATTGAGTCTGCCTCCACCACCCTTTCAGGTAATGCATTCCAGATCATAACCACTCGCTGTGTTAAAAAGTTTCTCCTTTGGTTCTTCTGCCAATCACCTTAAATCTGTGTCCTCAGGTTCTTGACTCTTTTGCCAGTGGAAATAGTTTCTCCTGATCTGCTCTGTCTAGACCTCTCATGATTTTGAACACCTATCAAATCTCCTCTCAACCTTCTCTGCACTAAGGAGAACAACTCCAGCTCTCCAGTCTATCCACTTAACTGAAGTCCCTCATCCCCGGAACTATTCTTATAAATCTTTTCTGCACCCTCTCTAAGGCCTTCACATCCTTCCTAAAATGCAGTGCCCAGATTTGGACACAATTCTCAAGTTGAGGCCGAACCAGTGTTTTATAAAGGTTCATCATAACTTCCAGGAAATGTGGCTGGGAAATTGCTGCACTCCTTTGACTGAACCTCTTCCTGCCAATACCAACCAGAGCACAGAGTCTTGCCTCAGAACATAGCAGCAATGTCAGATAGAAGCTGCAATCAGGACTGGCATTAAGGAGGTAGAGTGCCTCTTGGGGTGAGTTGGAAGGTGCCACTGTGATACAGGGGCAAGAGTGCTGTTGCACTTATATAAACTTTTGAACACTTCTTTGACTTGTGTGGGAAGAATATAATGAGGTTTATTTCCATATTAAAGTTTGAAGAGAAAATGTGGCTATAAGCAGATTCTGACAGTAGAAGACTTGATATTAAGAAATGGGATCCACAGTGCCTGTGTTCAGCTCACCTGCGTTTATGGAGATGAAGATGAAATGGCGACAAACATAGAAACATAGAAAATAGGCGCAGGAGTAGGCCATTCGGCCCTTCGAGCCTGCACCACCATTCAATATGATCATGGCTGATCATGCAACTTCACTACTCCATTCCTGCTTTCTCTCCATACTCCTTGATCCCTTTAGCTGTAAGGGCCACATCTAACTCCCTTTTGAATATATCTAAGAACGAGCCTCAACAACTTTCTGTGGTAGAGCATTCTACAGGTTCACAATTCTCTGAGTGAAGAAGATTCTCCTCATCTCGATCCTAAATGGCTTACCCCTTATCCTTAGACTGTGACCCCTGGTTCTGGACTTCCTCAACATCGGGAACATTCTTCCTGCATCTAACCTGTCCAGTCCCGTCAGAATTTGATATGTTTCTATGAGGCCCCCTCTCATTCTTCTAAATTCCAGTGAATATCAGCCTAGTCGATCCAGTCTTTCTTCATATGTCAGTCCTGCCATCCCGAGAATCAGTCTGGTGAACCTTCGCTGCACTCCCTCAATAGCAAGAATGTCCTTCCTCAGATTAGGAGACCAAAACTCAAGGTGTGGCTTTACCAAGGCCCTGTACAACTGCAGTAAGACTTCCCTACTCCTATACTTAAATCCTTTCACTATGAAGGCCAACATGCCATTTGCCTTCATCACCGCCTGCTGTACCTGCATGCCAACGTTCAATGACTGATGTACCATGACACCCAGGTCGCGTTCCACCTCCCCTTTTCCTAATCTGTCACCATTCAGATAATAGTCTGCCTTCCTGTTTTTGCCACCAAAGTGGACAACCTCACATTTATCCACATTATACTGCATCTGCCATGCATTTGCCCACACATCTAACCTGTTCAAGTCATCCTGCAACTGCTTAGCATCCTCCTCACTGCTAACACTGCCACCCAGCTTAGTGTCATCTGCAAACTTGGAGATATTACATTCAATTCCTTCGTCCAAATCATTAATGTATATTGTAAATAGCTGTGATCCCCGCACTGAACCCTGCGGTACCCCACTAGTCACTGCCTGCCATTCTGAAAAGGACCCATTTATTCCTACTCTTTGCTTCCTGTCTGCCAACTAGTTCTCTATCCACGTCAATACATTACCCCCAATACCATGTGCTTTAATTTTGCACACTAATCTCTTGTGTGGAATCTTGTCAAAAGCCTTTTGAAAGTCCAAATACACCACATCCACTGATTCTCCCTTGTCCACTCTACTAGTTACATCCTCAAAAAAATTCTAGAAGATTTGTCAAGCATGATTTCCCTTTCATAAATCCATGCTGAATTGGACCGATCCTGTCACTGCTTTCCAAATGCGCTGCTATTACATCTTTAAAAATTGATTCCAACATTTTCCCCACCACCGATGTCAGGCTAACCGGTCTATAATTCCCTGTTTTCTCTCTCCCTCCTTTTTCAAAAAGTGGGGTTACATTACCGACCCTCCAATCCATAAGAACTGATCCAGAGTCTATAGAATGTTGGAAAATGACCACCAATGTATCCACTATTTCTAGGGCCACTTCCTTAAGTACTCTGGGATGCAGATTATCAGGCCCTGGGGATTTATCGGCCTTCAATCCCATCAATTTCGCAAACTGACCAATAAGGATTTCCTTCAGTTCCTCCTTCTCGCTAGACCCTCGATCCCCTAGTATTTCTGGAAGGTTATTTGTGTCTTCCTTCGTGAAGACAGAACCAAAGTATTTGTTCAATTGGTCTGCCATTTCTTTGTTCCCCATTATAAATTCACCTGATTCTGACTGCAAGAGACCTACATTTGTCTTCACTAATCTTTTTCTCTTCAAATATCTATAGAAGTTTTTGCAGTCAGTTTTTATGTTCCCTGCAAGCTTCCTCTCATACTCTCATACTCTATTTCCCCCCTCCTAATTAAACCCTTAGTTCTCCTCTGCTGAATTCTAAATTTCTCCCATTCCTCAGGTTTGCTGCTTTTTGTGGCCAATTTATATGCCTCTTCCTTGGATTTAACACTATCACTAATTTCCCTTGTAAGCCACAGTTGAGCCAACCTCCCCATTTTATTTTTATGCCAGACAGGATGTACAATTGTTGAAGTTCAACCATGTGATCTTTAAATATTTGCCATTGCCTATCCACCATCAACACATTAAGTATTATTCACCAGTCTATCCTAGCCAATTCACATCTCATTCCATCGAAGTTACCTTTCCTTAAGTTCAGGACCCTAATCTCTGAATTAACTGTGTCATTCTCCATCTTAATGAAGAATTCTACCATATTATGGTCATTCTTCCCCAAGGGGCCTCGCACAACAAGATTGCTAATTAATCCTCTCTCATTACACACCACCCAGTCTAGAATGGCCAGCTCTCTAGTTGGTTCCTCGACATATTGATCTAGAAAACCATCCCTTATAAACTCCAGGAAATCCTCCTCCACCGTATTGCTACCAGTTTGATTAGCCCAATCTATATGTAGATTAAAGTCACCCATGATAACTGCTGTACGTTTATTGCACGCATCCCTAATTTCCTGTTTGATCCCAACCCCAACCTCACTACTACTGTTTGGTGGTCTGTACACAACTCCCACGAGCATTTTCTGCCCTTTGGTGTTCCGCAGCTCTACCCGTACAGATTCCACAACATCCAAGCTAATGTCTTTCCTTACTATTGCATTAATCTCCTCTTTAACCAGCAACACTACTCCACTTCATTTTCCTTTCTGTCTATCCTTCCTGAATATTGAATACCCCTGGATGTTGAGTTCCCAGCCTTGGTCAGCCTGGAGCCATGTCTCCGTAATACCAATTACATCATATCCGTTAACAGCTATCTGCGCAGTTAATTCATCCACCTTATTACGAATACTCCTCGCATTGAGACCCAAGATGACTTTCTTCTCCAAAGCTGCAATCAGAAAGGCTTTAATATCCCATCTGATTTTAAATTGATTGCCTCCAAGATCAAAATATAATAGCAGAACATTTTGAAGAAATTGGGTACATGGCTGACTAGCTTGGGCGAATAGGCCACAGTGCTAGTGTTATGTATTAAAAGGAATTGCAGTCATTTTATTTCTGATACACATCAACACATATACATTTATGAAACTCAAAGGTGATAAAAGAAGTAGTTGAGGCATTTCCCTGACTTATTGCTGGTGTGCTGAAAGCATTCTTGCGAGTTTAACGTGGAACTTTCCTTTTGTACTGATTTAATGTAATCCACTTTAATATGAAAAACCTTGGCAATAAATAATAAAGTGACCTATCTTTAGAAGAATGACTTGGATAGCATCAGAAATCCGCTGTGTTTGTGGCTGTAGCTTTCTCGATTTGATGTAGCTTTCTCAATTATGGATTTATAAACAGAAATGTATTTATAGGACAGCAGTCTTAATATAGCATTCCTCCACCATCATACTCAATATGTTAAGTACCAATCTGGTTGCTCTGACCAAACTGGATTGCCCAGTCCATTCCAACCAATGTCATTTTGGCTTTTATAGGTGCCCACCACTGTATTGACAGAGCTTTTGCTCATCTTCCTCCTGGAACTGCTTAACCAAACTCGTTAGTTCTAGGAGAAGAAATGATCATAAAATTGTAGTTCTTTATCCCTGTGTTTCTGAAAATTAGATATCAGTAAACACTATATGCTTTGTTGAAATATAGAACTGATTCTTCTCTGTATTTTGCTACATTTGGCATCAGATGCATATTGTCATTCTGTGACAACTGTTCTTCATTACCCAAGACACCCTCACTGGTGGAGGCACCTATCTCTTTCACAAAGCAAGAGCTCCTTTATATACTGAAACAAGAGAGAAATGTGCATTGTGTGCTTACATGTCAAAATAAATGGCTACAGATTGAAATACAAATAATTATTAAGCTCCATGTTGGTTTGGACCTGTTTAAGTGTGAGCTGTGCATGCTCCACAAAAACTGTATTATGTTTGAACTTGATTCCTAATATAAACTTAATTAGTTTAAGGTGACTCCATGGAAATGAAGAGGAAAGGAAACCATATTTATAAAGATTATACCTATCTATGATATGTACTGAAGACGGGTAAAAATCAATGAAGTTCATTCTGGAATCTCATTAGACTGAGAAAGACTCAACCAAAATCTTTAATGTTATGCATTTTGACCCTGTTACTTCTTTGCAAAGTCTGTTGGCTTTGATTGTGGTGGCTTGGAGAATGTATTGAGAATGTTGTTGTATGAGCACCCTTTCCAATATGTTCTGGGAGTAAACGATGAATTAACACAAAGTCCTGGGACACTCCATGAGTGATCCTCTGCAAATAAATGGTCTTTTCACAACAAAGGGAAATGAACCCTCTGAATCCAAACATTGTACATCAATCCATCACACAGTCCTCCGTGTTTAAATGACTGTTAGTGCTGAACTTTAAATAATCTTTATTGGGGACCATAACAAATAAATATATCTGCATTAAACATCTCTGCTAAGTGCTGAATCAATGTAAAAAGCGTATATGTTTTTCATAAGTTATGAGCTCAGGCACACTGATTTCTCTATCCTATCTGAAGCCCAGCTCCTAAATATACAGAACAAATGGAATATTAATATGGTCAATATATGAGTAATCCATTGTTGGTTGAACAGATGAAATGGTTATTTCCCTTCTTTCAGGAGCCACACTCCTTCAGTTATCGTGCACGCTGTAGCAAGACCACACCCGCCCGAATCCCCAGACACTCAGAAGAAGCGTCGCATCCACAGGTGTGACTTTGACGGATGTAACAAAGTGTACACAAAGAGCTCACACCTTAAGGCACACAGACGGACACACACAGGTAAGAGAAAGAGAGTACCATGCCTAGGATATTGTTACGTCTTTTGAGTCTGCATTTTAAAAATAGAGCCATGAAGCTACTGTCAATACAAAAATCTTCTGGGACTAGCTATGTGGTCTGATCATTTTAATTAAGTTGTCCAAGCTAGTCCCTAACAGTTTGTTGTAACCATTTAAAGAATCCAGCCCTGAATTTCTGCAGGATTCTCCTGATCACTTGCTGTAGCTTCGGCAGAACATCGCGAAAACCCTTGGAGAAAAAGCATAAAAAGTTGTTTTTAGCTCTTTCTCCTGGGGTTCCACCAATCTCTCGCTGGAGAATCGCTGCAGAAATTCCAGGCAGGATCATGTCCCTTTGTTTTCAGCTACATTGGCTAATGGTTCAAACTGTCACATCTTTTGGCCAATTTCATTGTTCTTTGTTGTTTTGTCAGCTATCACTAAGCACTTATTCTTTCTATTTAAAATTGTGTTTATTCTGTTTTCATGCAGCAAGGGACGTAGTGATCAATACAGGTTAATGATGCAGTTCACTTCATTTTCTTGAAGTCATACCTTTATTTAATACCAAGTATTTTCTTGGTTTGCCTGGAATGTACTAACACGAGTGGAGAACAAATTAATTTTAATGGACAGGAAATCCTGCACTGAATTGATGCCTGAATTTCCAATATGAATGCCCAGTTTGAGCATGAATTCATAAAATGCACCCTTACAGGTTACTGCTGCTACCAGCTCATTCAGTCAGTGCCCATAGACAGGCTGCAAATTGATCCCATTTGTGTAAACAGTCACTTTACTGCTTTCTGTTCCTGTACAAATAAACCTGAATTTCAAGGTATATTTTTCACGGTTTTAAATTTTGATTGGCTTCACGACAGTTATTTTCATGAGTCAATAATTAAAATTATGGATATTCTTATTCTGAACTAATCTAAGGCTAAATTTCTTATTCAATCAAATCATTATATCTAGACTCACATTTACTTTGATATTTGGTCTGGATTTTCCTTCATCATATGCATGGTTTAAACATAAGAACCATTGCAATGACTTCAAACTATTTGTTATGACTGAACTTACGTTTTTCCTTTTTCCTGAAGGTGAGAAACCCTACAAATGTACTTGGGAAGGTTGCACGTGGAGGTTTGCTCGCTCGGATGAGTTAACCAGGCACTACCGCAAGCATACCGGCATCAAGCCCTTCCAGTGCCCCGACTGCGACCGCAGCTTCTCTCGCTCAGACCACCTCGCCTTGCACAGAAAGCGCCACATGCTGGTCTGAAACTGTCACCTTTCACGATGTAAGCCAGACAGGATGCAAACTAAACTCATACATTTTTCTTAACCAAGATTCAGCTGGGCCGAATCCTTCAACAAATGAACACTTCCATGTCGTCAGTATCTGATACACAAACAAAGCTCATTTTTCTTGTTATGTGCAAGAGTTCTGTTTAACACCATAAATGCCTTTACATTAATGCATAGCATTCCCCAATGTGTGCACGGGCTGGGCAATTTTATAAGTATAAAATGACATATTTGTGCAATCTGATTTGTTTGTTGAAATTGTCGGCATTTCCATTGACTAATAAGCCTTTATCATCTTGCCAGAGAGATTCCCCTTCAGTGTAGCCAAAACCAGAAACCTCATCTAAAATGTTTTTTTTGCCAAAATATTATCACTTATTATTCAGACCCAGATTTGTAGTGCCGGTTATGACATTTTAGTTCTAAGGGTGGACAACTCCAGGAAATTCATGTCCAAACAACTGTGAAAAATGAAAGGCCACAACATGCGACTGGAGGAACATGCCTGTTTTGACCAACTTATTGATACATTTCAGGATTGTACTTATCTCCTGTTTCTCAAATGTCATGTGACAGTTCTTCAGTGTTAGTATTCTGAAGGTTCATTTCTTTACAACCAATTTTGGCAGTAACGTCCAGGTTTAATTATCAACTTCAAGCAGTTTAATGAAGTTAAGCACTGAAGGTTCACCAACAATGACTTCTCTTCATATCGATGCGCAATGAGAGCCTCATTGTCTTGCAAACTCCTTTATCAGAAATTCTCTCATTCAAACTAAATTTTCCCTTTTCCCAAGCGGAAGTTTCATATTTTCAGTGGTGGAGCTCAGACTCAATAAAAGTTTTTTTTTAAGGCAGGAAATCAATCGATCCAGTACCTTAGAGTTTGGCTACATATTCTGTGTCCTACACTATATTGCATTTTTTTTTTCATTTCTGGTCAAGTTACTTCTTTTAAATGTAGATCTTGTTAACCAGCTTAAGAAGGTAAAAAACAAAAATAAAAAAACAGGGTTTCCCAAATAAAATAGATCAAATTACAAAAAAAAATAAATGTTGAGGGCCTGTTTCCTGAATCTGTCTTTGTTGGAAAAATATTACCAACCACAGATCACAGATAAGATGGTCAAAAAAGTTAAGAACATTAAAAAAAAATTATCCTATAATAATTTGGCCAAATTCGATTCCTTACAGCTACAATTAGTAGGAAAAAGGAATGTTGTGTAGTAAGTACACAACTTCTACAAGTGATTATATGCCTTGCAATCACCAATAAAACATATTGCCACGTAATACCGTTGTCTTTGTTATGGACAAAAATCAAAATGACTCAATTCACATTAAAAATAACAAAAATTTCTTAATCAGCTGAGTGAGAAAGGAGCGTTTCATTATCAGTTCCAAAGAATTCTGCTCCACTTTTCTGTCATTGATTAAACCAACAGCTTAGCTGCTCTACAATTATACCAATATCCTGACATATTCCTTTGGCAAGTAGATATAGAAATTCGTAGATACAATGCTGGTTTCGTGATGTATTGACCAGATGCAGCAGTTGTTGTGCCCTAGTAAAATAATTCCTGGAAAACACTAAAAGAAATTGTTGTAATCGATGGGAATGAAGAATTGGGGGAATTTGTATAAGAAAATGTACTCAGCCAAATAAGGCACTTTATCAAACTTAGTTGTTTTCATTTATTGCAACATTTATAACATTTTGTTTTAATTGTTTTAAGGTATTTGGGGCCAATTATTTTAAGCTGCTCAAAAATAATCATCATTCTTTTAAACCCTTGTGTAAGTATTTTTACTATTGGTTCATTGCTTGCAATTGTTTTACTGTATCCAGTCAACAAGTTGAATGCTGAAGGTATAAGTGGCAGAAGTACCCTTTTTATATATCTCTGGGGCAGATGTCAGCCCTGTTCTGTGTAAAGTTACAATTACAGCCAACAGAAAGCATTTTAAAATGCAATTCGTTAGAATCCAATTTTATTCATTTGTGCCATATTTTGAAAATCAAACTTTAATTGCCATAGGACTAACTTTTCAAATATATTTACCACCACTGTTCCAATAAGTTTTTTGTACATTTTTTAAACAGCACAATCTTTTAATTGAACAGTAAAACAAAATGATGGCCTAAGCACCTGTATGGCTTTTGATAACATAAATGTCAAAACTTACAAAAATGGGTTTACAAATTAGCCTGATATCACATACATATATAAATCACTGCTTTTCAAATATATTGTGGGTGAATCACTCTCCATGAATCAGTCCTCTATATTTAAAATTAGAAAGTAAATCATCACAAGCACACCAGTTTTTGGTCTACGTTCATGCTTTAAAAAGACAATGGCTGTAAGATGGGTAGTGACCACTGCAGCCAATTTGAATATGTATTTAAATCAATAATGTACTTTAATGCATACTAAATATCATAAATCATATTCCAACTCTTTGAAACATAATACAATGTGAATACAACATTTATTTCTGCAGATCACCTACTGATTCAGTTTCTAAAAGTATATTGACTAGTTTGGAAGGTATCAAATTTGATCCCCAATTTATATGGAGTTAGTTAATCTCACCCCAGGGAGCAGTGGAGATGCTACATTTAGCCTCAATGACTTTTGGCTAAGTTGGAAAAAAAAGAATAAACGCAATAGGGATTCCCGTTCCCAATCAGGATCAAGTGACTGATGCTGGAAAGTGTAGGGTTGTCAGATGAGGACAGGATTGGGCTTGACTGCGACGTCCCCCATGGTTGAATGGCCCACCACCATCCACTGTCTACACATGAAGAATAGCTACTTAGGCAAGGAATCCAGGGGAGATGGGGGAGGGAGTTGTCTAGACCTGTGGAACTGCACCCCAGCAGTGGTCAGTCCTGTAAGGGAGAATATTGGAGGTGACATTTTTTAGATTGATTTCTGCAGACAAACAAGTTTTCATTGTAACATCATGGTAAGGTGACAAATAATGATAATTAAAGTAAGCTTTCCAAAAAGCAGATCAGAAAGTCATCACTTAGAAAATAAGACCCATGGAGTTTATAGGTTCAAACTATCAGGTGAAGGTTGAATAAGAAGTAAACATTCTAGAGGTAATTTTTTAAAGTTACACTCCGAGTGTGGGCACTGCTGGCAGGAATACCAATCAGGAATTCAGTATGCATTGCCGGTAGGTGATGCTCGGTACCAGGAGCACAAGCTGCAACATTCTGTGTAATAGGACAAGAATTGTTGAAGACATCAGATTCACATACGTTTTGGTGAATTATTTCTATTCTAAACATGGGGCTGAGGAATACCTGGAATATGTGAACACAGCAATTTGTGGCAGCTGGCCTGCCTCGTGGGTTGGAGTCATTCTTCTTTTGTACAATAGAGTGACTTGGCTTTCTGTAAGATAGAGGTGTGGGGCACCTGTCATAGAGTAGGAGATCTGTTGAAGAATTTACGATACAATGCCCTTGAAAATGGGTGCAATCAGGTAATGTTCACAACATAAATAAATGTGGTGAAATTTTTTGGTTTTTTTATATAAAATAATTTTCCTCATTGCTTCAAAAGGTTAAAAAACAGTAAGAATTTCTTTTTATTATAATCAAGCAGTAAGGGTGTGAAGAGACTATGAAACATCGTGTTGTATGCTGTATCATATACAGAGGTGGGAAGGGGATTTGGATGGTATACAATTTTGATTCAATTCTTCTCAGTTTAAATACTTAAAATGTGAATTTTTTTGGGAGGGAACATATGTTTTGGTTTAGAATGTTGGTTTTGGGATAATAACTAGAGGACATTAATATTAAGCGCATTTAAGAAAACTCAAGAGATGCTGAACAGATGAAAGAAAATGTCATGATTTTAGTAAATATGGTTTTCTTTTGTTTTTGTAATCATATACAGTGGTTGTTACAGATCAAGCTTTACATTGATTCACAGAAGCATTGCCTAGTGTGATTGACTATTCAGAGTCACACTGTGCACTGGGATTATATTTATCATGCATTATATGGCGCAGCTGTAAATCCTAAATTAAATATTTACATTTTTTTTAAATGTATTTTTTGAACTTTAATATTAATACAGGGGTATGTAGAGCTTTTAACAGATACAACAATGTGTCTGTATGTAATATAGCAATCAATGTAGTATTTAAAGGCCAGTTAGATAGAAAGGATGTGGCCCTCAACGCTGGTTCTCCCCATGAACTTCTCAACTTTCGGGGAGGGAGAAATTCACTGTTGCCAGCAAGAATTCATCAAGGAAAATGCTCTATCTATGAGACATGTAACACAGTTACTTTCTGAACTTCAAAAAATAGCATTGTTGCCATTTTCTTTTCAAAAAAGGATGCAGAAATAATGCATTATTGCCATAATAGTTCATACGGTTGAGAGTCAATTACAACCACTAGGTTACAGGCCTACCTATTGTTTGAGTTTGACTTACTCAGTTGGATGATTTTCACCCATTTGCTTGATTTGCATCCCATCCACCACCTTAAACATTCACTCCCTTCCCCACCAGCGCAGTGTGTACAAGATGCGCTGCAGCTACTCACCGAGGCTTCTTCGACAGCACCTCCCAACCCCATGATCTCTACCACCTAGAAGGACAAGGCACATGGGAGCACCATCACCTGCAAGTTCCCCTCCAAGTTACACACCATCCTGACTTGGAAGTATATCACCGTTCCTTCATCATTGCTGGGTCAAAATCCTGGAACTCCCTCCGTAATAGCACTGTTGGAGTACCTTTACCACGAGGACTGCAGCAATTCAACAAGGCAGCTCACCTTCTCAGGGGCAATTAGGGATGGGCAATAAATGCTGGCATTGGCAGTGATGCCCACATCCTGGAATAAATAAAAAGAATTAGCCTCAGGCAGGCCACCAGATTGGGTGGAGGAATGAATTGATGTTACAGCAGTGATAACAGTCATGTGGTCCAGGCTACCCCTTTCCCTTTCACCCCACCTACTCCAAACCCTCTGACTAGTGTTACACCTGCAACAGGGAGGAATCCAAGGGAAAACATTTAAAACAGCTAACACTGTTAGAAGAAGACATTTGCTTTCCAAAGGTGTATTTTAAGTTCTTTTATGGATCCATTAAAAAAAATCACCCTTAAATATTATGTTCTATTAGCCCCATTTGTGAAGATAATTCTCTCCACCATACACTGTTATGCACTTTCACTTCTCAGTTTATAATATTCTACATTTACATGGCCAGAATTATTTCATCTGCTCAACATCTCTGCAGGCCTGCCTTTGAGTACTCCACCAGTTTATTGCGACTAGTTTAAGCAATAAATTATGCTGAAAATGTAGAACAACATAGGATTATATTTCAAGAGTTATACAGCTGAATAAACAATTCTGGGTTTATATTGAGTCTTGTTAACTTTATTTAAATCGTACAATAGTGTCTGCAGCCTGTATAATTAAAGATGTGAAATTTTAAAGATTTTTTTACTATTTCTTCAAGATTTCTGGATTGTCCCATGGGAGTTTAGTAATGACATTTTGTCATATCAAACTGTGAACACAAATTTGTACTGTACAGTCTTCTTATTCTGTATTCAATATGTATATGTATTGTACATCTGTCAATAAAGCTGTATATACACAAAAAAAGTATTTTTTTTCCTCAATGAATTGAACGGATATTGTAATGTGAAGTCTGATCAATCAGCATGTCAGGGAATCCTGCACTCTCATCACATCAATGTAACTAGCTGCAACTCGGAACACAGTCCATGTAAAGAAATAAAGTCCATAACAGGCCGATTGATATTCCAGAACAGTCAACTTACACAACACCGATGAGGACTGATTCCACTGACACAGAATGCATTGGCTGGGAAATCATGGCAGGGCCAGAATTTCCTGTAAATGTGCGTCCAAACGTAAAGTCAATTCCTGGTGTAAAAGTAAAAGGAAATCCGGCTGTAAGTGTGTTATACACATACTTAGGCTATGTCCGAATTGGCTCGATGTTTTACACTTGTTTATTGAGCCAGACACATTGTGGCTCATTATAATAGCTCTGTCCCCATACAGGTTCATAGGTGTAAACGTATGCACAGAATTTCAGGCACACTGGCACCCGTAGTCCCCTCGAGGTGGAAGTGGAAAATTGTGTGTAAGTGAAATTTAAAAGGGTGGAGACAATTAAAGGGGAGTGTCACAATGGAAGAGGATTCATTAAAACTTTTAGAAAAACTCAAAATGCACGTCAACCATTAGCAGTCAGCCCAGGCTAAAGAGGCAAGGAATAAGTGACAGATAGAAATGAGGAGAAAGGAATCACCATGAGACTGCAGCTCAGCAGTTCTGTCATCAGCTGAACTGTGCATATTAGCAGCTGATGTCCATACAGCTCTGCATCTAGCTCTCTGACACAGGCCTTGTGAAGGCAAAAGCAAAATATTGTGGATGCTGGAAATCTGAAATAAAAGTAGAAAATGCTGGAAACATTCAGCAGGTCAAGCAACATCTGTGGAGAGAGAAACAGAATTAACATTGCACATCGATGACTTTTTATCAAAACACCTCGGAAACCACTTGCTCACAGTTGTATCTTGCACTGTGGAGGCACAATGTTGTGAGACTACTCCTAACACCTTGGAAAATGGTCCACATAGGGCATTCGGCACAGGAAACTGCCCCGACACACCACAAAGAGAAAAATGTGTAAAAGGACGAGAGAGAGGAGAGAAAATTGAAAACAACTAGATAAACTAAAAAATACAACACATAAAAAGAATTAAGGGGTAATTGTTCATCTTGGCATACCCAGCAGGAGAGGATATTCTAAATTTTGGTGTATAGTGTACACAATTGTCTGACTACTAATTAGGAATATCATACATAGTCTGCCTGCATTTCTAATATGCACTCCCAGTGACTAGACTTGCTGCTGTGTGTAAAGTGAGAAAATTACCCCTTTAAAGAATGGGATAGAGGCAGACCGTTGCATGAACAGTGATGTAACCCATGAGTAACAGCATGCGAAATACCAAGCGAGATCGACTATTACATAACACCCTATTCTCCAACTTGTCATGAGCAATGCCACAGGAGATCATCCAGCCTGCTATTAATTACATTATGATTCATGTCCTAGATAAAACAATAGTAAAGAAACACAGCTAATTCTTTATTCACTGAAGCTGTGACAGTGCGTCATTCTGCTCATGTCGAGCTTCAAACCTCAATCAAGTCATCCAGTTGAATAAAGGTCAGAAAAAAATTGTTTGTAATCTACCAAAATTCCCTAGATTCTGGAGCGGTCCCAGCAGATTGGAAAACCGCAAATGTAATGCCCCTATTTAAAAAGGAGGTAGACAAAAAGCAGGAAACTATAGACCAGTTAGCCTAACATCTGTCGTTGGGAAAATGCTGGAGTCCATTATTAAGGAAGCAGTAGCAGGGCATTTGGAAAAGCATAATTCAATCAAGCAGAGTCAGCATGGTTTTATGAAAGGGAAATCATGTTTGACAAATTTGCTGGAGTTCTTTGAGGATGTAACAAGCAGGGTGGATAAGGGGGAACCAGTGAATGTGGTGTATTTGGATTTCCAGAAGGCATTCGATAAGGTGCCACATAAGAGGTTACCGCACAAGATAAAAGCTCACGGGGTTGGGGATAATATATTAGCATGGAAGAGGATTGGCTAACTAACAGAAAACAGAGAGTCAGGATAAATGGGTCATTTTCCAGTTGGCAAACAGTGACTAGTGGGGTGCCGCAGGGATCGCTGCTGGGTCCTCAACTATTTACAATCTATATAAATGACTTGGATGAAAGGACTGAGCGTAATGTAGCCACATTTGCTGATGATACATAGATGGGAGGGAAAGCAGAGTGTGAGGAGGACACAAAAAATCTGCAAAGGGCTATGAACAGGCTAAGTGAGTGGGCAAAAATTTGGCAGATTGAGTATAATGTGGGAAAATGTGAGGTTATCCATTTTGACAGAAAAATAGAAAACAAATTATAATTTAAATGGAGAAAAATTGCAAAGTGCTGCAGTGCAGTGTGACCTGGGGGTCCTTGTGCATGAAACACAAAAAGTTAGTATGCAGGTACAGCAAGTAATCAGGAAGCCAAATGGAATGTTGGCCTTTATTGCAAGGGGGATAGAATATAAAAGCAGGGAAGTCCTGCTACAAATGTACGGGGTATTGGTGAGGCTACACCTAGAGTAATGCGTACAATTTTGGTCTCCATATTTAAGGAAGGATATACTTGCATTGGAAGCTGTTCAGAGAATGTTCACTAGGTTGATTCCGGAGATGAGGGTGTTGACTTATGAAGATAGATTGAGTAGGTTGGGCCTATACCCCTTGGCGTTCAGAAGGATGAGAGGTGATCTAATTGAAACATATAAGATAATGAGGGCGCTCGACAAGGTGGATGCAGAGAAGATATTTCCACTCATAGGGGAAACTAAAACTAGGGGATATCGTCTCAGAATAAGGGGCCGTCCATTTAAAACTGAGATGAGGAGGAATTTCTTTTCTCAGAGGGTTGTAAATCTATGGAATTATCTGCAACCAGAGAGCTGTGGAGGCTGGATCATTGAATATATTTAAGGCGGAGCTAGACAGATTTTTGAGCGATAAGGGAATAAAGAGTTACGGAAAGCTGGCAGGGAAGTGGACTGAGTCCATCATCAGATCAGCCATGATCTTATTAAATGGTGGAGCAGGCTTGAGGGGCCAGATGGTCTACTCCTGCTCCTATTCCTTATGTTCTTTTGACCATTCTCGTGTAATTTCCAGGTATGAATTATTGTCAGCCACCTTTATGTTGGAGAAGGAATGATCTGGGTGTGCAAGGAACACTAAAGGAGAGAAAAATATAACTAAAATAATTTATTGTTGCGAGGAATACAGAGTGAGAGAACTGCAAAAGCCATAAAAATTACACATATGAATTTCCAAACAAATGATGATTTCACTTATCCTGTACTGGGCTGATTCTGTTTTCCTAGACTCCCAGAGGGAATCTACATTCACAGGGAACCATTTTATAAAGAAAAAGAAAGACTTACATTTATATAGCACCTTTCACGATCTCAGGATGTCCCAAAACACTTTACAACCAAAGGAAGTGTAGTCACTGATATAAGGTAGGAAGATGGCAGACAATTTACGCACAGCAAGCTCCCACAAACAGGAATGTGCTAATCACCAGATAATCTGTTTTAATGATGCTGGTTGAGGGAAACATTTTGGCCAGGACTCCTGTGCTCTTCTTCAAAATAGTGCCATGAAATTCTTTACATCACTCAAACAGATTATCTGGTGATTAGCATATTCCTGTTTGTGGGAGCAAACAGGGCCTTGGTTTAATGGCTCATCTGAAAGAAAGTGTCTTGTATCCTACAGGGCTATTGTTGGTACTATCACAAGGTGTGCCACCAGAGGGCACAGCAGTGGGGGACTTGTAGGTTGCCTGTACAGGTGTGCCTGGCCTAGTATAAAAGGCAGGCCACCAGGTGTGAGCCTCACTCTGGAGTTAGCAAATAAAGGACTAAGTTCACTACAGTTCAAGTACAACACATTGCCTCGTGGAGTCATTATTAGAACAATTGGCGACAAGATTACGAACTTTCACACGAAAATAGCTACCCTTGGTACGTTGCAGCAGTTTGCTGATGGTGATGATTGGGATGCCTTTATGGAGAGGCTTTACCATTTCTTCACAGCAAACGACCTAGCAGGAGACGACCCGGCCACACTGGCTGGCAAGCGCAGAGCTATCTTGCTAACCAGTTGTGGGCCCACCATCTATGGCCTCGTCAGGGACTTGCTGACACCAGCGAAGACAATGACCAAGATGTATAAGGAGCTCATAACCCTGATCCATGAGCAACTCAAGCCCAAGGAGAGCATCCTCACAGCCAGACACTGGTTCTATACCCACCGACGGTTCGAAGGCCAGGAAATCGCGAAATATGCCGCAGACCTCAAGAGGCTGGTGGTACCGTGCGAGTTCGGCACCCACCTTAATGAAGCGCTGCGGAACATTTTTGTCATTGGAATTGGCCATGAGGGCCTTCTTCATAAGCTACTGTCGGTGGATACCACAGTCATACTGCATAAGGCCATCTCTGTGAGCCAGTCTTTCATGACCTCAACCTGCGGCTCTAGGCAGATGACTCACCCTCAGGACTCAAACCCGGCATGTACTGTACACAGAGTGGCGCCGTTTAGAGGCTGGACTGTAGAGCTGGGGAAGAGAGAACAGGCCCCTGAGTCCCTTAACTCAGAGTCCGCCGAGGGGGGCTAATCGAGTAGCTCCATGCTGGCGTTGTGGAGGGAATCACAGGGCTCACCAGTGCCGCTTTAAAGACTATGTATGCATGGGCTGCAGCACAAAGGGCCACCTCCAGCGAATGTGTAAGAGAAATATAACTTACTGTGTCAATGAAGAGTCTGCAGAGGACCATGAATCCAGTGCGGATTATGAAACGATAGGGCAGAGAGGCAGCTCAGCCCCACGATGAGGTATATAGCATGTTTATCTGCACCACCAAGTGTTCCCCGTTGAAGATAGAAGTCAAGATAGACGGCGCTCCAGTCTTCATGGAAGTGGACACGGGGGCGAGCCAGTCAGTGATGAATCAAAAAGCCTTTGAGATGCTATGGGACAATCAAGCTGAACGACCCAAGTTAGTCCCGGTTCAGGCAAAGCTGCGCACCTACACCGATGAACTTATCCCAGTCGTTGGTAGTGCGGATGTAATGGTACTTCATGATGGCGCGGTGCACAGGTTACCTCTGTGGATTGTTACAGGTGATGGACCAACGCTGCTCGGCAGAAGGTGGATGGGGAAGATCCATTGGAAGTGGGAAGACTTCAACCCTCCAGCGATCGACGTCCTCCGCGTTCGGAGGCACAGCAAGCCCTCACTTGAGGGTGGACCCGGCATCAGAGAGCAGACCAGCACAGCACCCGAGGCACAGACCACCCAGCACGACTGCATGGAGAGGATCCAGCTGACACGACCCGAACACACCTTCCAGGCTCCAGTGGCAGGACTCTGGAGGAAGAAAATTGGATCCAGAGGCAACTTCCCAGCTTCGGAGGCAGAACCCGGGGAGAAGAGGATCACCACAGTCGACATCGTGGATGGAGGAAAGATGGCGCCCAAACCACGAGGTGAGGCGCTGAAGAAAAAGATGGCGGCGGCCAGACCACGAGGTGCAGCTTTGATGGAGCAACACGTGGCACCAAACGGAGAAGAGGATTGGGGTAAAGAAAGCAAGGCTCTCTTAATGGAGGCCTGCAACCCACTACAATTAAAGGGACAGTTCCACACACTCAAGCAATGTAATAGCAACTGTAAGTTAGAGATAAAATGTGTAACTGACGATCAGAGTTGTGTACATACAACCAGCGAGAAAAAGTCGCGCGATCACGATCGGAACGACAGATTATCCATCATAAGTAATGAAAAGTTGTGCGATGTAGGATTTCAACTGCACACAGCCAATACAGTGGGCAGACACCCATCGGGAACACACAGGTCCAGTGAGCTACCCAATGCTGTAGCCTGCCTCCCGGGGACCAGAGTTATGCACCATGGAGTGTGGCCACAAGCAACCAACACACACGAGCTGCAGAGTAAGCGACCTCAGCAGGGTAACGGCACCAGTATCGATACCCTGCCTCTGATCGGCTCCACCTCTCAGAAACCCGATGGCACCAACCGCCACGAGCCTGAAAGAGCAAACTGTGCTAAGGCGCAGTCCCCAGACCCCATCGCCACCAAGGCCGTACCCGTAAACGAAGGGTCACCCGCTACAGTCCCCCCAAAGGGGACCGGGACCAGCCAGGATCCCAAACCAAACAACGTTCAGGCTAGCGAGTCAGCGGTTCCCTGTGCACTGCTACACAACAGCTCCTCAGGGAGCAGCAGCGACCAAGGGCACAAAGAAAGGACAGGGAGGTCACAGGCATCTGTGAACCTGCCCGACGCTAGGAACCACGGCAACAGCCCCAAGAGCAGGCAACTTGAGCCAACCGAGTTCCCACTGCCAGCACTGGGCACCGCGCCGCCACCAGACTGCAGGGACACCATCCAGCAGTTCTGGAATTAGTTTGTCCTTACGCACCGGTCACCGCCTCAATAATGTATCTCACCAGTCTAACGTACCTGTCTCACAATGGAACCACAAATGTAATGCAACCTTGTTTTTCTGAACTTGAATGTATATGAATGCAATGAGCCTCCGGCATAATCTATATGCGGGGGGGTGGGGAGAATGGAGTGGTCAGGGACGCACACAAACAGCAACCACCAGCACTCTACTGCACCAACCACTCACCCAAGATTGAAACGACCTGCCAAGGGTCAATCAGATAGAGCCCAGATAGAGCTAAGCCCGAGCACTAAAGGCTTAGGGGAGAGTGATGTCATGTATCCTACATGGCGACTGTTTGTACTATCACAAGGTGTGCCACCAGAGGGCATAGCAGTGGGAGACTTGTAGGTTACCTGTACAGGTGTGCCTGGCCCAGTATAAAAGACAGACCACCAGGTGTGAGCCTCACTCTGGAGTTAGCAAATAAAGGACTAAGGTCACTATAGTTCAAGTACAACAATTACCTCGTGGAGTCATTATTAGAGCATATAAGGACACAACAGAAAGCACCTCTGATAATGCAACAATCCCTCAGAACTACACTGGAGTGTCAGTGAGGCTTTTTGTTCTCAATTCTCCAGAGTGGGATTTAAACTCTGACTCAGAGGCGAGAGTGACAAAGTCTGGTTTGCCGCACGCTCATTCCGCTGACTGTGCTTGGTTTCTGCATGCTCTCAGCGATGAGACCCGAGGTGCTCAACGCCATCCCAGATGCTCTTCCTCCACTCTTGGACCAGGGATCTCCAATTGCCGGTGGGGATGTTATACTTCATCAAGGAGGATTTGAGGGTGTCCTTGAATCATTTCTTCTGCCCACCTGGAGCTCGTTTGCTGTATAGGAGTTCCGAGTAGAGTGCTTGCTTAGGGAACATAAGAACATAATAAATAGGAGCAGAAGTAGGCCACTTGGGCCCTCAAGCCTGCTCCGCCATTCAATAAGATCATGGCTGATCTGATCATGGACTCAACTCCACTTCGCTGCCTCCTCCCCATAACCCTTTACTCCCTTATCGCTCAAAAATCTGTTTATCTCCGCCTGAAATATATTCAATGACCCAGCCTCCATAGCTCTCTGGGGCAGAGAATTCCATAGATTACAACCCACTCAGAGAAGAAATTTCTCATCATCTCAGTTCTTTTCAGATTTTTTGTGTCCTCCTCACAATTTGCTTTCCCACCCATCTTTGTGTCATCAGCAAACTTGGCTACATTACACACGGTCCCTTCATCCACGTCATTAATATAGATTGTAAATAGTTGAGGACCCAGCACTGATCCCTGCGGCACCCTACTAGTCACTGTTTGCCAACCGGAAAATGACCCATTTTTCCTAACTTTCTTTTCTGTTAGTTAGCCAATCCTCTATCCATGCTAATATATTACACCAAACCCCGTGAGATTTTATCTTGTACAGTAACCTCTTATGTGGTAGCTTATCGAATGCCTTCTGGAAATCCAAATACACCACATTCACTGGTTCCCCCTGATCCACCCTGCTCGTTACATCCTCAAAGAACTCCAGCAAGTTTATCAAACATGATTTCCCTTTCATAAATCCATGCTGACTCTGCTTGATTGAATTATGCTTTTCCAAATGTCCCGCTACTGCTTCCTTAATAATGGACTCCAGCATTTTCCCAACGACAGATGTTAGGCTAACTGGCCTATAATTTCCTGCTTTTTGTCTACATCCTTTTTAAATAGGGGCATTACATTTGCGGTTTTCCAATCTTCTGGGTCCGCCCCAGAATCCAGGGAATTTTGGTAGATTACAACCAATGCATTCACTATCTCTGCAGCCACTTCTCTTAAGACCATAGGTGGATGAATTAACTGCACAGATAGCTGTTAACGGATATGATGTAATTGGGAGAACGGAGACATGGCTCCAGGGTGACCAAGGCTGGGAACTCAACATCCAGGGGTATTCAATATTCAGGAAGGATAGACAGAAAAGAAAAGGAGGTGGGGTAGCATTACTGGTTAAAGAGGAGATTAACACAATAGTAAAGAAGGACATTAGCTTGGATGATGTGGAATCTGTATGGGTAGAGCTGCAGAACACCAAAGAGCAAAAAACGCTCGTGGGAGTTGTGTACAGACCACCAAACAGTAATAGTGAGGTTGGGTATGGCATCAAACAGGAAATTAGGGATGCGTGCAATAAAGGTACAGCAGTTATCATGGGTGACTTTAATCTACGTATAGATTGGGCTAACCAAACTGGTAGCCATACGGTGGATGAGGATTTCCTGGAGTGTATAAGGGATGGTTTTCTAGATCAGTATGTCGAGGAACCAACTAGAGAGCTGGCCATCCTAGACTGGGTCTTGTGTAATGAGAGAGAATTAATTAGCAATCTTGCGTGAGGCCCCTTGGGGAAGACTGACCATAATATGGAGGAATTCTTTATTAAGAAGGAGAGTGACACAGTTAATTCAGAGACTAGGGTCCTGAACTTAAAAAAAGGTAACTTCGATGGTATGAGACGTGAATTGGCGAGGATAGACTGGCGAATGATACTTAAAGGGTTGACGGTGGACAGGCAATGGCAAACATTTAAAGATCACATGGATGAACTTCAACAATTGTACATCCCTGTCTGGCATAAAAATAAAACAAGGAAGGTGGCTCAATCATGGCTAACAAGGGAAATTAGGGAAATTAGGGGTGGCTCTGCTGCATAGGAGGGCAGGAAAAAGAGTGGGAGAGCTATAGTGATAGGGGATTCTATTGTAAGGGGAATAGATAGGCGTTTCTGCGACCGCAAACGAGACTCCAGGATGGTATGTTGCCTCCCTGGTGCAAGGGTCAAGGATGACTCGGAGCGGCTGCAGCGAATTCTGGAGGGAGAGGGTGAACAGCCAGCTGTCGTGGTATGTATCGGTACCAACAATACAGCCAAAAATCAGGATGAGGTCCTACAAGCTTAATTTAACGAGCTAGGAGTTAAATTAAAAAGTAGAACCTCAAAGGTAGTAATCTCAGGATTGCTACCAGTGCCACATGCTAGTCAGAGTAGGAATTGCAGGATAGCTCAGATGAATACATGGCTTGAGGAGTGGTGCAAGGAGGAGGGATTCAAATTCCTGGGACACGGGAACCGGTTCTGGGGGAGATGGGACCAGTACAAACCAGACGGTCTGCACCTGGGCAGGACCGGAACCAATGTCCTAGGGGGAGTGTTTGCTAGTGCTGTTGGGGAGGGTTTAAACTAAAAAGACAGGGGGATGGGAATCTACGCAGGGAGGCAGAGGCAAGTAAAAAGGGGGCAGAAGCAAAAGGTGGGAAGGAGAAAAGCAAGAGTGGAGGGCAGAGAAATCAAGGGCAAAAATCAAAAAGGGCCACATTACAACATAATTCTAAAAGGACAAAGAGTGTTAAAAAAAACAAGCCTGAAGAGTCTGAGTGTCAATGCGAGGAGCATTCGTAATGTGGATGAATTGACTGCGAAGATAGCTGTTAAGGATATGATGTAATTTGGATTACGGAGACATGGCTCCAAGATAACCAAGGCTGGGAACACAACATCCAGTGGTATTCAATACTCAGGAAGGACAGACAGGAAGGAAATGGAGGTGGGGTAGCTTTATTGATTAAAGAGGAGATTAACGCAATAGTAAGGAAGGACATTAGCGTGGATGATGTGGAATCTATATGGGTAGAGCTGCGAAACACCAAAGGGCAGAAAGCGTTAGTGGGAGTTGTGTACAGACCACCAAACAGTCGTAGGGAGGTTGGGGATTGCATCAAACAAGAAATTAGGGACGCGTGCAATAAGGGTACAGCAGTTATCATGGGTGACTTTAATCAGCATATTGATTGGGCTAACCAAACTGGTGGCAATATTGTGGAGGAGGATTACCTGGCGTGTATAAGGGATGGTTTTCTAGACCAATATGTCGAGGAACCAACTAGAGAGCAGACCATCCTAGACCGGGTCTTGTGTAATGAGAGAGGATTAATTAGCAATCTGGTCGTGCGGGGCCCCTTGGGGAAGAGTGACCATAATATGGTAGAATTCTTCATTAAGATGGAGAGTGACACAGTTAATTCAGAGACTCGGGTCCTGAACTTAAAGAAAGGAAACTTCGACGGTATGAGACGTGAATTGGCTAGGATAGACTGGAGAATGATACTTAAAGGGTTGACGGTGGATAGGCAATGGCAGACATTTAAATATCACATGGATGAACTATAATAATTGTACACCCCTGAGTGGCGTAAGAATAAAAAAGGGAAGATGGCTCAACCGTGGCTAACAAGGGAAATTAGGGAAAGTGTTAAATCCAAGGAAGAGGCATATAAATTGGTGAGAAAAAGCAGCAAACCTGAGGACTGTGAGAAATTTAGAATTCAGCAGCAGAGGATTTAATTAGGAGGGGGAAAATAAAGTATGAGAGTAAGCTTGCAGGGAACATAAAAACTGACTGCAAAAGCTTCTACAGATATATGAAGAGAAAAAGATTAGTGAAGACTAATGTAGGTCCCTTGCAGTCAGAATCAGGGCAATTCATAATGGGGAACAAGGAAATGGCAGGCCAAAATACTTTGGTTCTGTTTTCACTAAGGAAGACACAAATAACCTCCCGAAAATACTAGGGGACCGAGGATCTAGCGAGAAGGGGGAGCTGAGAGAAATCTTTATTAGTCAGAAAATGGTGTTAGGGAAATTGAAGGGACTGAAGGCCGATAAATCCCCAGGACCTGATAGTCTGCATTCCAGAGTACTTAAGGAAGTGGCCCTAGAAATAGTAGATGCATTGGTGGTCATTTTCCAACATTCCATGGACTCTGGTTCAGTCCCTATGGATTGGAGGGTAACTAATGTAACCCCACTTTTTTAAAAAGGAGGGAGAGAGAAAACAGGGAATTATAGAGCAGTTAGCCTGACATCAGTGGTGGGGAAAATGCTGGAATCAATTATTAAGGATGTAATAGCCCCGCATTTGGAAAGCAGTGACAGGATCGGTACAAGTCAGCATGGATTTATGAAAGGGAAATCATGCTTGACAAATCTTCTAGAATTTGTTGAGGGTGTATTAATAGAGTGGACAAGGGAGAACCAGTGGATGTGGTGCATTTGGACTTTCAAAAGGCTTTTGACAAGGTCCCACACAAGAGATTAGTGTGCAAAATTAAAGCACATGGTATTGGGGGTAATGTATTGATGTGGATAGAGAACTGGTTGGCAGACAGCAAGCAAAGAGTCGGAATAAATGGGTCCTTTTCAGAATGGCAGGCAGTGACTAGTGGGGTGCCGCAGGGCTCAGTGCTGGGACCCCAGCTATTTACAATATACATTAATGATTTAGACAAGGAATTGAATGTAATAGCTCCATGTTTGCAGATGACACTAAACTGGGTGGCAGTGCGAGCTGCGAGGAGGATGCTAGGAGGCTGCAGGGGGACTTGGACAGGTTCGGTGAGTGGGCAAATGCATGGCAGATGCAGCATAATGTGGATAAATGTGAGGTTATCCACTTTGGTGGCAAAAACAGGAAGGCAGATTATTATCTGAATGGTGACAGATTAGTAAAAGGGGAGCTGCAACAAGACCTGGGTGTCATGGTACATCAGTCATTGAAGGCAGGCATGCAGGTACAGCAGGCAGTAAAGAAAGCAAATGGCATGCTGGCCTTCATAGCAAGGGGATTTGCGTATAGGAGCAGGGAGGTCTTACTGCAGTTGTACAGGGTCTTGGTAAGGCCACACCTTGAATAGTGTGTGCAGTTTTGGTCTCCTAATCTGAGGAAGGACATTCTTGCTATTGAGGGAGTGCAGCGAAGGTTCACCAGATTGATTCCCGGAATGGCAGGAATGGCATATCAAGAAAGACTGGATCGACTAGGTTTATATTTACTGGAATTTAGAAGAATGAGAGGGGATCTCATAGAAACATATAAAATTCTGACGGGATTGGACAGGTTAGATGTAGGAAGAATGTTCCCGATGTTGGGGAAGTCTAGAACCAGGGGTCATAGTCTAATGATAAGGGGTAAGCCATTTAGGACCGAGATGAGGAGAAACGTCTTCACTCAGAGAATTGTGAACCTGTGCAATTCTCTACCACAGAAAGTTGTTGAGGACAGTTCGTCAGATATATTCAAAAGGGAGTTAAATGTGGCCCTTATGGCTAAAGGGATCAAGAGGTATGAAGAGAAAGCAGGAATGGGGTACTGAAGATGCATGATCAGCCATGCATTTAATGGTGGTGCAGGCTCGAAGGGCCGAATGGCCTACTCCTGTACCTACTTTCTATGTTTCTATGTTTAAAACCAAGGAAGAGGCATATAAATTGGCCAGAAAAAGCAGCAAACCTGAGGACTGGGAGAAATTTAGAATTCAGCAGAGGAGGACAAAGGGTTTAATTAGGAGGGGGAAAATAGAGTATGAAAGGAAGCTTGCAAGGAACATAAAAACTGACTGCAAAAGCTTCTCTAGATATGTGAAGAGAAAAAGATTAGTGAAGACCAACGTAGGTCCTTTGCAGTCCGAATCAGGTGAATTTATAATGAGGAACAAAGAAATGGCAGACCAATTGAACAAATACTTTGGTTCTGTCTTCACGAAGGAAGACATAAATAACCTTCCGGAAATACGAGGAGACCGAGGGTCTAGTGAGAAGGAAGAACTGAAGGAAATCCTTATTAGATGGGAAATTGTGTTTGGGAAATTGATGGGATTGAAGGCAGATAAATTCCCAGGGTCTGATAGGCTGCATCCCAGAGTACTTAAGGAAGTAGCCCTAGAAATAGTGGATGCATTGGTGATCATTTTCCAACAGTCTATCAACTCTGGATCAGTTCCTATGGACTGGATGGTAGCTAATGTAACACCACTTTGTAAAAAAGGAGGGAGTGAAAATGGGCAATTATAGACCAGTTAGCCTGACATCAGTAGTGTGGAAAATGTTGGAATCAATTATTAAAGATGAAATAGCAACGCATTTGGAAAGCAGTGACAGGATCGGTCCAAGTCAGGATGGATTTATGAAAGGGAAATCATGCTTGACAAATCTTCTCGAATTTTTTGAGGATGTAACTAGTAAAGTGGACAAGGGAGAACCAGTGGATGTGGTGTAGTTGGACTTTCAAAATGCTTTTGACAAGGTCCCACACAAGAGATTAGTGTGTAAAATTAAAGCACATGTTATTTGGGTTAATGTACTGTCGTGGATAGAGAACTGGTTGGCAGACAGGAAGCAGAGAGTCGGAATAAACGGGTCCTTTTCAGAATGGTAGGCAGTGACCAGTGGGGTGCTGCAGGGTTCAGTGCTGGGACCCCAGCTATTTACAATATACATCAATGATTTAGATGAAAGAATTGAGTGTAATATCTCCAAGTTTGCAGATGACACTAAGCTGGGTGGAGGTATGAGCTGCGAGGAGGATGCTAAGAGGCTGCAGGGTGACTTAGACAAGTTAGGTGAGTGGGCAAATGCATGGCAGATGCAGTATAATGTGGATAAATGTAAGGTTATCCACTTTGATGGCAAAAACAGGAAGGCAGAATATTATCTGAATGGCGGCAGATTAGGAAAAGGGGAGGTTCAACGAGATGTGGGTGTCATGGTACATCAGTCATTGAAAGTTTGCATGCAGGTATAGCAGGCGGTGAAGATGGCAAATGGTATGTTGGCCTTCATAGCTAGCGGATTTGAGTATAGGAGCAGGGAGGTCTTACAGGGCCTTGGTGAGGCCTCACCTAGAATATTGTGTTTAGTTTTGGTCTCCTAATCTGAGGAAGGATGTTCTTGCTATTGAGGGAGTGCAGCAAAGGTTCACCAGACTGATTCCTGGGATGGCAGGACTAACATATGAGGAGAGACTGGATCGACTCGGCCTGTATTCACTGGAGTTTAGAAGGATGAGAGGGGATCTCATAGAAACATATAAAATTCTGACGGGACTGGACAGGTTAGATGCAGGAAGAATGTTCCCGATGTTAGGGAAGTCCAGAACCAGGGGACACAGTCTAAGGATAAGGGGTAAGCCAG
Source organism: Pristiophorus japonicus (assembly GCF_044704955.1). NCBI lineage: Eukaryota > Metazoa > Chordata > Chondrichthyes > Pristiophoridae > Pristiophorus > Pristiophorus japonicus. The sequence continues at coordinate 176,987,154 of NC_091978.1, read as the reverse complement.
TTAGGACTGAGATGAGGAGAAACTTCTTCACTCAGAGAGTTGTTAATCTGTGGAATTCTCTACCGCAGAGAGTTGTTGATGCCAGTTCATTGGATATATTCAAGAGGGAGTTAGATATGGCCCTTACGGCTCAAGGGATCAAGGGGTATGGAGAGAAAGCAGGAAAGGGGTACTGAGGTGAATGACCAGCCATGATCTTATTGAATGTTGGTGCAGACTCGAAGGACCGAATGGCCTACTCCTGCACCTATTTTCTATGTTTCTATGTTTCTATGTACATTTCTGCTCAAAACCGACATTACTTTATGCACAGTACTGGCCATAACTTCTTTGTTCTGCAAAATCTGCTGTGTCGCTGGTGGACATCAATGCCTGGGCTATCATTATGGCTTTACTCAGATCCGGAGTTTCTACAGTCAACAGTTTGCGAAGGATTGTCTCATGTCCGATGCCCAGTACAAAAAAGTTTCTGAGGATTTGTTCTAGGAATCCTTCAAACTCACAATGTCCTGCGAGGCGCCTTAGTTCGGCAAAGTAGCTGGTCACTTACTGACCCTCCAATCGTTGACACGTGTAGAACCGATACCTCGCCATCAAAATGCTTTCCTTCGGGTTTAGGTGCTCCCAGACAAGCGTACACAATTCTTCATAGGATTTCTCTGTTGGTTTTGCCGGGGCCAGGAGATTCTTTATGAGGCCATAGATTGTTGCCCCACTGACAGTTAGGAAGATCGCCCTTCGTTTGGTGGCGTTCTCATCCCCTTCCAGCTCGTTGGCCACAAAGTATTGATCGAGTCTCTCCACAAAGGCTTCCCAATCGTCCCCTTCTGAGAACTTCTCCAGGATGCCGACTGTTCGTTACCTCGTCACCAATTGTTACGCTCATAATAAACGGTGAGACTGTGTACTGTGCGTCATGAGCAAGTGTGACCTTAACTCCTTTATTATAATTCCAGAGTGCAGGTACCTCGTGGGTGGCCCGCTTATATACTGTGCTCCAAGGGATGCTGGGATCACTTGGGACTCCAATAGGTGGGCCCTCTGGTGGTCAGGTGTAATGCAAGTTACAAATGGTTAAATAGATAACAAAAACCACGTGCGTGAAACGACTTTAGCAGGCTCTCCATGGAAAATTGCCGCGGCCGAACAAATCCCGAACGGGCATCTGTTATAGATGAACAGACCTTTGTGCGTGTTGATGCAGGTGAGGCCTTTCAAACATTCCTCCAGCTCCTGCGTCATGTAGGCCGAGGTCAGGTCCAACTTGGTGAACATCTTCCCTCCTGCCAGCGTCGCAAATAGCTCGTCTGCTTTGGGTAGCAGGTACTGGTCCTGTCGCAAAAAATGGTTCATCGTTACTTTATAGTCCCCACAAATTCTGACCGTGCTGTCGCCTTTGAATACCGGGACAATGGGACTGGCCCACTCATTGAACTCCACCGGCACGATGATGCCTTCTCGCTGCAGCCAGTGCAGCTCAATTTCCACTATCTCTTGCATCATATACGATACCGCCCGTGCCTTGTAATGGATGGGTCGTGTACGGGGAATCAAGTGGATCTGCACCTTCTCCCCCGAGAAATTTCCAATGCCTGGCTCGAACAACAATGGGAATCTGCTCAGAACCTGGGCACATGAGGCGTTGTTGACGGACGAAAACGCTCGGATGTTGTCCCAGTTCCAGCAGATTTTTCCCAGCCAGCTTCTGCCAAACAGTGTGGGGCCATCCCCTGGCACAATCCATAGCGGGAGACTTTTACTGCTGCACTGCCAATAACAAGGATCAGCTCTTTGGTGTAAGTTCTTAGCTTGGTGTGAATGGGGCTAAGCTTGGGCCTGTGAGCCTTGTTGCTCCACAGCCTATCGAAGGCCTTTTTGCTCATGATAGACTGACTCGCACCCGTGTCCAGTTCCATGGATACTGGAATTCCGTTCAGTTCAACTTTTAACATGATCGGTGGACATTATGTGTGTACCCCGTACACTTCTGCCTCCTTGGTTCGAGTCTCTAGTTCAGCCTGATCCATCATGGAACGATCTTCCTCTGCAATGCGGTGGTTTGCAGGATTTGTAGCTCGTCTGCACATTCACTGGAGGTGTCCCATTGTTCTGCAGCCTTTACACGCATAGTGTTTGTAACGGCATTGATGGACCCGATGATCACCTCCACAGCGCCAACAAGGTGTTAACTGCCTCACATTAACGCTTGATGGCGGACTCTGGATCATCTGGTACATTCTGCCATATGCATTCCTGCTTGAAAACGACGTGACTTTGTGTACAGTACTGGCCGAAACCTCTTTATGCTGCAAAATTTGTTTGGTGTTATCGCTAGTGGACATAAATGCCTGGGCTATCGTTATGGCTTTGCTCAGATTCGGTGTTTCAACAGTCAATAGTTTGCGAAGGATAACCTCATGGCCAATGCCAAGCACAAAAAAACATCTCAGCACTTGTTCAAGGAATCCATCGAATTCGCAATGTCCTGCAAGGCACCTTAGTTCGGCGACGTAGCTCGCCATTTCCTGGCCTTCCGACCGTTGTCACGTGTAGAACCGATACCTCGCCATCAAAACGCTTTACTTCTGATTTAGGTCCTCCTGGACCAGCGCACACAATTCTTCATAGGATTTGGTTGTTCGTTTCACCAGAGCTAGAAGATTCTTCATGAGGCCATAGGTTGTTGCCCAACAGACGGTGAGAAGGATCGCCCTTCGTTTGGCAGCGTTCTCGTCCCCTTCCAGCTTGTTGGCCACGAAGTATTGTTTGAGTTGCTCCACGAAGGCCTCCCAATTGTCCCCATCTGAGAATTTCTCCAGGATGCCAACAGTTCTTTGCATTTTCGCGTGGTTGTTCGTTGCCTCGTCGCCAATTGTTATGCTCATAATAAAGGATGAAACTGAGTACTGTATGCAATGAGTAAGTGTGACCTTAGCTCCGTTAATTAAACTCCAGAGTGCAGGTACAAGGTGGAAGGCCTGCTTATATACAGTGCTCCCAAGGGATGCTGGGATCCCTTGGGACTCCAACAGGTAGGCCCTCTGGTGGTGGTGTGATACAGGTTGCCAAGGGTTACATACATAACAGACAACCTGAAAGCCTCCCTGATAAAGTGCGGCACCCCACTGACACCTGGGAGTTCTTGCCAAAGACCGCCCTGAGTGGAGGAAGTGCATGTATATTATAATGTATATAAAGAATGTATATTATAAATAGCTGGGGTCCCAGCACTGAACCCTGCGGCACCCCCTGGTCACTGCCTGCCATTCTGAAAAGGACCCGTTTATTCCGACTCTCTGCTTCCTGTCTGCCAACCAGTTTTTTATCCACGTCAATACATTACCCCCAATACCATGTGCTTTAATTTTGCACAATAATCTCTTGTGTGGGACCTTGTCAAAGCCTTTTGAAAGTCCAAATACACCACATCCACTGGTTCTCCCTTGTCCACTCTACTAGTTACATCCTCAAAAAATGTTAGAAGATTTGTCAAGCATGATTTCCCTTTCGTAAATCCATGCTGACTTGGACCGATCCTGTCACTGCTTTCCAAATGTGCTGCTATTTCATCCTTAATAATTGATTCCAACATTTTCCCCACTACCGATGCCAGGCTAACCAGTCTATAATTCACTGTTTTCGCTCTCCCTCCGTTTTTAAAAAGTGGTGTTCCATTAGCTACCCTCCAATCCATAGGAACTAATCCAAAGTCAATAGAATGGTGGAAGATAATGGCCAATGCATTCACTATTTCTAGGGCCACTTCCTTAAGTACTCTGGGATGCAGCCTATCAGACCCTGGGGATTTATCGGCCTTCAATCCCATCAATTTCCCTATCACAATTTCCTTACTAATAAGGATTTCCTTCATTTCCTCCTTTTCACTAGACCCTCAAACCCCTAGTATTTCCGGAAGGTTATTTGTGTCTTCCTTAGTGAAGACAGATCCAAAATATTTGTTACATTGGTTTGCCATTTCTTTGTTCCTCATTATAAATTCACCTGATTCTGACTGCAAAGGACCTACGTTGGTCTTCACTAATCTTTTTCTCTTCACATATCTATAGAAGCTTTTGCAGTCAGTTTTTATGTTTCCTGCAAGCTTCCTTTCATACTCTATTTTCCCCCTCCTAATTAGACCCTTTATCCTCCTTTGTTGGTTCTAAATTTCTCCCAGTCCTCAGGTTTTTTCCTGCTTGTTTCCTCTGTCCTTCAAACTCACTTTCTACATTTTTGCTTTTTAATTACAGCTTTACTCCCCTCCCTACTGAATATATTCTCAGGATCCCATCCCCCTGCCAAGCTAGTTCAAAATCCCTCCAACAGCACTAGCAAACCCTCCCCCCCCCCCTCCCCCCGCCCCCCATGAGGATATTGATCCTGGCTCTGTTGAGGTGCAACCCGTCCGGCTTATACGGGTCCCTCCTTCTCCAGAAGCGGTCCCAATGCCTCAGGAATCTAAAGCCCTCCCTCCTGCACCATCTCTCCAGACACCCATTCATGTGCTCTATCCTCCTATTTCTGTACTCACTAGCTCGTGGCACCGGGAGTAATCCGGATATTACTACCTTTGAGGCCCTGGTTTTTAATCTCTCTTCTTGCTCCCTAAACTCTGCCTGCAGGATCTCATCCCTCTTTCTAGCTATGTCATTGGTCCCAATATAGACCACGATCTCTGGCTGTTCACCCTCTCCCCCCAGAATGCCCTGCAGCCACTCGGTGACATCCTTGACCATGGCACCAGGGAGGCAACATACCATCCTGGAGTCACATCTGCAGCTGCAGAAATGCCTGTCTGTATTCCCTTGACTATTGAATCCCCTACCACTATAGATCTTCCATTCTTCCTCTGCCCCCCCCCCACTGTGCAGCTGAGCCACCCGTGGTGCCGTGGATTTGGCTCTGGCTGCACTCCCCAGAGCCACCATCGTCCTCACCGGTATTCGGTAACGGTTGGAGAGCGAGATGGACTCAGGGGACTCCTGCACTAGCTGCCTAGTCCTCTTCTTCTGTCTGGCGGTCACCCATCCCTCTCTGCCTACACACTCTTAAGCTGCGGGGTGACCATCTCTAGAAACCTGCTATCCACGTAGCTCTCAGTATCGTGGATGCACCGCAGTGCCTCCAGCCGCCGCTCAAGCTCCAAAACACGGAGACATCTCCTGCACACATGGTCATCCCGGCTGCGCGAAGCATCCAGGATTTCTCACATGCCACAGGATGTGCAATCCACGAGCCTGAGCTGCCCTGCCATCCCTTTAGTTCGACTCGGAACTATCAAGTAGAACTAAACCCTGTAGCAAAACACACCCAGTCGCTACTCAGCAAACAACTGATTTAATTAATTTGTTTTCTTTAGATAATAAATATCACTTATCTATTTAATTGCAGTTCCTAACTTACACCAATGCCCAAGGTTTTTAAAAAAAGGAAGAAAAATATTTACCAAACAGCCAATCACTTACCTGCTTGGCTGTGACATCACACTTCGATTTCGAATCTTTTACTTTTTGTCTCTTACTCTTATCACTGCTGCAGATAGCTCCTCCCAACTGCTGCACCTCCCGATCTCCGGCTCCTCCTGAACTTCGGCTCCTCCCAATCTCCGGCTCCTCCTGAACTTCGGTTCCTCCTGAACTTCGGCTCCTCCCAATCTCTGGCTCCTCCCAACTGCTGCTCCTGCCGATCTCCGGCTCCTCCCGATCTCCGGCTCCTCCCGATCTCCGGCACCTCCCGATCTCCGGCTCCTCCCGAACTCCGGCACCTCCCGATCTCCAGCTCTCCCGATCTCCGGCTCCTCCCAATCTCCGGCTCCTCCCCAACTTAGGCTCCTCCCGATCTCCGGCTCCTCCCGATCTTAGGCTCTTCCCGAACTGAGGCTACTCCTGAACTCGGGCTCCTCCTGATCTTTGGCTCCTCCCGATCTCCAGCTCTCCCAATCTCTGGCACCTCCCGATCTCAAGCTCTCCCAATCTCCGGCTACTCCCGATCTGCTCCATCGAACTCCGGCTCCTCCCGATCTCAGGCTCCTCCCGATCTCCGGCTCATCCTGATCTCCGGCTACTCCCGATCTCAGGCTCCTCCCAATCTCCGGCTCCTCCCGATCTGCTCCATCGAACTCCGGTTCCTTCCGATCTCCAGCTCCGCCCGAACTCCGGCTCCTCCTGAACTGCCGCCACCCTTTAGTAGTCCCGCACCCGCTCAGGTTTCACGATGCTGGCCGCTTCTTTCAGAGTTTCGTGTCAGGCATGCAGATGATGTGGCCCGCCTAACAGAGCTGCTCGAGTGTGGTCAGTGCTTCGATGCTGGGGATGTTGGCCTGAGCAAGAACACTGACATTGGTGTGTCTATCCTCCCAGTGGATTTGCAGGATCTTGCGGAGGCAGCGCTGGTGGTACTTCTCCAGCATTTTGAGGTGTCTACTGTCTATAGTCCACATCTTTGAGCATTATAGGAGGGCGAGTATCACTGCTAATCTGTAGACTATAAGCTTGGTGCCAGATTTGTGGTCCTGGTCTTCAAACACTGGAGGCAGTGTTGGGCTTCATTATCGATGTCTGCTCTTGCTGATAGTAGGCTCCTGAGGTATAGAAAATGGCCCAAATTGTCCAAGGCCGCACAGTGGATTTTGATGACCGGCGGGGTCAGGTTGGTGGAGGACCTATTTCTTGCAGATGTTTAGTGTATGGCCCATGCTTTCATACACCTCAGTGAAGATGTTGACGATGGCTTGGAGTTCGGCCTCCAGTGTTCGCAGACGCAAGCGTCATCCACATACTGTAATTCGAAGACAGAGGACACTTAGGCAAGTGGGAGAAGCTACAGTTAATCTTAATTTGATTCTCAGGACCATTGTGAACATCTGCAGAGTTGAGAGTGCTACGACCCAGTCAAGGTGTCAGCTTTGGCTCAAGAGCATTCTCAACTCTTGAGTCATAAAGATCTGCGCGAAGGATGCAACTATAATTCAAGACCCACTCCAGGGACTTGAGTATAACATATAGGCTGATACTTCAGTGCAGTGCTAAGAGAGTGCTGTCCTTTAGACTAGACTTTAAATTGAGGTCCCATCTTCCCTCTCAGGTGGACATAACGGATTCCACTGCAATATTTGAAGAGAAGTTAGTGCTCCCAGAGATCTGGCGAATGTGTAGCCCTCAACTAATATCACTAAAACAGATTATTTGATCAGTTATTTCATCACTGCTTGTGGCATCTTGCTTTGCACAAAATATCTGCTGCATTCCCTGCATTATAACAATCACCGTACTTCAAAATAGATAGGGGCCAAAATTGCCCATTTCCTTAAGGCCTGTTACCACCGCAAATCGGTGGCCACGCTGTGGAGTGGGGTGGCCACCGACTTTTGGTGGAATGGCTGCTGCTTGCCCAATTGTCCTCCCGAGTTTTCCCGGTGGTGTCCCAATCCCCCCTTACCGCTCCGCTGCTGCCGATCGGTGTTAAGCACGTCATCACCGTGCGCACCACTGATCTAACCCCCTGACGGCGACATTCCCCTCAGATAATCTTCGGTCTGCCCGGCGATGCCAAAACAACCTTTCCCCCGGTGGTCCAGTGAGGCTGTGGCCCTTTACAGCGGTGCTGCAGCTTCCCTGAAAGGGGAGGGCTCACTGCCGCTGCCGCTATGTTGTCGGCCAACTGCTATATCGGCCGGACAAAAATGCTCCTAGGTTCGGCCGGGCTGCCAACAGGCAGCGTGGCACTCCCTCTTGGGTGCCAGGCTGCTGGCCCGGCCAAAACCCTCCCTGGTAGCCCAGTGGGCCAAAGTTTTAAAAGCGCGGAGGCTCTCCACTTTAAGTAAAGGGGAGAGACATGGTGACGCGGCGCCGTGATGACATCATCGCGGCGGTGATTCCGCACCCGCCCCCAACCTCCACCCCTCAGTTGCTGTCACCTCTGCGTTTTTGCCCCTTAGATGTAGTCACCGACCCCATTATGATCGATTTCCGGATCAAAACAAAAATAAACAAAGCGCAATTTCGCGAAAGAGTCGACCTATACTACAGCTGCAGTAAAAACCACCAAAACGGGACGCATGCGACCTATTTTGTGTGGGGAGCAATTTGTACCCCATAATTTGTTACGAAGCAAGACCTCAGATAAGATGTTAAACTCAGGTCCTATTCACTTGTTCCAGTACTCGGGGCAGGTCTGCACTTGGGATGCGATTATGGTTGACAAGCCTACAGGATTGTCCTGGAGTCTACACGAAATAAGGTTTAATATCCTGGAAACTGCTGTGAATAACCCAGGGGCGACAACACTATCAACACTATCTACCTGACAATGTGGAAAATTGCCCATGTATGTTCTGTCCACGAAAAGCAGGACAAAGCCAATCCAGCCACTTACCGCCCTATCAGCCGACTCTCAATCATCAGCAAAGAGATGGAAAGTGTCATTGACAGTGCTATCAAGCAACACTTACTTACCAGTAATCTGATCACTGATGCTCAGTTTGGGTTCCACCAGGACCACTCGGCTCCAATCTCATTACAGCCTTGGTCCAAACGGACAAAGGAGCTGAGCTCCAGAGGTAAGGTGAGAGTGACTGTCCTTGATATCAAGGCAGCATTTGACCGAGTGTTACATCATGGAGCCTTAGTAAAATTGAATTCAATGGGGATCAAGGGGAAAACTCTCCACTGGCTATAGTCATACCTAGCACAAAGGAAGATGATTGTGGTTGTTGGAGGTCAATCATTCCAGCCCCCGGTCATCGCTGCAGGAGTTCCTCAAGGCAATGTCCTAGGCCTAACGATCTTCAGCTGCTTCATCAATGACCTTCCCTCCATCATAAGGTCAGAAATGGGGATGTTCGCTGATATAGCACAGTGTTCAGTTCCATTCAGAACTCTTCAGATAATGAAGCAGTTTGTGCCCACGTGCAACAAGACCTGAACAACATTCAGGCTTGGGCTGATAATTGGTAAGTAACATTCAGGCCAAACAAGTGCCAGGCAATGATTAACTCTAACAAGTGAGATTCTAACCACCACCCCTTTGCATTCAATGGCATTAACAACATCGAATCCCCCTCCATCAACATTCTTGGGATCACCGTTGATCAGAAACTTAACTGGACCAGCCACATAAATACTGTGGCTACAAGAGCAGGTCAGAGGCTGTGTATTCTGCAGTGAGTGACTCACCTCCTGACTCCCCAAAGCCTTTTCACCATCTACAAGGCACAAATCAGAAGTGTGATGGAATACTCTCCACTTGCCTGGATGGGTGCAGTTTCAACAGCACTCAAGAAGCTCGACACCATCCAGAACAAAGCAGCCCGCTTGAACAGCACCCCATCCACTACCTTCAACATTCACTCCCTCCACCGAGGCATACCGTAGCATCGTGTATCATCTACAAGATGCACTGCAACAACTCTCCAAGGCTTCTTCGACAACTCCTTCCAAACCTGTGACCTCTATCATCTAGAAGGACAAGGGTAGCAGGCGCATGGGAGCACCAGCATCTTCAAATACCCCTCGAAGTCACACATTTGACTTGAAAATATATCGCCATTCCTTCATCGTTGCTGGGTCCAAATCCTGGAACTCCCTCCCTAATAGCACTGTGGGAGTACCTTCACCACACAGACTGCAGCGGTTCAAGAAGACAGCTCACCACCATCTTTTCAAGGGTAATTAGAGATGGGCAATAAATGCTGGCCTTGTCAGCGACACCCACATCCTGTGAATACAGAAACTGTGTGCTTTATTTTCTTTGAACACTTTTGTTTATTAGTTGTAACAGTATTGCAGATGGAAAAAAAGGTTATTTGATTGATGGGGCATTTGTAGGCAGGAGTATATGCCACAAAACATCTAGAAATATGTCCGACAAGAGTTGGCAACCTGAGACAGAACCGGGTCCATCAACCTGGGCAGATTGAAGCCGGGACAGGCACAGTACATTTCGGGCACACTTCACCTATCCTGCATACAGAGGAGAAAGGATTCAGAAAAAGTGGTCCCTCTATCTTTGCAGTACTAGTTAAGCATTACTGGGTCCTTGCATAGTAGAATATAATCAATAATTCTCAGAACTGTTTCTAAAATTATACCAGATGTAACCAATGTGAAAATCTACACAAATGTACTTTGTTGTGCTTATTAAATGTTTGAGTTAAAAAGTAAAACAAAAAAGAAAAAATATTCACCGACTGAAATTTTATTTTCAGGAAGAAGCTCTTCTGTTTTCATTCTCTTTAATATCCCACTATTTAATAACCTATTTTCCAGTAGTGAGTAAAGATTGCCACACCCAAATGCATCCAACCTTATTTTTTTTCTTCTCCCTTCAGTAATTATTGCTCTTGACCTTGCTCATTGTTATAAACACACAGATATAATTGTGTGCATTCATACAAATGGGTGTGACTCATTACTGACTCGGGTAACTAATAAAGAGCAACCATTGCACCCTCAGACAAACAGCAGATGACACACTGATAGGGGAGAGGAAGAGAAGGAGAGGAAAACTAGAGTAGAAAGAGAAAAAGAGAGAGAGAGAAGCATGCACACACATATGTTTGTGAGACGAGAGAGCAGTAGCAGCAGTTTTGTCAGGCTGGAGTAACACAAGTGCCTGAGACCAGCAAGTAGGTGGAGCCGACTTGAGTTTTGTCTCTTGACGATCATTTGGTCTGAACACTGACATATTCCTGAACCAACATCAATAACAACAACTTGTATTTATATAGCACCTTTAACATACTGAAACGTCCCAAAGCACTTCACAGGAGTATTATGAGATTAAAAAAACCAGTTGGACTTAAAATTATTCCTCAACTCTGTTATTAGCTACCGTCCCTTCTTAACTCCTAACTTCCTCATTTTTAACTTGTGTTCGCTGGCATTCAAAGTTTTCACAATAGATTGTCAATCTTCTTCATAATGTTGAAAACTTCAATTATATCACTGCAAAGTCTCCTTTTTTCCAAAGCCCAACTTCTTCAACCTTTTCCCATAAGTAAAATTCCTGATATTCAGATCATCTTTCTAGCTCACCTCTGTACTCTCCCAAGGGTAATAATAATCTTTCAATTGGATGATCAGAACTATAGACAGAACTCCAGATGGGGTCTGATGAACTCCTTACACAGCAATGCAACAACCTCTTCTGACTTTGTATTCTGTCCATCTGCTAATGCAACCCAGTGTCTTATTTGCCTTAAAACTAAATCGAAATACTGCGGATGCTGGAAATTTGAAATAAAATAGAAAATGCTGGAAATACACAGCAAATCAGCCTTCTGTGGAGAGAGAAACAGAGTTAGCCTCTGGAATTTTACTGGCGGTGAGAGGATGGGATCAGAGGCGGGTCAGCTGTGAAATTTGAAATGGTTAACAACGGGTCAGGACCCCGCTGTCAACCCGCCTCCATGCTAGTCTCCCAGGTGTCGAGTCTGTCAGTGCTGAACAGACCAGACACCAAGGGAGGCAATTTAGATTATTAAGAGCTTGTTAACATGTACTTAAAACTATTTTAAGCTCACCTTTAGATTGTAAGACTTCGCCAATGGCTTCCCTGCTGCTTGGGGATCACGTCAGGTAAGGAGGTCGGGAGTTGTGTCAGCATGAGATGATTTCTTAACGTGACAGCTGCAAATGGTCTATAAAAGCTCCCATTTTATAGTTGTTAATTTTCCAAGGTTAGAAGTTGTTTTTTACTGCATTTGGAAGACATTTTGAGCTCTATGCAGGTTGCAAGTGTTTGGAGCAAACTTTCTATCCAGTATCACCTCATTGAAACAATCTCTCTCGCCATTGACAGATCACTTCTGTCTTCTCCACCTCACCTGCCAACTATTCCATCAGCATCGATGCCCTTGAAACTATCTCACCTTGGTCCTCAGAATCCCACCATGATCATCTCCAACACCAGCATCTCCAGGCACACCAGCAGCACCAATTACAACAACAACCTTCTCCACAATCAATTGATGCTGCACAGGACACAGGGCATCAGCACCCGCCCACATTGCTGCCCGGAACGCCAAGGATGGCCTCACTATGGCCAGATTTACTTCACTTGACACAGCACACCCTGGCTGTCACATGATACGCCAGGTTGGCACCATCCCACAACAACACCATAAACAACGCCATAAAGCATCCCTACAATGCTCAAGCCATTCCTTTCACACTCATCGCCATTGCAGGGCATACCGTTATGTCTCACCATTCACTGCAACTCAACAAGCTACTTCCAAAGGTGCACACAAATCTGTGCAAGAATGCAAAGTGTTGAAAATAAAGATTTAAATGTTTGACAACACATTAACAGAAACTTTACATGAACATTATTTAAAATATTCAAGTGTGTTGTTGTAGGTATGCATGCACTAGGATGAGCATGAGGGTGAGTGTGAGTGGTGGCTAGTGAGATGGGGAAGTGATAATGTAGATAGAGAGAGAGGGATGGGTGAAGGTGCAAGGTAAGTTGGTATGAGTAAGGATGTGCAGGAGTAGGGTAGGGAAGGCAGATTGAAGGGGACATGATGAGTGGCACAGCAGCATGAGGTTGAGTGTGGCTTTGTAGTAACATTTCGTGATCTACTGAGATCATTGAAAGGTTTGCACCACTGCAGTCAGGTCCTACTGATCACATCCCTGCTTGTGCCCTCCTGTGCAATATGCAACCAGGCAGCATTGGTGTCCTGGGGTGGTCTCTGTTGCCCATTGGACTGGAAGAGAACCTCCCTGCATGCTGTGATTCCCTCCATATGCTTATGGAGGGAATCATGAGAGAGCCTGGGTGCAGCCATGCACCTTTGTGCAGTGCTTGTCAGTGTTTGCAGCACCTCAATACTGTCGAATACTGACAGCACAACCGTCAACATGAATGTGGACATGGTCCTTTTAAGGAAACCGGCTGAGGACGCGTCATCAAATGACGTCATTTAATTGGCCGGGAACCTCGCAGGGTTAACAAGCCCTATGAAGGTAAAATGACTTCAACAAAGCGGGACAGAAAAAAGATGGTGGCTACCGTGCTACCACCTCCCCTTTAAGGGTAGCTGGGGCGCCACAGCCATTGGTGGCATCGCCCACGCTGACCTCACGTCCCACGGGGCAATTTCCCCCGAGGGCCGCAAAGGGATCGGCACGGGGCAATAGGGGTTCGGCATGCACGCCGATCACGTCATTGCCGTGCGTGCACCGCACCAGTGCACTAATCAGAAAGCACAGCGCAAACCACTTTTCGCCCACCGAGCCCCGGGGGCAATTCCAAGGGGAGGTGGGGGGAGGGGGTGCGTTGCTCTAGCCGCCACGCCCGGGTGAAAACCCTTTAGCGCCCCGTTAGCGCCTCCCAGTGGGGCTAACAGGCCTTTCTGAGAGGGGCAGTTTCGACCCCTTCTAATCTCTAGTCTCGTCTAAACTACTTCTCTATTTTCGGCATCTGTCCCATTCCATTTGTGAATACTGTTATAGAGTGAAGCAATTTAATATTTCAGCAACTTCCCTGTCTTCAGTCATCACTTTCCTGCTGTCTATTCTCCGTCGTCAAACATCTCGCCGTGCCCTCGGCTTGCTTCTGGCATAATCCAAAAAGGTTTTCTGTTCCCCTTTCTGTTTGTGTGTGTATGTGTTATCATCATCATCTCCACACTTCACACCCTGTCTTTATAAATTTCCATATTCTTTTCCTTTTCTGACCATTTAAAGATTTTGTGCCCTTTCTCCTTTTTTCTGAAGCTTTACGAGCTGGCCTCGGAGGCCTGTCCCGCAACCTCCCTGGTGCCAGTGGGTGGCCTCCAGGCTGCTCGGTTTTCCATCACTTCGCGCCTGTTATGGGTGGAAAGTTGTCCGGCAGGATTTAAATGAGGCCCCGGAGTTAAACTAACCCGGGCCTTATTTCTGGCGCATTGGATGAGTTTCCAACACTACCCACCCACTCAAAACCCGCCTGGAGTTAAAATCAGCCTCTTGGTTCAATTACCTTGGTGGGGCTAAGGAGGCATTTCATTGAATTTTATCCATCGTCATTCTGGCTCTGGAGATTAACTGGTCTAGAAATTATAAGATCATAAGAACATAAGAAATAGGAGCAGGAGTAGGCCATTTGGCCCCTCGAGCCTGCTCCACCATTCAATAAGACCATGGCTGATGGCAATACATGTCCATGTCCTTTGTAAGTTACTTTAATGTATGCAGTACCAATTTCTTTTAACCTTGTTAATGCCTGTGTTGAAACAGTAAATAAAAAATGGCAAATAAACAGATTACATTTTTATCCGCTAATATCAGCAACAGGCAAGTTGCACAGTTTGATCAGCAGAATGGTTTATCTTGCTTCGTATTTTGTTACCTTCTTAAGGGCTGGAAATTCAGCAGGTTTCCGCAAATTTACCGCTGTTTTACCACTGTTTTAGGGTGGATAAAGCAATTTACCGCTGTTCTGCCGTTGTTTTTGGGCGGAAAGCGTGATGCACAAAATTTATCGCCGCGGCTGAAAATTCGCCAGTGGTCGTCCGCCAGTGGTACAAAATGCCGCCGCCCCTTTTTATTTAACCGTTTTTATGATGTCAATCTTTGTGCAATGCCACGCTATCACCATGGGTGGTAAATTCTCCAATACCATCATTTTTACCGCTGGCCAAAAATCCGGCCGTGAAAACTCAAGTCTTACCTGCTCGGATCCACGACGTACCCAGCGCTAATAACGCCATTTTGAAAAACGGAGCAGAAGTTCAGTGCATAAAAGGATTTTGAGAGAAGGCTGCATTTTGCACATGAGTTCATAGTTCATTTTAAGACTATTTGGGGCTATTTGAGCACACTGGAGGATATTTGAGGACATTTAAAATAATGTCCTCTGTACATTCCTCTGATAATAAATATCTCTGCCAATAATGCTGGCTATTTTTTCTATGCAGGAGAGCGCTGGAAGAAGACTTATTCAAGAGCATTATGAGCATAATCAAAGAACTCACAGACTTATGGGGAGGAGATCTTACCCCCAATGAGTTTTCAGGGAACAGCGCTCATACCTGCATCTGTCTGAGGCACAGTGCGTTAGAAGGCTGCGCATTCGAAAAGGGGTGGTCACAGAGAGAAATGCCAGCTCATGAAAGCAGACCTACAGCCTACAAGCAGGAGGAGGACTGCACTGCCCGTCGAGGTGAAAGTAACTGCGGCACTTGCCTTTTATGCCTCCAGCTCCTTTCAGGCATCAGCAGGGGACATATGCTTCATCTCGCAGTTCGCTACACATAGCTGCATTCGCCAGGTGACTACTGCCATGTATGCAGGCAGGATGGACTTTATAAACTTCCCAATGACCAGGGAGGTACAGAATGAGAGCGCTGTGGTTTTGCACAAATTGCTGGCTTCCCCAAGGTTCAGGCTGCCAGACTGTACGCACATCGCCCTGCGAGCACCTTTACACAATCCAGAGGTTTACCGAAACCGAAAGGGATTCCACTGCCTGAACATACAGATCGTCTGCGACCATACACAGCACTCATGGCAGTCAATGCCCAGTTTCCAGGGAGCATCCATGATGCTTTCAACTATTTTAGTTGTGCACTTTAAACAAATGCCCCCTGCAAGGGGGGGGTCACACTCCAAAATAAATTTTTTTCCAGTGCCTCTTTTTTTTTGCTGTTTTTTTTTGAGGGTACCAATACAAATGATACAAGTGCCCCCTGCCTAAAAGGGAGGGGCACTAAAACCGGCAAATTAAACAAATTAAACTTTAGACATAAAATCAAATTAAAATTTGGTTGCCGGGGCTGATGATGCACTCCAGTCCCTCCGGTGCCTACCTCTTGCAGAAGGCCGCGAGCGTACTGGTGGACACCGCGTGCTCCATCTCCAGGGACACCCTGGCTCGGATGTAACCGCGGAAGAGAGGCAGGCAGTCGGGCTGAACGACCTCCTCGACCACCCGCTGCCTGGACCGGATGATGGCCACCTTGGCCGTGCCCAGGAGCAGTCCTACGAGGAGGCCTTCCGACCTGCCCACTCCCCTCCGCACAGGGTGCCCAAAGATCAGGAGTGTGGGACTGAAGTACAACCAGAATTTGAGGAGCAGTCCCTTCAAATAATGGAAGAGGGGCTGCAACCTCCACACTCCATAAAAACATGGAACACGGACTCTTCCAGACTACAGAAATTGCAGGCGGCCTGGAAGTCGGTGAACTGACTTAAAAATTTATTGCACGGGACTGCTCCGTGCAACACCTTGCAGGTCAAGTCCCCAATAGACAGAGGGAGGACTCCCATGTAGAATGCACTCCATTGGGGACTCCCACCTTCTCCGGACAGCAAGATGGTGTGCCATGGTTTGTCCAGACGGCAGAGAAGGATGGCAATGTGGAGAGTGTGCAAGAGCAGCCCGTACTGAAAACTCCTCCGCGCAGAACTGAATCCATGATGTTTTCATCTTGCGTGAGAGCACTGTCCTGACCTATTTGAGCATCAGCCACAAGGCCACAGCTGGATACTGGGGGACAAAGGTTACGGCCTCGCCACCTGACTCATGACAGCACTCCGGAACCCTCAGACAAAAGCCGAGCATCGCTGCAATAACAGCCATATAGCCACATGCAATATCGTTGAAAAGACAATTTGAGTGTTCAAGCAGCGCATCCGATGCCTGGACCACTCTGGGGGCTCCCTGCAATATTACCCTCAGCAGGTCGCTGAGTTCATTGTGGTGTGCTGCATGCTACACAACTTAGCCATCATGAGAGGACAGGATTTGCCACTGGGGACTGCAGGACCACCTCAGGAGAGAGGGGAGGAGGAGGAGGAGGAACAGTACGACGAGCCTGGCAATGAACCCATGTCACCACCTCCACCACCATGACAGGGGAAGCCTCGTGGATCTTTCGCCACTGCAAAAGCCTTACGTCACCAGCTCATGAATCAATGCTTTGCTTGAACAGTGAAAGTTACATTTCACCTTTGCCTGCCCACTCTATCCCACCATATTGACTATTACAAATAAGACACTGCTCAAAAATGGTTAAGTTGAACAAAAGAATTTATAAAACATTGTTATATTTTTGAAATATTTTTCATTGTTGAAAACTTGATAAATTTTGAAAGTTAAATAAATGTCTTACTTCAAATAATTTTTAACACTTTTATGAAATAACCCAAACAAATAGCAACAAAACAACAACAACAACCTCCCCTGCACCAAACTATTTAACTGCGGCCACCTCTCCCACACCCCCCCCTTCTGATCTTAACCCCCTTTCCCCCCCTGCCCCTTGCTTCTTCCCCACGTTGGGAAGATGGTGTGTAGCAAGGCGCGCAGAGTGCTACAGTTGCTGGCGGAGAGACAATGGAGACGCCATGTGTGGATCCCCTGGAGAAGCTCGAGATATGGAAGGCCCGGCTTCCGAGCCGGAAGGCTCTTGTTCGGCCTTCCCACTCACAGGTGCTGTCGGTCTGTGTGGTATGACACTGGGGGCTGCAGTGCCAAAAGTCGAGACCATCAATTGCCGCAGGGCATTGACAGCCTCGTTGTTCTCCCAGACCGCAGCAACCTGCGACATGTCTGCAGATTGTACGCCGATGGTACCAGAAATGCCACCCAAGGCCTGGAGGAGCTCTCGACCCAGTTCGACGCTCTCCCTTGACAGTCCCACCATGTCCAGGTTTCTGTCTGTCTATCTTTCAGCAGACCGGCTTTGCCGACTCAACCTTCGCAGAGACGGCATATACGCGGTGCGTTGCTGCACACGACTTGGACCCGCTGCCTCGGTGGCGTCGAAGCCTGGAAATGTGGCTTCCTCCGAGGAAGTTGTGGCCGCAGCTAAAACATGTGCTGACTCCACCCCAAACACCTCCTCCACCACCACTGACAACACTCCCCCACCACCCCCCCGCCCACGCAACAGCTTGAGGATGTTGTTCCTCCCATTGGTCCTCAGCTTCATCTTTCTCTTCGACCCACACACGATGGGCTGAGGTGGAGGCATGTATGCGACGATGCGGCACCTCAGAATCCTCATCTGCAAAAAAGAAAACAACAGACGAGCGGTTAGCAGCAGGGGAGGGGACAGAGTGACATGAGTACGGTCACATAGCGCAGGCTTATTAGAAGGACCATCACTACTGCATTATATGTTGTTGAGAGACACTGCATGACATTACCTGAACCCGAGCCAGAGACACTACATGACATGACCCCAACTCAGCCCGGGGATTTTGCAGGACTTACCCTCAGTTCTGACCTTGGGATCAGCACCCGCACGGGTAGTTGATCTGCCATGGGCACCAATTAAGGCTGCCACGCTTTGCTCCAGGTTAGTCAGAGAATAAGTATTGGGTGGACCACCGCCTGTCTGTCGCTGTTTGCTCCAATTGTGTGCCAGCTTTTTCTTCAAAAATGACAATAGCAATGGTTACCAGAGTGCCATTCTGCTCTTGTAGCACACACAGATAGCCATCAAAGCACATAACATACTCTGTGCATTTAATACAGTCATTTGTTTAATGGCCCTGGAAGCTGCACGTGGAGAATGAGGAAGACATCGAAGTGCAGAATCATCTTTTAAGATCTCAGAAAGCCATCTTAATAATGTGTAAAGATCATTCATGGCAAATAAGGTGCAACACTAAGCCTACCTACAGCAACATGTATCAGATTTACAATGTAAGTAATCATGAATAAAAATATTACTTACTCTCAACGCCGCAATGGTCATTCCACCTGAAGCGGGAATTAAAGAGTTAAAACGTTTTAGTTTAGGAAGGCAAAAGCACAATTTGCTGATGTGGTGAAATTAGCAGGTGCAACTATAGGATAATGGTACAATTCTTGGTATTCAGAGCTAATGTCATAGGCCTAGGAAATGGCTTCCCATTGTTATTCAGAACTAAGAAATAGATTCCTGTTAATGGCAGGAGGCAGGATGCAGGATACATATGTTCATACCCAAGGAGGATGTGAAACAATTAGCAAAGTTAGAATTGAACAATCTGTAACAAAGCGAAAAAAATTGTCAGGCGGTAGAAAGACTGACCAATGATAATGTAAATGATGACTTTGCAAAGAATTCTGTATAAAAGAAGCAGCTCCTGAAGTGTTAGACCAGAACAGTTGGGAAGGCATCCAGTTAAAGAACTGGTGTAGACCGTGTCTCCCTTGATCAAACAATTAAACAATTCTTTTCTCCACAACAGGCCTGTGTTGAGTGTCTTTGTCATACTCCACATCAAATGGCGTAGTCTGGCAGGACGCACCCGGGCAAAAGACACACGGACACTTGCAGACCATCACAAGTGAATATATATTTTAAATACCGCTCATTAATCCGATGTAATCTGCCGCGAAACGTGTCGGTCGCCTGAGGTGTCCGAACTGGTGAGAAAGGTCTGAAATGGTGTAAAAGATTTGAGGGTAGTTAAGACGTCACAATAGTAATTATCAAAGTAGGATTGGCTTCGTAGATTTGTAATTGGAGACCCTAGGTTCGAGAAAACCAGGTTAAAGGGGACAACAAACCAATAGAGGGGTAGACATACCAAACATAGATGGTGTGAAAAGATATGCTAGATTAGGTGCTGAAAGGTTCGCTGAGTAGGTATTTTGCCGACGACCATAAAAAATTGAAATTTACTATGTTAAGTAATGGATGGGATCCCAAAGAAAACCCCGTAAAACAAAAATTATGTTGGGAGAAAGGCAAATAAACAGACAGCCAAAACAGGTTTGATGGTGGTCAGTCAATGTTTGCAATATAAGACCATAGCTAGGTCTTAATTAGAGGAATTGCGCAAATTAAGAATAGGAGATAGAGAGGGTAGATCTAAGAAGATTATAACACCAACACAGAAGCTTCAGCTTTTGTGCCAAGGACGAGAAAGATAAGCTTTGTTGAATGAAAGTGGTTGCGTGGAAGTCTTCTTGACTGTAGAATATTTGAGGTGGGAGTTAATGAATTTTTCATTTGTCTGAATGCTGGTCTTTTAAAAGAGAAATGGTGTATCTGTATGTTTGTTTTAGCTCCACCCACTTTTTTCAGACAGAGAGCTGAAAGTTTTTAACCTTTGTAGTGTAGTTCTAGATGTGGGAAGTTTAAGAAAATGTGAAGAAGTTGAATTGTGTACCTCGAATTGAATGACACTTTAAGTTAGAAACACAGATGTGGATTTATTTTGATGATAAGTTACAGAGCTAGGAAATGCACAAAGGATGGGTTTGTTTAACAGAAGATAAAACTTCAATTAAAAATGTGTGGCCCATTTTAAATCAATTAGAATCGTAAACAAAATGTTGCCTTTTCAATTTGGTTATTGCAGGCCAAGACGTCCAATTACTTGTGTAAAAAAAACACAATCATTGATTACATTGGGTTGAAAGATAATAAATTTAGTCTTATGAGTGAGATAAAGAAAGGAGAAGGGAAAACATAGAGTGTAATGTCCTTTTAAAAAAAGCCTGCCTGGGTTTCTTGAGGTTGCAGGCTGGGAAAACTCCGCCCTCGTTTCCTTTGTGTAGGATCTTACTTTAAATGACGTGAAACCTGTGTTGAGTGCCTTTGTCATACTCCACATCGCCACCTCTTCCTGCATTGCCGGAAGTCCCTGGGAATATCATCTGCTGTGGACACCTATCAGCAACAACAGTTCATAACCTCTTTACAACGGCTGGGGGGGTGGGGTTTACCTTCACACCTCCTGCTAAACTTCCCTCATCTACTCTCAATGGCAGGGACAAGTGCCTTATTGGCATCAAGACTAAATTTCCTCGACCGCTACCTGTTCAGATCGAGGTGCTGCATTTTCTCCTTTCTTTGAAAAATTGATGACTGAGAGCAGGGTGTACTGCGGATGCACGGGCGCACCCTGACCCTGACACCTGGCCAGAATCGCGGGAGCAAAAAAAAAAAAATCGGGGAAAAAAAAAAATCGTCGAAAAAATTTTACACATGCGCAGAAGGTCCGTTTCTTTTCAGCGCCCAAAAAGCCATCGTGCAAGGCCGATTTTACCACGACCACAACTGCCGGTCACCATTTGACCAATTTAGTGACCTTCCATCATAGCGGTATTTCAGCGGTAAAGAAAACCTCTATCCTCAAATACCGCCGAAAAAAACGGTGATAGCGGTATTTTACACATTTCCAGCCCCATGTATGTTTTAGCATCAGAATATCCCCAAATTGTCCCCAAATTTCTAATCTGGTGCTGCTGATTATTTTTAACAGAGCCAGGTTTTTAATTGTCATTTAAACAAATTGAACAAAATCTGTGTAGCTCTTTTTTTTCAGAACTTTTTCCCCCCAGGCTCCATGCTTGTACATACCTTCTATCCAGTACTGATGTCTTATCTTAGATCATATAGGATCTATTTATCTGCTAAGGCATCTGTTCATAAAGTGGAAATACGATTGAAATAAAGAATACAGAGAGAACAGAAAATGCATTGATCCTACATGTATTTGATGTAGTTAGACTACCCTCTAGTGGCTAGTGATAGAAACATAGAAAATAGGTGCAAGAGCAGGCCATTCGGCCCTTCGAGCCTACACCACCATTCAATATGATCATGGCTGATCATGCAACTTCAGTACCCCATTCCTGCTAACTCCCTTTTGAATATATCCAATAAACTGGACTCAACAACTTTCTGTGGTAGAGAATTCCTCAGGTTCACAATTCTCTGGATGAAAAAATTTCTCCTCATCTCGGTCCCAAATGGCTTACCCCTTATCCTTAGACTGTGACCCCTGGTTCTGGACTTCCCCAACATCGGGAACATTCTTCCCGCATCTAACCTGTCCAATCCCATCAGAATTTTATATGCTTCGATGAGATCCCCTCTCATCCTTCTAAATTCCAGTGAATATAAGCCTAGTTGATCCAGTCTTTCTTCATATGTCATCCTGCCATCCCGGGAATCAGTCTGGTGAACCTTCACTGCACTCCTTCAATAGTAAGAATGTCCTTCCTCAGATTAGAAGACCAAAACTGCACACACTATTCAAGGTGTGGTCTCACCAAGGCCCTGTACAACTGTAGTAAAATCTCCCTGCTCCAATACTCAAATCCCCTCGCTATGAAGGCCAACATACCATTTGCTTTTTTTACTGCCTGCTGTACCTGCATGCCTACTTTCAATGACTGATGTACCATGACACCCAGGTCTTGTTGCACCTCCCCTTTTACTAATCTGTCACCATTTAGATAATAGTCTGCCTTCCTGTTTTTGCCACCAAAGTGGATAACCTCACATTTATCCACATTATACTGCATCTGCCATGCATTTGTCCAAGTCATCCTGCAGCCTCTGAGCATCCTCCTCACAGCTCACACTGCCACCCAGCTTAGTGTCATCTGCAAACTTGGAGATATTACATTCAATTCCTTCGTCTAAATCATTAATATATATTGTAAATAGCTGAGGTCCCAGCATTGAACCTTGCAGTACCCCACTAGTCACTGCCTGCCATTCTGAAAAGGACCCATTTATTCCCACTCTTTGCTTCCTGTCTGCCAACCTGTTCACTATCCACGTCAATACATTACCCCCAATCCCATGTGTCTTAATTATGCACACTAATCTCTTGTGTGGGATACTGTCAAAGGCCTTTTGAAAGTCCAAATGCACCACATCCACTGGTTCTCCCTTATCCACTCTACTAGTTACACCCTCAAAAAATTCTGGAAGATTTGTCAAGCATGATTTCCCTTTCATAAATCCATGCTGACTTGGACCGATCCTGTCACTGCTTTCCAAATATGATGCTATTACATCTTTAATAAGTGATTCCAACATTTTCCCCACTACCGATGTCAGGCTAATCGGTCTATAATTCCCTGTTTTCTCACTCCCTCCTTTTTTAAAAAAGTGGGGTTACATTAGCTACCCACCAATCCATAGGAACTGATCCAGTGTCCATGGAATGTTGGAAAATAACCACCAATGCATCCAGTATTTCTAGGGCCACTTCCTTAAGTACTCTGGGATGCAGACTATCGGGCCCTGGGGATTTATCGGCCTTCAATCCCATCAATTTCCCTAACACCATTTCCTGACTAATAAGGATTTCCCTCAGTTCCTCCTTCTCGCTAGACCCTCGGTCCCCTAGTATTTTCGGGAGGTTATCCGTGTCCTCCTTAGCAATGTACATTATGGAAACAGAAAAAAGCTTTGTGAGATGTTCTGATAAGAATATGCAAACTCAACTTCACTGAAATGTGACCATGCCACTCTATTACCATCCTTTCAATATTTTGGCCCTATTTTTTTTTTCTCCCCTCTCCTCTCCTGACAATGCTGGGATATGGCTCCGTGTCGCTGGCAGTCCTCCAGAGTCTCACCCAAGTGACCATTCTTTGCATGTAAATCTTGGCAACGAATTTCGGCAAGTTATTCAACTGTGAGGAAATCATAGCCAAACCAAAATCTGTTCTCAGCCAGCCAACCAACAAACACGCATGCACACACTCACATGCATGCACACACATACTCATCATCATCATCATAGGCAGTCTCTCGGAATCGAGGAAGACTTGCTTCCACTCTTAGAATGAGTCATTAGGTGGCGGAACAGTCCAATACGAGAGCCACAGTCCCTGCCACAGGTGGGACAGACAGTTGTTGAGGGTAAGGGAGGGTGGGACAGGTGTGCCGCATGCTCTTTCCACTGCCTGCACTTGTTTACTGCATGAACTCGGTGATGAGACTTGAGGCGCTCAGCGCCCTCCCGGATGCACTTCCTCCACTTAGGGCAGTCTTTGGCGTCATGGAGCAGGTGAAGGCTGTTGATGAACTTTTGGGGGCATCTGAAACGGAGGACGACACTTCATAGACCCTCGCGGTTGACAGTGTCAAAGGCCTTTGTAAGGCCGAAGAAGGCCATGTATAAGGGCTGGCGCTGTTCCCTGCATTTTTCCTGCAGCTGTCGCGCTACAAAAATCATGTCCGTTGTGCCCCGTTGGGGACGATATCCGCACTGTGAATCCAGGAGGAGCTCCTCGGCCATAGGGAGAAGACAGTTGAGGAGGACTCTAGCGACAACTTTCCCAGTGGCTGATAACCAGGAGATTCCTCTGTAGTTGCCGCAGTCGGACTTGTCCCCCTTTTTTAAAGATGGTCACATCACTGCATCTCTGAGATCTCCCGGTATGCTCTCCTCCCTCCAGATGAGAGAGATGAGGACATATATCCGCGCCTACAGTGCCTCTATGCCATACTTTAGTGCCTCAGCAGGGATTCTATCCGCTCCTGTAGCCTTGTTGTTCTTGAGCTGTTTTATGGCTTTTCCTACCTCATGCAGTGTTGGGGTTTCACTGAGGTGGTGGCGGGTCGCATGCTGCGGGATGGAGTCGAGAACACTCGAGTCAAAGGCAGAGTCTCGATTGAGGAGATCTTTGAAGTGCTCCTTCCAGCGGGCCCTGACTGCCTTGGTGTCCTTGATGAGTGTTTCCGCATTCTTGGCCAGGAGTGGGGTGGGGCCTTGGGAGTTTGGACCATAGCTGGCCTTGACTACGATGAAGAATCCTCGCACATCATGGCTGTCGGCCAGTTGTTGTATTTCCTGTGCTTTCTCCATCCACCACCTGTTCTTTAGATCCCGGGTTTTTTGTTGGACTTCAGCCTTGAGCCGCCTGTAATGTTGCTTTGCTGCTCCCAAGTTGGTTTGTTGCTTAAGGCTCAGAAATGCCCTGTGCTTGCGATCTATTAATTCCTGGATCTCTTGATCATTCTCATCAAACCAGTCCTGGTGTTTCCTGGTTGAGTGACTGAGCGTCTCTTCACAGGCACTGGTTATCGAGGCCTGGAGAGCAGACCAAGCGCTGTGGGCATTCTGCGTCTCGGGGTCATCAAGTGTCGCCAGGTTAGCTGTGAGGCGCTGGCTGTATAGGGCTCTCTTAGCTGGGTCTTTAAGTGCCCCGGCATTGACTTTTTTGCGGCACTGCTTCTGCTGTCCCCTCCGTTTTGGGGCTATGTTGATGTTGATGCTGACAACTGCTGGATGGATCACCGCCTAATCTGATCCATCATCGACACACATACACACAGATACACACACATACACACAGATACAGATACACACACACAAACACATATACACATACACACACACACACACACACACATATACACACACATACACATACACACACACGCACTCACTCACTTCCCAGCAAAGATCATTGGCCCTGAAATTGCCCTGCATGTGCAAAATCCCGAACTTGCGATCTGTCAAGTTACGAATAAAAAAATGATCCACTATGACTTTCAAATCCTCATTTCCTGCAAAAATTTGGGTTAATTGCTCGCAAACTAAGCTGGAAAATTTTACTCTGGTGCAAAAAGGTGCAGGAGCTTGTTTGTACAACGTGAGGGGAGCTGGTGAGGATGAGAAAATTGCAATTTCAGGGGCCATAATAATTTTAAACAAACACCCAACAGAACCTACCAGGCAGCTGTAAAGGCTCTGTTTGAGGGTTGAGTATGTTTTAATCTTTTTGCTCATCTTGCAGAATCAATCTTCTCATTTCTACAAAACTGTACTGCCAGTTTTTAAAACTCTGTTGATCTACTTCCATTGACAAAAGGGTTTGGTCATCACAATTCTGAGTTGACAGGGTTTTGTGTTCCAAGAGTGAAGGCCAGCCAGTATTTATCGTGAGGCTATCAGGTTGCTCTGCTTAACTCCATGGTAGGCTGGTTTCCAATTGACCTATACCTTCCTTTAAAGCATATTAGTCAAACGGGGCTTTCTATGTTTCCTCATTGTCAAGTGAAAGGAGCACCGCCACATGTGATTCCAAGTACATTTATGCACAATGGCGTGCCCGTGGGATCTGTGATCCATTATGTTGCGTACAACTCCGCAGTGTGTACTCCTTAGCTACGCCGCCGACTGCAATTTCAGGGCCAATGTTATGATTGGCCTGGATGAGTGCAGCTCCAACACTCAAAAAGCTCAACACCATCCAGGATAAAGCAGCCCACTTGATTGGCACACCAACCACCACCTTAAAAATTCACTCCTTCCACCACCAGTGTACAATGGCTGCAATGTACCATCTACAAGATACATTGCAGCAACTCGCCAAGGCTTCTTCGATAGCACCTCCCAAACACCATCACCTCCAAGTTCACACCATAGAATCATAGAATGGTTACAGCACAAAAGGAGGCCATTTGGCCCATTGAGTCCATGCCGGCTCTCTGCAAGAGCACTTCAGCAATCCCACTCCCTCACCCTTTCCCCGTAGCCCTGCAATTTATTTCCTTAAGGTACTTATCCAATTCACTTTTGAAAGCCACAATTACATCTGCCTCCACTACCCTTTCAGGCAGTGTATTCCAGATCATAACCACTCTGCATAAAAATGTCTATCCTCATGTTGTCTTTGACCTTCTGCCAATCACTTTAAACCTATGTTCTCTGGTTCTCAACCCTTCTGCCAATAGGAACAGTTCATCTCTATCTACTCTGTCTAGACCAATCATGATTTTGAACACCTTTATCAAATCTGGCTGGAGTCATACCTAACACAAGGAAGATGGTAGTAATTGCTGGAGGTCAATCATCTCAGCCCCCGGACATCGCTGCAGGAGTTCCTCAGGGTAGTGTCCTGGGCCCAACCATCTTCAGTTGCTTCATCAATGAACTTCTCTCCATTATAAGGTCAGAAGTGGGGATGTTCACTGATGATTGCACAGTGTTCAGTTCCATTCTCAACTTCTCAGAAAATGAAGCAGTGCATGCCTGCATGCAGCAAGACCTGGATGACATTCAGGCTTGGGCTGATAAATGGCAAGTAACATTCACGTCACACAAGTGTCAGACAATAACTATCTCCAACAAGTGAGAGTCTAACCCCCACCGCATGACATTCAACAGCATTACAATTGCCAAATCCCCCACCATCAACATTCGCGGGGGGTTGGCATTGACTAGAAACTTAACTGGACCAGCCACGTAACTATTGTGGCTACACGAACAGGTCAGAGGCTGGGTATTCTGTGGCGAGTGTCTAACTTCCTGACTCCCCAAAGGCTTTCCACCATCTACAAGGCACAAGTCAAGGGTGTGATAGAATACTCTCCACTTGCCTGGATGAGTGCAACTCCAACAACACTGAAGACGCTCGACACCATCCAGGACAAAGCAGCCTGCTTGATTGACACCCCATCCACTGCCTTAAACATTCACTCCCTCCACTACCAGCACAATGTGTCTGCAGTGTGTACCATCCACAAGATACACTGCAGCAATTCGCCAAGGCTTCTTCAACATCTCTCAAACCCTTGATCTCAGCCACCTTGAATGACAAGGGCAGCAGGCGCATGGGAACACCATCACCTCCATGTTCCTCTCCAAGTCACACACCATCCTGACGTGGAAATACAGCACAGTTCCTTCATCGTCTCTGGGTCAAAATCCTGGAACTCCTTCTCTAACAGCACAGTGGGAGCACATTCACCCCAAGGAGTGCAGCAGTTCAAGGCGGCGGCGCACCACCATCTTCTCAAGGGCAATTAGAGATGGGAAATAAATGCTGGCCTTGCCAGCAACGCACATATCCCAGGAACAAACTAAAAAAAACATCTCCTTGTAACCTTCCCTGCTTTAAGGAGAACAACCCCAGCTTCTCCAGTTTATCCACGTAACTGACATCCCTCGTCCCTGGAACTATCCTGAATCTTTTTTTTAAACTTGCGTTCCGGGATGTGTGCATCGCTGGCAAGGCCAGCATTTATTGTCCATCCCTAATAGCTCTTGAGAATGTGGTGGTGAGTCGTCGTCGTTCTCCTCGGCCTCCTCGTCGTCGTCGCATTAATGCACCTCCCCTTTAAGTGCTGAATAAACCTTGTGCCACACATGACTGGAAATTAGACTGATCCCAATATTGGCCCACCTGTTGAGTGTTAAGCCAATAAGCAGCAGTTTTAGTGCTGAAATCAAGACCACAATCATGTTAATGAGGACAGAGCATAGATTTTGCTTGCTACCTAGACCATTTTGAGGTGTCACAGCTTAACATCGTTGGCACTTAACACTGCCTGTTTTGTGTCTATGTCCAATTTCTAGCCCTAGCTTAACAATGCCCACTATATGTTTATATGAAGCAATATAAAAAGCTGTTGCTTGACAAAGTAAAAACAGCTGTTAGTGGAAAGTGATAACTTCTTTGCATGTTTATCAGAAGCTGTTGTCAGATGCACTTGTCTTACTATATGCAGGCCAACCCACACTGCGATCTATGGACAGTCAGAGTATGTATGCATGTATGCATGTATGGTCTCCAATCGTCTTGGTTAACCCTTGCCACTGGATCAAGACCTAGCTCTATCAAGTGCGTGTGGTGGCTGGTGAGCAACGGCCATCACACGTTAAAAGAATCCATTCACAGGCATCTACACCCTTCAATATGTAGTTCGGGACCTGGAATATCAGGTCCCTCATTGAAACACCTGTGAACTCATTCCTTTTTGGTGTGGAAGCGGGTCATCCTCGAAACAAGGGATTGCCTAATACTATATTTTTTACATTTTGCTGAAGGAAAAAGAACCAAACTCCATTTTACTTTTCTTTTCAAAGTATTTGGGCTAAAAATTGGAGAGTGCTAAAACCCTGCTGGTGCCACTGTGGGCTGGAGTGAATGGCTGCTGAAATTAATGCTGCTGGTAGGATTTGAATATTGGTGCATTAGCCCAGCACGAAACTCACAGTGCAAGAATGACCTCAGCAGGAGGCCCAATGTAGCGAGACTGAAGTGACATTGCAGCAAGAACAGCCTTCTCTTAAAGCAATGCTGTCATTTTAGAACACCGTGTGGCCCCTTAAAATCTTCTAAAATGAAAAAAAATCTTTATATAGTTTTTAGGCCCTTACAGCTCAACTGCCTTCTGAAAAAAATAAACATTAAAAATGATTACCAAATGGCAGTCTTTAGCTTTTAAAGCTGAATTGCATTCCACACCTATAAAAAGGGGACAATTGTTTCAGCACTAAAACAAATGGCTCTACAAGCCGGGGAAAGGGCACCCAGGGTCTCGCATGCAACACTCCAGGGTTAACACTGCAAGAGAGGCCCTCCAGAAAGTAGGATATGGAACTAAATCACTGAGGAGGAGGAGTGGAGAGGAGATGAGAGGAGAGGAGAGAAGAAAGAAATGCCTTTCATGACTACCGGACATCTCAAAGCGCTTTACAGCCAATGAAGTACTTTTGAAGTGTAGTCACTGTTGTAATGTGGGACACGTGGCAGCACAGCAAACTCCCACAAATAGCAATCTGATAATGACCAGATAATCTGTCTTTTTGTTATGTTGATTGAGGGATACATATAGGCCAGGATATAGGGGATAACTCCCCTCCTCTTTTTCGAAATAGTGCCATGGGATCTTTTACATGCACCTGAGAGAGCAGACGTGGCCTCGGTTTAACATCTCTTCTGAAAGAAGGAAGAGGAGGAGGACAGTGAAGAAGGAGGAGGAAAGAGGAGGAGAAGGAGAAAGAAGAAGAAGAAACCGTCACTCGATTTCTCAATCCCAGCCACCAGCTTCTCAAGGTCTATCTGCAAGGCCATTTGCAGTGTCCCTCACTGCCTTCCACCAGCAATGCTTCAGCCATGGGAGTAGCACTGCATGACATCAGTAGGATAGGCAAAGGCATACATGAGACAGTCACATAAGGGTGATTAGTTGAGAACTTGATGTCATATTGGATGGATAGACGTATAAAGTTGGATTGGAAAGTTTGCCTTGTGGTGGCTTTTATTTCAGCATTGGGGCCAAGGGCACGTTGTGATGGTCAGTAACACAGGGAAGGATAGTATGCAGGTACAGCAAGTGATCAGGAAGGCCAGTGGAATCTTGGCCTTTATTGTAAAGGGGATGGAGTATAAAAGCAGGGAAATCTTGCTACAGTTATACAGGGTATTGGTGAGGCCACACCTGGAATACTGCGTGCAGTTTTGGTTTCCACATTTACGAAAGGATATACTTGCTTTGGAGGCAGTTCAAAGAAGGTTCACTAGGTTGATTCCGGAGATGATGGGGTTGACTTATGAGGAAAGATTCAGTAGGTTGGGCCTCTTCTCATTGGAATTCAGAAGAATGAGAGGTGATCTTATCGAAAAATATAAGATTATGAGGGGGCTTGACAGGGTGGATGCAGAGAGGATGTTTCCACTGATAGGGGAGACTAGAACTAGGGGGCATAATTTTAAAATAGGGGGCCGCCCATTTAAAACTGAGATAAGGAGGAATTTCTTCTCTCAGAGGATTGTAAATCTGTGGAATTCGCTGCCTCAGAGAGCTGTGGAAGCCGGGACATCGAATAAATTTAAGACAGAGATAGACAGTTTCTTAACCAATAAGGGAATAAGGGGTTATTGGGAGTGGGCAGGGAAGTGGACCCGAGTCCATGATCGGATCAGCCATGATCATATTGGGAGGCAGAGCAGGCTCGAGGGGCCGCATCACCTACTTCTGCTCCTATTTCTCATGTTCTTATGTAAGGTATGGGACAAATGTTAAAAGGGGAATTGGGGTTGTGGTCACTGGTACCGCAGGCAGATGATTCCATCCCGGATATCCCGTTCAGAAAGGGGCTGCCTGGGTTGTATCCTTCCTTCTGCTTCTTCCTCTTCTGCCCTCTCCTCTTCTGCTCTTTCCTCTTCTGCATCTTATTCTTCCCTCTGCGAGCAGATGCTGGAAATCTGAAATAAAACCAGAAAATGCTGGAAATACTCAGCAGGTCATGCAGCATCTTGTCATGAGATGTGAACTTTGTTTCTCCACAGATGCTGCCTGTCCTGCTGAGTATTTCCAGCATGTTCTGTCTTCTCAGAGGCCTTCCTTTACCACCCAAGGCCTTGCAAGCATCCAGCAGCTTTCCCTGCACACTTTTAACACTTTTAATATGTATTGCACCAAGCCTCTACTTCAATAAAATCAAACAAATCTAGTCCTAAAACTTAAATGCAAACTTACCTGAATGATGTGTGTGTGGCCCTTTAAGAAGTGCTAACAG
This sequence comes from Pristiophorus japonicus, assembly GCF_044704955.1. Lineage (NCBI taxonomy): Eukaryota > Metazoa > Chordata > Chondrichthyes > Pristiophoridae > Pristiophorus > Pristiophorus japonicus. Next base: position 176,956,159 of record NC_091978.1, on the reverse strand, counting down.
CTCCTCTGTCAGTCTGCTGCACGTTCGCTTTTCTGAGCGAGCTTAGGACCCAGCACTAAACTCAGCGCAAGGGTCAAAGTTTGGACTTAGTTTTAGGGAATGAAGCTGGGCAGGTGGAAGGGGTATCAGTGGGAGAGCATTTTGGTGCTAGTGATCATAATTCAGTTAGATTTAGAGTAGTTATGGAAAAGGACAAAGACAGACCAGGAATAAAAGTTCTCAATTGGAGAAAAAACAATTTTGCTAAACTGAGATGGAATTCAGCCAAAGTGGACTAGAAATGGCTACTTGAAGGTAAATCAGTATCAGAGCAGTTGGAGGCATTCAAGGAGGAGATCCTGAGGGTTCCTTCAAAGAAAAAGAGTGGGACTAGCAAATCTAGAGTCCCCTAGGTGTCAAGGACATACAGGGGAGGATAAAGAAAAAAAGGGAAGCTCATTACAGATACTGAGGGCTAAATACTGCAGAAACTCTAGAGGCGTATGGAAAGTGCAGCGGTGCAATTAAAAAAGATATCCAGAAAGCAAAGAGAGAGCATGAAAGAATGTTGGCAAGGAAAATCAGGGAAAACCCAAAGATGTTATCTAAATATATTAAAAGCAAGAGGATAATTAGAGAAAGAGTGGGGCTTATTCGAGACCATAAAGGAAATCTGCGTGTGGAGGCGGAAGATGTGGGTATAGTTCTTAATGAATATTTTGCATCTGTTTTCACAAAAGTGAGGGGCGATGCAGGGAGGAGGAGTGTGAAATATTAGATTAAATAAACATAGTGAGAGAGGAAGTGTTAAGGGGCTTAGCAGCTTTGAAAGTGGATAAATCCTCAGGCCCGGATGAAATGTATTCCAGGCGTTGTGCATCTATAAAGCATGCACTCCCATGTTCCGCCACCAGGGAGCGCATCCCCTGAAGTCCCAAGGGATCCCAGCATCCCTTGGGAGCACTGTATATAAGCCAGCCCCTAAGGCCTGTTCCTCACTCTGGAGTGTCTTAATAAAGACAGAGGTCACTGTTACTTTAACCTCCCTGTGTGCAGTCTCATCTGTGTTAGGAACACAATAACTGGCGACGAGTATACGAATCCAACGCAAAGATGCAGCAAACTGTGGGCATCCTGGAGAAGTTCTCGGAGGGTGAGGACTGGGAAGCCTATGTCAAACGGCTAGACCAGTACTTTGTAGCCAACGAGCTGGATGGAGAAGGAAGCGCTGCAAAAAGGAGAGCGGTCCTCCTCACAGTCTGCGGGGCACCGACCTACAGCCTCATGAAGAATCTTCTGGCTCCGGTGAAACCCACAGATAAGTCGTATGAGGAACTGTGTACACTGGTTCGGGAGCATCTTAACCCGAGGGAGAGTGTGCTGATGGCGAGGTATCGGTTCTACACATGCCAGCGATCTGAAGGTCAGGAAGTGGCGAGCTACGTCGTCGAGCTAAGGCGACTTGCAGGACAATGTGAGTTTGATGGCTACCTGGAGCAGATGCTCAAAGACTTTTTTGTACTGGGCATTGGCCACGAGATCATTCTACGAAAACTTTTGACTGTAGAGACACCGACCCTCAGTAAGGCCATTGCGATAGCACAGGCGTTTATGTCCGCCAGTGCTAACACCAAACAAATCTCTCAGCACACAAGTGCTAGCAATGTTCATAAATTAACTGGAACTGTGTTTGCGAGCAGAAATGTACAGGACAGAAACCACGAGTCTGCAACTTCCAGCAGGCCTCAGGTGACCCAAATGATTCAGAATCCGCAACAAAGGATGAATGCAAGGCAGTTCACACCTTGTTGGCGTTGTGGAGGCTTCCATTCAGCCTATTCATGCCGCTTCAAAGGGTATGTTTGCAAGAGCTGTGGAACAATGGGGCACCTCCAACGAGCTTGCAGACGAGCTGCAAGCTCTGCAAAACCTGCTAACCACCATGTGGCAGAGGAAGATCGGTCCCTGGTGGATCAAAGCAATTTCGAGCCTCAGAGAGAGGTTGCAGATGCTGAAGTACATAGGGTGCACACATTTCCGACTAAATGTCCACCTATAATGCTAAATGTAAAATTGAATGGCTTACCCGTAGCCATGGAACTGGACACTGGCGCTAGCCAATCCATCATGAGTAAAAAGATGTTTGAGAGACTGTGGTGCAATAAAGCACTCAGACCAGCCCTGAGCCCCATCCACACGAAACTGAGAACGTACACCAAAGAGCTCATCACTGTCCTGGGCAGCGCCATGGTCAAGGTCACCTACGAAGGCACGGTGCACAAACTGCCACTCTGGATTGTCCCGGGCGATGACCCCACACTGCTTGGAAGGAGCTGGCCGGAGCTGGAACTGGGATGACATCCGAGCGCTATCACATGTCGCTGAGGCCTCATGTACACAGGTTCTTAACAAATTTCCTTCCCTTTTTGAGCCAGGCATTGGAAACTTTTCCGGGGCGAAGGTGCGGATCTACTTGGTCCCAGAGGCATGACCCATTCACCACAAGGCGCGAGCGGTACCTCACATGATGAGGGAGAGAGTGGAAATCGAGCTGGACAGGCTGCAACGCGAGGGCATCATCTCCCCAGTGGAATTCAGCGAGTGGGCCAGCCCGATTGTTCCAGTACTCAAAAGTAATGGCACGGTCAGGATTTGCGGCGATTATAAAGTAACTATTAATCATTTCTTGCTAAAGGACCAATACCTGCTACCTAAGGCAGACGACCTATTTACGATGCTGGCAGGAGGCAAGACGTTCACCAAGCTCGACCGGACTTCGGCCTACATGACGCAGGAACTGGAGGAGTCTTCGAAGGGCCTCACCTGCATCAACACGCACAAGGGACTATTCATCTACAACAGATGCCCGTTTGGAATTCGGTCGGCTGCAGCGATCATCCAGAGAAACATGGAGAGCCTACTCAAGTCGGTACCACGCATGGTGGTTTTTCAGGACGACATATTGGTCACGGGTCGGGACACCGTCGAGCACCTACAAAACCTGGAGGAGGTCCTCGAGCGACTGGATCACGTAGGGCTGCGACTGAAGAGGTCAAAATGCGTCTTCATGGCAACAGAAGTGGAGTTTTTGGGGAGAAAGATCGTGGCGGACAGCATTCGACCCACAGACGCCAAGACAGAGGCTATCAGGAATGTCCCCAGGCCACAGAATGTCACGGAGCTGCGGTCGTTCCTGGGACTCCTCAACTGTTTTGGTAACTTCCTACTGGGGTTAAGCACCCTCTTAGAGCCCCTACATGTGTTATTGCATAAAGGTGAGAACTGGGTATGGGGAAAAAACCAAGTAATTGTTTTTGAGAAAGCCAGAAACATTTTATGCTCCAACAAGCTGCTTGTATTGTATAACCCATGTAAAATACTTGTGCTCGCATGTGATGCATCGTCGTACAGAGTTGGGTGTGTATTACAACAAGCTAACGTTGTGGGGAAGTTGCAACCTGTCGCCTATGCCTCCAGGAGCTTGTCTAAGGCCGAGAGGGCCCACAGCATGATTGAGAAAGAGGCAAGAGAAAATGCATCAGTACCTGTTTGGCCTCAAATTTGAGCTGGAAACCGATCACAAGCCTCTCATATCCCTGTTCGCTGAAAACAAGGGGATAAATACTAATGCTTCAGCCCACATACAAAGGTGGGTACTCGCACTATCAGTGTATAACTATACCATTTCCCACAGGCCAGGCACCGAGAACTGTGTGGATGCTCTCAGTCGGCCACCATTGCCCACCACGGGGTTGGAAATGGCGCAGACTGCAAACTTGTTGATGGTCATGGAAGCGTTTGAAAATGATAAATCACCTGTCACGGCCCGCCAGATTAGGACTTGGACCAGCCAAGATCATCTGCTGTCCCTAGTAAAAAACTGTGTACTGCATGGGAGCTGGGCCAGCATCCCCGTTGAAATGCAAGAGCTAATCATACCGGTCCAGCGGCGAAAGGACGAGCTGTCCATTCAGGCAGACTGCCTGTTGTGGGGTAACCGCCTAGAGGTTCATCTCAGATCTCCACAGCACACACCCGGGTATTGTAATGATGAAAGCGATAGCCAGATCCCACGTGTGGTGGCCCGGTATCGACTCTGACTTAGAGTCCTGTGTACGGTAATGCCGCGTGTGTGCTCAGTTGAGCAACGCGCCCAGAGAGGCACCACTAAGTTTGTGGTCCTGGCCCTCCAGACCATGGTCGAGGACCCATGTCGACTATGCGGGCCCGTTTCTCGGTAAAATGTTCTTGGTGGTGGTCGATGCTTTTTCAAAATGGATTGAATGTGAAATAATGTCGGAAAGCACTGCCACCGCCACCATTGAAAGCCTGAGGGCCAAGTTTGCCACCCACGGCCTGCCTGACATACTGGTCAGTGACAACGGGCCATGTTTCACCAGTCCCAAATTTAAAGAATTCATGACCCGCAATGGGATCAAACATGCCACCTCGGCCCCGTTTTAACCAGCCTCCAATGGCAGGCGGAGCGGGCAGTACAAACAATCAAACAGAGCCTTAAACGAGTCACAGAAGGCTCTCTCCAAACCCGCCTGTCCCGAGTACTGCTCAGCTACCGCACGAGACCCCACTCGCTCACAGGGGTGCCCCGGCTGAGCTACTCATGAAAAGGACACTTAAAACCAGGCTCTCGCTGGTTCACCCCAACCTGCATGATCAGATAGAGAGCAGGCGGCAGCAACAAAATGTAAACGATGGTCGCGCCACTGTGTCATGGGAAATTGATCTGAATGACTCTGTGTGTGTGCTAAACTATGGACATGGTCCCAAGTGGATCGTGGGCACGGTGATAGCTAAAGAACTGAGTAGGGTGTTTGTAGTCAAGCTAGACAATGGACAAATTTGCAGAAAGCACCTGGACCAAACGAGGCTGTGGTTCAAAGACTGCCCTGAACAAACCACAGCAGACACCACCTTTTTCGATCCCACAACACACACCCAAAGGATTAACGACAGCACCCCAGACGAGGAAATCGAACCCAGCAAGGCCAGGCTCACCCAACAGCCCTGCAGGGCCAACAACACGCCAGCCCAGTGAGGGCACAGCCAACACACCAGAACAGACATTTGTACCGAGGCGGTCCACCAGGGAAAGAAAGGCTCCCGACTGCCTCACCTTGTAAATAGTTTTCACTTTGACTTTGTGGGGGGGAGTGATGTAAAGCATGCACTCCCATATTCCGCCACCAGGGAGTGCATCACCTGAAGTCCCAAGGGATCCCAGCATCCCTTGGGAGCACTGTATATAAGCCGGCCCTTAAGGCCTGTTCCTCACTCTGGAGTGTCTGAATAAAGACTGAGGTCACTGTTACTTTAACCTCCCTGTGTGCAGTCTCATCTGTGTTAGGAACTCAATACCAGGCTGTTAAGAGAAGCAAAAGAGGAAATAGCAGAGGCTCTGACCATTATTTTCCAATCCTCTCTAGCTACAGGTGTGGTGCCAGAGCATTGGAGGACTGCTACCATTGTATCTTTGTTTAAAAAGGGAGAAAGTGATAGACTGAGTAATTACAGGCCAGTCAGCCTAACCTCGGTGGTGGAAAAATTATTGGAACAAATTCTGAGAGACAGGATAAATCTTCTTTTAGAAAGACACGGATTAATCAAGGACAGTCAGCATGGATTTGTTAAGGGAATGTCATGTCTGACTTACTTAATTTAATTTTTTGAGGAGGTAACAAGGAGGGTTGATGAGGGTAGTGCATTTGATGTAGTGTATATGGATTTTAACAAGGCTTTTGATAAGTTCCCACATGGCATACTGGTCATGAAAGTAAAAGGCCATGGGATCCAGGGCAAAGTGGCAAGTTGGATCCAAAATTGGCTCAGAGGCAGGAAGCAAAGGGTAATGGTTGATGGGTGCTATTGTGAAAGGAAGGCTGTTTCCAGTGGGGTTCCGCACGGCTCAGTACTAGGTCCCTTGCTTTTTGTGGTATATATCAATGATTTAGACTTGAATGTTAGGGGTATGATTAAGAAATTTGCAGTTCTGTAGTTGTGTAGTTGATAATGAAGCAGAAAGCTGTAGACTGCAGGAAGATATCAATGAACTGGTCAGGTGGGCAGAACAGTGGCAAATGGAATTCAATCCAGAGAAGTGAGACATAATGCATTTGGGGAGGGCTAACAAGGCAAGGGAGTACACATTAAATGGTAGGACACTGAAAAGTGTAGAGGAACAAAGGGACCTTGGAGTGCATGTTCACAAATCCCTGAATGTAGCAAGCTAGGTAGATAAGGTGGTTAAGAAGGCATATGGAATACTGGCCTTTTTTAGCTGAGGCATAGAATATAGGAGCAAGGAGGTTATGTTTGCCTTGTTTAAAACACTAGTTAGGCCACAGTTAGAGTACTGTGTGCAGTTCTGGTCACCACATTACAGGAAAGATGTGATTGCACTAGAGAGGGGACAGAGGAGATCTACGAGAATGTTGCCTGGACTGGAGAATTTTAGCTATAAGGAAAGGTTGGATAGGTTGGATTTGTTTTGTTTGGAGCAGAGGAGGCTGAAGGGCAACCTTATTGAGGTATATAAAATTATGAGGGGCCTAGATAGAATGGAAAGAATGACTAAAAGAATGATTAAGAAAGGGAAGATAGACGATGAAAGTAAACTAGCACGAAATATAAAATCAGATAGCAAGAGTTTCTACAGGTATATAAAAAGGAAAAGAGTGGCTAAAGTAAATGTTGGTCCCTTAGAGGACGAGACTGGGGAATTAGTGATGGGGAACATGGAGATGGCAGAAACTCTGAACAAATATTTTGTATCAGTCTTTACGATAGAGGACACAAACAATATTCCAACAGTGGATAGTCAAGGGGCTATAGCGGGGGAGGAATTTAACACAATCACAATCACTAAGGAGGTGGTACTCAGTAAGATAATGGGACTAAAGGCGGATAAATCCCTTGGACCTGATGGCTTGCATCCTAGGGTCTTCGGAGAAGTAGCGGCATGGATAGTGGATGCATTGGTTGTAATTTGCCAAAATTCAATGGATTCTGGGGAGGTTCCAGCAACTTGGAAAACTACAAATGTAACACCCTTATTCAAAAAAGGAGGCAGACAAAAAGCAGAAAACTATAGACCATCTGTGGTTGGGAAAATGTTGGAGTCCACTATTAAAGAAGCAGTAGCAGGACATTTAGAAAAGCATAATTCGGTCAAGCAGAGTCAGCATGGATTTATGAATCATCATCATAGGCAGTTCCTCGGAATTGAGGAAGACTTGCTTCCACTCCCAAAGTGAGTTATTTGATGGTAGAACAGTCCGATACAAGAGCCACAGACCCTGTTACAAGTGGGACAGACATTCGTCGAGGGAAGGGGTCGGTGGGGCTGGTTTCCCATGCGCTCCTTCCGCTGCCTGCGCTTGGCCTCTTCATGCTCTTTGCGTTGGGACTCGAAGAGCTCGCACCCTCCCGGATGTACTTTTTCCACCTCGAGCGGTCTTCGGCCAGGGTCTCCGAGGTGTCAGTGGTGATGTCGCACTTTACCAGGGAGGCTTTGAGGGTGTCTTTATAACGTTTCCGCTGTCCTCCTTTGACTCGTTTACCACGAAGGAGCTCCGCATAAAGCATTTGCTTAGGAAGTCTCGTATCTGGCATACAAAGTATGTGGCCTGCCCAGCAAAGCTGATCGAGTGTGGTCAGTGCTTCAATACTGGGGATGTTAGCCTGGTCAAGGACACTGATGTTGTTCCGCCTGTCCTCCCAGGTGATTTGCAGGATCTTGCAGAGACATCGTTGGTGATATATCTCCAGCGACTTGAGGTGCCTTCTATACATCATCCATGCCACAGATCCATACAGGAGGGCGGGTATTACTACAGTCCAGTAGACTGTGAGCTTGGTTGTAGATTTCAGGGCCTGGTCTTCAAACACTCTTTTCCTCAGACGGCCGAAGGCTGCACTAGTGCACTGGAGGCGATGTTGAATCTCCGCATCAATGTCTGCCTTTGTTGATAAGAGGCTCCCGAAAAACCGGTTAATTTGACGTCTATACAGAATATTCAACTTTCCAGCCCAGCTATTAGCATCGTTAACACAGAAATGGTCCACGTTGTCCAGGACCGCACTGTGGATCTTGATGATTGGAGGGCAGTGCTGAACGGCGGTGACAGGCTGGTGGAGGACCTTTGTCTTACAGATGTTAAGCGTAAGGCCCATGCTTTCATATGCCTCAGTGAATACATTGACTATATCCTGGAGTTCAGCCTCTGAATGTGCGCAGACGCAGGCGTCGTCCGCATACTACAGTTCAACGACAGAGGTTGGGGTGATTTTGGACCTGGCCTGGAAGCGGCATAGGTTAAACAGCTTCCCACTGGTTCAGTAGTTTAGTTCCACTCCAGCGAGGAGCTTGTTGACTGTGAGGTGGAGCATGGCGGTGAGGAAGATTGAGGAGAGTGTTGGAGCGATGACGCAGCCCTGTTTGACCCCGGTCCAGACGTGGATTGGGTCTGTAATGGATCCATTGGTAAGGATCACGGCCTGCATGTCATCGTGAAGCAGGCGAATGATGTTGACAAACTTTTGGGGGCATCCGAAACGGAGGAGGACGCTCCATAGACCCTCACAGTTGACAGCGTCAAAGGCCTTTGTAAGATCAAAAAAGGCCATGTATAGGGGTTGGCGCTGCTCCCTGCATTTTTCCTGCAACTGGCGCGCTGCAAAGATCATGTCTGTTGTGCCCTGTAGGGGACGAAATCCGCATTGTGATTCCGGGAGGAGCTCCTCGGCCACAGGGAAAAGACGATTGAGGAGAACTCTAGCGACAACTTTTCCAGTGGCTGATAGCAGGGAGTTTCCCCTGTAGTTGCCGCAGTTGGACTTGTCCCCTTTTTAAAAAATGGTCACAATCACTGCATCTCTGAGATCGCCCGGCATGCTCTCCCCCCTCCAGATGAGAGAGATGAGGTCATGTATCCGCGCCAGCAGCACCTCTCCGCCATATTTTAGCGCCTCAGCAGGGATTCCATCCGCACACATAGCCTTGTTATTCTTGAGCTGTTTTATGGCTTTGCCAACCTCATGCAACGTTGGAGTTTGACTGAGTTGGTGGTGGGTCGCATGCTGCGGGATGGAGTCGAGAACACTCGAGTAAAAGGCAGAGTCTCGATTGAGGAGATCTTCAAAGTGCTTCTTCCATCGGGCCCTGACAGCCTCGGTGTCCTTGATGAGTGTTTCCCCATTCTTAGCCAGGAGTGGGGTAGGGCCTTGGGAGTTTGGACTGTAGGTGGCCTTGACTGCAGCGAAGAATCCTCGCACATCATGGCTGTCGGCCAGTTGTTGTATCTCCTGTGCTTTCTCCATCCACCACCTGTTCTTTAGGTCCTGGGGTTTGTGTTGGACCTGAGCCTTGAGCCATCTGCAATGTTGTTTTTCAGCTCCCGAGTTGGGTTGTTGCTTGAGGCTCAGAAATGTTTTGTACTTGCGATCTATTAGTTCTTCAATCTCCTGATCATTTTCATCAAACCAGTCCTGATGTTTTCTGGCTGAGTGACCAAGTGTCTCTTCACAGGCACTGGTTATAGAGGCCTGGAGGGCAGACCAAGTGCTATGGGCATTCAGCATCTCAGGGTAACCAAGGCATGCCACATTGGCTGTGAGGCGCTGGCTGAATAGGGTTCTCTTAGCTGGGTCTCTAAGTGCCCCGGCATTAACTTTTTTGCGGAACTGCTTCTGCTGTCCCCTCTGCTTTGGGGCAATATTAATGTTGATGATGGTTCGGATTAGGCGGTGGTCCATCCAGCAGTCGTCAGCTCCTGTCATAGCACTGGTGATGCGCACATCCTTGCGATCCCTGGCTCAGACGATGACATAGTCAAGCAGGTGCCAGTGTTTGGAGCGAGGGTGTTACCACGATGCCTTGTATTTGTCCCTCTGCCGGAACAGGCTGTTGGTGATGAGGAGTTCATGTTCTAGACATTTTGTCAGGAGTAGGGTACTGCTGGATTTGGCTTTCCCTACCCCCTATCTGCCAATCACACCGCCCCAGAGGGCTGTATCTTTGCTGACTCTGACATTAAAATCACCCAGGAGGATCAATTTGTCACCCATGGGGACGCAGGACAATAATATCTCGAGGTTGGAATAAAAACCCTCTTTAGCCTCATCCGTTGCATCGAATGTAGGGGCGTACGCACTGATGACTGTGGTGCATTGGTTCCGGGATAGGGTAATACGAAGAGTCATGAGGCGTTCATTAACCCCACAGGGGGAGTCTTTGAGGCGGTCGACCAGCTCATTCTTGACGGCAAAGCCGACTCCATGAAGGCGGTGTTCTGCCTCTGGTTTCCCTTTCCAGAAGAAGGTGTAACCTCCACCATGTTCCTTCAACTGGACTTCCCCTGCCCACCAGGTCTCGCTTAGTGCGGCGATGTCAATGTCAAAGCGTCTGAGTTCCCGGGCAACTATGGCGGTGCGGCGTTCCGGATTTATGAAAGGGAAGTCATGTTTGACAAATTTGCTGGAATTCTTTGAGGATGTCATGAACAGGGTGGATAAAGGGGAACCAGTGGATGTGATGTATTTGGACTTCCAGAAGGCCTTTGACAAGGTGCCACATAAAAGGTTACTGCACAAGATAAAAGTTCACAGGGTTGGGGGTAATATAGTAGCATGGATAGAGGATTGGCTAACTAACAGAAAACAGAGAGTCTGGATAAATGGTTCATTCTCTGGTTGGCAACCAGTAACTAGTGGGGTGCCGCAGGGATCAGTGCTGAGACCGCAACTATTTACTATCTATATTAATGACTTGGAAGAAGGGACTGCGTGTAATGCAGCCAAGTTTGCTGATGATACAAAGATGGGGGGGGTGAAAGCAATGTGAGGAGGACACAAAAAACCTGCAGAAGGACATAGACAGGTTAAGTGAGTGGGCAAAAATTTGGCAGATGGAGTATAATGTTGGAAAGTGTGAGGTCAATTACTTTGACAGAACAAAATCAAAGAGCAAATTATTATCTAAATGGAGAAAGATTGCAAAGTGCTGCAGTACAGCGGGACCTGGGGGTACTTGTGCATGAAACACAAAAGATTAGTATGCAGGTACAGCAAGTGATCAGGAAGGCCAATGGAATCTTGGCCTTTATTGCAAAGGGGATGGAATATAAAAGCAGGGAAGTCTTGTTACAGTTATGGAGGGTATTGGTGAGGCCACACCTGGAATACTGTGTGCAGTTTTGGTTTCCATATTTAAGAAAGGATATACTTGCTTTGGAGGCAGTTCAGAGAAGGTTCACTAGGTTGATTCCGGCGATGAGGGGATTGACATGAGGAAAGGTTGAGTAGGTTGGGCCTCTACTCATTGGAATTCAGAAGAATGAGAGGTGGTCTTATCGAAACATATAAGATTATGAGGGGGCTTGACAGGATGGATGCAGAGAGGCCGTTTCCACTGATAGCGGAGACTAGAACTCGAGGGCATAATCTTAGAATAAGGGGCCGCCCATTTCAAACTGAGATGAGGAGGATTTTCTTCTCTCAGAGGATTGTGGATCTGTGGAATTCGCTGCCTCAGAGAACTGTGGAAGCTGGGTCATTGAATAAATTTAAGACAGAGATAGACAGTTTCTTAATCGATAAGGGAATAAGGGGTTATGGGGAACGGGCAGGGAAGTGGATTTGCATCCATGATCGGATCAGCCATGATCGTATTAAATGGCGGAGCAGGCTTGAGGGGCTGTATGGCCTACTCCTGCTCCTATTTCTTATGTTCTTATTATGTTTTTAATACCCTATTTCTCTTAGCAGAAGGGCAACAACTAGGGTGCATAGATTTAAAGTAATTGGTAGGAGGTTTAGAGGATATTTGAGGGGAAATTTCTTCACCTAGAGGGTTGTGGGGGTCTGGATCTCACTGCCTGAAAGGGTGGTAGAGGCAGAAACACTCACCACATTTAAAAAATGTTTGGATGTGCACTTGAAGTGCCGTAACCTATCGGGCTACAGACCAAGAGCTGGAAAGTGGGATTAGGCTGGATAGTTCTTTGTTGGCTGGCGCGGACATGATGGTCGAAATGGCCTCCTTCTGTGCTGTACATTTCTATGATTCTATGATTTGCAGAGCGTGTGTCATCATCATCATAAGCAGTCCCTCAGAATATAGAAAGACTTGCTTCCACTCTTAGAATGAGTCCTTAGGTGGCTGAACAGTCCAATACAAGAGCCACAGTCCCTGCCACAGGTGGGACTGACAGTCGTTGAGGGTAAGTGAAGGTGGGACAGGTTTGCCGCGTGCGTCAAGTCGGTGGTGCACCGCTAACGGCAGCGCTGTGGCCCTCGCCAAAATGGCGGCCGCCGAGTGCCATACTAGAGGCGGGCGTTAGAGCGGTGGCCGGCTTTTTTTTTCAGGATTCCGGAGGTAACTCGTCGTCTAATTTCTGGGCATTTGTACCTTTAAAACTTGCACAAATATTCTACCAAATTTTTTTTTTCATCCTTAGAAAGAGAAAGTTCGTTAAAACAGCAGAAATCATTAGTAACATTGCTATTAACTTGAAAAAAAATTCTTATCAGGAAAGACAGCACTTTTTTCCAAATTAAACTCCAATTGTATTTAAAGCAAGTAGCATTTTTTAAGAAGTTTCCAAACCACAAGATTTTCTAGATTGTTGTCATAGAGATAATAAGAAGTCCTTTCATCATTCTTTTTTTTCAGTCACTTCTTTTCTGAACACAGTCAATCAGAAGATCTAAAAAGGCTGTCAGTTTATTAACAGCTATCACATTCCAATACAACCAAGATGATTAAAGAAGCAGAAGCATCTCTAATATTCAATCTTTTAGAAGCAACAAACCACATCAATTGCACTCAACATTAACTCCTGGTGCACTTCAAATCATTTAAGAAATTCAAAACTGCCAATTTTCACATATGTAGGACGTATGTCCAGAATTAAAGATCTGCACATAATTACAATAATCAGATTTTCACTCTGGCAACAATGAAAGTCTAGTTTCCACAATTGAATAGGTAGTTAGCCTCAATGATTCCAAATTACATCAGAGCAATATCTTATTAACACAACACAGAACAGATAACATTATCAAAACAACACGTGCTTACAAAAACCCAGTAAATTAAGTCATCTTTTTGTTCTTTCTTCAAGTGTCTTTCCAAATAACTGTAAAAATACTGAATATAAATGAAAAAAAAATTAGTCTTCACAGCTAAGCAAGATTGTTGTGTGCATTCCTACACAAAATGTTTGTCAATTTATTTTGTCTTGCTCCTGTGAAGCACCTTGGGGCATTTTACTAAATTAAAGGGGCTATATAAATACAAGTTGTTGTTGTTGTTACGGTGGAGCTTCCCACAGCTTGTGAGCTCCGTTGCAGGTGATTTTCTGGCTACACTTCGATAGATAAGAATGGAACCAGGCGAGTGCAGTCCCACCCAGCTGGATGATGATGAGCCCAAGGAATATTCACACAGTTTTAATCGCTTCAAAACCAAAAACAAGACTCAAAGTATCTAAAAAATAATACAGGTGCAGTGTCCAGAATCCAAACCCTCGGGACCGAGGCCGTTCCAGATTCCACATTTTTCCGGACTTTGGATCATCTTTCTGATGTCACGAATCCAGAACCACCCGAGCCCAGGTTCGGGTAGTTCCAGATTTCGGAACATCAGAAAGTGGGGGGGGGGGTTACTCGCCGAGGAGCTGCTTTGGGCCACCGGCCCCGTCGATGAGGTCGTCGGGCAAGGCCCAGCCACCAAGGAGATGTTCGGGCGGGCCCGCCACCGAGGAAGTGTTCGCGTGGGGCCCCGCCACTGAGGAAGTGTTCGAGCAGGCCCTGCCGGCAAGGAGCTGTTCAGGCAGGCCCGCCAAAGAGGAGGTGATTGGGCGGGCCGGTGAGGAGACTCCAAGGTAAGGGCAGCGGCGGTGAGGCGAGGGGCGCTGAGGCGAGGCCCGAGGTCAGGCAGCGGCGGGACGTCGAGGTCAGCAGGGTCGGCGGGTCCAGATTCAGGAAAATTTAATCGATTCCGGACGACCCTGCCACCAATCGGTCCAGATTCCGGAACTCCGGATTTTGGATGCTGCACCTGTACACGTGTGTATACAAAAAGAGAGAAAATAATTAACAAACTTAAAACAGCATATGATTGTAGAAAGGACATTGGGGGAGACTTTCGCCTCCATTTTTTGCGGTTTTCTCGGCGGTACAGCTGTTTTTGTCGAGAGAAAGTGCCGGCAAAGGATTCCCCCTTACTTTTTAAATGGAACTGCCCACATCTCGAAATGACCGCTGGAGCAAACCGCCACTGTGCACCGCCGAGAGAATCGCCAGGGCGTAAGTTTTGCCTCAATGGAAGCCTGTGGAAGCCCAGATCACCTAGGGAACCGCCCAGTGGAAGTAGTCTGAAACAGGACGGTAGGTGAATACTCTGCAAAGAAAGGTAAGTTAAAGGTTCTTTATTTTTGTTTTTAATTGTAAAATGGCGATTAGCTGTAAAACTATCTTGGGAATGTTTTTTAACTTTTTTTTCAGTGAATTTAAAAAAAAAGTTTTCCCCCTCTCCCTAGGCCCAACCGCAGCCTTGGAGTAAATTTTAAAAAGAATTTTAAAAACCGCCCATTTCACCTAGTTTCGCCTTTAACCGCCGAGAAACCACCGAGAATATTGGTGCAAGATCCGTTTTCTTGCCAGACGGTATTTCTTACCTTTATTATGGAAATTTTCAATAGCGTTAGTTGCAGAACGTTAGCGGTATTTCTGGGCGGCAATCGGGCGGTGAGGGGCTTTAGGGAAAGTTTAGCCCATTGACTAAAATACTTCCAACATCAAAAACAAGACTACAGAGGTTAAACTACTTGTAGCTCATTTGTTAAACACTTGTAGGTCAGCAAACTTCTACACATTCACATCCACTTTCACACAGGGATGCTGAGGGAATGTTAGAGAACCCCTCGGCAATGCCTGCCGCATCCTTTTTTACTACTTGTACGGGTCTCATCACCACTTGGGGAGTTTGGTGCATGTCAGGAGGTTTTGGTTCTGGACCCAAGTTCACCCGCTCCCTGTCTCGGTCACGCTCATACTGGTTAAGAACCTCCACTAGTTCTCTCAAGTTTACCTCTTCCCATGAAGAATTACTGCTCTCGCTATCTAGTGAGTAAATGAGGTTGGTTTATATGGCATGCATCATGCCTTTCTTTTTCTTTAAGTGTTCCTCCAGCTTTTATGTTTTCTTCTGACAGTGTGTACGGTCTGTCGTATCTCGAACGCTACGTCGATTCCCATCTTGTTGTTTAAGGACCCCAATTAAGGCTCTAGTTTACTCCTCTACCCTTTTCTCCGACATTTTATTTAAACTCTCCTGCTCTTCTTTACATGTTACTAATTTCCTAACTTTATTTGCACTTTCAGTCAGAAGGTAATCTATGAATGCAGCCAACGTCCTATTGAAAGAGGTTTTCTGGTGTAATTGTTTTTTTAACCTCTAAATTTTGTTCCATCCTTATAATTATACACAATATTATAACCTCATGAATGAACACACTAATAGAATGCATGTGTAGTATGAAAATTAAGACAATACAGCTCAGAATACATAAGTCACTATTTACACAAACGTTTCCTCTGTTGGAGCAGTCAGCTTTATTCCTATTGCTGCCTGCAGATTCGCCCAGAATAGTCTCTGTTTGTTTTTGTCCTTTGGCCATTCTATGTATGTCTTCTTTGCCATAAGTGATTTCAGTTTATAGTATTTCGATGGGATTAGGTATTGAGGGATTGACTCCAAGACAATCAGCATCAAATTATCAGACCGGTCACTTAACACCTGGTGCTGTGCAAAGTAAAGTTCATAATGACACCAGTCACTCTGAATGAAGTTGGGTGATAAAACAAATATTGATTTGTAACTCTTCTCTATACAGTTGATTATGTTTTCAATAATACCTTTGCCTGGAATAAAGTGTCTTTCATGAAGACAGATTCGTAATGGGCTGCCCCTCTCTTCTAGATTTGGTAGCAGCTGCTCCTTCACCCAGCAAGAATCATGTTGGCTGTAGGACACAAAAGCATGATAGACCAATTTTTCAGCAACCTGGTGGGAGTCAGTCTTCATTGCTCTTCGTTTCATCTGGGCCCATTGCCAAGTCATCCTCAAATACCAAGGCAAGTCCAAAAAATGACACATCAGTCCAATTACAATTATTAGTACAATCATATTACCCAGTACAATTACCAGTATGAGAGTAGTGCTGCATGTCACTTCTGATAAGTGGAAGTGCTTCAACAAAGTTCCTTTAAGGTTATCTGGGTAGGCACACTGATAGGACTCTGGCCACCCAATCATCTCTATGTGACTGTTTTCCTTCATCCTGCTAAAGTCTCTCAGATGGCAGGTACATATAAATGGATTGGAGGCGGCATTCAACACAGTCAGCCTTTGGCAACTTTGAAGGAAACTGCTGGAAGGTTCATGAAATGAGTTTGCCTCGACAAACAAAATCTGAAGATTTCTGAAGTTGCTGCAGTCAGGCAGATTAACCAGTTTATTAGCGCCAAGGTATAATTCCTTCAACATGTCCAGGTTGTTCAGCTCTTTGGGAACACTATAAATATCATTTTTCTGCAGGTCAAGGATCGCTAGGCTGCTGGGTAAGCAAGTGAAAACCAAATCAGTAAGTCTGTTTGAGGATAGGTTCAGCTTTATCAAACTGTTGGTCCAAAGGCAATCTCTATTCTCATCAAGAGTGAGTTGGTTTTGACTCACATCCAAGTTCTTCAGGGATTTCATAGATCTGGTCATGGTACTCACTTTAAATAACCGATCCAGCTTATTCTGTTGTAAAATAAGAGTCTCCAACAAATTTAGGGATTGGCAGTCTTGAAATAAAAAATCACTGCTAAGTGAATTATCAGAAAAGTCCATGAATTTATAATTATTTCCTTTGATTGGACAAGTCATGAAGAGCAATTCTGAATTAGAAATTGTCAGATTTTCAATCATTAGCGTAGCAAAAAAATTGTATATAATTGTTGAAGAAAAATAGAATAATGTGATTTTTAATTGTCTGATAGTCAATGCTTTCAACGTTGTTTCCGAACACTGAAACGGGGAATTTATCATTTTATATAATGTCACATTAAAAAAACTGAGGCTTTTAACCGTGGAAGTCCAAATAGGCTTTGATATGCTTATTAAATCTTTCCAGTCCAGTGCTAAGTTTTGTAACAACAACTTACTGACTCTGGAGAATTTTCCCAATATTTTAAAACTGTTAATATAATGGCTGCATTCTTGGTAGCATTCAATGTTTGATAATTTTAAAGTATCAGATGTGTTGAAGGCATCATCCATGACCCTTTCAAGTAAATCCGCCTTGTTAGTAGATGGCAAAACAATGTGGAGTTTTGTTGTTCTCAATACCTGTAAGCTACCAGGGTCATACTCTGACAAAGTTTTTAGTCCGATTGAAATTTCCTGCAACTGTTTCCCTGAAATTTCTTTAAGATCATTTTTCTGTAACTTTATTGCTTTTCTACTTCCTAATCCTAAATATTCCAGGTCTTTCAGGAAGCTAAATGCTTTCCCAAGTGTCAGGCTAAGAAAATTATTATAAGAAATATCTAAATATTTGAGAGATGTAACATTATGTAAAAAGTGACATTCGATACTCGAAAGTTCATTCTTGGAAAGATCCAAACACTCCAGCTCTTGATTAGACCTGAAAAAATCACTTGATAAATTGCTGATCTTATTGGAGGACAAATTCAAACTTTTCAACCAGTGAAGAGAAGCAAAATCCTGGATATGAATCTCAGTGATGTTGTTTTGTGATAAATCCAATATTTGTGTGTGACTTGGTAGGTACTTTGGGACAGCAGACAGTGAGCAGGATGAGTTGTTTATGACAATGCCATTCTCTTCAGGAAACCACAAACTGTAGCACGTTTTAAGTATTAAAATCCAGACAAAGAAGGAGAGGATGTTGGCCATGGTAAGTTACTTTCCTGTATTTTCTTTTTCTTCAGCAGCTGAACACTTATGTATTTCTTAAGTGGAATCTATATAGAGCAATGAAAAAACTGAAACAAAGCAAAATATAAACAATATTAATATTGTGGCTTGAGCAAAGTTGACCTGAAAACAAAACTTGCCATCGAGTGACACGTTCCAAAATGGCAATTGCAAGAAATTTTCATTGATAAATGGTAACCAAAATATAGCAGCCAAACAGAACACATCTGCAATAATAATAGTTTCACATTTTTGAACCAACCCACTATACATTTCAAAACATTGAGAGAATTTAGTTGTAGAGTGTAGAACAGTAGTGGAAAATTGGGGTAATGATAGCAATGCAAAGTTAATCTCAGTGAGAAGACTCTGAAAGCTCTAGTGAACATACTTATGGTGAAGTCATTCTAATAAAGGGGCTGCACCTGATACCCTGGGGCTGAAATTCAGGGTCCGGATAAGGCCCGTTTCCAATGTTTTGCGGTGGCCATGTGGCGGAATCGAGTGGACGACGCGTTGCAGTCCATTGGCCGCCACGACCCAAATTCACCTCGGGGATTTTTCGGCCCGTCCCCACTTCCACCCCGCTGCTGCTGACGGCCACAAGTGCGTCATCAAAGCGCGCACCGTCGCAATCCCACACCTACACTTTAATCCGCCTCAAATTTAGGTAAAGAAATCCATGAGCCGCTGGACGGTGTCCCCGACAGCGTTTTCTGGCGGTGCACCTTCTCCTGCCTGCGTGCAGCCCAGCAGCACGGTGGCCCTTCAAGGGGAGGGTGCACTGCCACGGCCGCCATGTTGTTATCTTTGCCGGCCGACTTCCCGATCAACCGGTAAATTATTGCCCCCGAGTTCGGCCGGGCCGCCAACAGGCAGTTTGGCACCCACTCTTGGGTGCCAGACTGCTGGCCCGGCCGAAATCCTCCCTGGTGGCCCAGTGGCCAAAGCTAAAAAATCCCCGATACTCTCCCCTTTAACAGAGGGGAGAGAGCGTAGTGATGCACACGCGCTGTGATCTCACCACCGCTCCGCCACTGAGTGACAGCAGCGGAGACTCGATCCTGCCCCAACCTCCACTCCTCAGCCTGCCTTACCACTGCATCCAAAAAATTAAAAAGTGCCTAAAATCGATCCAAAGTCCGCCTCATCGCTCCCGGCGGAAAAACCAGGTAAGAAATAGTTTGTGCGCCAGCTTTCTGGAGTGCCTATATTTCAGCCTCCCCCCTGTCTTTTTTCCTTCTCAGGTGCTGATGGACAGGCTGTGAATTCCCAGCAGTTCCTCTTTATGTTTAAGATTGTCAGTTTTCTTTTATAGGGATCCGGCGTTCCCAACAAGAAGCAGCACTTGCAGGGAGTTAATCTCAGAAAGTTGCGGCCATGTAGTACGTGATTTATCATCAATTGATATCACAGGATGCGGGACTGCAATTTCGCATAACGCACAAGAGGTTTTCCCGAGTTGCAATCCCTGAAAGCGCTGTTCCTGCTGGGAACGCCGGATCAAACCGCCCGTTATATCTCTACAATTATGTCAGTTGGGCCTCATGCTGGTAGCAGTTCTGTAACCCTGCCGAAGTGACTGTAGATGCCACCTCAGGAGGCACTGAGTCCACAGCAGCTGCAACACCAAATGCCCTGCCACTGAAGCAGATTCTTCAGGGTTAGTAGCAGATCTTCTGTTTCCCTCGCAGTCACTTGTCAGCTATGCAATGATCCATCAGTACTATTCCTTTAACTATACAAAAATTACATCCACAACCAGCATGGACGGGTTCATGGCACACAAGGGGCAAATGCAGCAGCAAACCATATTAAATACATACACAGTTAATGTGCACAAATTTGAATTCACTGCTGCTGTGTTTTACTGTCTGTCTTTCTGTACAAATTAAAGGGACTGGAAATCCATTGCCCTTATGCCCTTATGGCACCCCCCCCCCCCACTGCTGTAAGTCCAACAGAAGTGCATAGGAAGGGGCAGAAACTATTTGGGGACATGGAAACACCAGGACTTGGCCTTCGTGACAGTTTCCATAAGCCTTGATTGGGGTGGAACCTCCATCCACCACACCTAAGGTCAGCTGCTTCAGAGGAGGATTGGCTCGGAGAAAGGGACTCGCAGCCCAGGGGTTCCTCAGTCCCAACATGGGAATGTGCTAACAGCCAATACCCCTGCAAGAGAAGAGGCATACTTGCCTGTCAGTCAGAAGCAGTGAGACCCACCTGGGAGTCCAGGCCAGGGTTATGGCCTGTACACCCAAAGATTTTCAAGAGTTGTTTGAAGTCAATGGAAAGGAGGGGCAGTTCCGCTACCTGTTTTGTGCCCCTGCTGAAGTTGAATTTAACCCCATCATAATTTTACACCAGGAGACATTTGGGGCAATATTAGCAAGTTTCTGGGAGGGGTGGGTATTGCATTATGTGGCCTCCTTCCACTGGAGTGCACCTGAGATGTCTCCCAATGGTACAGGCAATCTCTCAGATTATTACAATTAGGAGACCTCCTCAATCATGGAAAGTCTACCCCAGGCAAGCAGTGGAGGATTCCAGTGGACACTTTCTGGCACATATGCTGGGAATCCGCCTCACCCCACATGTATTTTTGGCACCAATGCATCAGTTATCCAAAAGCCAAAAAGCAAAACACATGAGGTACGTTGCAAAAACTAAACAAGGATGGGAAGTAGCAACTTTATGATTCTAGAAATGTTATAAAGAAATAAAAGTGTTTGATCGTATAGCTTACTGGGGTGATGGGACAATGTGACTCTCTCACACCTGTCTCCCTGCCTACAGCAGTTAGGTGTAAGTTGTGGGTGCCTTTCAACACTGTAGCAGTACACTGTAAATGGGCGTCAGTTAATTCCTTAAAACCATAAAAATCAAAGCAGCTGCCTCCTGAAAGGACTCCTTTAGATGCCAAGAAGATGATGGACTATCCCTGCATCTCTTCATGTATGTGGTGGCATAGCTCAATTACAATGTCCTGGTAAAACTTCGAAGTGTTTTTCTCCTCAACCATGTTCAGTTACATTAGAATGATTGCCTGGAGTAGTCCTGCTAAGATTCAGGAGCAGGCCAAATCCTTTGTGCTCCCAAGCTTCCTGCTCCTCCTCTCCAAGATATGCTTTGCAACAATGGTCACTGTGCCTATGCTCACAGTCAGACAATCCCTGTAATAATGGAAGCATTGTAGGTTCTTCAATAAGCTTCGGATATGTGGAATAACAGACAAAAGAGTTTTAACAAAGCTGGGTAATTTCATACCCCATGCCTGTCTGATCTTAATTCCCTGTTGTCTGGGAAGGCATCCCCACCCCATTCTGTGCCATCTGAACTACCATAGCAACATAGCCACATCGCTCTTTCTTTATCTGAATGAATATGTAAACCAATGGTGTCCAATAAGAATTGATGACTAGCCACAGATGTGGCTACAGTGGCAACATTAAAGGCACATGTACTAACTTTAGTCGAAAACGCTTTACATACACTCGCACAATACAAGGTAAATATACTTCACATATTTATATTTCCTTAACAAACATCTACTACCATTCAGTAAACAGTAAGGCTCTCACAAGGATTAAAAAACACTTGGATACTCTGCTTTTCCTCTTATCATTTTGTACATTGTATGAATGAGTATTGATCAAACGCCTAACAGCGGTGTCTATTATTCATTTTTTATTTACGAATCACAAATACAATTAGCCACATTTGGAATCCCAATTACCTACATGTGACTAGTTCAGCTTCCGTACACACACCGAGAATTGGATAGGTGACATATTGGCAGTACTCATGCTGCATTGGGAAGTAGCGAGTACTTAAAGTGCTCCTCTTTCTATAGCCTTAAAGGTCCCGCAGTATGGTGTCCTGGGGGCTAAAATTCAGGGTCCGGATAAGGCCCGTTACCATCGTTTTGCGACGGAATCGAGTGGCCGCCACATTGCAGTCGATTGGCCGCCACGACCCATATTTAGTGCAGGAGTTTTTGGGGCGGTGTCCACTTCCGCTCAAAACCCCAGACTTCCGCTGCGGCCGCAATGAAGTCATTAGAGTGCGCACCGCTGCCGCTCCGCCATGCCACCTATTTTCAGTATAAAAAAGTCTGTTATTTCCCCACCAGCTTTTTGGTCAGTGCACTTTTGCCAGCCTGCTCGAGAGCGCCAGAAGAGAAGAAC
The DNA here is from genome assembly GCF_044704955.1 of Pristiophorus japonicus. NCBI lineage: Eukaryota > Metazoa > Chordata > Chondrichthyes > Pristiophoridae > Pristiophorus > Pristiophorus japonicus. Next base: position 176,933,986 of record NC_091978.1, on the reverse strand, counting down.
GGAGGTTTGGTGTGATCGGGTTTTTCTGTGCAAACTTTGTCAGATTTCTCTGTAGGGATTTGCTAATCCTGCAGCGGACCTTTGAGAACTTTGAGAGTTTAGAACACTTTTTCACTCTCACTGATTAGTCGTGGCCTGTGGGCCTCATTCTCTGCTCCACAGAGGCCTGCTTGTGAGGGTCCAGCCTGCAGACAGAATGGGCTCAGTGTTGGCAGGGCAACACCTTGTGCACATTGCGAGAGGCAGGGCGGCATGCAGGTGAAGGCGGCGCCATCAGCAAAGGGTCGAAAGGCAGTGGGCAAGGGAAGCAGCAGCCATGGCTGCCCAACAGGGAGAAGGGCTTGCAGAAGGCCACAGACCTCCATGTATAGAGGGTGACCAGGAGGGAGATAGCGTGAGGAGGAGGGTCAGGTACGCTGACCCCCGCACCACATACTGGGCCAGGAGCCTTACCGACAATGGCCTGCAGAGGCTGAGGAACATCAGCTGGAACAGGGAGAAGGTGATCAGCCAGCTGCCATCAGAGGGGCCCAGCAGAGACCTGGGGGAAGGAGGCCCTACCGTCAAAAGGTCTACCAATGCCAGTTCTTCTTCCTGGAGCTCAGTGATGAGTAATACTTGCGAAGGCTGAGATTTAGAAATGACGTGCTGAGGGAGCTCTGCAATGTCCTGCACCAAGATCTGCAGCCTCACACGTGGCTGAGGACAGCTCTCACTGTTGAGACCAAGGTCACCATAGTTCTCAACTTTTACGCGACGGGTTCTTTCCAGTCGGCAACTGCAGACATATCCAACATATCCCAATTCTCGGCCCATCGTTCCATCCGGCAGGTGACTGATGCTCTGTATAAGAGAAGAGTCCAATATATTTCCTTGCCGATGACCATGGAGAAGCAGGTGGAGTGGCAGGCCGGATTTGTTTGGATTGCAGGGTTCCCCAGGGTGCAGAATGCCATTGACTGCACACATGTTGGCCAGAGGGCACAACTGAACCATCCCGAACTGTTTATGAACAGAAAGGGATTCCACTCCCTGAATGTGCAGCTGGTGTGTGACCGCCAGTGTAGATCCTGGCAGTTGATGCCAGGTATCCAGGCAGCAGCCACGATTCGTTCATCCTATGCCAGAGCAGTGTGCCCGCCGTCTTCAGCAGACCAAACTAGGATTGTGGATGGCTACTTGGGGACAAGGGATATCCCCTGCTCACTCCCCTTTGGAACCCCAGGACTACGGGCGAACATGCCTATAACGAAGCTCGTTCTGGCACCAGGTGCATCATCGAGCACTGAAGCGGGATCCTCAAACAGAAGTTCTGTTGCCTGGACCGCTCAGGTGGCGCATTGCAGTAGTCTCCTGAACGGGTCTCCATATTCGTGGTGGTCTGCTGCATGCTGCACAATCTGGCTCTCATGAGGGGCCAGCCGCTGGAGGTAGAGCCAGCAGTACCACCTGAAGAGGAGGCACAGCAGCAGCAGGAGGAGGAGGACCAGGATCCCCATCGCCTCCCACCCAGAAGACGTTGCCACTATCCCAACCCTGCAAGGGAGGTGCAGATATCGAAACATAGAAACATAGAAACATAGAAAATAGGTGCAGGAGTAGGCCATTCGGCCCTTCTAGCCTGCACCGCCATTCAATGAGTTCATGGCTGAACATTCAACTTCAGTACCCCATTCCTGCTTTCTCACCATACCCCTTGATCCCCCTAGTAGTAAGGACCTCATCTAACTCCTTTTTGAATATATTTAGTGAATTGGCCTCAACAACTTTCTGTGGTAGAGAATTCCACAGGTTCACCACCCTCTGGGTGAAGAAGTTCCTCCGCATCTCGGTCCTAAATGGCTTAGCCCTTATCCTTAGACTGTGACCTCTGGTTCTGGACTTCCCCAACATTGGGAACATTCTTCCTGCATCTAACCTGTCTAACCCCATCAGAATTTTAAATGTTTCTATGAGGTCCCCTCTCATTCTTCTGAACTCCAGTGAATACAAGCCCAATTGATCCAGTCTTTCTTGATAGGTCAGTCCCGCCATCCCGGGAATCAGTCTGGTGAACCTTCGCTGCACTCCTCAATAGCAAGAATGTCCTTCCTCAAGTGAGGAGACCAAAACTGTACACAATACTCCAGGTGTGGCCTCACCAAGGCCCTGTACAACTGTAGCAACACCTCCCTGCCCCTGTACTCAAATCCCCTTGCGATGAAGGCCAACATGCCATTTGCTTTCTTAACCGCCTGCTGCACCTGCATGCCAACCTTCAATGACTGATGTACCATGACACCCAGGTCTCTTTGCACCTCCCCTTTTCCTAATCTGTCACCATTCAGATAATAGTCTGTCTCTCTCTTTTTACCACCAAAGTGGATAACCTCACATTTATCCACATTATACTTCATCTGCCATGCATTTGCCCACTCACCTAACCTATCCAAGTCGCTCTGCAGCCTCACAGCATCCTCCTCGCAGCTCACACTGCCACCCAACTTAGTGTCATCCGCAAATTTGGAGATACTACATTTAATCCCCTCATCTAAATCATTAATGTACAGTGTAAACAGCTGGGGCCCCAGCACAGAACCTTGCGGTACTCCACTAGTCACTGCCTGCCATTCTGAAAAGTACCCATTTACTCTTACTCTTTGCTTCCTGTCTGACAGCCAGTTCTCAATCCATGTCAGCACACTACCCCCAATCCCATGTGCTCTAACTTTGCACATCAATCTCTTGTGTGGGACCTTGTCGAACGCCTTCTGAAAGTCCAAATATACCACATCAACTGGTTCTCCCTTGTCCACTCTACTGGAAACATCCTCAATATGTCTGATTAGTGTTCGATTCAGGTAATTTCATCCCCACATGACCCTTCAGCTTCTATTTTCCATGGCCATCCCAATGAGTGCCTTCATACATAATTGCCCACTGTCACATTATACACCTGCCCAGATATAGTTGCAAAAAATAAAGATTTATGACATCATCCAAATCAGTGCAAAAAAACTAACACAACAAAAAGCAGTGCAAAAAACTTACACAAAAATGTTATTTCTCACCCTTGTACATTTCCTTATAACTCCTCTTGCACATGCCTAATCGACAACTGCACCTCAGCTTCTCCCCTGTGGCTGCCTCATGGGTCTGGGAAGGCTGTTGTGTGTCATGTATGTACATGCTGCTTGTAGCCACCAGATGGTGTCATTGTTGGAGGCCACTGAGCAGCACGCACATGGTGCTGCTCTGGTATAAAAGGCCAGCCATTTTGTGAGTCAGGCGCTTTGGGCTGTAATAAAGCAGAACAAGGTTGTACCTTGTTCAGTTAAACAGTACCTTTAATGCATACATAACACTGTTTCCAGCGGAGTGACAGGTCTGGGGCCAGGAATGCTGTGATCCTGAAGGAGCAGATCATCCGCAAACTGGTCCGAGGAGCCTGCATCACTCACCAGGGGTGGCACATTACCACCTACACCAACCGGATGGAGCTCAGGTCGGGGCTGTGTGGCCACACTGGAAGGACCCCCATGGCATGTGGTGGACACAGCTGCTGAAGGCAACACAGCGGTGTTGGGTGGCATCGAGCTGAGACTGCATGAGAGCAGCCAGAGTCTCAAAGCCAGCAGACATGGCAGCAGTTTGACGCTCCATGGCAGCAGTTTGAAGCTCCGTGGCCTGTTGCCCAGAGTGCATAAGAGCATTCTGCCCTTCCAGGGCTGCGGCCATCCTCTCCAATCCAGCACCGATGCGCTGCATCCCTCGCGTCTGTGCTGCAATGGCAGCTGTCACATCACTGACAGGTTGCGGCATCACAGCTGAATCCACACGGAAAATCTGGGAGTCCACCATCGCCTGCACACTGGCAATGTTGGGCTCCATGGAGTGCGCAGAGCTGTCGACTATGCGGGAGGCCGACTCCTCCACACTCCTGACCACTTCCGACAGACTCTCTGGCACCCTTCCCAGTGCCCCCAATGTCTGGGAATGCCTGGCCTCCACTCTTGTCTCGTAAACTGCAACATCGATGGTCTCTTCTGAGTCCTCCTCAGCAGAGCTCCGGTGCAGACTCGCCCCCAGAGAGATGGCACCTGAGGTTGTCTAGCCCCGCCACCATGCTGCAGCCCTTTAGGCCCTGGTGCAACACCGAGTGTAGATTCCTAAAATATTTGCAGGAGATCGGACCGCCTGGTATCTGAGCTGGCGCGTGTGGGTGGAAGCAGTGACGTGGTGATGCCAGCAGCGTGGTCGTCTTCCTCATCACTGAGGTCCCCAAAAGAAGGAGTGCGCTAGAGGGGGTCAGCAAGGCTGGAGCCCTCAATGTCCTCGATGCTGTCATTAGGCATTTCGGAACTGATGTCCTCAAGCGTGTCATCGAGGCCTGGCACCAGTCGGACAGGTGGTGCCTCTCTGTCTCCTATGCAGCCACTCGGTCCCAGGGTTGTCTCCAGGCCCGGCACTGGTCTGACAGATGGTGCCTCTCTGTGTCCTCGGCTGCCACTCGGCCTCTTATCTGCATGTATAAATGGGAGAAGGGCTGCCGTGAAGGGAGGTGGGTGATTGCCGCATGGAGGCTGCAACTAGCAGACTTTTAGAAGGAAAGGCATAGTAGGCGCTGGCACATTCAGGGAGAGAAAGCATTAATGGAGGGCCTTCACTTATCCACTTTCAGGGAGAGATAGCATTAAAGGATGCTGCCCACATCGGCATCGCCAGGACCGGAGGCCACAGCGGACATCTCATCTGCAAGCATAAATGGAAGAAGGGCTGCCATGAAGGGAAGGTGGGGGATTGACACATGGAGGCTACAACTAGCACTCAGGGAAAGAGAGCATTAAAGGAGGGCTTCACTTACCTACATCGACATCAGCAGTACCGGTGGCCACAGGGAAGGCAGCATGTCTGCCGACGAGTGCCTCGACCCTCTCCTTCTGCATCCCAGAGTATTTAAGGAAATGGCCCTAGAAATAGTGGATGCATTGGTGATCATTTTCCAACAGTTTATCGACTCTGGATCAGTTCCTATGGACTGGAGGGTAGCTAATGTAACACCACTTTTAAAAAAGGAGGGACGAAGAAAACGGGTAATTATAGACCGGTTAGCCTGGCATCAGTAGTGGGGAAAATGTTGGAATCAATTATTAAAGATGAAATAGCAGCACATTTGGAAAGCAATGACAGGATTGGTCCAAGTCAGCGTGGATTTATTAAAGGGAAATCATGCTTGACAAATCTTCTGGAATTTTTTGAGGATGTAACTAGCAGAGCGGACAAGGGAGAACCAGTGGATGTGGTGTATTTGGACTTTCAAAAGGCTTTTGACAAGGTCCCACGCAAGAGATTGGTGTGCAACATCAAAGCGCATGGTATTGAGGGTAATGTACTGACGTGGATAGAGAACTGGTTGGCAGACAGGAAGAAGAGAGTCGGGATAAACGGGTCCTTTTCAGAATGGCAGGCAGTGACTAGTGGGGTGCTGCAGGGCTCAGTGCTGGGACCCCAGCTCTGTACAATATACATTAATGATTTAGATGAAGGAATTGAGTGTACTATCTCCAAGTTTTCAGATGACACTAAGCTGGGTGGTGGTGTGAGCTGTGAGGAGGACGCTAAGAGGCTGCAGGGTGACTTGGGCAGGTTAGGTGAGTGGGCAAATGCATGGCAGATGCAGTATAATGTGGATAAAAGTGAGGTTATCCATTTTGGGGGAAAAAACACGAAGGCAGAATATTATCTGAATGACGGCAGATTAGGAAAAGGGGAGGTGCAACGAGACCTGGGTTTCATGGTTCATCAGTCATTGAAAGTTGGCATACAGGTACAGCAGGCGGTGAAGAAGGCAAATGGTATGTTGGCCTTCATAGCTAGGGGATTTGAGTATAGGAGCAGGGAGGTCTTACTGTCGTTGTACAGGGCCTTAGTGAGGCTTCACTTGGAATATTGTGTTCAGTTTTGGTCTCCTAATCTGAGGAAGGATGTTCTTGCTATTGAGGGAATGCAGCGAAGGTTCACCAGACTGATTCCAGGGATGGCTGGACTGTCATATGAGGAGCAACTGGATCAACTGGGCCTTTAATCACTGGAGTTTAGAAGGATGAGAGGGGATCTCATAGAAACGTATAAGATTATGATGGGACTGGACAGCTTAGATACGGGAAGAATGTTCCCAATGTTGGGGAAGTCCAGAACCAGGGGACATAGTCTTAGGATAAGGGGTAGGCCATTTCGGACTGAGATGAGGAGAAACTTCTTCACTCAGAGAGTTGTTAACCTGTGGAATTCCCTGCCGCAGAGAGTTGTTGATGCCAGTTCATTGGATATATTCAAGAGGGAGTTAGATATGGCCCTTACGGCTAAGGGATCAAGAGGCATGGAGAGAAAGCAGGAAAGGGGTACTGAGAGAATGATCAGCCATGATCTTATTGAATGGCGGTGCAGGCTCGAAGGGCCAAATGGCCTACTCCTGCAACTATTTTCTATGTTTCTATGTTTCATGAGTGTGAGAATTTGGACGTCGGGCTCGCCACAATCAGTCCTCCTTTGCTCCATCCTGTTGTGTGCAGTTTTGGCTGCAAAACATAGAATGGTTGGTGAGTACCACTGTGATGACGCATCACTGCAATTCGAACAAAGGGATCCCCATTAAGTTCAGTTGATTTGAATTGTGGAGCGGAAAAACCGACGTTCCTGACACAGGTATTGTGAGATCCTTGTATGGAGTGTAGCTTAGGAATCCCTGTGGATGGGTTTCCTGAAAGAGATGCTCAATGATGGCCTGTGGACGGGGTTTCTTACGGTACCTTTAACATAGTAAAACGTCGCAAGCTGCTTCCAGGAACTTCATCAAACAAAACAGCTCTTACCAACTATTCACATGAACACATCAGGAGAACAGACATTTGTGTGAGAATTGCACATTGTGCCTGTTTGTACATATTCACAATAGATGAGTCACTGTGTCATTCAGGAAACAGCAAGAATCTGTGTTCACACCTACGTAGCCATTCATCATCATAGGCAATCCCTCGGAATCGTGGAAGACTTGCTTCCACTCTTAACATGAGTTCCAATACGAGAACCACAGTCTCTGTCACAGGTGGGACAGATAGTCATTGAGGGATGGGGCGGTGGGACTGGTTTTCCGCATGCGCCGTCCGCTGCCTGCGCTTGATTTCTGCATGCTCTCGGCGATGAGACTCGAGGAGCTCAGCGCACTCCTGGATGCACTTCCTCCACGTCTTTGACCAAGGACTCCCTGGTGTCAGTGGGGATGTTGCACTTTATCAGGGAGGCTTTGAGTGAGGATGTCCTTGTAACGTTTCCGCTGCCCACCATTGGCTCGTTTGCCGTGAAGGAGTTCCAAGTAGAGCGCTTGCTTTGGGAGTCTCATGTCTGGCGGACTATGTGACCTGCCCAGCGGAGCTGATCAAGTGTGGTCAGTGCTTCAATGCTGGGGATGTTGGCCTAGTCGAGGTCGCAAATGTTTGTGCGTCTGTCCTCCCAGGGGATTTGTAGGATCTTGCGGGTACATTGTTGGTGGTATTTCTCCAGCTACTTGAGGTGTCTACTATACATGGTCCATGTTTCTGAGTCATACAGGAAGGCTGGCATTACTACAGCTCTGTAGACCATGAGCTTGGTGACAGTTTTGAGGGACTGATCTTTCAAATATTCTTTTCCTCAGGTGGCTGAAGGTTGCACTGGCGCACTGGAGGCGGTGTTGAATCTCGTTGTCAATGCCTGCTCTTGTTGATAGGAGGCTTCGAGATAAGAGAAGTGGTCCACGTTGTCCAGGGCCATGCCATGGATCTTGATGACTGGGGGGGCAGTGCTGTGCGGCAAACACAGGCTGGTGGAGAACCTTTGTCTTACAGATGTTTAGCGTAAGGTCCATGCTTTTGTAAGCCTCAGTTAATACGTCGACTATGTTCTGGAGTTCAACCTCTGTGTGTGAGCAGACGCAGGCGTCGTCTGCGTACTGTAGCTCGACGACAGAGGTTGGGGTGGCCTTGGATCTGGCCTGGAGATGGCGAAGGTTGAACAGGTTCCCACTGGTTCTGTAGTTTAGATCCACTCCAGCAGGGAGCTTGTTGACTGTGAGGTGGAGCATGGCAGCGAGGAAGATGGAGAAGAGGGTTGGGGTGATGACGCAGCCCTGCTTGCCCTCTGTCCGGGCGTGGATTGGGTCTGTGATGGATCCGTTGGTAAGGATCATGGCCTGCATGTCGTCGTGGAGCAGACGGAGGATGGTGATGTACTTTTGGGGGCATCCGAAATGGAGGAGGACGCTCCATAGACCCTCGCGGTTGACAGTGTCAAAGGCCTTTGTAAGGTCGAAGAAGGCCATGTATAAGGGCTGGCGCTGTTCCCTGCATTTTTCCTGCAGCTGTCGTGCTGCAAAAATCATGTCCGTTGTGCCCGTAAGGGACTAAATCCTCACTGCGACTCTGGGCCACAGGGAGAAGACGGTTGAGGAGGACTCTAGCGATGACTTTCCCAGTGGCTGACAGCAGGGAGATTCCTTTGACGTTGCCGCAGTCGGATGTCCCCTTTTTTAAAGATGGTCACGATCACTGCATCTCTGAGATCTCCTGGCATGCTCTCCTGCCTCCAGATGAGAGAGATTAGATCATGTATTCGTGCCAGCAGTACCTCTCCACCATACTTCAGTGCCTCAGCAGGGATTCCATCCGCTCCCGTTGCCTTATTGTTTTTGAGCTATCTTATGGCTTTTCCTACCTCGTGCAGTGCTGGGGTTTTACTGAGGTGGTGGTGGTATGCTGCGGAATGGAGTTGAGAACATGTGAGTCAAAGGCAGAGTCTCGATTGAGGAGAGCTTTGAAGTGCTTCTTCCAGCGGGCCATGACTGCCTCGGTGTCCTTTATGAGTGTCTCCCCATTCTTGGCCATCAGTGAGGTGGGGCCTTGGGTGTTTGGACTGAAGGTGGCCTTGATTGCGATGAAGAATCCTCGCACATCATTGCTGTCGACCAGCTGCTGTATCTCCTGTGCTTTCTCCATCCACCACCTGTTCTTTAAGTCCTGGTTTTTTTGTGGAACTCGGCCTTGAGCCGCCTGTAATGCTGCTTTGCTGTTCCGAGTTGGGTTGTTGTTTAAGGCTCAGAAATGCCCTGCGCTTACGATCTATTAGTTCTGGAATCTTGTTCGAACTGCTGTGACGTTAACATGCTGTCTAAGTAGCCAATCTAAAGGCAGAATTCTCAGACAGCGAACAAGTTTCAACACTTTTTGGGCTGAGCAGAAAACCCTCATGATCTCTAGCGAAGGATACTAATGCTGATACCCCCCAGTATTCAGTGATATCTGGAAGATTTGCAGGAAAGTTCCTGCAATTTCCTTCCTTAGTTCCTTAAGGATCCTCAGATGCAATATAGCCAGCCCCTGAGATTTATTTATCTTAAGTTTGCACAACTGTTCAGCAACCATGCTCGTAGTAATGCGAATAGTATGACAATTTACATCAACAACAACCTCTACTTCAATTTTCAGATCAATTAAGTTACCTGTCTCCTCCTTGGGAAAAATAATATTTACATATCTGCAGCCTGTTTAGCATCAGTTGTCATTTAATATTGCAATATAGTCTCATCGCCGAGAGCATGCAGAAATCAAACGCAGACAGCGGAAAGAGCGTACGGCAAACCTGTCCCATCTACCCCTTCCCTCAATGACTATCTGTCCCACCTGTGACAAAGACTGTGGTTCTTGTATTGGACTGTACAGCCACCTAAGAACTCATGTTAAGAGTGGAAGCAAGTCTTCCTCGATTCTGAGGGACTGCCTATGATGATGATGATGATGATGATGATGAAGAATCAGAAATGAGTGCACAAGTGTGTCCCTTAAGTGCAGCTGTAACTGAGATGAGAGGGAGCCTCCATTGTGCAAACCAACACATATATAGGCCTCAACAATGAAATGTTGCTTCAGTGACTGCACAGTGAAGGTGGGAAATAAGAGAAGGATAAAGGAAAGGCTCGCAGCTGGATGGTAAGAAGTTGGTGGAACAGGTACTCACTTTCATCAGATGGATGATTCGTTCAGCCGGTTTCTGCACTGTGTGGTGGTGTGGTTATGAATGGAGGTCCCCGAGACCTCCACAGCAATCTCCCTCCAAGCATTTGTAAACACCTCGCGAGTGGGTCTTCCCGTGTCTGGGTACAGGACTCGCCTCCTTCCCTCGACAGCCTGCATCAGGGTCTCCAGCTCGGTGTCGGAAAATCGGCTTGCCCTTCTTGATCCAGCAGTACCAGCCAATCAGGGATAGTGGATGCATTGGTTGTAATTTACCAAAATTTCCTGGATTCTGGGGAGGTCCCATCAGATTGGAAAACTGCAAATGTAACACCCCTATTTAAAAAAGGAGGCAGACAAAAAGCAGGAAACTATTGACCAGTTAGTCTAACATCTGTTGTTGGGAAAATGCTGGAGTCCATTCATCATAGGGAGTCCCTCGGGATCGAGGAAGACTTGCTTCCACTCTCAGCATGAGTTCTTAGGTGGCTGTACCTGTCACAGTTTCTGTCACAGGTGGGACAGATTGTCATCGAGGGAAAGGGTGGGCAGGGAGCCTGGTTTGCCGCACGCTCCTTCCGCTGCCTGCGATTGATTTCTGCATGCTCTCGGCGATGATACTCGAGGAGTTCAGCTACCTTCCGGATGCACTTCCTCGACTTAGGGTGGTCTATGGCCAAGGACTCCTAGGTGTCAGTAGGGATGTTGCACTTTATCAGGGAGGCTTTGAGAGTGTCCTTGTAATGTTTCCTCTGCCTGCCTTTGGCTCGTTTGCCGTGGACGAGTTCCGAGTAGAGCGCTTGCTTTGGGAGTCTCGTGTCTGACATGCGAACGATGTGGCCTGCCCAGCGGAGCTGATCAAGTGTGGTCAGTGCTTCAATGCTGGGGATGTTGGCCTGGATGAGGACGCTAATGTTTGTGCCATTATTAAGGAAGCAGCAGCGGGAAATTTGGAAAAGCATGATTCAATCAAGCAGAGTCAGCATGGTTTTATGAAAGGGAAATCATGTTTGACAAATTTGCTGGAGTTCTTTGAGGATGTAATGAGCAGGGTGGATACAGGGAAACCAGTGAATGTGATGTATTTGGATTTCCAGAGGCATTTATCAAGGTCTGCATAAAAGGTTACTGCACAAGATAAAAGTTCACAGGATTGGGGGTAATATATTAGCATGAATAGAGGATTGGCTAATCAACAGAAAACAAAGCGTAGGAAATAAATGGTTCATTCTCAGGTTGGCAATCATTAACATAAGAACATAAGAATATAAGAAATAGTAGCAGGAGTAGGCCATATGGCCCCTCGAGCCTGTTCCTCCATTCAATATGATCATGGCTTAAAGTAAAAGCTACAGATAGTAAAAGCTTTTACAGATATATAAAACGGAAAAGAGTGACTAAAGTAAATGTTGGTCCCTTAGAAGATGAGAAGGGGGATTTAATAATGGGAAATGTGGAAATAGCTGAGACCTTAAATAATTATTTTGCTTCGGTCTTCACAGTGGAAGACACACAAACCATGCCAAAAATTGCTGGTCACAGGAATGTGGGAAGGGAGGACCTTGAGACAATCACTATCACTAGGGGGGGTAGTGCTGGACAGGCTAATGGGACTCAAGGTAGACAAGTCCCCTGGTCCTGATGCAATGCATCCCAGGGTATTAAAAGAGATGGCAGAAGTTATAGCAGATGCATTAGTTATAATCTACCAAAATTCTCTGGACTCTGGGGAGGTACCAGCAGATTGGAAAGCAGCTAATGTAACGCCTCTGTTTAAAAAGGGGGGCAGACAAAAGGCAGGTAACTATAGGCCGGTTAGTTTAACATCTGTAGTGGGGAAAATGTTTGAAACTATCATTAAGGAAGAAATAGCGGGACATCGAGATAGGAATAGTGTAATCAAGCAGTCGCAACATGGATTCATGAAGGGGAAATCATGTTTAACTAATTTACTGGAATTCTTTGAAGATATACTGAGCATGGTGGATAGAGGTTTACCGATGGATGTGGTGTATTTAGATTTCCAAAAGGCATTCGATAAGGTGCCACACAAAAGGTTACTGCAGAAGATAAAGGTTCGCGGAGTCAGAGGAAATGTATTAGCATGGATAGAGAATTGGCTGGCGAACAGAAAGCAGAGAGTCGGGATAAATGGGTCCTTTTCGGGTTGGAAATCAGTGGTTAGTGGTGTGCCACAGGGATCAGTGCTGGGACCACAACAGTTTACAATATACATAGATGACCTGGAAGAGGGGACAGAGTGTAGTGTAACAAAATTTGCAGATGACACAAAGATTAGTGGGAAAGCGGGTTGTGTAGAGGACACAGAGAGGCTGCAAAGAGATTTAGATAGGTTAAGCGAATGGGCTAAGGTTTGGCAGATGGAATACAATGTCGGAAAGTGTGAGGTCATCCACCTTGGAAAAAAAAACAGTAAAAGGGAATATTATTTGAATGGGGAGAAATTACAACATACTGTGGTGCAGAGGGACCAGGGGGTCCTTGTGCATGAAACTCTTTTTGGAGTTTATCTGGAAAACATAAAACATTAATCGGTGCCACCCGACCTGGATGACACACCAGACATTTACAAGGCTCCTTTTTTTTTTTCTTTTTTGTGTTTTTTTTTGTGTTTTTCGTTTTTTTTTGGGCACTAAAATCAAATTTTTTCCTCCAGTGCCCCCTATAAAAGGGGGAGGGGGACACTAAAAGCACCGGCAATTAAAACAAATTAAACTTTAAAACGTAAAATCAAATTAAAATTTGGTTGCCGGGCGTGATGATGCACTCCAGTCCCTCCGGTGCCCACCTCTCGCGGAAGGCCGCGAGCGTACCGGTGGACACCCCGCGTGCTCCATCTCCAAGGACACCCTGGACTGGATGGAAGAGCGGAAGAGAGGCAGGCAGTCAGGTTGAACGACCCCCTCGACCGCCCGCTGCCTGGACCGGCTGATGGCACCCTTGGCCGTGCCCAGGAGCAGTCCTACGAGGAGGCCCTCGGACCTACCCGCTCCCCTCCGCACAGGGTGCCCAAAGATCAGGAGAGTGGGACTGAAGTGCAGCCAGAATTTCAGGAGCAGCCCCTTCAAATAATGGAACAGGGGCTGCAACCTCGTGCACTCAATAAAAACATGGAACACGGACTCCTCCAGACCGCAGAAATTGCAGGCGGCCTGGGAGTCCGTGAACCGGCTTAAAAATTTGTTGCACGGCACTGCTCCGTGCACCACCCTCCAGGCCAAGTCCCCGATGAATAGTGGGAGGACTCCCGCATAGAGTGCCCTCCATCGGGGACCCCCGTCTCCTCCGGACGGCAAGATGGTCCTTGTGCATGAAACTCTTGAGTTTACCTGAAAATAAACAAACATTAAACCGTGCCACCCGCCTGGGTGACACAGCAGACATTTTCAAGGCCCCTTTTTTTTTTTCCTTTTTTTGGGTTTTTTTTTTTGGGGCGCTAAAATCAAATTTTTTCCAGTGCCCCCTATAAAAGGGGAGGGGGACACTAAAAGCACCGGCAATGAAAACAAATTAAACCTTAAAACATAAAATCAAATTAAAATTTGGTTGCCGGGCGTGATGATGCACTCCAGTCCCTCCGGTGCCCACCTCTCGCGGAAGGCCGCGAGCGTACCGGTGGACACCGCGTGCTCCATCTCCAAGGACACCCTGGACCGGATGTAAGAGCGGAAGAGAGGCAGGCAGTCAGGTTGAACGATCCCCTCGACCGCCCGCTGCCTGGACCAGCTGATGGCACCCTTGGCCATGCCCAGGAGCAGTCCTACGAGGAGGCCTTCGGACCTACCCGCTCCCCTCCGCCCAAAGATCAGGAGAGTGGGACTGAAGTGCAGCCAGAATTTCAGGAGCAGCCCCTTCAAATAATAAAACAGGGGCTGCAACCTTGTGCATTCCATAAAAACATGGAACACGGACTCTTCCAGACCGCAGAAATTGCAGGCGGCCTGGGAGTCCGTGAACCGGCTTAAAAATTTGTTGCATGGCACTGCTCCGTGCACCACCCTCCAGGCCAAGTCCCCGATAAATAGTGGGAGGACCCCTGCGTAGAGTGCCCTCCATCGGGGACCCCCGCCTCCTCCGGACGGCAAGATGGTCCTTGTGCATGAATCCCAAAAAGTTAGTTTGCAGGTGCAGCAGGTAATCAGGAAGGCGAATGGAATGTTGGCCTTCATTGCGAGAGGGATGGAGTACAAAAGCAGGGAGTATAGAGTATTGGTGAGGCCGCACCTGGAGTACCTTACTTAAGGAAGGATATACTAGCTTTGGAGGGGGTACAGAGACGATTCACTCGGCTGATTCCGGAGATGAGGGGATTACCTTATGATGATAGATTGAGTAGACTGGGTCTTTACTCGTTGGAGTTCAGAAGGATGAGGGGTGGTCTTATAGAAACATTTAAAATAATGAAAGGGATAGACAAGATAGAGGCAGAGAGATTGTCTCCACTGGTCGGGGGGACTCGAATTAGGGGGCACAGCCTCAAAATACGGGGGAGCCAATTTAAAACAGAATTGAAAAAGAATTTCTTCTCCCAGAGGGTTGTGAATCTGTGGAATTCTCTGCCCAAGGAAGCAGTTGAGGCTAGCTCATTGAATGTATTCAAACCACAGATAGATAGATTTTTAACCAATAAGGGAATTAAGGGTTACGGGGAGCGGGTGGTGAAGTGGAACTGAGTCCATGGCCAGATCAGCCATGATCTTGTTGAATGGCGGAGCAGGCTCGAGGGGCTAGATGGCCTACTCCTGTTCCTAATTCTTATGTTCTTATGTTCTAATGTTCTTCTGGCTGATCTGATCATGGACTCAGCTCCACTTCCCTGCCTGCTCCCCATAACTCTTTATCCCCTTATCATTTAAGAAACTGTCTATTTCTGTCTTAAATTTATTCAGTGTCCCAGCTTCCACAGCTCTCTGAGGCAGCAAATTCCACAGATTTACAACCATCTGAGAGAAGAAATTTCTCCTCATCTCAGTTTTAAATGAACAGCCCCTTATTCTAATATCATGCCCTCTAGTTCTAGTCTCGCCCATCAGTGGAAACATCCGCTCTGCATCCACCTTGTCATAATCTTATACATTTCGATAAGATCAGCTCTCATTCTTCTGAATTCCAATGATACTCAACCTTTCCTCATAAGTCAACCCCCTCACGTCCGGAATCAACCTAGTGAACCTTTTCTGAACTGCCTCCAAAGCAAGTATATCCTTTCGTAAATATGGAAACCAAAACTGCACGCAGTATTCCAGGTATGGCCTCACCAATACCCTATATAACTGTAGCAAGACTTCCCTGTTTTTATACTCCATCCCCTATGCAATAAAGGCTAACATTCTATTTGCCTTCCTGATCACTTGCTGTACCTGTACCTGTGTAATGAGAAAGGACTGATCAGCAATCTCGTTGTGGGAGGCCCCTTGGGGAAGAGTGACCATAATATGGTAGAATTCTTCATTAAGATGGAGAGTGACACAGTTAATTCAGAGTTAGGGTTCTGAACTTAAGGAAAGATAACTTCGATGGTATGAGACATGAATTGGCTAGGATAGACTGGCAAATTATACTTAAAGGGTTGACGGTGGATAGGCAATGGCAAACATTTAAAGATCACATGGATGAACATCAACAATTGTACATCCCTGTCTGGAGTAAAAATAAAATGGGGAAGGTGGCTCAACCGTGGCTAACAAGGGAAATTAAGGATAGTGTTAAATCCAAGGAAAAGGCATATAAATTGGCCAGAAAAAGCAGTTAACCTGAGGCCTGGGAGAAATTTATAATTCAGCCGAAGAGGACAAAGGGTTTAATTAGGAGAGGGAAAATAGAGCATGAGAGGAAGCTTGCCGGGAACATAAAAACTGACTGCAAAGTTTCTACAGATAAGTGAAGAGAAAATGATTAGTGAAGACAAATGTAGGTCACTTGCAGTCAGATTCAGGTGAATTTATAATGGGGAACAACGAAATGGCAGACCAATTGAACAAATACTTTGGTTCTCTCTTCACGAAGGAAGATACAAATAACCTTCCGGAAATACTAGGGGAACGAGGGTCTAGTGAGAAGGAGAAACTGAAGGAAATCCTTATTAGGTGGGAAATTGTGTTAGAGAAACTGATAGGATTGAAGGCTGATAAATCCCCGGGTCCTGAGAGTCTGCATCCCAGAGTACTTAAGGAAGTGGCCCTAGAATTAGTGGATGCATTGGTGATCATTTTTCAACAGTCTATTGACTCTGGATCAGTTCATATGGACTGGAGGGTAGCTAATGTAACACCACTTTTTAAAAAAGGAGGGAGAGAAAACAGGGAATTATAGACTGGTTAGCCTGACATCAGTCGTGGGGAAAATGTTGGAATCAATTATTAAAGATGAAATAGCAGCGCATTTGGAAAGCAGTGACAGGATCGGTCCAAGTCAGCATGGATTTATGAAAGGGAAATCATGCTTGAAAAATCTTCTGGAATTTTTTGAGGATGTAACTAGTAGAGTGGACAAGGGAGATCCAGTGGATGTGGTGTATTTGGACTTTCAAAAGACTTTTGACAAGGTCCCACACAAGGAATTGATGTGAAAAATTAAAGCACATGGTATTGGGGTAATGTACTGATGTGGATAGAGAACTGGTTGGCAGACAGGAAGCAGAGAGTTGGGATAAACGGGTCCTTTTCAGAATGGCAGGCAGTGACTAGTGGGGTGCCGCAAGGCTCAGTGCTGGGACCCCAGCTATTTACAATAAACATTAATGATTTAGATGAAGGAATTGAGAGTAATATCTCCAAGTTTGCAGATGACACTTCGCTGGGTGGCGGTGTGAGCTATGAGGAGGACGCTAAGCGGCTGCAGGGTGACTTGGACAGATTAGGTGAGTGGGCAAATGCATGGCAGATGCAGTATAATGTGGATAAATGTGAGGTTATCCACTTTGGTGGCAAAAACACAAAGGCAGAATATTATCTGAACGGTGGCAGATTAGGAAAAGGGGAGGTGCCATGAGACCTGGGTGTCATGGTACATTGAAAAGTGGCATGCAAGTACAGCAGGCAATGAAGAAGGCAAATGGTATGTTGGCCTTCATAGTTAGAGGATTTGAGTATACGAGCAGGGAGGTCTTACTGCAGTTGTACAGGGCCTTGGTGAGGCCTCACCTGAAATATTGTGTTCAGTTTTGGTCTTCTAATCTAAGGAAGGACATTCTTGCTGTTGAGGGAGTGCAGCGAAGGTTCACCAGACTGATTCCCGGGATGGCAGGACTGACATATGAGGAGAGACTGGATCAACTGGGCCTGTATTCACTGGAGTTTAGAAGGATGAGAGGGGATCTCATAGAAACATATAAGGTTCTGACGGGACTGGACAGATTAGATGCAGGAAGAATGTTCCCAATGTTGGGGAAATCCAGAACAGAGGTCACAGTCGAAGGATAAGGGGTAAGCCATTTAAGACTGAGATGAGAAAAAACCTCTTCACTCAGAAAATTGTTAACCTGTGGAATTCCACACCGCAGAGAGTTGTTGATGCCAGTTCATTGGATATATTCAAGAGGGAGTTAGATATGGCCCTTATGGCTAAAAGGATCAAGGGTATGGAAAGAAAGCAGGAAAGGGGTACTGAGGTGAATGATCAGCCATGATCTTATTGAATGGTGGTGCAGGCTCGAAGGGCCGAATGGCCTACTCCTGCACCTATTTTCTATGTTTCTATGTTTCTAACCTTTTGTGTTTCATGCACAAGTACCCCTAGGTCCCGCTGTACTGCAGCACTTTGCAATCTTTCTCCATTTAAATAATAACTTGCTCTTTGATTTTTTTTCTGCCAAAGTGCATGACCTCACATTTTCCAACATTATACTCCATCTGCCAAATGTTTGCCCACTCACTTAGCCTGTCTATGTCCTTTTGCAGATTTTTTGTGTCCTCCTCACACATTGTTGTTCCTCCCATCTTTGTATTGTGAGCAAACTTGGCTATTTTACAATCGGTCCCTTCTACCAAGTCGTTAATATAGATTTTTTAGTTGTGTCCCAGCACTGAGCCCTGCGGCACCCCAGTAGTTACTGATTGCCAACCAGAGAATGAACCATTTATCCCGACTCTCTGTTTCCTGTTCATTTGCCAATCCTCTATCCATGCTAATATATTACCTCCAACCCCATGAACTTTTATCTTGTGCAGTAACCTTTTACTAGTGGGGTGCCGCAGGGATCAGTGCTGAGACCCCAACCATTTGCAATCTATGTTAATGACCTGGAAGAAGGGACCGAGTGTAACGTAGCCAGGTTTGCTGACAATACAAAGATGGGAGGAAAAGCAATGTGTGAGGAGAACACAAAAAATTTGCAAAAGGATATAGACAGGCTAAGTGAGTGGGCAAAAATTTGTTAGATGGAGTATTATGTTGGAAAGTATGAGGTTATGCACTTTGGCAGAAAAAAATCGAAGAGCAAGTTATTATTTAAATGGAGAAAAATTGCAAAGTGCTACAGTACAGCGGGACCTGGGGGTACTTGTGCATGAAATACAAAAGGATAGTATGCAGGTACAGCAAATGATCAGGAAGGCCAATGGAATCTTGGCCTTTATTGGAAAGGGAATGGAGTATAAAAGCAGGGAAATCTTGCTACAGTTATACTGGGTATTGGTGAGGCCACACCTGGAATACTGCGTGCAGTTTTGGTTTCCATATTTACAAAAGGATATACTTGCTTTGGAGGCAGTTCAGAGAAGGTTCACTAGGTTGATTCCGGAAATGAGGGGGTTGACTTATAAGGAAAGGTTGAGTAGGTTGGGCCCCTACTCATTGGAGTTCAGAAGAATGAGAGGTGACCTTATCGAAACATATAAGATTATGAGGGGGCTTGACAAGGTGGATGCAGAGAGGATGTTTCCATTGGTAGGGGAGACTAGAACTAGGGGGCATAATCTTAGAATAAGGGGATGCCCATTTAAAACTGAGATGAGGAGGAATTTCTTCTCTCAGAGGATTGTAAATCTGTGGAATTCGCTGCCTCAGAGATCTGTGGAAGCTGGGTCATTGAATAAATTTAAGACAGAGATAGACAGTTTCTTAACCGATAAGGGATTAAGGGGTTATAGGGAGTGGGCAGGGAAGTGGACCTGAGTCCATGATCAGATCAGCCATGATGGTATTAAATGGCGGAGCAGGCTCGAGGGGCATATGGGGTAATGTCCTTATTACCGCTTTGAAACTGACCGCAATTTCAGGATGTAGCGCATGCGCATCTAAACATGGAAACCCTGATGTTGCGGTCATTCATTCAGTGCTCCAACATCAGCTGTGCTGTGGACCAACCCCCCACCCCACCATCCCCAACCCCCCCATAGCCGACAGTCAGTGAAATCAGCGAAACTGACGAAAACTCGGGCTTTTCCACAGTCATTTCGTTGTTAAATACCCCATTAAATTTTCAGCCTTGTTGAATTAAGTGTAACTGGGGTTTTAACAGCGTATTGACTGCTAAACAAATGTTATAGCGCTGAAAAACGAATTTTAATTTTGTGGAGTATCAAATTTCTCCATTATGATAAAAATTACAATTTTTAAGAAACTTAAAAAATTTTTTTAATTAAAATGTTTTTCTTCATAATATTTCAGGTTTACCTTATCCCCATGTGAGAGCCAAATCTTTGTTTCGCTCGTAACATTTTTAAAAAGTCGAGATAAAAGCAGGTTCTCAGTTCCTGGTTCCTGTCTGTGAAAATTCTGCAATAGATTAGCAGCTAACATCAAAGGAAACCCAGAAGTCTTTTATAAACACATAAATAGTAAAAACGTAGTCAAAAGAAGGTGGGCCGATTAGGGACCAAAAAGAAGATATTCTTGTGGAGAAGGAGGGCATGGCTGAGGTACTAAATCAGGGATGGGCAATTATTTGGGCTGGAGGGCCACTTAACAAGTTTTGCTGAGCTGTAGAGGGCCACACACATAAAATGAACTGTGTCAACAACAGCTACATTTAAAATTTGTTGCAGCATTTATTGTACAAAGAACCCTTCATGTTGTTTCCACACTTAATAAAAATAACAACACATAACAAACATGCTAACGAACATGAAAATAGACAGAGGACACAAACATAAATGTGCATCCTATTCACAACCAAAAAAGACTTAGAATACACAACACATCTAATTAATTATTTTTGACTATTGTTAAAAGCATCCTTTTAATTAGTCTGCCCGTGCTTATTCTTAACCTTAGGCTTTAAAAAAAACAATTTTATAGCTTTCGGCCTAAAAATTGGCCTCCTTAGCGCCTCCCATTATCGCCTCCGGGGGACAATAACGGGGCGCTAACCATTTACTCACCGGGTGAGGTGAGATGACCGACTCCCGCTAAATTCGGCAGGAGATTTGCGGTGGCGGTAGGACGTTGCGGCCCGATCTCCTTCGCCCGGAGATCGTGATGTCATCACTTGCGCATCACCCCAATGGCGCTCTGGACTTGAACTTCGGTAACACCCCCTGGAGCATGGCCGAGCGAAAACATTGGCAGCTGCAGGAGGCGTTGATTGAGAGGCCAGGGGCTTCGAGGGCGAAAGTTAACGGCAAGGTGGCCGAGGTAAGTAAAAAAATGTCAACATTGGTGTTTCTCATTTTTTAGATACCTCTTCGGCCACGATCGAACAGTGCGGCACTCTGCAGCAGTGCATCGGGCTGATCGGGCTGGATCGCAGCTGCTGTCGGGGACCAGGTAAGTGTTTCCAAAGCAGAGCCTGCAGCAATGAAGGGACAGAAGGAACCTCCAAACATGGCAGTGCTGCACAGCCCATTGTACAGCACAACTACCGCCCTGCCTGCGTTCTGTTGCGCTCCAGAAAGGAAATGGAGCGCTTGATTTTTTACCCCAAATTTTTTAAAAGCTGAAAATCATTAGAGCCTGCCGCTAATTTTTTTCAACTTTTTAAAGTGAGCACCCTAAATAGGGTACTTCTGAATTTCTCCACCTAATTTTTTTATGTTATTTTAAAACCATTGAGCTGGATGTTGGGCTTTTGGATTTTGGGGCATTAATCGCGGCAGGGCGTTAAAGTTAGCACCTGAAAATAGTTTGCCCCTCTGACTGCAAATTCCGACAAAAATGTAAGTTGGAGGAGCTTTGGCGTTAAGTCAGACATTACACAACGGACTTTGTGCGCCCGAGCCAAAACTTGCGGCGGTAAAGAAGCTTCATTGTTGTTTAGTGCCCTGCAACATAACATTGTATATTTTATGGTTTTATTTTGTGACTTTGTTGCAGTAAAATCTATGACTCATCATTTACCATTGGAGTCTTGTGCATCATTCCAACGTTCACTGGAGATGTGTCTTTATGGGGGCGCATAGCGTGTCCAGTATTAGGTCCATCCATTCCTCCATTTAGGAGAGCCGGTCTATTCCAAGTTGGCGACATGCAAGTGTTGGCCCGGCAGCATCTTCATGCTACTTCCCACGTGGATGGGGTAGCTATCCAATGGGGGCCTCGCCAGGTTCTGCGTCATCGTCCTCTTCCTCATGAGGTGGGCATGCAATCCCCACTGGAAATGTCTGGCCCCTCATGATGGCAACATGCAGCACACCACAATGAATTCGGATACCTATTGAGGGGAGTATTGAAGGCTGCCTCCAGAGTGGTTCAGGCATTGGTCTGCCTGTAGGAGATGGCATATCTCTGTCAGCACTTCCTTTCAGAAGTGCAGCCTTCTCACACATTGCTCCTCAGAGAGATGGAGGTCTGAGTGTTGCTGCCTGTAAATCTGTGGGGTGGTAAGCCCTCCTCCCCAGATGTCTTTGGCCTCTCATCATCTGTGAGCCAACACGGCCAAGAGTCTTTCCTCTAGCTTGACACTGCCTAGCAATAGCATGGAGCATGATACGCTGGCTAACTAGTAATGCCCCCATTAAACTTTCTCACTGAAGTTGTAAGGGCATTGCAATGGCAGATAAAAGTGAAGTTTGCAAGTTGGAGCTTCACACAGCATTATGTGTGCAACCGTTGCAGTCAATATGACCTGCGATGTAGGATCCTCATCCCTGCATTTAAAAATGCTGTCAATAGTGCCTGCTGCAGCTTGGGACTGCCTGGTTTTTTTTCAGGCATTTCCTGGGGCACTAGCGCAGTGTTGCACGGCGATTGACGTCAACATCATGCTAAAAACGGAGATCGGAGCGGTAAATATTTGCGCCGGCACAAAGCAATAGCCGAATCTTCCGGCCGGGTAAATCCTGGACGCCCATCATACCACCCAAAAACAGCATTTAATGCCCTGCCGGGGCGCTAACTGAGGCACAAATGAGCCAAAAATCTAGCACAGTGACTAACTTGTACCCAAGAGCTCAAAATCTGGCAGTGCCACATCTTGAAGTGATTAAAAGCACACTTTTATTTCCGAAATGAAGAGAATACACTTTGCTGTCCCTACTATTTTGATCACCGACCAGATGATTTTAGTTTAAAAATTGCTATTTTAGACATATTTGCTGGTGAAATCTATGCACAGTATGTTGTATATGTATAATATAAGTATATTCCCTGTACACTCAATGTACAGTTACATAAGACTACTGGATGTACCTTCACACTGTATACACTGTGCTTGTACCACCAGAGGGTGCAACTGGTGGAGACCTAGGGGTCACCTGTACACGACAGGTAACCAGGTATAAAAGGGAGCTCACCATGCTGTACCCTCACTCAGGAGCTGCAATAAATGGACTAAGGTCACCACAGTTCAAGTACAATACCTTACCTCGTGGAGTCATTACTAGAGTGCTTACAGACACAATAACTGGCGACGAGATTATGAATTTCCACA
Organism: Pristiophorus japonicus; assembly: GCF_044704955.1. Taxonomy (NCBI): domain Eukaryota; kingdom Metazoa; phylum Chordata; class Chondrichthyes; family Pristiophoridae; genus Pristiophorus; species Pristiophorus japonicus. Next base: position 176,911,135 of record NC_091978.1, on the reverse strand, counting down.
CGAAAAATGGCTAACCTTGGCAACTTTCAACAATTCGCTGATGGGGAAGATTGGGATGCCTTTGTGGAAAGACTCGAACACTTTTTCATTGCGAACAACCTGGCGGGAGACACACCGACCTCGCTGGCTGATAAGCGCTGAGCCATCCTGCTCAGCAGTTGTGAACCCACCGTCTATGATCTCGTCAGGGACTTGCTAGCCCCAGAGAAGACAACAACCAAAACATATACGGAGCTCATAACGAGGATACAGGAACAGTTCAAATGTAGAGAGAGCATCCTCACAGCCACACACCAGTGCTACACCCACCGGCGACCCGAAGGCCAAGAAATCGCAAAATATGCTGCAGACGTCAAGCGATTGGCTGCACCATGTGATTTTGGCGACCTGCTCACCGAAGCACTGCGGGACATTTTCGTTATTGGAATCAGCCACGAGGGCCTTCTCCACAGGCTGCTCTCTGCGGACACCACGGTCACCCTGCAGAAGGCAATTAATGTAAGCCAGTTGTTTATGGTCTCGGCCTGCGATTCCAAGCGGATGACTCACCCCCAGGACTCTAACCCGGCAAGTTACGTGAACCGATTGGCGCCTTTCAGAGGCAAGGCTGCTGCTAGCAGTCTCTCTCAGGGTACAGAGAACAGAACCCCGAGTCCCGCAACCCTGAGTCTGCCACATGGAGCCAACAGGCCAACCCCCTGCTGGCGCTGTGGAGGAAATTACAGGCCCACCAGTGCCGCTACAAAGACTATACTTGCAAAGGCTGTAACACGAAGGGCCACCTTCAGCGAATATGCAAGTGAAATTTTACTCACCGAGTCGATGAAGAGTTGGCCGATCATCCGGACTCCAGCGATGATGAAGAAAGAGTCCATGAGGCAGCTCAGCCCCATGGTGAGGTGTACGGAGTGTTTGTGAGGTGTACGGAGAGCTCGCCGTTGAAAATGGAAGTTGAAATCAATGAAGTTCCAGTCACGATGGAGGTGGACACAGGGGCGAGCCAATCGCTGATGAATCAGCCTTTGAGAAACTCTGGGACAATCCAATCGAATGTCCTAAGATGATCCCAGTCCAGGTGAAGCTGCTCACCTACACAAACGACACCATCCCAGTCGTTGGCAGCGTGGATGTCCAGGTGCCCCATGACGGCGCGATGCACAAGTTACCTTTGTGGGTCGTTGCTGGTGATGGTCCAATGCTACGGGGAAGAAGATGGATGAAACAAATCTGTTGGAGCTGGGAGAACCTCCAGCCTCCGGTGATCGACGTCCTACACGGCCCCAAATTTGGATCTAGCACAACACCTGAGAAACCAGCCGCTCAACTCGACTGCACAGACGACACAGATTGTTCAACGGCAAGATGATCCAGCCAAAATGACCCGACCTCACCTCGCAGGCTCCAGTGGCAGGACTCCAGAGGAAGAGAATCGGTGCAAATGGCAACTTCCCTGCTTCCGTGGCAGAATCTGTGGAAAAAAGGATCACCGCAGCCTATCTCATGGAGAGAAAGAAGATGGCGCCCGCACCATGAATTGAAGCGCCTGAAGTAAAGGTGGCCCGGCCAGACCACGAGGGGCAGCATTGAGGGAACAACACGTGAAGCTGAGCAGTGAACCGGATTGGGGTAAAGATTGCAAGGCCCCTTTAAAGGAGTCTGGCAACCCATCACAATTAAAGGGACAGTTCCACTATTTATATAGCGATGCCGGTGTTACACCTATAAATTATGTAATTGACAAATACAAGTATGTAAATGTAACTAATCATTTTAGTCGGGCGATTGCGTTCGGAACCAATGTAAGATGACTGTAAATTAAGTAATGATGTACGATGCTGGGTTCTACATGTACGCCGACAAAAACAAGGGCAACCTCCCGTCAGAAGCATCCAGGTCCAGCGGCCTATCCGATCATGTAGCCTGCGCCTCCGGGACCAATGTGATGCCCCAGGGAGCGTGGCCACACACAGAGGGAGCATACCAGCTGCAAGGCCAGCGATCAGCGAACGGCAAAGGCACCACTACTGGTACACTGCCCCTGATCGGCTCTACCTCTCTGGCCACCAGAGCCAGTACTGGGAGCAAGAGGCTAGCACCCTCCAGCTTTCCCAACAGGACTTGGGTTGACCAGGCTCCCACCATCGCTGAAGGGCAGCAGGGAGACACCGCAACCCTCAAAAGAGGACCAGGGAGGTCACATACTCCTGTGGCTCTGCCCACCGCTAGGCGACGGCAAAGGCCCTGAGACTCAGTCAGGTGAGCGATCTGAGCCCACCCAACTGGCGGGGGGCGCAACGCTGCCATCAGACAACCTGGACACAGTCCGGGCACTCTGGAACTAGCATCCTCACCCACCTGCACCTACACCACAGGGACAAGACTGTGATACCATGTATATACCTTACCTGTAAAATGTACTTGTTCCACTACTGTAGAACCCAAACAGTGATGTAATTAATTCTATGTTTCTTTTGTTCTTTCTTTCTGTACATGTATGCACATGCAGGTGTTGAGCCACACACATGGTCTATGTATGGGAGGCGGGGGAAATGGATGTATGTAGCCATAGACACACATGGATCACACCCAGAACCCACTCAACCCCCACTGCAACCTCAAACCGTCCACTGCGGACCATTTCCCAATGTTGTGGCAATAAAGACTTGGGGGTCAACAGGGAGAGAGCCGAGCCAAAGCATAGACAAGATGCAAGGGCTTTGGGCACTCAAGTCTAGGGCCAGAGCACATAATGCAAAGGCCAGTGGCACAAGACTTAGGGGAGAGTGATGTTGTATATGTATAATATAAGTATACTCCCTGTACACTCAATGTACAGTTATATAAGACTGAATGTACCTTCACACTGTATACACTGTGCCTGTACCACCAGAGGGTGCAACTGGTGGAGACCTAGGGGTCACCTGTACACGACAGGTAACCAGATATAAAAGGGATCTCACCATGCTGTACCCTCACTCAGGAGCTGCAATAAATGGACTAAGGTCACCACAGTTCAAGTACAATACCTTGCCTCGTGGAGTCATTACTAGCGTGCTTCCAGATGCAATACAGTAGTTTTGGAAATAAAAAAATGAATTATGTTCCTTCTGACCGCTTACCCTTCTATAATAAATCAAACAAAAGGAGAAGCAGCAGTGGTCAGTCAATGGGCAAACAGCCTCGAGCAACTGCTGAGCAGGAAAACAGAAACTCAAACTTCAATGTTGGTAATAAAGGTACTTCTTAAACTGGGAATCATATTCGGGTTCTCGTTCAGCTTTTGTCACGTTTCTGCACTAAAATTATCGGAAGAAGTTGCCTGCACCCTGCTGGTACCAACTGTAAAATACTTAATAACCAGCTGTGAATGGTGGACTTTTAATACCAATCAATTTTAAATGGAATAATTTGAAGAAGAAGTTTAGTTCCCTACCATCTGACAGTGTGCTGCAGACAAAGACAAGCATCAAGTGTCAGACAAAAGGCCCCCGAGTGCCCGATCACTCTGCACAAACACACCCTTCAACACTTACACAAAACATTATATTGAAGCTGAACAAAACATATTTAATGCTAAATAACAGCTAGCTTCAGGCCCAAATGTTTGCTGGACATGGTGAGCGGAGAGCAGGGGAGCCGGTCGTAAACAGTGAAACCAAGAATCGGACAGCCATCTTAAGCGAGGGACCGAGGCTCACCCACAGCATCAGGACATCGAATGGACAAACATTGGGCTTTGGTCAGGTGGCAGAAAACCGGTGGGGGGGGGGGGTGCGCGGAGAGTCCGATCCGGCTCATAGCTCCATCCTGGTAGCCTGCTCCCAGATCCATCGCCCTTGCCATAGAATCCAGTTTGAGAACCACTATGCAACCCGGATAGAATCAATTGGCAGGCCGGATACAGCCCCCGGCCATATTTTGTCCACCATTGTACTAAATGAGTGCTTTGCATCTGTCCACTAGAGAAGCGGATGCTGCCAATGTAACAGTAAAGAAGGAGGCAGTAGCAATATTATGGAAGAACATAAGAACATAAGAAATTGGAACAGGAGTAGGACATTCGGCCCCTCCAGCCTGCTCCGCCATTTAATAAGATTATGGCTGATCTTCTACCTCAACTCCACTTTCCCGCACTATCCCCATATCCCTTGATTCCCTTAATATCCAAAAATTTATCGATCTCTAGGTTGAATATACTCAAAGACTGAGCTTCCACAGCCCTCTGGGGTAGAGAAGTCAAAGGATTCACCACACTCTGAGGGAAGAAATTTCTCCTTATCTCGGTCCTAAATGGCTGACCCCTTATTCTGAGATTGTAATCCTTGGTTCTCGACTCCCCAGCCAGGGGAAACATCCTCCCTGCATCTACCCTGTCAAGCCCTTTAAGAATTTTGTATGTTTCAATGAGATCACCACTCACTTAACTCTAGAGAATATAGGCCTAGTCTACTCAATCTCTCCTCATAGGACAATCCCCCCATCTCAGGAATTAGTCTGGTGAATCTTTGTTGCACTCCCTCTATAACAAGTATATCCTTCCTTAGGTAAGGAGACCAAAATTCTACACAATATTCCAGGAGAGGTCTCACCAGGGCCCTATATAATTGCAGTAAGACATCTTTACTCATGCTCAAAGGCCAACATACCATTTGCTTTCTTAATTGTTTGCTGTGCCTGCATGTTAACTTTCAGTGATTCGTATACGAGGATACCCAGGTCCCTCTGAACACCAACATTTCCCAATCTCTCACCATTTAAAAAATACGCTATTTCTCTATTTTTCCTACCAAAGTAGATAGCTTCACATTTCTCCACATTACATTCCATTTGCCACTTACTTAGCCTATATCCCCTTGAAGCCTCTTTGCATCCTCCTCATAACTTTCATTCCCACCTAGCTTTGTATCATCAGAAAACTTGGACATATTACATTTAGTCCCCTCATCCGAATCATTGATATAGATTGTGTATAGCCGAGGCGCAAGCACCGATCCTTGCAGCACCCCATTAGTTACAGCCTGCCAATCTGAAAATGACCAGTTTATTCCTACGCTCTGTTTTCTGTCCGTTAACCAATCCTCAATCCTTGCTAATATATTACCACCAAACTCATGAGCCCTAATTTTGTTTAATACTCTCTTGTGTGGCACCTAATCGAATGCCTTCTGAAAATCCAAATACACCGCATCCATTGGTTCCCTCTTATCTATTCTACTAGTTACAACCTCAAAAAACTGTAACAGATTTGTCAAACATGATTTCCCTTTCATAAATCCGTGTTGACTATGCCCAATCCTATTATTATTTTCGAAGTGCCCTATTACCACATCCTTAATAATAGATTCTAGCATTTTCATACTACTGATGTCAGGCTAACCAGTCTATAGGTCCCTGTTTTCTCTCTCCATCCTTTCTTAAATAGTGGGGTTACATTTGCTACCTTCCAATCTGTGGGAACCATTCTAGAATCTATGGAATTTTGGAAGATGACCACCAATGCATCCACTATCTCGATAGCTACCTCTTTCAAAACCCTAGGATATAGGCCATCAGGTCCAGGGGATTTATCGGCTTTCAGTCCCATTAATTTCTCAAGTGCTATTTTTTTACCAATACTAATTACTTTCAGTATCTCATTCTTGTTAGACCCTTGGTTCTCTACTATTTCCGGGATTTTTTTTTGTTGTGTCTTCTTCCGTGAAGACAGACACAAGTATTTGGTTAATTTCTCTGCCATTTCCTTATTCCCCATTATAATTTCTCCTGGCTCAGCCTGCAAGGGACCCACATTTACATTCGCTAATCTTTTCCTTTTTACATACCTATAGAAGCTTTTACAGTCTGTTTTTATGTCTCGCTAGTTTGCACTCATATTCTATTTTCTCTTTTTTTTAATCAATTTCTTGGTCCTTCGCTGAATTCTAAATTCCTCCCAATCCTTAGGCTTATTGCTCTTTTTGGCAACATTATAAGCCTCTTCCATTGATCAATATTATGAATGGGCTCAATTTTCCCCAATGCCATTTTTTGGCGTATTGCCAGAGTTATGCCCGTTTTTTCTGGTCCCAACTACTCCAAAAAAATAAGTACCAAATTTCCCCGTTCTATTTTTTGAAATTGGCACCATGTAACCTGTCCTTTAGCTTTGGGGGGTGGAGCCTAATGTCTGTGCTGAAAAAATGATGCACCCCCTTCTGTGGATACACAAAACAAAAAAGGACATTTTTGATGTGATTGCTATGGGCGCGCATGCCCAGTCCAGCTCCCAGTCTGCATTTGGCCATTTTGTGTGTGAGAACTTTAATTCTCATTGGAAAAATCGGAGCTGCAATATAAGATGCAATACGGCTCAAGGACCAAGAATTTCTCACAGGATGAAGTGGAGGCACTGGTTACTGTGATTGAGGGCAGGTGGCAGGAACTGGACACCAACAGAGGTCACATAAAAGTTTCACCAAAAGAAATGAAGAAATGTTAGAACCAACTTGCAGAAGATTACTGTGTAATGGTGACCACCCCGAGGTCGGGAGGCCAGTGCAAAAAGTGGCAGGACCTTGGTCAAGTAGTTAGTGTAAGTAATATTTCCATTTATTCAATGGAATTGCAATTGTATATGTAACCAGCTGTATATGTCCCACCCATCCCTAAAAAGTTATGTTTTCATCTTTGCAGAGGAAGATGGTTGGGCTGGGTGCTCTTTGCCTTTCCGCCATTGTTCATTGTTTGTAAGTTTATATGTAACCCTTAAGACTGCTGACCAATGGTCGTGCGGCTCTTTGTCGGCCGGCGTGGACATGGTGGGCCAAAATGGCCTCCTTCTGCACTTTAAATTTCTATGTTTCTATGTTTCTACAACAAACGAGAAAGACGTCGAACAAGAGGAGGCCCGGCAAATCTGCAGCCACTGACACCCTTGGAAGAGAGGGTCGCTACTTTGATGGGTCGGGCCTGGAGAAAAGCAACCACCATTGCACAAGCTGAGCAGCTTGAGAGGGTAAGTGCCATCCCCTTTCTTGAGTGGTACGAGTGTTGCTGGGACAGTCCATGGTTTCCCACAGTCTGAGGCTGAGGATTCCAGTGGGGTTTAGCGAGACACACCCAGGGCCCCACCGTCCGAGGCTGAGGATTTACCGTGAGAGGGTAAGTCCTGCAAATTCCACAGTCTGGCTTTGATAAATGTTAAGTACTGCGCGGATGTCTCCCTCAGCTACGCTTCGGTTGATGCAATGTGCTATCATTCATCGTGGTCCTTCAAATCAGCCTGCTGCCTGCGTTGTGTGAGCCTACTCATGCCACCCACCCTGCCCCCTCCTTTGCTACTAACCATTTGTCTGTTCTGTTATATTTTGCAGAACTTGAGGCCAACCCCGACAATGCAGAAAAAGATTCAGATGCGGACGAGCCTGAAGAGAAGAACATCTTCCAATCCCGCCTTCCAGACCAGGAGCATGGGGGAGAGGAGGAGGGGGAGGGGGAGGGGGATGGATGAAGCCCCCACTGTTATACTCACTTTGGAGGTGGTACAGATGCCGTCCATTGATGTGCCACCCCGTTTCTTGAGTGGTATGAGTGTTGCTGGGACATTCTATTGTTTCCCACCGTCCGAGGCTGAGGATTCCAGTGGGCTGCAGTGAGCCACACCCAGAGTGAGGAGGGGAAGGAGAGCTCGACAGCGCTCTCCTGAGGTGCAGGATCTAACAGATGTGGTTCAGATGATGGCAATGAGTGCAGACAGCATTGACCTTACATAATCACTCCTGGACACCATCAGTGGGGTGGGTGATGAGATATCGGGACTGTTGGGATTAGTAACAACTCTCTCACGAGAAATGGTAACACTGTCTGGGCACATGAGGGAAAGAATATTGCAGGCAGCTGAAACAATGTTGATGCATATGAAGGAGGGAATGTCGCAGGTAGCTGATACACTGTCAGTGAACATGAGGGAATGAGAAAGGGAATGTTGCAGGTAGTGCAAACACTATCAGTGAACATGAGGGAGGGCATGTCACACGGTGCTGAACATGAGGGAGGGAATGTTGCAGGTAGTTGACATACTGTCAGGGCACATGAGGAAGGGAATGTCTGAATTAGCGGCTGCAATAAATGAACCCAGACCCCGCGGCCATTGACAGATTCAATTGCCACTCCCACTCGAATCCCCAGACCAGCCTCTGAAGAGGCCCAAGCCGGGCCTTCCACATTACCGGCTGCCCCCCCATCAAGTAGTGCACATTACCTGAGATGTTTGAAAGAATAAGCTTGGTACAAACCCGAGAAACGCTGCGCCACCGACTGCGGGCAGGGGTGGAGACACCAAGCCCAAGCACAGTGGGCAGTCTTAGAATAAGGTGGAGGACAGATGAGTGCAGCCTTTCTTTGCTGCTGCTGTTGTTGTTGTTGTTGTTATTATTATTGTTGTTACTGTTGTAACTGTTCACAGAATAAAACTTTTTTGTTAGTTAGGTAAATTTACAATTTTAAAAGTTTGTAAGTGATCTTAAAGTTTTCAAGTGATCTTAGAGTTTGTAAGTGATCTTTAAGGGCCCGAACTTGCTGGAAGCCAAGGCCCAACCAAGTGCTGCCCAAACAATAGCCAATAGCTGCTGAGAGACTGGGTGGTACTTTGCCAGGAAGATCCCTCAAAGAGATGGCAGTACCGCCAGCAGCCAAATAATGGCTTACGCCATCAATCTGGGCAGCAGCGGGCGGGAGCTCTCAATCTTGGCAAAGTGCCACCGAGGATTGAGTCGGGCCCAGGGAGGGGGGAACACTGAAAAATAAAAATATTTCACAATAAAAAAACACCTCAACACCTTCAGGAGACCCCATACAGGTAAACCGCTGAAAAAATAAAATTACAAATGATCACTAATCTTTTTTTGCATGTCTTCTTACTTACCGTTGGGGTTGGACCTGCCTCCACGCAGCAGTCCTTCCCCCTGCTGCCACCGACTCCTGTCGCCTCCCGCCCATACCAATATGCCAGCTCGACGGGCGGGAGGTCACTTACACGACTTGGCCGGCAGAGGCCGCCAGCGGGCAATAGCGGGCGGCTCCCAGCGGTACCTGCCTCACGTCGGATGCAGACCTGGAGGAATCTGTCACTGAGGGGAGAGCGGCGAAAAGATTGGGCGGCAGCCGGTGGCAGTGGGCAGTAAGGCCACCAATTTCAGCCCAAAGTTTTTAAGTGATCTTAGAGTCTGTAATTGGTCTTAACTGAAAACTTTAAAGTTTGATACAAGAATATTTTTATTAAAGTTAAGTACAAACAAATGTTTGTTAAACTTTTGAATAAAATCTATTTTAAATTATAACTGAATCATTTCCAATATTTGTTCCATTATTAACACAACTTTTTGAAGTAAAGAAGAATCATTTCCATTATTTGTTCCATTAACACAACACAACATTACAGAATAGGTCCAAACAGTAAACATGGTCCATTTGGAATAGTTGCCACTGAGCCTTCAGGCAGCAAAGCGTTCATGGATGAGCTGCTGGTGCAAGGCTCGAGCAATCGTTAAAGGGGCACGACGGCCCGCCCTCCTCTGCCGTCGTGCTCCGGGTTCAGGTAGTTGCATGGCTTCCTCATCCTCGTCCTCCTCCTCCTCCTCCTCCTTGTTATCTGCATCTTCCACCTCATCATCAGGCACTCTCACCTCAGGTGGGTCTTCTACGATCAGCTGCTGCTGCCTCATGATGGCTAAGTTATGCAGCATGCAGCACACAACAGTGAACTGACCGACAATCTCAGAGGAGTATTGCAAGTAGCCTCCAGAATAGTCCAGACATCGAAAATGCTGTTTCAAGATGCCAATGGTCCTCTCTATTATGCTGTTCATCGCAATGTGCGACATGATGTATTCCCGGTCAGCCTTCGTCCGGGTTATACGTAGGGGCGTCATGAGCCAGGTGGCGAGGCCACACCCTTTGTCTCCCAGCAGCCAGTTCTGCCCTTCTGGCTGCTGCTGAAACATGGCAGATATAGCACTCTTGCATAGGATGAACGCATCATGGGTGCTCCCAGAGTATCTTGTATCAACTGACATGATGCGATGCATGTTGTCACACACGAGTTGCACATTAATGGAGTGGAAGCCTTTTCTGTTCCTGTACATCTCAGAATTCTCCAAAGTTGCTCGCAAAGCAATGTGGATACAATCAATGCAGCTCTGTATATGTTGCATGTTGAGAAATGGCGCACACATCCCTAGTTGTGGTCTGAAACGATCCAGATGCATAGAATGAAAGTGCAGCTGTAACCATCACTCCAATGACAAAGCAGTCCTCCTGACACTTCTAGGTTGCAGGTCTGATTTTACCAACTCACAGATCGCAGTTATAACTTCTTTGCGGAAACGCAGCCTTCTGACACAGTCTGCATCACTCAGGTGCAGGTATGAATGCCTGTCTCAATATACCCGACGTGGGTAAGGCCTCCTGTCCATCATCTTACGATCCTACGTGCTCCGAGGTTCCTCATGTGATGACATTGAATCAATCGTCTCCTCCGCAGCACCATCATGCAGAAGGCTTGCACGAGGTATGGCAGTCAGTATTGCCCCCATGATTAAATTGTACCTTTGCAAGAAGCTCAAAACGGCAGGCAGGACCAGCTTCTTTGTTGTCTTTCTCCCCAAGGTCGACGCCCTAGTATGGACCACACCCAGGTCTGAGCATGCGCAATGGGCTTGCTTAGGTTGGGAAACACCACCGCCCACCCCCACCCCCATCCCCACCCCCGCCCCTCCTCTCCGGGCTTCATTTGATGCTGCTTGCTGCATAGTGGCATAGTGAAAGGCTTCTCATGCCTTCAGTTTGGCTTCCACCCCCCAGGGCTTCATTTGATGATGCATAGTGGCATAGTGTAAGGGTTCTCATCCCTTCAGTTCAGCTTCCACAACCACCCCCCCCACCCCTCCCGGGCTTCTTTTGAGGCCGAGCCCCGAGCTCCTGTGTCCGGGCAAGGGACCGATTCTGCCGGCCGATGCTCTGACCCTCAAGCTCGGTTTGGAGACATTCAGTGGTGGCGGGGCACTTAAAAAAAATCCAAACTTAAAGAATTGCATGAAACTTCCATGTTTTGCGTTCTCAGTTGGAAAAATTTAAGCTTGATGATGCATATTTATGTGTTCTTGACTCCTTCCAAAACTTCACCGAGAAACAATGGCGTCTTTTTGCGACGTTTTTTTGGTAGTTGTCACATACGCTGTCCTCGGAGAATTGTAAGTTGGCCAAACTTGCATAATTGTGAAAAACTGGTGCAGACGTCAGGCTGCGCAAAAAAACACTAACCTAAAAAAATTCATAACTAACTGAGTTACGCTGCCGCTCACTCTTTGGGGAAACTTGGATTTTAAAATTTAGGCCACAAAAAGCAGCACCGCCAAAAAACAGTGCATATCACTGGGGAAAATTGAGCCCTTTAACTTCTCTTGTTAGCCACGTTGGACCATTTTTCCTGTGGTGTTTTTTTTGCCTTAAAGGAATGTATATTTGTTGTAAATTATGTACTAATTTTTTGAATGCTAGCCATTGCTTGTCTACCATCATACCTTTTAATGTCATTTCCCAAACTACCTTTGCCAACTTGCCCCTCATACCTACATAGTTTGCGTTGTTCAGATTTAAGACCCTAGATTCGGATGTAACTAAATCACTTTCAAACTTAATATAACATTCTATCATATATTATGGTCATTCTTCCCTAAGGGCCCCTTCACTACAAGGTTATTAATTAACCTTTTCTCATTGCACAATACTAGATCTAAAATAGTCTGTTCCCTAGTTGGTTCCTCAACATACTGATCTAGAAAACCATCTTCTATACATTCCATGAATTCCTCCACCATATTATTACTGCTAATTTGATTTGCCCAGTCTACATGTAGATAAAAGTCCCCCACGAATACTGTATTACCCTTGTTACATATACTTCTAATTTCCTAATTGATATTGTGCCCTACATTACAACTACTGTTTGAGGCTGATGAACAACTCCCACCAATGTTTTCTGCCCCTTGCTGTTTCATAGCACCACACAAACTGATTCTACTTCTTGATTTTCAGAGCCAAGATCCTTTCACTCCACTGTTTTTATCCCATCCTTTTTTATCAGAGCTACCCCTCCTCCTTTTCCATTTTGCCTATCTCTTCCAAAAGTTAAGTATCCTGGAATATTTAGTTCCCAACCTTGGTCACTTTGCAACCACATCTCCATAATGGCTATTAGATCAAACCTATTCATTTCTATCTGCGCTATTAATTCATCTATTTTGTTGCAAATGCTTCGTGCATTCAGATAGAATGCCTTTAGCTTTGACTTTTTTCTATTTTCCCCTGATGTCACCTTAGTCATTGATGCCCTATTACCTTTATTACTCTCTCTGTCCCTTCCTGATCCACACTGCTTATTTTTACCCAAAACTGCTCTGCTCTAGAGCCTTGACATTTCTCTTGCTGCTTTTAAATTTACTCTTTCCTCAATCCTCCCAGCACTCCTTCATTAGTTTAAAGCCTCGTCTACTGCCCTACTTATTCAATTTGCCAGGGTACTGGTTCCAGCCCGGTTTAAGTGGAACCTATCCGAACGGAACAGCTCCCTCTTTCCCCAGTACTGGTGCCAGTGCCCCATGAAGCAAAAACCCTGCTCCCACACCACTCTTTGGGCCACACATTTAACCTTCTAATCTGCTTATCCCCATCACCTTTGAGGTTCTGCTTTTTAATTTGGACCCCAACTCCTCAAATTCTCTCAGCAGAACCTCATTCCTAGTTCTACCTATATCGTTGGTTCCTATGTGGACCATGACAACTGGATCCTCCCCTTTCCACTCCAAGTTCTTCTCCAGCCATGAGGAGATGCCTTCATAGCGAGGGGATTTGAATACAGGGGCAGGGAGGTGTTGCTACAGTTGTACAGGGCCTTGGTGAGGCCACACCTGGAGTATTGTGTACAGTTTTGGTCTCCTAACTTGAGGAAGGACATTCTTGCTATTGAGGGAGTGCAGCGAAGATTCACCAGACTGATTCCCGGGATGGCGGGACTGACCTATCAAGAAAGACTGGATCAACTGGGCTTGTATTCACTGGAGTTCAGAAGAATGAGAGGGGACCTCATAGAAACGTTTAAAATTCTGACGGGTTTAGACAGGTTAGATGCAGGAAGAATGTTCCCAATGTTGGGGAAGTCCAGAACCAGGGGTCACAGTCTGAGGATAAGGGGTAAACCATTTAGGACCGAGATGAGGAGAAACTTCTTCACCCAGAGAGTGGTGAACCTGTGGAATTCTCTACCACAGAAAGTAGTTGAGGCCAATTCACTAAATATATTCAAAAGGGAGTTAGATGAAGTCCTTACTACTCGGGGGATCAAGGTTTATGGCGAGAAAGCAGGAAGGGGGTACTGAAGTTTCATGTTCAGCCATGAACTCATTGAATGGCGGTGCAGGCTAGAAGGGCTGAATGGCCTGCTCCTGCACCTATTTTCTATGTTTCTATGTTTCTATGTTAACCCTGGCACAGGCAGACAACACAACCTTCAGAACTCCCGGTCGCAGCTGCAGAGAACAGTATCTATCCCTCTGACTATACTGTCCCCTACCACAACTACATTGCCTTTCACTCCCCCCATTTGAATGGCCTCCTGCACCATGGTGCCAATGTCAGCTTGCACCACCCATCCTGCAGGCTTTTCCTTCATCCACACAGGCAGCAAGAACCTCGTACCTGTTGGATAAGGACAAATGCCGAGGCCCCTCCAGCACTGCACCTGGGGTCTCCTTACCTGCCTGAGTTGCAGTCACACCTTCCTGTCCCTGACCACTAACCAGACCTGTACCACTATCTAACCTAAGGGGTGTGACTGCCTCCTGGATCAAAGTATCCAGGTAACTTTCCCCCTCCCTGATGCCCTGCAATGTCTGCACCTCAGACACAACTCAACACCTCTGAGCTGCACCTTGAGGAACTTCTGGGATCACAATGCTCTCCACAAACTCCCACATGATGCAGTTGCAGCACACCACCTGCACTGCCATCCCTATATGACCTTGTTCTATTTCATTAAATGTAATGAAATTTGTATTTAAGTAACTTAGTTTACAGTTTAGTTTCATGTCTACTTAATGGATCTAAATTAAGTTATGGGTAATGAAATTAAATATCTACCTGTAACACAAAGCACTACAAGTAGTGTAGGCAAAAAGCAACAACTCCTTCCCTGAATTCCCATTCTTTCCACATTCCCAAATAAAACACTCTGTTTAATGCCACTCTGTGCAGACCACTGTATTATATTATGTGAGATATAAATATATAAAGAGGATGTACTTAAAACATTGGCAATCATCCAAGTAGAAAAACCACCCGGTCCAGATGGGATCCATCCTGGGTTACTGAGAGAAGTACGGGTGGAAATTGAAAAGGTTCAGGCCACAATCTTCCAATCCTCCTTGGAAACAAGGGTGGTGCCAGAGGACCGAAGGATTGCAAACGTTACATGCCTGATTTAAAAAGTGAGAGAGATAAACCCGATAACTACAGGCCAGTCAGCCTAATGTTGGTGGTAGAGGCACTTTTAGCAACAATAATCCAGGTCAAAAGTGTTTGGCATTTGGAAAAGTATGGGTTAATGAATGAAAGTCAGAATGGATTTGTTAAAGGCAAATTGTGTTTGACTATTTTGATTGAGATCTTTGATGAAGTAGCAGAGAGGGTTAATGAGGATAGTGCAGTTGATGTTGAGTATATGGACTTTCAAAAGGCATTTGACAAAGTGCCACATAATAGAACAGCTAGCAAAATTACAGCCTATGGGATCAAAGGGACAGTGGCAGCATGGATACAAAATTGGCTAAGGGATAGAAAGCAGAGAATAGTGGTGTAGGGATGTAGTCTACATGGATTTTAGCAAGGCTGTTGATAACGTCCCACATGGCAAGCTGATCAAAAAAGTAAAAGCCCATGGGATCCAAGGGAGAGTGGCAATTGGATCCAAAATTGGCTCAGTGGCAGGAAGCAAAGGGTAATGGTTGACGGGTGTTTTTGTGACTGGAAGGCTGTTTCCAGTGGGGTTCCCACAGGGCTCAGTAATATGTCCCTTGCTTTTTGTAGTATATATTAATGAATTAGACTTAAATGTAGGGGGCATGATAAAGAAATTTGCAGATGATACAAAAATTGGCCGTGTGGTTGACAGTGAGGAGGAAAGCTTTAGACTGCAGGAAGATATCGATGAACTGGTCAGTTGGGCAGAAAAGTGGAAAATGGAATTCAATCCAGAAAAGTGTTCTTGTCACCACATTACAGGCAAGATTTGATTGCACTATAGAGGGTGCAGAAGAGATTTACGAGGATGTTGCCAGGACTGGAAAATTTTAGCTATGGATAGGCTGGAGTTGTTTTCTTTGAAACAGAGGAGACTGAAAGGAGATTTAATTGAAGTGTATAAAATTATGAGGGACCTAGACAGAGTGGATAGGAAGGACCTCTTTCCCTTAGCAGACGGTCAATAAACAAGGGCACAGATTTAAAGTACAGGGTAGTTGGTAGAGAGATTAGAGGGGAGATGAGGAAAGAAAATTCACCGAGAGTGGAGTGGGATTTTGGAACTCACTGCCTGTAAGGGTGGTAGAGGCAGAAACCCTCACCACATTTAAACAGTACTTGGATGTGCACTTAAAGAGCCGGATCTGGTGCTGAAAGGTATGATTAGGCTGGATAGCTCTTTTTCAACCGACACAGACACTGAATGGCCTCCTTCTGTGTCTTAATTTTCTATGATTCTATGTGGTGATTTTATTTTTTAGATCAGTGGAAGGTATTCAGTGGTGTTCCCCTGGGGTTGGTATTAGTTCCACTGCAGGGCATCATTTCAAAGTTTGCAGATGACACAAAGCTCAGAAATGTAATAAACAATGAGGAGGATAATAACAGACTTCAGGAGGACATAGAGTGACTGGTGAAATGGGCAGACACCTAAGGAGCCACGTGGTCCTGGTGGAACCCAAACTAGGCATTGGTGAGCAGGTCATTGGTGAATAAGTGCCGCCTGATTGCACTGTTGATGACACCTTCCATCACTTTGCTGATGATTGAGTTGTGAATGCACTGCCTGAAAGGGTGGTGTAACATTCAAAAGAGAATTTGACAAATATTTGAAGGGAAAAAAAATGACAGGCTATGGGGAAAGAGCAGAGGAGTGGGTCTAATGAGTTAGTTCTACCAGCACAAGCACAATGAGCCGAATGGTCTTTTTCTGTGCCCTATCATTCTATAATTCTATGATTCTGTTCTAGGGTTACCAACCCTCCAGCATTGTCCTGGAGTCTCCAGGAATGGAAGATTAATCTCCAGGAAGATGCTACAAACAACCCAGGAGAAAAATCATTGGGACATTTTTTTAAAAGGTGTGATTTTTTTAAATTTTCTTTGAAGTTATAAAAAATATTGGAGACACGAACAAAAGGCTGTTTGACTGACAGTGAAGCTTCATTAAATCGGGTAATTAAGATCCTGCTTGCCTTCCAATGGATGTGGGCAAGTGGTGCAACACGAGGATGGTTGTGTCGATCAATGGCGGGAACAAGACTATTGGAGGCAGGAAGTCGTGTGATGAAACCTCAACGAATATGCCCAACCTGACTTGGGAACCCTCATTAATATTGGTCACAAAATAAGGGTTTTTTGGTGGCTTGATGGAATTTACAAAATTGTGTACATAGTCTTCTCAACAGAAGTAAAGTAAAACAAGACTCTCAGAAGCAAGTTACACGAGAGTTGCAGCCTGCATTTTTGTCGTGGGAATCAGGGTATCCATTGAACACTCAATTAACCTCCTTCAATTTGGGAAAATGTAGAAGATTATATCAAAGGCTATAGATTGGGATAAGAGTGAGAACGTTTGGGGTAAGAGTGAGACCATTGTCAAGGACAAAATGAATTCTCACTTGTAGAAGCATGGGTTAATAAGGGACAACCAACATGGATTTTTTTAAAGGAAAATCAGGTCTGATAAAGTAACAGAGAGGGTTGAAGGTAGCATATTAGATGTTGTATATATGGACTTTCTAAAGGTATTTGATAAAGCACCACGTAACAGATTTATTCAGAAAATAGAAGCAAATGTTATTAAAGGGATGGTGGTAACTTGGGAATATAATTGTTTAAGAGATAGGAGGTAGAGAATAGTGCTGAATGGATGTTTTTCTGATTGTAGAGAAGTATGCAGTGGGATCTCCCAGGTTCGATATTAGGACCATTGTTTTTCTTTTTACATATAAATGATCTGGACTTTGGTATAGGGGGACCAATTTTGAGGTTTGCAGATGATACAATACTTGGCAACATAGTAACTAGTAGGCAGGATAGTAGCTGACTTCAGGAGGACACAGATAGACTGGTGAAATAGGCAGACACATGGCAGATGCAATTTAATGTGAATAAGTGTGAAGTGACACACTTTGGGAGGAACAACATGGAGAGGCAGTATAATCTAAATGGTACTATTTTGAGTCGTGGGGGCGGGAGGGGGGGCAAGGGCAGAGGGACCTGGGGTGTACAATGTATTTGGTTCATTGGTTCTTTGCTTAAGAATTGATAGGAACACATTGCTATTAAGAATTAGTTGGTTTATTAGCAAAGGTTTAACAATCACACTACGCATTACCAGTTCATCCACCAGGCTCACAACCACCTACCTCACCATGGATTCCCTGAACCAAACTGGCTGGGGTTTTATTGAATCTTGTGAACATCATGTGACTGGCTAAGCCACTCACAACTCAACAGCTCTACAACTCTTTTTGGGGGAGACAAAATAAACAGTAGATCGAGTGCCCCGCAATCTGGGGGACACTCCAGACACTTTTAACTGCCCTCTTTTTTTTATTTTTTGGGGTTTTTTGGGAGTTTTTTTTGTGTTTTTTTTTGTGGGTTTTTTTGTGTTTTTTTTTGGGGCATTAAAATCATATAATTTACAAGTGCCCCCTATAAAAGGGGAGGGGACACTAAAACCCGGCAATTAAAACACAACAGCTCTACAAACTTGTGAGTATACTCACAGGTGCATACATTACAGAGTGCATATTCATAAATCATTGAGATGGCAGAGCAAGTTAATAAGGCAGTTTAGAAAGCATATGGGATACTTGGCCTTGCGAATAGGGGCACTGAATACAAAAACCAGGAAGGCATGCTAAACCTTTACAAAACACTGGTTAGGCTTCAGCTGAAGTATTGTGTCCCATTCCAGACACCACATTTTAAGGAGGATGCCAAGCCTTGGATAGGTTACAGAGGAGATTTACTAGGATGATACCAAGAAAGGGACTTAAGTTATGTGTACTTTTGATGATTTTGTCATGTTATGGTACAAATTCTGCCCACCACCCCCCCCCAAGCAATTCTGTATTAATGAACAACAGCAACTTGTATTTATGTAGCACCTTTAAAGCAGTGAAAAGTCCCAAGGCACTTCACAAGAGTATTATGAGATTAAAAAAATTTACACTGCATAAGTAGAAACTAGTGCAGGTGACCAAAAGCTTGGTCAAAGACGTATGTTTTAAGGAGCATCTCGAAGGAGGAAAGGGAGGTAGAGAGGCGGAGAGGTTTAGGCAGGGAGTTCCAGAGCTTGGGGTCTAGTCAACTGATTGAGCGATTATAATCAGGGATGCTCAAGAGGACAGAATTAGAGGAGCGCAAACATCTCGGGGGGTTGTGGGGCTGGAGGAGATTACAGAGAAAGGGAGGAGCGAGGCCATGGAGGGATTTGAAAAGAAGGATGAGAATTTTGAAATTGAGGCGTTGCTTAGCCGGAAGCTAATGTAGGTCAGCGAGCACAGGGGTGATGGTTGAGCGGGTATTGGTATGAGTTAGGACACAGGCAGCCGAGGTTTGGATCACCTCTAGTTTATATAGGGTAGAATGTGGGAGGTCAGCCAGGAGTGCGTTGGAATAGAGATAACAAAGGCATGAATAGAGACCATAATGCTAATACAGCCTTGTATGATATCGTACCTTTTTCATTAAGTATTTTCAGAATAAACAACATGCCAAGTTGCTTTGATCTGTAAAGCAGAAATTACTAACAGCTAATGCTTTTCAATATAACTCTAAATGCTGATAAATCCTTTTGTAAAGGATGCTGTTTCAGTATCTGAAATAGTTAACTCAATTTCTTTTTTATACTAAATATAAATTTCAAAAGGATTCTTTTATTGAAAATGATCATCAAATTGAAAGGAAGGTAGCAAAACAATGAAGAATATTCCAGAAATATATACTCTTATTCAGGACTAAACATCTAACTTTTGCTCAGACACCTACAGATTAGAGAATTGCTTAACTAAATAATATATTTATTTCAATTTGTTTTACAACTTGCCAAAGATATTCAAAAAAAGGAAGAATTCTAAATAAACAAGAACTGTCTGTTAAAAATGTAAAAGAACTTCCTCTTTCTTGTCAGGTTCATTTGGCACAGCAGCTATGTTAAGATCCAATCAGAATCCTAAACACCATTTTGCAAAGAGATATCACTTATGTATTTGTTATTGCAAGCATTTATTTTATTTATAGCTTATGGAATTTTTATTAGATATCAATTAAATCTCATTTGAACCTTACATTTACGGGAAGTAACATACACACTAAGAGATAGGAATTTTATGTCCTTACGTACAAAAAGAAAAGAATCAGTAAATGCTCGAAATTAGAACTAAAGACAGGAAATGCTGGGTGTTATGTCCGAATAAACTGGCGTGGTAATTCAAGGACTACTTTTACTTCCGAGTCTTTGAAATTTTACTCTTTAGATATAACAATCAATACGAGAGGAGACCCTGGAGTCCATCCGGGGGCCCTCCAGTGTTCAGTTACACAATATGCAGCACCATACGTATCAGGAATTAAACAGCAGCTCTTTCAGGAACTGGTGAGAGGAAAGACAGCTTAATGTTTCGAGTGTAGAACTATTTGTCAGAACTACAAAATGAAAGATAAGAGAACCACTTCGGTAGATTGAAAAACAATAAAAGGGGGAAACAAACATAAGATATTTCAATCAGAGAGAAACTTAATGGGTTAAAAAACCTCCAAAAGGTAATTTTTAAAGTGTAGTTGCTGTTTTAATATAGAGAAACACATTACACCAGTTAATTTGCATATACCATAAGCAGCAATGAAATAAATGACCACATAATGGGGCCGAAATTCAAACGCGCCACACTGGCGCACCTATGGGTTTTGGAGTGGTACGTACCGCTGGAATCCTTGGTAAGGTAAGCAGAGCCATTTTCAGGACTTTCAAACTTTTTCAAAGTCCTACAGGAAATGGATCATAATGAGGGCGGGCCTTAGACTGAAAGCCAGGCTGACTGGCTGAAAATGGGTAGGTCGGGGGCTCCGCCGCTGTCAATCAGTGGTGAAGTCATGGTGATGTCACAGCGCGTATGTGTCACCATGTTCCCTCCCCTCCATTAAAGGGGAGAGATATTATCATTTTTTATCTTTGCCCAGGGAGGGTTTTGGTCGGGGCAGGCACCCAAGAAGGGGTGCCAGGCTGCCCGTTGGCAGCCCGGCCTAACCCGGGGGCAGTATTTTGCCGGCCGATCGGCATGTCAGCCGGAAATTTTTTTCCCATTGCGGCCGCAGCAGTGGCTCCTCCCCTTTGAGGACATCCGTGCTGCCGGGCCGCAATCAGTGCGGAGGTGGTGCACTGATAGAAAAACTTGTCAGGGGCACTGCACGGTGGGGGATCGACAAGTTCAGCTGAATATCGATAGGTAAGTATTTTTATTGAATCAAATTGGCAATGCAACCACTCGGGTAGGATGGGGTCCAGGCCTAAAAATCCCCGACCTGAATTTAGATCGGGTCGGCCAGTTGACCCCAAAGTGGCGGCCATTCGATTTTTAGGAATGGCCGCCACAAACAGACATTAACGGGTCTCCCTGAATTTCGGCCTCAATATGTTGGAGTGTGACATGTATGTACTTTTGGGATCACTAGCCACGAGATGGCGTCACTGTTGGAGGCCATTGGGTTGCATGCACGTGTGTGCAGCCCAAGTATAAAAGGCCAACCATTTTGTATATGAGTCACTTTGGGCCTTAATAAAGCAGAGCCAAAGTCATATCTCTTGGAGTTAAACAGTACTCAGTCTAACAGTTATTGCATACACAACATTTGGCAACGAGGCAACAAGAACCTTTGCATCTACTCCTGCCAATGAGTCCAACAGATAAGACGTAAGAAGAATTGTGTACACTGGTACAGCACCACCTTAAGCCAGACGAAGACATCATCATCTCTAGATACAGATTTTACACGCACATTCGCTCAGAGGGCCAGAATGCTGCAGAATTCGTTGCCGACCTGAGATGTCTAGCGGAACCGTGTAAGTTCGGGGCTGCGTTGGCAGACATGCTGTGGGACTTCTTTGTAATCGGCATCAACCACGAGGTGATCCTGCGTAAACTACTGGCGGTAGAGACGTTGGACTTGAACAGGGCCATCACGATCGCTCAGTCATGCATGACGACGGTTAGAAGTCTAAAGCAGATATCAGTGAAAAATCAAAACTTGGCAAGTACTGTAAATATGATTGATTCGGCGTTTGGCAGAGCAGCACATGGCAGGGTCTACCCGACTGCGTATGCGAAACCTGTGGCTGCCGAAAGTCCACCAGTGGGAATGCATCCGATTTCTCCATGTTGGCGTTGTGGTGAAAATCACCGGCACCAGCAGTGCCGATTTAAGCAATATAGTTGCAACGGCTGTGTGAGAGTGGGGCATCTCCAGTGCAAGTGTCCGCAGGTGAGCAAGCGTGCTGTGACACATCACGTGGAGGTTAATGGTCAGACTAGCGCGGATCTGGATACGCAATCCGAGATACCAGAGGAGGAAGTGTATGGACTGTGCACGTTCCAAACTAAGAGCAAACCGATAATGATCAACGTGAAATTTAATGGGGTACTGGTATCGATGGAACTGGACATGGGGGCGAGTCAATCGATAATGAGCCAGAGGACAATTGACAAGCTGTGGCATACTAAGGCTGTGAGGTCCAGGCTGAGTCCAGTCAATGCCAAGTTGCGCACATACACCAAAGAACTCATAACGGTGATTGACAGTGCCATAATTAAAGTGTCGTATGACGGTACGGTTCACGAGTTACCGCTATGGATTGTCCCAGGCAATGGCCCAACGCTGTTCGGTAGGAACTGGCTTGAAAAAAATCAGATGCAATTGGAATGACATCAAGACGTTGTCGTCGGAGAATTATATATGTGCCCAAGTATTGAGCAAGTTCCCCTCGCTGTTCGAACCAGGCATCGGCAACTTCACGGGAGCCAAGGTGCAGATCCACGTGGACCCGGATGCAAGACCCGTCCATCATAAAGCACGGGCGGTTCTGTATATGTTGAGGGAGAAGGTCGAAATCGAACTGGACAGATTCCAGCGTGAAGGGATCATATCACCGGTTGAATTTAATGAATGGGCTAGCCCCATTGTTCCTGTGCTGAAAAGTGATGGCACAGTCAGAATCTGTGAAGACTACAAGGATACGGACAACAGGGTTTCGAAACAGGATCCATACCCATTACCAAAGGCTGATGACTTGTTTGCAACGCTAGCCGGGGGAAAGTTGTTCACCAAACTGGACTTGACATCGGCCTACACGATACAGGAGCTGGTTGAGATGTCGAAGAGACTTATGTGCATTAACACGCATAAAGGACTGTTTATTTATCACAGGTGCCCTTTTGGAATGCGCTCGGCTGCAGCAAAATTTCAGAGGAACATGGAGAGTCTACTGAAGTCCGTTCCCAGAACTGTCATGTTCCAAGATGACATCCTGGTCACAGGTCGTGACTCCAAGGAACATCTGAACAACCTGAAAAAGGTTCTACATCATCTGGACAAAGTGGGACTCAGACTGAAATGCTCGAAGTGTGTCTTCATGGCACCAGAGGTCGAATTCCTGGGGAGGAAAATTGCTGCTAACGGCATCAGGCCCACGGACGTGAAAACCAAGCCCATCAAGAATGCACCCAAGCCATAGAATGCGACGGAGCTGCGTTCGTTCCTGGATCTACTCAACTACTTCGGTAACTTCCTACCTAAATTGAGCACCTTGTTAGAACCATTGCACATGCTGCTAAGAAAAGGCGACAACTGGGTGTGGGGTGCGTCTCAAGACAGAGCTTTTGAGAAAATCACTAATCTGCTTTGCTCTAACAAGCTGCTGGTACATTATGACCCATGTAAATGTTTAGCATTGGCCTGTGATGCTTCGTCATACGGAATTGGTTGTGTACTCCAACAAGGTAAACTTCAACCAGTCGCATATGCTTCAAAAAGTTTGTCTAAAGTGGAAAGAGCCTACAGCATGGTGGAGAAAGAAGCACTAGCCTGTGTGTATGGTGTTAAAAAGATGCATCAGTACCTGTTTAGTCTTCGGTTTGAACTGGAGACAGATCACAAGCTGCTCGTTTCACTGTTCTCTGAAAACAAAGATATCAATACCAATTCTTCATCCTGCATCCAGAGGTGGACGCTGACATTATTCGCTTATGATTATATCATTCGCCATAGACCTGGCACCGAGAATTGTGCCGATGCTTTGAGTCGTCTGCCATTGCCCACACTGGAGGTGGAAATGCCACAACCGGCGGACCTATTGTTCGTTATGGATGCTTTTGAGAGTGAAGGAACCCCTGTCACGGCTCAACAAGTTAAGACCTGGACCAGCCAGGACCTGATTTTATCGGTGGTGAAGAGTTGCATCCTCAAAGGTGATTGGTCTGCCATACCCAAGCAAATGTGCGAGGAGACCAAACCTTACATTCGTCACAAAGACGAACTGTCTATTCAGTCGGATTGTATACTTTGGGGCAATCGTGTTGTAAAGCTAAGAAAGGGAGAGAGAAATTTGTACGTGAGCTACATCGCACACATCCCGGCATTGCAATGATGAAAACCAGCACCAGGTCTCATGTATGGTGGCCAGGAATTGACTCTGAGCTGGAATCATGTGTGCATCAGTGCAACACTTCCATGCAGCTCAGCAAAGCACCAGCGGA
The DNA here is from genome assembly GCF_044704955.1 of Pristiophorus japonicus. Taxonomy (NCBI): domain Eukaryota; kingdom Metazoa; phylum Chordata; class Chondrichthyes; family Pristiophoridae; genus Pristiophorus; species Pristiophorus japonicus. Next base: position 176,887,043 of record NC_091978.1, on the reverse strand, counting down.
ATCGCCGCTGAGTCTGTGGTCGTGGCCGTCCAAACCATGGTCCAGGATCCACATAGACTTTACAGGTCCCTTCCTGCGGAAGATGTTTTTAGTTGTGGGGGATGCATATTCGAAGTGGATAGAGTGTATAATCATGTCATCCAGCCCATCCACAGCTACCATTGAGAATCTCAGTGTTATGTTCGCAACACATGGTCTGCCTGACATCATTGTTAGCAACAACGGATTGTGCTTCACCAGTCAGGAGTTTCAAGAGTTCATGAAACTCAATGGTATCAAACATATAAGGTCAGCACCGTTCAAAACTGCATCCAATGGGCAAGCAGAACATGCTGTCCAAATCATAAAGCAGAGTATGAAGCGAGTAACCCAAGGGTCACTGCAGAACCGCCTGTCATGCATACTGCTTAGTTACAGGACAAGACCACACACGCTTACCGGAGTCTCGCCTGCTGAACTAATGATGAAGAGAGGTTTTAAGACCAAGCTATCTCTTGGACACCCTGACTTGAATAATCATGTTGAATATAGAAGACAAAGTCAGCAAGGATATCATGATCGCGCAGCTGTGTCATGCAATATTTCTGTAAATGATTCTGTATATGTTCTGAATTATGGTCAGGGTCCCAAGTGGATCGCTGGTACTGTCATGGCCAAGGAGGGCAACAGATTATTTATTGTCAAGCTCAAAAATAGGCAAACATGCAGGAAACATATGGATCAGACAAAGCTGCGGCACACAGATGAACCGGAACAGTCGGAGGAAGAGACAATCGATGACCAACCAACCTACCCCCAGTCATCAGAGGACTCAGTGGTCAGTAGTGAATCGGGACTTTCAATCACTGACATGTTCAATGAAAATGGACTTTTAATCCCTGACATGGCCATTGTCACTCCCACCAGGTCAGCCACCCAGCCACCAGTCACAACATACTCTGAACACTCACCCAAGGCTGGAGTTGAACTGAGACGGTCAACCTGGGAGCGTAAAACACCGGACCGTCTCAATTTGTAAAAGACTGTGTTAATATCTCAGAGCGGGGCATTGTCATGTATGTACTTTTGGTATCACTAGCCACTAGATGGCGTCTCTGTTGGAGGCCATTGGGCTGCACGCACGTGTGTGCAGCCCAAGTATAAAAGGCCAGCCATTTTGTATATTAGACACTTTGGACCTTAGTAAAGCAGAGCCAAGGTCATAACACTTGGAGTTAAACAGTACTCAGCCTAACAGTTATTTCATACACAACAGAGAGAGACAAATATTGCCAGGACTCCAAGTCAAACTCCTCTACTTCTCTTCAAATATTACCACAGGATCTTTTATATGCACCTGAGAGGACAGTCAGGGATTTGGTTTAACATCTCATCTGAAAGGCGGCACCTTTAACAATGCAGAACTCCTCAATACTGCACTGAAGTGGCAATTTGGATTATGTGCTCAAGTCTCTGTAGTGGAGCTTGAACCCACAACCTCCTGAATCGGAGGCATGACTACTACCACAGAGCCAAAGCAGTGGTGCAAGGTAGCACAGCACTGATTGCAATCTGGATGCAGATAATCAGAAATCATCTACTGTGCATATATTTGAAACTTCCCACTGGTAAAAGCTGCCACCATAACTTGTAGTTGAAACATTAGGTTTTCTTACATTTTTCAGATGAGATGGAGTGCCTGCCAACATTTTGTAGGCAAGAATGCTACCACTGAGCTAAGTCTGGCACCAAATCTGAAAAGCATAGCAAGATACTTTACTGAGGGATAACAAAAAGCAACAGATGCTGAACCATGGTGGAAGAGTTAGAAGATGAGACCAAAAGGTTAATTGAAAAGATGGGTTTTAGGAAGGTTTTTAAAGCTGGAGAAAGAAGAGGTTGCAGAGGTTTTAAAGAGGGAGTTCCAATGAATGGGACCAAGGTGGCTGTAATGGATTCTTAGAACTAGCAAAAGAAGTACACTCTTACCAGTGCTATCATTCCCACCCCCCCACAGGCCATCTACCTTCTGAAGCCATGAGGACAGGCTGGTGATTCCCTACAAGACATTTTCTAATTCTATTCTAAAAATTCCTACTAGAACATGTGCAAGGGAGATCAGAGGTGACTCCCTCAATTTTCCTTTGTCCATCTGGAGAAGTGTGTGAGTTCTGCTACGTGCCTCCCCACATATTTTCTTACATATTAAGCAGGACAATTTACTAAATGTGCAAACATGTTTTTTTCCCCATCTAATGTGATTTTTTAAATTCATTCTCAGAATGTGGGCATCGCTGGCTAGGCTAGCGTTTATTTCCCATCCCTAGTTGCCCTTGAGAATTTGGTATTGGGCCTTCCAATTGAACCACTGCAGTCCAACAACACTTTTACACAGCAATTAGACTTTCACAAATATATTAATGAAAAGAAATACGAATGTTCCAGGATTAATATAGAAAAGGCTACATCAGATCAATTCCAAGCTTTCAGCTCATATTAAAAAGCTTTCTATCAATAATCATACACTGTTTAAAAGTGCAAGCTTAAAGTGCAAATATATTTTAAAATGTAGATTCTTACCTCTGTGAGTGGACATGTACTAATTCTCTGCAGCAATATCTGAAAACCAGTACAAAACAGTCCGTCTATTGCTCCATATCCGTACACAGGAAATTACACAACCAGGGAAAGTCTCTAATGTTTTGATCACAGCAAATAGTGGGCTAAAACAAGGCACTGAACAGCATAACAGATCTGAACAATTTGAATCTATTGCTGCTGTATACATTGCTCATTTTTGGTGGCGTACTGAAAAAAGGCAGCCAAATACACGCACACGCCACACAAAAAAACATGAACGTTTGCCTTTGATTCCAAATTGTATTTTTTGGCTGGAAGGTCAAATGCAGAATTCAAATTGTCAGAAACTACGAAACCAGATGTGCTGAAGAGAAAGTGAAATGGCAATAAAATAAACAGAAGGGAATGCAGACCAGTTTAAGACTGGAAAGTCGCTGAATTTTTGTAAGATGCAAATAGCACATGTCAGTGTAAAATAACTAGGGTTCCCAGTTTCCAGATTTAACTAATAAAATTGCAATGAATGCAAAATTTTGCAGTTAGCGGTTATGCTAAAAGTATTTTTTTAAATTACAGAAAATACTAACAAGATATTCTCACTAGGAGCTCACTGTACTGCTGAATTTCCCAAAGTAGATGGGTCATTGGTGGCAATCATGTGTCCATGCTATTGCCCATCTTGTATGTCAGCAACTAACCATGAGGCTGAAAATTGGTGGTCAATCTGGCTCATCTACACCATAAGTCAGACAGGAATGCAGCAGAGGGGCTGCGAGTTAACCCAGGACCCAGATATGCCCACCTCAAACATGACGCACCATGTCAGAAGGATTCCTGGCCTCACCTCCCAAAATGTACCATTGGCATTATAATGAAGTAACCTCCCCCTGAACCCCACTTACTCTGAAAGGGTCACAGATGGGCTGATTTAGGCCAGGCGAGAAGGCCTGCAGATTTTCAGAGCCCATGTATCATGCTGGTGGATGTGTTAAAAATGATTCTACTTCTAAATGAGCAATGTGCAGTGGCCCGGCCTGGAAATCGGCGTGGTCCCGGTCTGCAAGACCATCAACAGGCCAGGGCCATTAGAGGGAGCAGTGTGCAGCAGCATACCACTACAGGGAGCAATGCGTGCTGCTGCAGGAGGGCGATGGCTGTGAAGACGTCACCCAAATCCAGGTCATTGATTGCAGTGCGGGCAGGTGCAGCAGGAGCGGCGAGGTCGGGGCGGAACAGCAGCAAGAGTTCATAGAGGGACGTGACCGGGGTCCAGGAGAGGCATGAGTCTGAGGCCCAGAAGAGGCGAGGGCCCAGGGGCAGCACGGGCCAGCCCACACTGTGATATGTGTGCACTCTAGGTCCGTGCAGCAGAGCTGGCCTCCAGTCATCCTGGTTAATCCTTGCCACTGAACTAAGACTCTGTCAAGCCCATGTGGTGGCTGGTGTGCAACGGCCAACACACGTTAAAAAAATCCACGTATAAGCATCTTCCACCCTTTAAGATGTAGTTCGGGACCTGGAATATTAGGTCCTTCATTGAAACACCTGTGAACTCATCCCTTTTTGGCGTGGGACTGTCTATGATGATGAATTAAAAATGATTTTACATGGAAAGCCCTTCTAAGATTTCAGTTATAAGTTCCAGCTTGAATATGTACCCTACTAGAACATGGGCATGTATGGTAAGCAACCAAAGCTTATTAAGCTCATGTAACTGCTTAATGTGGGCCAACAATAAATGTAGAACAGATTGATAAGCAACATTGGGCCCAATTTTGGCCAACCTGTTTTTTTGGCGCACTGACCCTTTATGTTCTGCCGAGTGTCCCGGGTCCTGGCATGGCGTCCATGGTGGAGTGGGTGGGGTGGGGGGGCGGAGCTACAGCTCTGCGCTGAAAACACTGCCGGCAGCTGTCGCATGCGCAGTGGAGTCTGCGCGCATGCTCCTCGCCCTCCCAGCATGTCCTGCAAGTTTGCAGCAGGATTCGATGTTCGCCGCCCCTAGCCGTGGCCGAATGGTCGCCCGCGTCTGAGTGCAGCCCAAGCTGCCAGAACCCTGCCCGAGATGCTCCCTCTCCCACTCCCGATGCCAGTGGACCCAGCCTTTCCTCTCCCTGCCACCCCCTCCCGATGTCGTCAAACCCAGCTTTTCCTCTCCCTCCCTCCCTTACCCGCCACCCCTCCCCTCCCCTCCCCCAGCCTCTCATTTGGCAATTTCCTTTAGGTGTTCCATTTCCTTCTACATCTGTTTTCCTGTAGTGTAGATAGTAACAACAGTGTTGACTGCAGCTACCCTTTCCTGCCTGGTATGCTGGATTCCTCTCCTGGAATCATAGAATTATACAGCACACGAGGAGGCCCATTGTGCTATGCCAGCTCTCTGAAAGAGCTCTCTATTTTATCCCATTCCGCTGCCCTTTCTCCCTACCCTTTTAAGTTTCTTTTTCACCCACTGGAGAGGTTGCCGTGGAATGCCAAATAGAGCAACTCTCCGCACACTCATCTAATGCAGCAACGCACCCCCTTCGCCAGCCATCCACTTCATCGCTTTATTTTGCGTTTCCTTTCTGTTTTGCCTGCCGTTTTTTTTTTACCTCATGCAGGCTTTACCAAGACTAAAATGTTTTTTTTAAATAGTTGCAGCCTTTGTAAAGGTTAAGACAATGTTTATACCCCTATGTGGCCACGTATCCTTTGAGGGCTATTTATGGTGCAATTTCCCCACCGCCCTTTGATGAGCTGCTAATGCTGAGGTCCAGGATGAGCCAGGATGGCCCCATGAGTAATTAGGGTAGAATACTGGTGCAGCTGCAACTCATAGCCCTGCAGCTAACATTTAAAGGGAGGTGCCCATAGGAAGGAACACATTGCATAGCACTGCTTAAGAAGCCCATCATGCACAAATGCATTTGTGGAGTTGATGCTGCATAAAACAGGAAAAAGGAGAGTTGTCATGTTACATAAAGTCCTTCCCATAGTGTTATGTATGTAACTATGTAATACTTGCCACCAGAGGGCGCAACAGTTGGAGTCCTAATGGTCACTGCACACACATGCAGGGCCAGTATAAAAGGTTGGCTGCCATGTTGTTTAGGCACTCTGGAGTTGTAATAAAGAAGACTAAGGTCACACTAAGTTTAGTTCACAGTACTCAGCCTCATGGAGTTCTTCTATATGTAACAATTGGCGACGAGTAACAGAATATGAACCTTCATGCAACCATGGCTGCCGTTGGAATATTAGAGAGATTCGTAGAGAGCAATGATTGGGAAGCCTTCGTCAAGCGTCTCGACCGGTACTTCGTGGCCAACGAGCTGGAAGGAGTCACTAATGCGGTCAAGCGCAGGGCGGTTCTCCTCACCGTCTGTGGGCCTAAAATATACGGCCTCATCAAGAATCTGCTCGCACCGACAAAACCAACGGAGAAGGAATATACAGAGTTGTGCACGCTGGTTCTGGACCACCTCAAGCCGAAGGAGAGTATCCTCATGGTCAGGTATTGTTTTTACACGCACCATCGCTCCGGGGGCCAGGATGTGGCGGATTATGTCGCTGACCTGAGACGCCTTGCGGGACCTTGCGATTTTGGAGCTGCGTTGGGGGAAATGCTGCGGGACTTTTTCGTGCTTGGCATCAGCCACGAGGTCATTCTTCAAAAGTTGCTGGCTGCCGGAACCCTAGACCTGAGCAGGGCCATCGTGATCACCCAGGCATGCATGGCCATGGACGATAACACCAAACAGATATCTTCTCAACATCGAAGCTCACCGGCAAGTACTGTGCATAAAATTATGCAGCTAACAGGCCGAACTGCATATGGTAGGGCCTATACGTCTGCAGCTGCAAGACCTGTGATGACTCAGAGTCCGCCATCGGGGGTGAATGTGAATCCATTAGCACCACATTGGCGCTGCGGGGGTAATCATTGGGCCCATCAATGTCAATTCAAGTACTATGTTTGCAGAGGCTGCGCAACAATGGGGCACCTCCAGCGAATGTGCAAACGTGCTGCAACACACCACGTGGCAGAGGATGATCGATCCGGCGCGGATCACGCAGCACAGGCAACTCAACCCGAGGAAGAAATGTATGGGATACATACCTTCACAACTAAGAGCCCTCCTATAATGCTGAAAGTCAAATGAAATGGCGTTCCAATATCCATGGAGTTGGACACGAGTGCGAGTCAGTCAATAATGAGCCAGAAGGCTTTCGAGAAACTGTGGGGCAATAAGGCACAAAGGCCCAAACTGAGCCCGATTAATGCAAAGCTGCGTACCTACACCAAAGAGCTCATACCAGTCATTGGGAAGTGCGGCAGTGAAGGTATCGTATGATGGAGCTGTGCATGACCTATCATTGTGGATTGTTCCAGGCAATGGCCCAACTCTGTTCGGCAGAAGCTGGTCAGAAAAGATTAAATGGAATTGGAACGACATCAAAGCACTATCTTCAGTGGATGATGCCTCATGTGCTCAAGTGCTGAGCAAGTTTACCTCGCTATTCGAACCAGGCATCAGCAACTTCACAGGCGCCAAGGTACAGATCCGTCTAGGCCGTCCATCACAAGACTCGGGCGGTTCCGTACATGATGAGGAAGAAAGTCGAGATCGAACTGGACAGACTCCAACGCAAAGGAATCATATCACCAGTTGAGTTCAACGAGTGGGCCAGTCCAATTGTTCCGATGTTGAAAAGTGATGGCACGGTCAGAATCTGCGGCGACTACAAGGTAATGATTAACTGAGTCTCATTACAGGACCAGTACCCGCTACCCAAGGTGGATGACCTGTTCGCAACGTTAGTGGGAGGGGGAAGTCGTTCACCAAGTTGGACCTAACCTCCGCCTACATGACACAGGAGCTGGCTGAATCTTCGAAAAGACTGACGTGCATCAACACACACAAAGGACTGTTTATATACCACAGTGCCCTTTTGGGATTCACTCAGCTGCAGCAATTTTCCAGAGAAACATGGAGAGTTTGCTGAAATCTATTCCGCGCACCATTGTGTTTCAAGACGACATCCTGATCCCTGGTCATGACACCATCAAACACCTACACAACCTGGAAGAGGTTCTAAGTCGCCTAGGCAGAGTGGGACACAGGCTGAAATGCTCCAAGTGTGTTTTCCTGGCGCCAGAAGTCGAATTTTTGGGGAGAAAGATTGCAGCAGACGGCATCAGGCAGAGGCCATCAAGAATGCACCCAGACCACAGGTGACGGAGCTGTGTTCATTCCTGGGACTCCTCAACTATTTTGGTAACTTTCCACCCGGGTTGAGCACGTTGTTAGAGCCTTTGCACATGTTGCTACGAAAGGGTGACGTCTGGGTTTGGGGCAAGTCTCAAGACACAGCCTTTGAGAAGGCCAGGAACCTGCGATGTTCAAATAAGCTACTTGTACACTATGACCCATGTAACCGTTTAGTGCTAGCTTGTGACGCCTCATCGTACGGGGTCGGTTGTGTGTTACAGCAAGCCAATGTCTCGGGCAACCTCCAACCGGTTGCATACACATCTAGAAGTCTGTCTAAGGCTGAGAGAGCCTATAGTATGGTCAAGAAAGAGACATTAACATGTGTATATGGGGTTAAGAAAATGCACCAATACCTATTTGGACTTCGGTTTGAGCTTGAAACTGACCATAAGCCGCTCATGTTGCTGTTTTCAGACAGCAAAGGTATAAACACCAATGCTTCGTCTCGCATCCAAAGATGGGCACTAATATTATCCACTTATGACTATGTTATCCGCCACAGACCAGGCACTGAAAACTGGCTGATGCTCTCAGTCGGCTACCATTACCAGGGTGAAAATGGCGCAGCCCGCAGGCTTGCTACTGGTCATGGATGCTTTTGAGAGCGAGGGGTCACCTGTCACGGCTCGACAGATCAGGACCTGGACCAGCCAGGATCCTGTGCTATCACTTGTAAAAAGTTGCGTCCTAAATGGGAACTGGTCGGCCATTCCCAAGGAAATGCAAGATGAAATTAAGCCGTTTCACCGATGCAAAGATGAAATGTCCATCCAATCGGATTGTCTCTTATGGGATAATCGCGTGGTTTTACCAAAAAAAGACAGGGAAACATTTATACGCGACCTACACAATATCCACCCATGGATTGTCATGTTGAAGGCAATTGCCAGGTCGCATGTTTGGTGGCTCGGCATTGACTCGGACTTAGAGTCATGCGTGCATCAGTGCAGTACTTGCTCGCTACTGAGCAACACACCAAGGGAGGCTCCAATGAGTCTGTGGTCATGGCCCTCCAAACCGTGGTCCAGGATCCACGTAGATTTTGCTGGCCCCTTTCTAGGAAAGATGTTTTTAGTAGTAGTGGACGCTTACTCCAAATGGATTGAATGCGTAATTATGTCATCCAGCATGTCCACAGCCACCATTGAAAGCCTCCGGGCCATGATCGCCACCCATGGCTTGGTCGACGTCCTTGTCAGCGACAATGGACCGTGTTTCACCAGCTCAGAATTCAACGAGTTTATGACCCGCAATGGCATCAAGCATGTCAGGTCTGCTCTGTTTAAGCCCGCGTCTAACGGTCAAGCGGAGCAGAGCATGAAATGCGTGACGGACGGCTCCCTGCAGACCCACTTGTCTCGCATTCTGCTCAGTTACCGGACGTGACCCCAATCGCTCACCGGGGTTCCCCCGGCAGAATTGTTAATGAAGAGAGTCCTGAAAACCAGGCTCTCCCTAGTTCACCCGGATCTTAATGATCACGTGGAAACTCGGCGACACCGGCAGAACATGTACTACGATCGCACGGCTGTTTCACGTGACATTAATATTAACAACCCTGTGTTTGTCCTAAATTACGGTCATGGTCCCAAGTGAGTTGCTGGCACTGTTTTGGCCTAGGAAGGGAATAGGGTGTTTATAATCAAACTGTTAAATGGCCAAACATGCAGAAAGCGTTTAGATCAGACCAAATTATGATTTACTGACAACCAGGAACAACTTGAAGAGGACATCACCATCGATGATCCACCAACACACACCCAACCAGCAATCGACCTCGCTGTCAATCACGAGGATGAACCCACCTTTCCTGACAGTCCGGTCAGACCAGCCGCGGTGCAGTGCAGCAATGGTCCGGCCAACTCACACACGCCAGGGTTTGAACTTAGACGATCAACCAGGGAGCGAAGGGCTCCGGATCACCTCAACTTGTAAATAATTTGTACCAACGATTTGGGGGCGGGGGGGGAGTGATGTTATGTATGTGACTATGTAATACTTGCCACCAGAGGGCATGACTGTTGGAGTCCTAATGGTCACCTGCACACACATGCAGGGCCAGTATAAAAGGTTGGCTGCCATGTTGTTTAGGCACTCTGGAGTTGTAATAAAGAAGATTAAGGTCACACTAAGTTTAGCTCACAGTACTCAGCCTCGTGGAGTTCTTCTATACATAACACATAGGAGAGCAGTTCAGCCAGGATAGCAGGAAAAGATCAATGTGCATCAAATATTCAGAAGATCAGCAGAAGAGCCTCAGTAAACCTGCCAACGTAGGCTCCCCATCTTCTCAATATGTTCTGTAAATCAGATTCCAGCAGATGGCACAACTCAGCTAGTCTCCCTGGTGAAGACAGTAAATGTTCATGGATTTGTAAAGGGTCATCATAGGCAGTCCCTCGAATCGATGATGACTTGCTTCCATGTCAAAAAGTTCACAGGTGTTTCAATGATGGACCTAAAATTCCAGGTCCGAACTAAATCTTGAAGGGTGGAAGATGCCTGTGCTTGGATTTTTTTAACGTGGGGTGGCCGTTGCACACCAGCCACCACATGGGCTTAACAGAGCTAGGTCTTGGTCCAGTAGCAAGGATTAACCAAGATGACTGGAGATCAGCTCTGCTGCACGGACCTACTGCGCACACATATCGCAGTGTGGGCTGGCCCGTGCTGCCCCAGGGCCCTCGCCTCTTCTGGGCCCCGAACTCACGCCTCTCCTGGGCTCAGATCATCATGCCTGACTAACCAGGTTGAATTTTTGGAAGAGGTGACTAAAGTAGTGGACAGGAGAATGTTATTTATATGGACTTCCAGAAGGTATTTGATAAAGTTGCTTATAAGACACTATTAGCTAAAGTTGAATCTCATGGAATTGAGACAAATTATTGACCTGGTTAGGAAACTGGCTGAGCGGCACGAGACAATGAGCAGGGATAATGGGCAGGTACTCTAATTGGGAGGATGTAAAGAGTGGTGACCCACAAGGATCTGTGTTGGGCATCAACTATTCACAGTATTTATTAATGAGTTAGATGACAGGATAGAGAGACACATATCCAAGTTTGCCGATGACACAAAGGTTGGCAGCCTTGTAAGCAGGGTAGATGTAAGCATAAAATTAAAAAGATATTAATAGATTAAGGGAATGGGCAAAACTGCAGCAAATAGATTTCAATGTAGGCAAGTGTGAAGTCATCTGCTTTTGACCAAAAAAGCATAGATCATAGAATCATAGATAGAAAAATTATGAAACAGAAGGAGGCCATTGGACCCATTGTGTTGGTGCCGGTCAAAAAAGAGTTACCAAACCTAATTCCACCTTTCAGCACTAGGTCCATAGCCCTGTAGATTACGGCTCTTTAAGTGCACATCCAAGTACTTTTTAAATGTGATGAGGATTTCTGCCTCCACCACCCTTTCAGGCAGAGTTCCAGACTCCCACCACCCTCTGGGTGAAGAAATGTTTCCTCATCTCCCCTCTAATCCTTCTACCAACTACTTTAAATCTATGCCCACTGGTTATTGACCTCTCTGCTAAGGGAAATAGCTCCTTCCTGTCCACTCTATCTAGGCCCCCATAATTTTACACACCTCAATTACATCTCCCCTCAGCCTTTTCTGTTCCAAGGAAAACAACCCCAGCCTATCCAATCTTTCCTGCTCAAGTTTTCCAGTCCTGGCAACATCCTCGTAAATCTCCTCTGCACCCTTTCTAGTGCAATCACCAGAACCACACGCAACACTCAAGCTGTGGCCTAACTAATGTTGTATACAGCTCCAGCATAACTTCTCTCCTTTTGTATTCTATGCCTTTTTAACAACCTTATCGACCTGTCCTGTTACCTTTGGACATATACTCCAAGGTCCCTCTGATCCTACACACCTCTCAGTATCCTCCCATTTATTGTGTATTCCGTTGCCTTGTTGCTCCTCCCCAAATGTATTACCACACAATTTTCCGGATTGAATTTCATTTGTCACTTTTCTGCCCAACTGACCAGTTCATCGATATTCTCCTGCAGTCTGGAGCTTACATAAGAATTAGGAACAGGAGTAGGCCATCTAGCCCCTCGAGCCTGCTCCGCCATTCAACAAGATCATGGCTGATCTGGCCGTGGATTCAGCTCCACTTACCCGCCCGCTCCCCATAGCCCTTAATTCCCTTATTGGTTAAAAATCTATCTATCTGTGATTTGAATACATTCAATGAGCTAGCCTCAACTGCTTCCTTGGACAGAGAATTCCACAGATTCACAACCCTCTGGGAGAAGAAATTCCTTCTCAACTCGGTTTTAAATTGGCTCCCCCGTATTTTGAGGCTGTGCCCTCTAGTTCTAGTCTCCCCGACCAGTGGAAACAACCTCTCTGCCTCTATCTTGTCTATCCCTTTCATTATTTTAAATGTTTCTATAAGATCACCCCTCATCCTTCTGAACTCCAATGAGTAAAGACCCAGTCTACTCAATCTATCATCATAAGGTAACCCCCTCATCTCCGGAATCAGCCTAGTGAATCGTCTCTGTACCCGCTCCAAAGCTAGTATATCTTTCCTTAAGTAAGGTGATCAAAACTGCATGCAGTACTCCAGGTGCGGCCTCACCAATACCCTATACACTTGCAGCAGGACCTCCCTGCTTTTGTACTCCATCCCTCTCACAATGAAGGCCAACATTCCATTCGCCTTCCTGATTACCTGCTGCACCTGCAAACTAACTTTTTGAGATTCATGCACAAGGACCCCCCAGGTCCCTCTGCACCACAGCATGTTGTAATTTCTCCCCATTCAAATAATATTCCCTTTTACTGTTTTTTTTTCCAAGATGGATGACCTCACATTTTCCGACATTGTATTCCATCTGCCAAACCTTAGCCCATTCGCTTAACCTATCTAAATCTCTTTGCAGCCTCTCTGTGTCCTCTACACAACCCGCTTTCCCACTAATCTTTGTGTCAACTGCAAATTTTGTTACACTACACTCTGTCCCCTCTTCCAGGTCATCTATGTATATTGTAAACAGTTGTGGTCCCAGACCGATCCCTGTGGTACACCACTAACCACCGATTGCCAACCTGAAAAGGACCCATTTATCCAGACTCTCTGCTTTCTGTTAGTTAGCCAATTCTCTATCCCTGTTAATACATTTCCTCTGACTCCGCATACCTTTATCTTCTGCAGTAACCTTTTGTGTGGCACCTTATCGAATGCCTTTTGGAAATCCAAATACACCACATCCATTGGTACACCTCTATCCACCATGCTCGTTATATCCTCAAAGAATTCCAGTAAATTAGTTAAACATGATTTCCCCTTCATGAATCCATGTTGCGTCTGCTTGATTGCACTATTCCTATCTAGATGTCTTGCTATTTCTTCCTTAATGATAGCTTCAAGCTTTCCTCCTTACTGTCAACCACACGCCCAATTTCTTTATCATGCCCCCTACATTTGTCTAAATCATTAATATATACTACAAAAAGTAATGGACCGAGTACTGAGCCCCATTGGAAGCAGCCTTCCAGTCACAAAACTTCCCTCAAACATTACCCTGTGCTTCCTGCCACTAAGCCAATTTTGGCAATTTGCCACCCTCCCCTGGATCCCATTGGCGTTTACTTTTTTGATCAGCCTACCATGTGGGACCTTGTCAAAAGCCTTGCTAAAATCCATGTAAACTACATCAAACACACTGCCCTCATTGACCCTCCTAATTACTTCCTCAAATAACTCAATCAACTTAGTCAGACACGACCTTCCCTTAACAAATCCATGCTGACTGTCCTTGATTAATCTGTGTCTTTTTAAATGAAGGTTTATATGGTCCCTCAGAATTGATTCCAGTAATTTGCCCACCACTGAGGTTAAACTAACTGGCCTGTAATTGCTCGGTTTATCCCTTCCTCCCTTTTTAAACAATGGTACAATGTTAACAGTTCTCCCATCCTCTGGCACAACTCATGTAGCCAGGGAGGATTGGAAAATGATGATCAGCAATTTCCTCCTTTGCTTGTTTTAGTCTACTTGGATATATTTCATCCGGTTCTCGCGATTTATCTACTTTCAAGGATGCTAAACCCCTTAACACTTCCTCACTTACGTTGTTTATCCCATCCAATATTTCATTATCTTCCTCCTGAACTTCAAAGTCGGCATCATCCCCCTCTTTTGTGAAAACGGCCGCAAAGTATTAATTTAGTGCCTTACCCATAACATCCACCTCCACCCATAGATTACCATTTTAGTCCCTAATAGGCCTTACTCTTTCCTTAGTTATCCTCTTGCTCTTTATGTAATTGCAAAACATCTTCAGGTTTTCTTTGATTCTACTTGCCAGTATTTTTACATGCCCTCTGTTTATTTTCCTAATTTCCTTCTTAATTTCACCCCTGCACTTTCTATACTCTTCTAGGCTTTCTGCAGTATTGAGCTCAGGATATCTGATATTAGCTTCCCTTTTTTGCCTTATCTTACCCTGTATGCACCTTGTCATCCAGGGGGCTCTAAATTTGGCAGTTCTACCCTTTTTCTTTGTGGGAACATGTTTCCCCTGAACTCCATGAACCTCCCTCTTGAATGGCTCCCACCACTCTAGCACTGATTTACCTTCAAGTCCACTTTTGCCAAATAACTTCTCAGCCTAGTAAAATTGGCCTTCCTCCAATTTAGAACCCTTGCTCCTGTTTTATCTTTGTCCTTATCCATAATAATGCTAAAACTAACTGAATTATGATCACTACCACAAAAATGCTCTCCCACTGCTACTCCTTCCACTTGCCAGCTTCATTCCTTAACACTAAATCCAGAACTGCCTCCACCCCACCCCCCCCCCCCCCCACCCCCACCCCTCCCACTCTTGGGCTTGAATCAGAGTACTTTCTAAATGGAGAAAAGCTAGAGACTTGGGGGCCCATTTACATAGATTATTAAAATATTATGGGCAGTACGGAAAATAATAAAAAGGCTTATAGAATGTTGGCCTCTATATCTGGAGGACTAGAATACAAGGGGGTAGGAATTATGCTACAGCTATACAAAGCCCTGGTTGGACCACACCTGGAGTACTGTCATCAGTTATGGGCACCACACCTTAGGAAGAATATGTTGGCCTGGGAGGGAGTGCAGCTTAGATTGACTAAAATGATACCTGGACTCCAAAGGTTAAATTATGAGGAGAGATTATACAAACTAAGATTGTATTCCCTGGAATTTAGACGATTGAGTGGTGATTTGATCAAAGTTTAAGATATTAATCACGCCACCATTTGTATCCGTGCCTTCTGCTGACAAGGCCCTATGCTCTGGAATTCTCTCCCTAAACCTCTCTGTCACTCGTCCCTCCTTTAAGGCACTCCTTAAGACCTATCTCTTAGGAGGTTTCATCTGCCCTAATATCTCCTTATGTGGGTCGGTGTCAAATTTTGTTATATAATGCACTTTGGGATGTTTTACTATGTTAAAGGCACTATATAAATACAAGTTGTTGTTGTTGTTATATACTCATGGGAACTGCTAGGGTAGATAGAGAGAAACTATTCCGCTGGTTGGGGAATCTAGGACTAGGGGACATAGCATCAAAATTAGAGCCAGGCGTTTCAGGAGGAAACACGACACGTAAAAGATGGTAGATGTTTGGAAGTCTCTTCAGTAAATGGCAGTTGATGCTAGATCAATTGTTCATTTTAATACTGAGATTGATAGATTTCTGTTAACCAAATATATTAAGGGAGATGCGGCAAAGGTGGGTTATGGAATTAGGTCACAAATCAGCCATGATCATTATTATGTCTTGAATAAAGAGTCAGGCTAGATACTGCAAGCTCAAAGTAAGGTGAGACCGTAGTCCTTTATTACAAATCTCAGAGTGCCTCTCCAGCCTGTGACGCCTCCTTATATACAGGCGCTCCCAAGGGATTGTGGAATCCCTTGGGACTCCAGGGGATAAGCCCTCTGGTGGTTGGACATGGTATTTACAGGTTTACATACATAACAACACTCACCCCCCACCCCCCTCCCCCAAAGTCAATAGTGTAACTATTTACAATGTGAGTCGATCTGGACCTTCCTTTCCCTGGTTGATCATCTCGGTGCAAATGCTGGTTTTGATGAGTCATTTGTTGGGCCCTTGCTGGGCTGCTGCGCAGCTGGCCTTGCTGGGCTGCTGAGTCCTGCTGGGCTGCTGCGGGTGATGAGTTCTGCTTCGTGGTCAACCGTTGGGTCGGTTGCCACTTGTTGAAGGGTCAAAAAAGGTGGAGTCTATTGTGGGTTGTTCTGGATAGTCCGTAAATCTGAGTTTGGTTTGGTCCAAGTGTTTCCTGCAGGTGAGTCCATTTGAAAGTTTGACCACAAACACTCTACTCCCCTCTTTGGCGAAAACAGTGCCAGGAAGCAACTTGGGACCTTGTTCATAGTTCAACACAAATACGGGATCATTTATCTTAATTTCGCGTGATACATTTGCACGATCATGATATGTATTCTGTTGAAGCCGCCTGCTCTCTACCTGTTCATGTACTAACGAGAGCCTTGTCTTAAGTGCCCTTTTCATGAGCAGTTCAGCGGGAGGGACCCCATTGAGTGAGTGGGGTCTTGTGCGGTAACTAAGCAGGACTCGGGATAAGCGAGTCTGCAGTGAACCTTCAGTTACCCTTTTCAAGCTCTGCTTGATTGTTTGGATTGCTCGTTCTGCCTGACTGTTGGGCACTGGTTTAAACGGGGAAGATGTAACATGTTTGATCCCATTGCGGGTCACGAACTCTTTCAACTCGGCACTGGCAAAGCTCGGCCCATTGTCACTTACAAGGACATCAGGCAGGCCGTGCATGGCAAACATGGCCTGTAGGCTTCCAATGGTGGCAGCGGACGTGCTTGCCGACATTATCACACATTCAATCCATTTGGAGTACGCATCTACAACCACTAAGAACATTTTTCCCAAAAAGGGCCTGCATAGACAACATCGACCCAGAGCACGGTTTGGAGGACCAGGACCATAAACTTAGTGGCGCCTCCCTGGGTGCATTGCTTAACTGTGAACATGTATTACATTTGTGCACGCAGGACTCTAAGTCTGCATCGATACCGGGCCACCACACGTGGGATCAGGCTATCGCTTTCATCATTACGATGCCTGGGTGGATGCTATGGAGATCACCGATGAAAGTGTCACTGCCCTTTTTAGGCACCACTACCCAATTACCCCATAGCAGGCAGTCTGCCTGTATAGACATTTCATCTTTGTGCCGCTGGAACGGCTTTATTTCTTCCTGCATCTCCAACAGGACACTAGACCAACTCCCTCGGAGCACACAGTTTTTTAATAAGGACAGTGAGGGGTCCTGGCACGTCCAGGTTCTAATCTGTCAGGCGGTAACACGTGATTGCTCACTTTCGAATGCTTCCATTACCATGACTAAATCTGCGGGCTGTGCCATCTCCACCCCTGTGAAACATAGAAACATAGAAAATAGGTGCAGGAGTAGGCCATTTGTCCCTTCGAGCCTGCACCACCATTCAATAAGATCATGGCTGATCATTCCTTCAGTACCCCTTTCCTGCTTTCTCTCCATACCCCTTGATCCCTTTAGCCGTAAAGGCCATATCTAACTCCCTCTTGAATATATCCAATGAACTGGCAAAAACAACTCTCTGCGGTAGGGAATTCCACAGGTTAACAACTCTCTGAGTGAAGAAGTTTCTCCTCATCTCAGTCCTAAATGGCCTACCCCTTATTCTAAGACACTGTTCTGGACTTCCCCAACATTGGGAACATTCTTCCCGCGTCTATCCTGTCCAGTCCTGTAAGAATATTATACGTTTCTATGAGATCCCCTCTCATCCAGTGAATAAAGGCCCAGTTGATCCAGTCTCTCCTCATATGTCAGTCCTGCCATCCCGGGAATCAGTCTGATGACCCTTCGCTGCACTCCCTCAATAGCAAGAACATCCTTCCTCAGATTAGGAGATCAAAACTGAACACAATATTCCAGGTGAGGCCTCACCAAGGCCCTGTACAACTGCAGTAAGACCTCTATGCTCCTATATTCAAATCCCCTAGCTGTGGTGGGCAATGGCAACCTACTGAGAGCATCAGCAGTTTTCTGTGCCTGGCCTGTGGCGGATGGCATAGTTGTATATGGACAACATGAGCGCCCATCTCTGGATGTGGGCCGATGCATTCATATTTATCCCCTTGCTTTCAGAAAAGAGGGATATAACCGGCTTATGGTCGGTTTCCAATTTAAATTTGAGCCCAAACAGATATTGATGCATTTCTTTACGCCGTAAACACACGCTGACGTTTCTTTTTCGATTATGCTGTAGGCCTTCTCGGCCTTAGACAGACTTCTGGATGCATAAGTAACCGGTTGCAATTTCCCAAATTCATTAGCTTTTTACAATACACTCCCGACCCCGTACGACGATGCATCACATGCTAGTACCAACGCTTACGTGGATCGTCCACCACAAGCAATTTGTTTGAACATAACAGATTCCTAGCTTTCTCAAAGGCATTTTCTTGGCTTTTACCCCATATCCATTCATCTACTTTACGCAGTAAAGAGTGCAGGGGTTCTAACAATGTGCTAAGACCCAGTAAGAAGTTACCAAAATAGGAGCCCTAGAAACGACCGCAGCTCCATCCCATTCTGTGGTCTCGGTGGGCTCTTGATTGTCTCCGTCTTCGAATCTGTCATGTATTTAAATGTCATTGAACCCATGTATAAACTGACCTAAGTTGTACACTGTGAGAACATTGACCACTAGGTGGTGAACTTGTCTTTCAGGTATAAAAGGGGAAGCTCCACCCACCTTCATCTCTTCAGTGCTGGAATGAAAGTTACTGGTCACAGAGTGACCTTCTCTCAAGCATGGGCCTCGTGTGCATTTGTACTGTATAGTAAGGACCTATCATTGGCGACGAGAATCTTGGATTTAAACCCGCGAGCATGGCCACAAGCAGCACAGACGAGAGGTACTGTGTTGGTGATGATTGGGACGACTTTATTGAGAGACTGCAGCAAAGCTTCGTCACTAAGGAATGGCTGGGACAGGATTCGGCCGACAAACGCAGGGCTCATCTCCTGACGGTTTGTGCATCCAGGATGTACTCCCTGATGAAGGACCTTCTAGCACCAGAGAAGCCGGCGGACAAGACTTTTGAAGAGCTCAGTAAGTTGATCAGGGAACACTTTAAACCGGCGAGCAGTATACACATGGCGAGACACCAGTTTTATACGCACCGGCGGCGAGAAGGGCAAAGCGTTCCAGACTTCGTGACAGACCTCTGGCAACTGGCGAGCCTATGTAAGTTCCCAGATGCATGCAGAGTGGAGATGCTGCGAGACTTTTTTATTGAGGGCATCGGGCACGCTGGGGTTTTCAGAAAACTGATCAAGACCAAAGACTTGACCCTGGAAACAGCGGCTTTGATGGCCCAGACATTTATCTCAGGGGAGGAAGAGACCAGAATGATGTTTGACAAAAATCTTGGTTTAAATACAGCAAATGGACAGGGAGTCAACATTGTTAACGCAGCACACAGTTTCCCAGGCAGACAGTGGCAATTGGATATGCCCGAGCATGTAGTCGAACCCAAAGGGGGAATTCAACAGAGACAATGGCTAGCTGAACGGCGATTCAGGCCATCGCAAGGAACAATGCGGCCAGTAATGGGGCCATCAATACCTGTTAATGGTGTGCTTAAAAACAGTTACAAAGACAGTCAGACACGATCGAATGGTAATGGGTCTTTTGTTTCCAACAATGGCTCATGTTGGAGGTGTGGAGGCAAACACACAGCCAGAGCTTGCAGGTATCAGCAATACACCTGCAGAAATTGCAACGTCAGCGGTCACTTGGCGCGTATGTGTAGGAAGCCTGCAGCCAGGTTGATGTACGAGGAAGACAAGGACAATGTAAGCCCTACGGGCCAAATGAACACTGGGGAAATCGCTGGAAGTTGAAGTTCAGCGAGTTCATGTGGAGCACGTATACAGTTCATACACCAGGACGCCACTGATAATGATGAAAGTGCTCCTCAATGGCATCCCAGTATCAATGGAGCTAGACACAGGGGCCAGCCAGTCCCTGATGAGTATCAAACAGTTCGACAAGTTGTGGGCGTCCAAGGCCAGGAGGCCAAAATTATTGCCAATTGATGCACAGCTACGGACATATACAAAGGAGATCATTCCGGTGCGAGGCAGCGCCACGGTAGTCATGACCCACAAAGATTCGGAGAACAGGTTGCCATTCTGGATTGTCCCGGGGGACGGTCCCGCACTACTGGGGAGGAGTTGACTGGCTGTCATGAACTGGAAATGGGGCGATGTCAATGCAATTTCTTCTGTGGAGCGAATATCATGCTCACAGGTGCTGGACAAATTTGACTCACTATTTCAGCCCAGCATTGGCACTTTCATGGGGACCAAGGTAGTGATTCACATAAACCCGGACGCCAGGCCAGTACACCACAAGGCCAGAGCGGTGCCGTACGTGATGCGGGAAAAGATAGAAGACGAATTGGACCGCCTGCTGAGGGAAGGCATCATCTCGCCAGTCGAATTCAGTGACTGGGCGAGCCCAATTGTGCCGGTGCTCAAGGCGGATGGGTCGGTCGGGATATGTGGTGATTACAAGACCATCATCAATCGGGTGTCACTCCAAGACCAGTACCCACTACCGAGAGCGGAGGACCTCTTCGCGACGCTATCCAGTGGCAAACTTTTTTCAAAATTGGACCTAACCACAGCTTACATGACCCAGGAGCTGGTGAGTGAGTCGAAGAAGCTGACCACCATCACGACACACAAGGGGTTGTTTGAGTACAACAGATGTCTGTTTGGGATTCGCTCGGCCGCCGCGATCTTTCAACGCAATATGGAAAGCCTCCTCAAGTCGACTCCAAGGACAGTGGTTTTTCAAGACGACATCCTCATCACGGGTTGTGATACTGAAGAACACCTCTGCAATCTGGAGGAGGTGCCAAGCAGACTGGACCGGGTAGGTCTGCGACTCAAAAAGGTGAAGTGCGTCTTCCTAGCTCCAGAGGTAGAATTCTTGGGGATGAGGGTAGCACCAGACGGGATCAGACCTACTGCGTCCAAAACAGAGGCGATCCAGAGAGCACCCAGACCCCGTAACATGACGGAGCTGCGTTCGTTCCTCGGGCTCCTGAACCATTTTGGTAACTTTCTTCTCAAATTGAGCACGCTGTTAGAGCCGCTACACGTGCTCCTATGCAAAGGTCGCGAATGGATCTGGGGGGACAGCCAGGAAAGGGCTTTTGATAGAGCACAAAATTTGTTATGCTCCAACAATCTGTTAACGCTATATGACCCATGTAAGAAACTTGTTTTAACGTACGACTTGTCGTCCTATGGGGTTGGGTGTGTGTTGCAGCATGTTAATGCCAAGGATCAGTTACAGCCGGTAGCTTATGCCTCCAGAAGTCTGTCCCAGGCAGAAAGGGGCTATGGGATGGTAGAAAAGGAAGCACTTGCGTGTGTATATGCTGTAAAAAAAATGCACCAGTACCTGTTTGGCAGGAAATTTGAGCTGGAGACAGATCCCTCACGTTCCTTTTGGCCGACAACAAGGCCATAAATGCAAATGCATTGGCCCGCAATCAGAGGTGGGCACTCACATTAACCACCTATGACTATACAATTCGGCACAGACCGGGCATTGAAAACTGCGCCGATGCACTCAGCAGGTCCCACTAGCCACTACCGAGGGGGCAACCGAGCATGCTGCTGAGATGGTCATGGCTGTGGAAGCTTTCGAAAGTGAAGGCTCACCCGTGACAGCCCGTCAGATCAAAGTCTGGACAAATAGAGACCCGTTATTGTCTTTAGTCAAGAAATGTGTCCTTAATGGGGATTGGGCAGCCACATACGGGGCATGCCCTGAGGAATTCAAACGATTTCAAGGCGCAAGGATGAACTCTCGATTCAGGCAGATTGCCTACTATGGGGAAACCGAGTCGTCATGCCCCAGATGGGCAGAGAGATGTCCATCAGAGAACTCCACAATGAGCACCCGGGCATTGTCATGATGAAGGCAATTGCCAGGTCACACATTTGGTGGCCGGGGATAGATGCAGATCTGGAACTTTGTGTTCGCAGGTGCAACACGTGCGCCCAGCTGGGCAATGCGCCCAGGGAAGCACCCCTTAGCCCCTGGTCCTGGCCCGCCAAACCATGGTCATGCATCCATGTGGACTACGCAGGTCCTTTCATGGGAAAAATGTTTTTGGTTGTAGTAGACGGCTACTCCAAATGGATCGAGTGTGACATTCTCAATTCAAGCACATCCTCGGCCACGGTAGAAAGTCTACGGGCAATGTTTGCCGCCCATGGTCTATCTGACGTCTTGGTCAGTGACAATGGCCCGTGCTTTACAAGCATTGAATTCCAGGATTTCATGGCAGGAAATGGAATCAACCATGTCAGAACGGCCAGGCGGAACGAGCAGTGCCGATAATCAAATAGGGGATGCTCAGAATCCAAGGGGGTTCCCTACAAAGCTGCTTATCACGCCTCCTGTTGACCAATAGATCCCGACCACACTCGCTCACAGGGGTCCCACCCACAGAGCTGCTAATGAAAAGGATGCTCAAAACCAGGTTATCCCTTATATACCCCACCATGAGAGAAATTGTTGAGAGCAGGCGCCAGTCACAATGTGACTACCACGACGGGAATGCAAGGGCGCGATGTATTGATGTCAATGACCCTGTCTTTGTTCTCAACTATGCTGCAGGGCCCAAATGGCTCACATGCACTGTGATTGCCAAAGAGGGGAATAGGATTCTGGTAGTTAAACTTTACCAGTGGACAAATCTGCCGCAAACACATGGATCAATCAAAAAGGAGGTTCAGCAACCCCATAGAAGAAGCAGAGGAAGAACACGATGTAGAGTTCACTCTTCCACAGGTGACCGAACACAGGAACCAAGTGGAGCAGAGCCCAGTCACTGTGGGCAGTCCGGACAGGCCTGAGGCACCACAAACAGCAGACTCTCAGGCCAGCGCCCAACAACCGGAGCCCCAACTCAGGCACTCTACAAGGGAGCATAAATCACCAAAGAGACTTAACCTATGATCCCAATAAGACTTTGGGGGGGAGGTGATGTCATGTATTTAACTGTCATTGAACCCATGTATAAACTGACCTAAGTTTACACTGTAAGAACATTGACCACTAGGTGGTGAACTGTGGGAAACACTCCTAACCTGGTCTTTCAGGTATAAAAGGGGAAGCTCCGCCCACCTTCAATCTCTTCAGTGCTGGAATAAAAGTTACTGGTCACAGAGTGACCTTCTCTCGAGCTTGGGCCTCGTGTGCATTTGTACTGTATAGTAAGGACCTATCAGAATCGGTGGGCCTGATGCCGCCGCCACGATTCTTCTCCCCAGGAACTCCACTTCAGGTGCCAGGACAACGCACTTCGAGCGTTTTAGCCTGAGCCCCACACAATTAAGCCGACTAAGAACCTCCTCCAGGTTCTGCAGGTGCTCGACGGTATCCCAACCTGTAACCAAGATGTCGTCCTGGAGGACCACGGTGCGCGGGACCGACTTCAGCAAACTTTCCATGTTCCTGTGGCCGATCGAATCCCAAACGGGCATATATTGTAAATAAAGAGACCTTTGTGCATGTTGATGCAGCTGAGGTGATTCCTCCAGCTCCTGCGTCATGTTGGCCGAGGTTAAGTCCAGCTTCGTGAACGTTTTCCCTCCCGCCAGCGTCGCAAATAGGTCGTCTGCCTTCGGTAGCGGGTATTATCTGAATGTCGGCAGACTAGGAAAAGGGGAGGTGCAACGAGACCTGGGTGTCATTGTCCATCGGTCACTGAAAGTGGGCACGCAGGTGCCACAGGCGGTAAAGAAGGCAAATGGTATGTTGGCCTTCATAGCTAGGGGATTTGAGTATAGAAGCAGGGAGGTCTTACTGCAAATGTACAGGGCCTTGGTGAGGCCTCACCTGGAATATTGTGTTCAGTTTTGGTCTCCTAGTCTGAGGAAGGACGTTCTTGCCATTGAGGGAGTGCAGCGAAGGTTCACCAGACTGATTCCAGGGATGGCTGAGCTGTCATATGAAGAGAGTCTGGATCAACTGGGCCTTTATTCACTGGAGTTTAGAAGGATGAGAGGGGATCTCATAGAAACAATTAAGGTTCTGATGGGACTGGACAGGATAGATGTGGGAAGAATGTTCCCGATGTTGGAAAGTCCAGAACCAGGAGACATAGTCTTAGGATAAGGGGTAGGCCATTTAAGACTGAGATGAGGAGAAACTTCTTCACTCAGAGAGTTGTTAACCTGTGGAATTCCCTGCCGCAGAGAGTTGTTGATGCCAGTTCACTGGATATATTCAAGAGGGAATTAAATGCGGCCCTTACGGTTAAGGGGATCAAGGGGTATGGAGAGAAAGCAGGAAAGGGGTACTGAAGGAACGATCAGCCATGATCTTATTGAATGGAGGTGCAGGCTCGAAGGGCCGAATGGCCTACTTCTGCACCTATTTTCTATGTTTCTATGTTTCTATTGATCCTGCAGTGAGAAACGATTGATAGTTACTTTGTAATCACCACAGATTCTGACGGTGCCGTCTCCCTTGAGGACTGGTACAATCAGATTGGCCCACTCATTGAATTCGATCGGCGAAATGGTGCCCTCTCGTTGCAGCCTGTCCAACTCGATCTCCACCCTCTCTCTCATCATGGAAGGTACCGCTCTCGCCTTGTGATGGATGGGTCGTGCCCCCGGAATCAAATGGATCTGCACTTTTGCTCCATGGAACTTCCCGATGCCTGGTTCGAACAGCGAGGGGAACTTGTTTAGGACCTGGGCACATGAGGTGTCGTCGACGGACGAAAGCACTCGGACGTCGTCCCAGTTCCAGCGTATCTTTCCCAGCCAGCTCCTGCCGAACAGCGTGGGGCCATCACCCGGTACCACCCAGATTGATATCTCATGCACCGCTCCATCGTAGGAGACCTTTACAGTAGCACTGCCGATTACGGGAATCAGTTCCTTTGTGTGCTTTCTCAGTTTAGTACAAATGGGAGTCAGAACTGGCCTTGAGGCCTTGCTGCACCACAATTGGTCGAAAGTCTTTTTGCTCATTATGGACTGGCTTGCGCCCGTGTCCAGCTCCATGGACACCGGGAGTCCATTTAATTCAACGGACAGCATTTGGGGGACACTTTGTGGTAAATGTGTGCATCCCATATACCTCTGCCTCCTCGATCTGTGGCTCTGGTTCGTCATGATCCACCATGGATCTGTCTTCCTCTGCAACATGGTGGTTTGCAGGATTAACAGGGTTTTCAGCTCGCCTGCACATACGTTGGAGGTGTCCCATTGTTCCACAGCCCTTGCAAACGTATCCTTTGAAGTGGCATGAATGGAAATGATGATCACCCCCGCAGCGCCAACAAGGTGTTAATGGCCTTGTATTCACCACCCTTGATGGTGGATTCTGAGTCATCTGCAGACGTGCAGCTGCAGGCGTGTAAATCCTGCCCTGTACATTTCGATTTGAAAACAACATCACTTTGTTCACAGTACTTGTAGCAGCACTCATGTGCTGAGAAATTTGTTTGGTATTGTCACTGGTGGCGATAAAAGCCTGGGCTATCGCTATGGCTTTACTCAAGGTTGGAGCCTCTATAGTCAAAAATTTGCGAAATATTACTCCATGGCCAATGCCAATTACAAAGAAGTCCCTGAGCATGTGCTCCAAGTGTCCTTCAAATTCACAATGTCCTGCAAGGCGCCTTAGCTCGACGACGTAGCTCGCCACTTCCTGGCCTTCAGACCTCTTGTACGTGTAGAACCGATACCTCACCATCAGAACGCTTTCCTTCGGGTTTAGATGCTCCCAGACCAATGTGCACAACTCATCATACGACTTGTTTGTGGGTTTTGCTAGAGTGAGCAGATTTTTCATGAGGCCAGACGTTGGTGCCCCGCAAACGGTGAGGAGAATCACCCTTCGTTTGGCAGCGTTTGCTTCTCCTTCCAGCTCGTTGGCCACGAAGTATTGGTCGAGTCGCTCCACAAAGGTTTCCCAATCATCTCCCTCCGAAAATTTCTCCAGGATGCCCACAGTTCTCTGCATTGTTGCGGTGGGGTTCGTCATTTGTATCTCGTCGCCAGTTGTTATGTCTTGAATAAAGAGTCAGACTAGATACTGCAAGCTCAAAGTAAGGTGTGCTGGTTGTCCTTTATTACAGATCTCAGAGTGCCTCTCCAGCCTGTGAGGCCTCCTTATATACAGATGCTCCCAAGGGATTGTGGGATCCCTTGGGACTCCAGGGGATAAGCCCTCTGGTGATTGGACATGGTGTTTACAGGTTTATATACATAACGATCATCTCAATGAATGGCGGAGCAGGCTTGAGGAACTAAATGGCCTACTCCTGTTCTTATTTATCCTTGGACATTCCCAGGTAAGTAGTGGCACTTTTAGAAGTGAGCATATTGCACATCAAGTACAGGAATTTTTCATAATAGGAGGTTAAAAAAAAACACCTACCCCCCAAAATTTGGATTTTTGCCACTTTATTTGGTCGATTTTCCAGCATTTTGGAGTAGGTTTTTAAATACAGTAATGATTTTCTGATTGGTATAATACAATACTTCACATGAAAGAACGTAACTCACTAAACTGGTATGAAAAGTAGAAAGATGAAACATGTACAATATGGTAATATACTAATTTCTTGATCCTTTCTGGTTGCTATACTCCAATAATGTTTTTAGCCTAGAAGTTGGTGCAGTTGATATTAATATATACTTCAGCCTGAAATTTAAGCACAGGTATTACCCCATTTGTTTCAGATAAATCAACACCTCAGTTAAATTAGCGGGCAAACCAATGTTGTTTTTTTTCATTTATTCATGGGATGTGGCATTGCTGGCAAGGCCAGCATTTATTGCCCATCCCTAATTGCCCATGAGAAGGTCGTGGTGAGCTGCCTTCTTGAACTGCTGCAGTCGTTGTAGTGAAAGTTCTCCCATAGTGCCGTTAGGGAGGGATTTCCATGATTTTGACCCAGCAACGATGAAGGAATGCCGATATATTTCCAAGTCAGAATGGTGTGTAACATGGAGGGGAACTTGCAGGTGATGGTGTTCCCATGCGCCTACAGCCATTGTCCTTCTAGGTGGTAGAGTTTGTGGGTTTGGGAGGTGCTACCAAAGAAGCCTTGGTGAGTTGCTGCAGTGTATTTTATAGATGGTACACACTGCAGCCACGGTGAGCTGGTGGTGGAGAAAGTGAATGTTGAAGGTGGTGGATGGGGTGCCAATCAAGGGGACTGCTTTGTACTGGATGGTGTCGAGCTTCTTGAGTGTTATTGGAGCTGCACTCATCCAGGCAAGTGGAGAGTATACCATCACATTCCTGATTTGTGCCTTTTAGATTGGGGAGTCAGGAGGTGAGACACTCGCCACGGAATACCCAGTCTCTGACCCGCTCTTGTTGCCACATTATTTATGTGGCTGGTCCAGTTAAGTTTCTGGTCAATGGTGACCCCAGGATGTTTATGATGGGGGATTTTGGCGATGGTAATGTCATTGAATATCAAGGGGAGGTGGTTAGACTCCTGCTTGTTGGAGATGGTCATTGCCTGGCACTTGTGTGGCGTGACTGTTACTTGCCACTTATCAGCCCAAGCCTGAATGTTGTCTTGGTCTTGCTGCATGCAGGCATGAACTGCTCCATTTTCTGAGGAGTTGCGAATAGAACTGAACACTGCGTCATCATCAGCGGACATCCCCACCTGACTTTATGATGGAGGGAAGCAGCTGAAGATGGTGGAACTCCTGAAGTGATGTCCTGGGATTGGGATAATTGACCTCCAACCACCACAACCATCTTCCTTTGTGCTAGGTATGACTCCAGCCAGTGGAGAGTTTTCCCTCTGATTCCCATTGATTTAAATTTTACTAGGGCTTCTTGATGCCACACTCGGTCAAACGCTGCCTTGATGTCACGAGCAGTCACTCTCACCTCACCTCTGGAATTCAGCTCTTTTGCCCATGTTTGGACCAAGGCTGTAATGAGGACTAGTGGTCCTGGTGAAACTCAAACTGAGCATTGGTGAGCAGGTTATTGGTAAGTGCCACTTGATAGCACAGTCGACGACATCTTCCATCAATTTGCTGATGATTGAGAGTCGACTGATGGGGCGGTAATTGGCCGGATTTGATTTATCCTGCTTTTTGTGGGCAGGACATACCTGGGCAGTTTTCCACATTTTTGGGTAGATGTCAGTGTTGTAGCTGTACTAGAACAGCTTGACTAGAAGTGTGACTAGTTCTGGAGCACAAGTCTTCAGCACGATGGCCAGGATGTTGTCGGGGCCTTTGCTGTATCCAGTGCGCTCAGCCAGTTCTTAATATCATGTGGGGTGAATCAAATTGGCTGAAGACTGACTTCTGTGATGTTGGGGACCTCAGGACGAGGCCAATATGGATCATCCACTCAGCAATTTTGGTTGAAGATGGTTTCAAACGCTTCAGCCTTGTCTTTTACACGTGGGTGCTGGGCTCCACCATCATTGAGGATCATGACGAACTCCCTAGTTTGGCCTGTTAGAAAACCGGTTGACTATATTGTGAGGAGGATACAAAAAATCTGCACAGGCTAAGTGAGGGGACAAAAATTTGGCAGATGGAGTATAATGTGGGAAAATGAGGTTATTCACTTTGGCAGAAAAAGTAGAATAGAAAAGCAAATTATAATTTAAATGGAGAAAAATTGCAAAATGCTGCAGTACAGAGGGACCTGGGGGTCCTTATGCATGAAACACAAAAAGTTAATATTCAGCTACAGCAAGTAATCAGGAAGACAAATGGAATGTTGGCCTTTATTGCAAGGGGGATAGAGTATAAAAGCAGAGAAGTCTTGCTACAACTGTACAAGGTATTGGTGAGGCCACACCAGAGCACTGCATACAGTTTTGGTCTCCGTATTTAAGGAAGGATATACTTGCATTGGAGGCTGTTCAGAGAAGGTCCATTAGGTTGATTCCGGAGATGAGAGGGTTGACGTATGCAGATAGGTTGAGTAGGTTGGGCCTATTGTGTACATAGGCACTCTGTTAATGACTCCACAAGGCAGGGGTATGGCACTTGAACTGCATAGACTATAGTCCTTTATTGCAGCTCCTCGAGTGAGGACACCAAGAGGTGTGTTCCCTTTTATACTGGGTTACCTGTAGTGTACAGGTGACCCTTAGGTCTCCAGCAGTAGCACCCTCTGGTGTATAGGTAAGGTATATGCAGGGTGAAGGTACATTCAGGTCTAGTGTTCAGTATCATTGGCATGCATGCATAACAACACTGCCCCCTAAGCCTTTTCCAAGTCCTTGTTGCTATGACTTGGGGAGGTGATCAGTTGTGGGCTGTGGGAAGTTGTGGTGAGGGTTGTGTGGGTGCCAGGTGTGATCCCTATGCTTGAGGCTGGCCTCATACATTTCCCCCCGTTCACACACAGACCATGTGGGTGTCACTATTGGAGGATTCTTCAGTGGTGGAGTCAGTGCAATGGGTAGGGTATATACACTGTAGAGTGGGTAAGTGATGGTGCTTGGTGGTGGGCAGGGCCACAGGGCTGTGAGGGCTCCTTGTCCTCCATTGATGGTAGAAGTCTGGACATCCCAGGGACTGCCAGGAAAGCTGGAGGGTACTGGCCTCTCGCTCCTGGTGCTGGCCCTGGTGGCCAGGGGGGGTAGGGCCGATCTGGGGCAGGTTGCCAGTGGTGGTGGCTGTGCTGCCCATTGACCGCTGTCACTGCAGTGGGTCTGCTCCCACTGGGTGTGTGTAAGCCCTTCCTGGGGCATCACATTTGTCCCAAAAGTCCAGGCTACGTGGTCAGGTAGCCCGCTGGACCTAGAGGTCTCCCATGGGGGGATACCTCTGGCATTTACATTGTACCTATAGAACCTGGTGTCCTTTAACAGTCTACTTTCTGCATACATGATACATTGGCTCCGATCAGACATAGCCGATTCTACACTGTTATCTCTCTTTACATTATTACTTTCAGCACTTACATCACTTTCTTGTCTCTCGGTGTCTCCATACAGGGTTACATTTGTCATATTAAAATTTCTATCATCATCATTTAACAGTACAAATTTGTCCTTAACATCACTTTCACAAGCATTCATTAAATTTTTTTCATCAGTTACTCCGGCATCACAATTCAATGTTACATTAGCAGACCTGCACTCGCTTACTGCACTTTTAACTTTAATGTCCTTGGTGTCATGTATTCAACCAGCATTGTAACCCATGTATAAACTGACCTAAGTTGTACACCGTGAGAATACTGACCACTAGGTGGGAGACACTCCTAACCTGGACCTTCAGGTATAAAAGGGGAAGCTCCATCCACCTTCATCACTTGAGTGCTAAGGAATAAAGGACAGGTCACAGACTGACCTTCTCTCAAGCATGGGCCTCGTGTGCATTTATACTGTGTAGTAAGGACGTATCAATGGCGACAAGAAACTGGGATTTAAACCACGCGAGCATGGCCACTAGCAGAACAGACGAGAGGTACTGTGTTAAGGAATGGTTGGGACAGAGATTCAACATTGTTAAAGCAGCACACAGTTCTCCAGGCAGACAAGGGCAGTCAGGCATGCCCCAACATGCAGTCGAACCCAGAGGGGGAGTTCGACAGAGACAATGGCAAGCTGAACAGCGATTCACGCCATTGCAAGGGACAATGCGGCCAGTAATGGGGCCATCAACACCTGTTAATGGTGCACTCAAGGACAATAACAGGGGCAGTCAGGGACGATCGACTGGCAGGGGACCTTTTGTTTCAAACCGCAACTCATGCTGGAGGCGTGGAGGCATACATTCAGCCGGAGTTTGCAGAGATGAGCAAAATACCTGCAGAAATTGCAGAAATGGACACTGGGGGAAATCGCTGGAAGCTGAAGTTCAGCGAGTTCATGTGGAGCACGTATACAGGACGCCACCGATAATGATGAAAGTGCTCCTCAATGGCATCCCAGTATCAATGGAGTTAGACACGGGTGCCAGCCAGTCCCTGATGGGTATCAAACAGTTCAAAAAGTTGTGGGCATCCAAGGCCAGGAGGCCAAAATTATCGCCGATTGACACACAGCTACGGACTTACACAAAGCAGATCATTCCGGTGCTAGGCAGCGCCATGGTAGTCGTGACCCACAAAGATTCGGAGAACAGGTTGCCACTCTGGATTGTCCCAGGGGACGGTCCCGCACTACTGGGGAGGAGTTGGCTTGCTGTCATGAACTGGAAATGGGGCGATGTCAATGCAATTTCCTCTGTGGAGCGAGTATCATGCTCACAGGTCCTGGACAAATTTGACTCATGGGGGCCAAGGTACTGATTCACATAAACCCGGACGCCAGACCAGTACACCACAAGGCCAGAGCGGTGCCGTACGTGATGCGGGAAAAGATAGAAGGCGAATTGGACCGCCTGTTGAGGGAAGGCATCATCTCGCCAGTCGAATTCAGTGACTGGGCGAGCCCGATTGTGTCGGTGCTCAAGGCGGATGGGTCGGTCAGGATCTGTGGCGATTACAAGGCCACCATCAATCGGGTGTCACTCCAAGACCAGTACCCACTACCGAGAGCGGAGAACCTCTTTGCGACGCTATCCGGTGGCAAACTTTTTTCAAAATTGGACCTGACCTCAGCTTACATGACCCAGGAGCTGGCGAGTGAGTCGAAGAAGCTGACCACCATCACGACACACAAGGGGTTGTTTGAGTACAACAGATGTCCATTCAGGATTCGCTCGGCCGCCGCGATCTTCCAACGAAATATGGAAAGCCTCCTCAAGTCGATTCCAGGGACGATGGTTTTTCAGGACGACATCCTCATTACAGGTTACGATACTGAAGAACACCTCCACAACCTGGAGGAGGTGCTACGCAGACTGGACCGGGTAGGTCTGCGACTGAAAAAGGCGAAGTGCATCTTCCTAACTCCAGAGGTAGAATTCCTGGGGATGAGGGTAGCAGCAGACGGGATCAGCCCGACTGCATCCAAGACGGAAGCGATCCAGAGAGCACCCAGACCCCGTAACACGACGGAGCTGTGTTCGTTCCTGGGGCTCCTGAACTATTTTGGTAACTTTCTTCCCAAATTGAGCACGCTGCTAGAGCCGCTACATGTGCTCCTACGCAAAGGTCGCGAATGGGTCTGGGGGAACAGCCAGGAAAGGGCTTTTAATAGAGCACGCAATTTGTTATGTTCCAACAATCTGTTAACGCTATATGGCCCATGTAAGAAACTTGTGTTAACGTGCGATGCGTCGTCCTATGGTGTCGGGTGTGTGTTGCAGCATGTCAATGCCAAGGGTCAGTTACAGCCGGTAGCTTATGCCTCTAGGAGTCTGTCCCAGGCAGAAAGGGGCTACGGGATAGTAGAAAAGGAGGCGCTCGCATGTGTATATGTGGTAAAGAAAATGCACCAGTACCTGTTTGGCAGGAAATTTGAGCTGGAGACAGATCACAAACCCCTAACGTCCCTTTTGGCCGACAACCAGGCCATAAATGCAAATGCATCGGCCCGCATACAGAGGTGGGCACTCACGTTAGCTGCCTATGACTACACAATTCGGCACAGATCGGGCACCGAAAACTGCGCCGATGCACTCAGCAGGCTCCCACTAGCCACCACTGAGGGGGCTACCGAGCATGGTGCTGTGATGGTCATGGCTGTTGAAGCTTTCGGAAGCGAAGGCTCACCCATGACAGCCCGTCAGATTAAAGTCTGGACAAATAGAGACCCGCTATTGTCTCTAGCCAAGAAATGTGTCCTGCATGGGGACTGGGCAGCCACGTACAGGGCATGCCCTGAGAAATTTAAACCATTTCACAGGCGCAAGGATGAACTCTCGATTCAGGCCGATTGCCTACTGTGGGGAAACCGCGTAGTCATGCCCCAGATGGGCAGAGAGGTGTTCATCAGAGAACTCCACAATGGGCACCCGGGCATTGTCACGATGAAGGCAATTGCCAGGTCACACGTTTGGTGGCCAGGGATAGACGCAGATCTGGAACTTTGTGTTTGCAGGTGCAACACGTGTGCCCAGCTGGGCCATGCGCCCAGGGAAGCCTTGGTCCCGCATCCATGTGGACTACGCAGGTCCTTTCATGGGGAAAATGCTTTTGGTTGTAGTAGACGCCTACTCCAAATGGATCGAGTGTGACATTTTAAATTCAAGCACATCCTCTGCCACGATAGAAAGTCTACGGGCAATGTTCGCCGCCCACGGTCTACCGGACATCTTGGTCAGCGACAATGGCCCGCGCTTCACAAGCACTTAATTCCAGGACTTCATGGCAGGCAATGGAATTAATCATGTTAGAACGGCACCGTTCAAGCCGGCCTCAAACGGCCAGGCAGAACGAGCAGTGCAGATAATCAAACAGGGGATGCTCAGATTCCAAGGGGGTTCCCTACAAACCCGCTTATCACGCCACCTGTTGGCCTATAGATCCCGACCACACTCGCTCACAGGGGTTCCACCCACAGAGCTACTAATGAAAAGGATGCTCAAAACCCGATTATCCCTTAAACACCCCACCATGAAAGAAATTGTCGAGAGCAGGCGCCAGTCACAATATCACTACCATGACAGGAATGCGAGGGCGCAATGTATTGATGTAAATGATCCTGTTTTTGTCCTCAACTATGCTGCAGGGCCCAAATGGCTCGCAGGCACTGTGGTTGCCAAAGAGGGAAATAGGATTCTGGTAGTTAAACTTACCAATGGACAAATCTGCCGCAAACATGTGGATCAAACAAAAGGAGGTTCAGCAACCCCATAGAAGAAGCAGAGGAAGAACACGATATAGAGTTCACTCCACCACAGGTGACCGAACACCGGAACCAAAGGGAGGAGAGCCCAGTCACTGTGGGCAGTCCGGATAGGCCTGAGGCACTGCAAACAGCAGACACTCAGGCCAGCGCCCAACAACCGGAGCCCCAACTCTACAAGGGAGCGTAAACCACCAGAGAGACTCAACCTGTGATCCCAATAAAACTTTGGGGGGGGAGGTGATGTCATGTATTCAACCAGCATTGTAACCCATGTATAAACTGACCTAAGTTGTACACCGTGAGAACACTGACCACAAGGTGGGAGACACTCCTAACCTGGACCTTCAGGTATAAAAGGGGAAGCTCCACCCACCTTCATCACTTGAGTGCTAAGGAATAAATGACAGGTCACAGACTGACCTTCTCTCAAGCATGGGCCTCGTGTGCATTTATACTGTGTAGTAAGGACGTATCACTTGGCATCGCTGTGCCTAGAGTGAAACTGTCCCTTTAATTTCTTTGGGTTACCGGTCTCCTTTAATAAGAACATAAGAACATAAGAATTAGGAACAGGAGTAGGCCATCTAGCCCCTCGAGCCTGCTCCGCCATTCAACAAGATCATGGCTGATCTGGTCGTGGACTCAGCTCCACTTACCCACCCTCTCCCCGTAACCCTTAATTCCCTTATTGCTTAAAAATCTATCTATCTTTGACTTGAAAACATTCAATGAGCCAGCCTCAACTGCTTCCTTGGGCAGAGAATTCCACAGATTCCCAACCCTCTGGGAGAAGAAATTCTTTCTCAACTCGGTTTTAAATTGGCTCCTCCGTATTTTGAGGCTGTGCCCCCTAGTTCTAGTCTCCCCCACCAATGGAAACAACCTCTCTGCCTCTATCTTGTCTATCCCTTTCATGATTTTAAATGTTTCTATAAGATCACCCCTCATCCTTCTGAACTCCAACGAGTAAAGACCCAGTCTACTCAATCTATCATCATAAGTTAACCCCCTCATTTCTCGAATCAGCCTAGTGAATCGTCTCTGTACCCCTTCCAAAGCTAGTATATCCTTCCTTAAGTAAGGTGACCAAAACTGCACGCAGTACTCCAGGTGCGGCCTTACCAATACCTTAGACAGTTGCAGCAACACCTCCCTGCTTTTGTACTCCATCTCTTTCGCAATGAAGGCCAACATTCCATTTGCCTTCCTGATTACCTGCTGCAACTGCAAACTAACCTTTTGGGATTCATGCACAAGGACCCCCAGGTCCCTCTGCACCACAGCATGTTGTAATTTCTCCCCATTCAAATAATATTCCCTTTTACTGTTTTTTTTCTCAAGTGGATGACCTCACACTTTCCGACATTGTATTCCATCTGCCAAACATTAGCCATTCGCTTAACCTATCCAAATCTCCTTGTAGCCTCTCTGAGTCCTCTACACAACCCGCTTTCCCACTAATCTTAGTGTCATCTGCAAATTTTGTTGCACTACACTCTGTCCCCTCCTCTAGGTCATCTATGTATATTGTAAACAGTTGTGGTCCCAGCACTGATCCCTGTGACACACCAGTAAACACTGATTTCCAACCGGAAAAGGACCCATTTATCCCGACTCTCTGCTTTCTGTTCGCCAGCCAATTCTCGATCCATGCTAATACATTTCCTCTGACTCCGCGTACCTTTATCTTCTGCAGTAACCTTTTGTGTAGCACCTTATCGAATGCCTTTTGGAAATCTAAATACACCACATCCATCGGTAAACCTCTATCCACCATGCTCGTTATATCCTCAAAGAATTCCAGTAAGTTAGTTAAACATGATTTCCCTTTCATGAATCCATGCTGCGTCTGCTTGATTGCACTATTCCTATCCAGATGTCCCGCCATTTCTTCCTTAATGATAGTTTCAAGCATTTTCCCCACTACAGATGTTAAACTAACCGGCCTATAGTGACCTGCCTTTTGCCTGCCCCCTTTTTTAAACAGAGGTGTTACATTAGCTGCTCTCCAATCCGCTGGTACCTCCCCAGAGTCCAGAGAATTTTGGTAGATTATAACAAATGCATCTGCTATAACTTTCGCCATCTCTTTTAATACCCTGGGATGCATTTCATCAGGACCAGGGGACTTGTCTACCTTCAATCCTATTAGTCTGTCCAGCACTACCTCCCTAGTGATAGCGATCATCTCAAGGTCCTCCCTTCCCACATTCCTATGACCAGCAATTTTTGGCATGGTTTTTGTGTCTTCCACTGTGAAGACGGAAGCAAAATAATTGTTTAAGGTCTCAGCCATTTTCCCATTTCCCATTATTAAATCCCCCTTTTCATCTTCTAAGGGACCAACATTTACTTTAGTCACTCTTTTCCGTTTTATATATCTGTAAAAGCTTTTACTATCTGTTTTTATGTTTTGCGCAAGTTTACCTTCGTAATCTATCTTCCCTTTCTTTATTGCTTTTTTAGTCATCCTTTGCTGTTGCTTAAAATCTTCCCAATCCTCTAGTTTCCCACTAACCTTGGCCACCTTATACGCATTGGTCTTTGATTTGATACTTTCCTTTATTTCCTTGGTTATCCACGGCTGGTTATCTCTTCTCTTGCTGCCCTTCTTTATCACTGGAATATATTTTTGTTGTGCATTATGAAAGAGCTCCTTAAAAGTCCTCCACTGTTCCTCAATTGTGCCACCGTTTAGTCCTTGTTTCCAGTCTACTTTAGCCAACTCTGCCCTCATCCCATTGTAGTCCCCTTTGTTTAAGCATAGTACTCTCGTTTCTGACACAACTTCCTCATCCTCAATCTGTATTACAAATTCAACCATATTGTGATCACTCATTCCGAGAGGATCTTTTACGAGGAGATCGTTTATTTTTCCTGTCTCGTTACACAGGACCAGATCCAAAATGGCTTGCTCCCTTGTAGGCTCTGTTACATACTGTTCTAAGAAACAATCCTGTATGCATTCTATGAATTCCTCCTCCAGGCTACCCCCTGCGATTAAGGGGGCCTTCCAATCCGGTTCGCCGCTTGGTGCCACGTGTCGCTCCTCCAACACTGCCCTCGTATTCTGGTCGTGGCCATTTTGATTCTGGGTTCTTTACTTCGTGGTGCGGCCGCCATCTTCTTGCTCTGCTCAAGTAGGCTGTTGTGATCTTTTTCTTCCCAGGTTCGGCCACAGACGTCGGGGGGTCCACCTTTTTTGCTGATCTTCTTCCCTCGCAGTCCTGCCACGGTCCAGAAGGTGAGGTCTGGACGTTCGGTTTGGGTGATCTCTCCACGGTGTTGTGCAGTCATCGCCGCGCAGTCGAGCTGGACGGTAGGTGCAGCGATGGATCCAAGCTCGGCGCTGCGTGGGATGTCGATTGCTGGAGCCTGGAGGCCGCCGTTGCTTCGACCGACTTGGACCTGCTTCATCTAACTTCTTCCCAGCAGCGTTGGACCATCACCGGCAACAATCCACAGGGGGAGTTTGTTCATCACGCCGCCCTGGGAGACCTGGACATCCACGCTGCCAATGACTGGGATGGTGCCTTTGGTGTAGATAAGCAGCTTCGCCTGGACAGGAGACAGTTTTGGTCATTTGGCGGGATTGATCCAAAGTTTTTCAAAGGTCGTCCGGCTCATCAAAGACTGGCTCGCCCCTGTGTCGATCTCCATCGAAACTGGAACTCCGTTGATGTCTACTTCCATTTTCCACGGGAACTCTCGGTGGAGCAGGTATAAATTCCATATTCTTCTTCCAGGGGTTGAGCAGCTTTGTCTTCATTAGTGTTGGAGCCCAGGTGATCAGCCAACTCTTCAGCGACGCAGTGAGTAAAGCTTTTTCTGCACATTCTCTGAAGGTGACCTTTCGCATTGCAGCCTTTGTATAGTCTTTGTAGCAGCACTGGTGGGCCCTGTGGTTTCCTCCACAGCGCCAGCACGGGGCTAGCTGGTTGGCCCCATGTGGCGGACTCAGGGTTGCGGGACTCGGGGCAGCATTTCTGCCTTTGAGAGTCGCCATTCTGTTCACAGCACTCGTCAGGTTAGAGTCCTGCGTGTGGGTTATCATTCGCTTGGAGTCGCCGACCGAAATCATGTAGGCCTGGTTCACTTTAATTGCCTTCTGCAGGGTGACTGTGATGTCCGCAGAGAGCAGTTTGTGGAGGAGGCTTTCATGGCCGATTCCGATAATGAAGATATCCCTTCGTGCTTCGGTGGGGTGGTCGCCAAAATCACACGGTGCAGCCAACCTTCTTAAATCTGCAGCATACTTAGCAATTTCTTGGCCTTCGGGTCGCCGGTGAGTGTAAAACCGGTGCCTGGCTGTGAGGATGTTTTCTTTGGGTTATAGTTGCTCTTATATTAAGGTTACAAGATCCCCATAGCTCTTGGTTGTTGTCTTCGCTGGGGCTCGCAAGTCCCTGACGAGGCCATGGATAGTGAGCCCACAACTGCTAAGCAGGATGGCCCTGCGCCTGCTCGCCAGTGTGGCCGGTGAGTCCCCATCCAGGGTCGTTGGCAATGAAGAAGTGTTCTAACCTTTCCATGAAGGCGTCCCAATCTTCCCCATCAGTAAATTGTTGGAAGTTGCTGAGATTAGACATGTTGTGCGTGGGATTCGTGACCTCGTCGCCAGTTATTGTGTATGTAGGCACTCTGTTAATGACTCCACGAGGCAGAGGTGTGGCACTTGAACTGTATAGACTGTAGTCCTTTATTGCAGCTCCTAGAGTGAGGACACCAAGAGGTGAGCTCCCTTTTATACTGGGTTACCTGTAGTGTACAGGTGACCCTTAGGTCTCCAGCAGCAGCACCCTCTGGTGTACAGGTAAGGTATATACAGGGTGAAGGTACATTCAGGTCTAGTGTTCAGTACATTATTACATCATTGGCATGCATACATACTCATTGGAGTTCAGAAGAATGAGAGGTGATCTTATTGAAACATATAAGTTAATGAGGGGGTTCGACAAGGTGGATGCAGAGAGGATATTTCCACTCATAGGGGAAACTAAAACTAGGGGACATAGTCTCAGAATAAGGGGCCGTCCATTTCTACTCTCAGAGAGTTGCAAATCTATGGAATTCTCTGCCCCAGAGAGCTGTGGAGGCTGGGTCATTGAATATATGTAAGGCGGAGATAGAAAGATTTTTGAGCGATAAGGGAATAAGGGGTTATGGGGAGCGGGCAGGGAAGTGGAGCTGTGTCCATGATCAGATCAGCCATGATCTTATTAAATGGCGGAGCAGGCTCGAGGGGAGAGGTGGCCTACTACTGCTCCTAGTTCTAATGTTCTTATTTTCTATGTCGGATGACTATTGACTATTGCCAACACAACTCAGTCACCCCCGCGTGTGCCCCATTTGTTCAGGAGACAACCACCCTACTCTCCCAGATTCCCAGTGGCAGTAATCAGTACTGAATGGGATTCAGTAGAAAACATCAGAAATTGAAAATTGGCTTAGGGGAGAAAGGATAAAATAGTTATGATGGAATAAAGGAGAAAAGGGATGATCATGTCTCTTTTCTGTTGTTCTGCAGCTTTTTTGGTTTTCAGTGTGACTGTTAATGTCTTTTTACAAAGCATATATGAATGTTTAAGAGATCACAGTATCCCTTTTATCTGAAAGTCTGTCTTTAAAAGAAAGTGTCTGTTATGTTTGTTTTAGCTCCACCCATTTCTTTGTGCACCCAGAGCTGGTGTGGAAAAAAAACTGAGAAAAACAAAAAAGTTTAAGGGGCCGAAATTGCCCCTTCCTGTTTTTTCATGGAATGGCCGCCATTTTGAAAATTACGCTCCTTTGGTATCCTGGCAGTGACCCGCTCACCCCGCTACTGCTCCACTGCTGCCGATCCATCCTAAGTGCATCATCAGAGCGTGCACTGCCGATGGCGATATAGAGCGTTTGTTTTGGGAGTCTAGCATCGGGCATGGTCAATGCTTCTATGCCGAGCATGTTGGCCTGAGCGAGAACACTGACATTGGTGCGCCTATCCTGCCAATGGATTTGCAGGATCTTGCGGAAGCATCATTGGTGGTACTTCTTCAGTGCTTTGAGCTGCCTGCTGTACATAGTCCATGTCTCTGAAGCAAATAGGAGGGTGGATATCACTACTGCTCTGTAGACCATGAGCTTGGTGCCGGGTTTTCAAACACCCTCTTCCTCAGGCGACCAAAGGCTGCGCTAGCGCACTGAAGGAAGTGTTGGACTTCATCATCGATGTCTGCCCTTGTTGACAGTAGACTCCCGAGGTATGGAAAATGGTCCACGTTGTCCAAGGCCTCATCATGGATCTTGGTAATCAGGGGGAAGTACTGTGTAGCGGGGGTAGGTTGGTAGAGAACATTTGTCTTATGGATGTTTAGTGTAAGGCCCATACTCTCGCATGCTTCGGTGAAGGTGTTAATGGTTTGGAGTTCGACCTCCGAGTGTGTGCATACTGTAATTCAATGACAGAGGATGGGACAACCTCGGATCTGGACTGGAGGCGATGAGGTTGAACAATTTCCCGTTTGTTCTGTCGATTAACTCCACTCCAGCGGGGAGCTTATTGAGGGTGAGATGGATCATTGCAGCAAAAAAGATCGAGAAGAGCATTGGTGCGATGACACAGCCTTGCTTAACTCCGGTCCGCACATGTATTGGGTCTGTGGTGAATCCGTTGGTCAGGATCACGGCTTGCATGTCATCATGAAGCAGGTGGAGGATTATGATGAACTTTTGAGGGCAGCCAAATTTGAGGAGGACGTTCCATAATCCCTCCTGGTTGACAGTGTTGAAGGCATTTGTGAGGTCCAAGAAGGCCATGTACAGAGGCAGGTGCTGTTCCCTGCATCGTTCTTGAATTTGACACACTGTGAAGATCATGTCCATTGTGCCCCTTAGTGGGTGGATTAAGCATTGCGACTCTAGAAGGAACTCTTCAGCCATTGGAGAAGGCAATCGAGGAGGATTCTTGCGATGACTTTCCCTGTGGCAGACAGCAGGGAAACTCCTCTGTAATTACTGCAATCGGACTTGTCACCATTCTTGAAGATAGTCATGATTACAGTGTCTCTGAGATCACCTGGCATGCTTTCCTCCTTTCAAATAAGAGAAATGAGTTCATGGATTCATGCCAATAGTGCTTCTCTGCCATGCTTAAGTGCTTTGGCGGGGATTCCATCTGCTCCTGAGGCCTCTTTTTGTTCTTCAGTGGTTATTTGGTATTTTCAACCTCACGCTGGGCTGGGGTTGTGCTGAGGAGGTGGCGGGTAGCATGCTCCGGGATGGAGTTGAGGACACTCGCGTCGAAGACAAAGTCTCAGTTAAGGAGATCTTCAAAGTGCTCCTTCCAGCAGGCACTGACTGCCTTTCTGTCCTTGATGAGTACCTCTCCGTTCTTGGCCCTCAGTGGGGTAGGACCTTGGGTGCTTGGGCCGTGGGTGGTCTTGACTCTGATAAAGAATCCACGCACGTCGTGGTTGTCGGCTAGTTGCTGGATCTCCTGCGCATTCTCCACCCACCATCTGTTCTTTAGGTCGCGAGTTTTATTTGGACCTCGGCCTTCAGATGTCTATAGAGCAGCTTTCTTGCTCTCGAGTTGTGTTGCTGTTTTCAGTTCAAGAATGCTTTGCCCTTGCGGCTTATCAGTTCCTGGATCTCCTGGTCGTTCTCGTCAAACCAGTCTTGATGTTTCCTGGTCGAGTGACCAAGCGTCTCTTCACAGGTGCTAATTATAGAGGCCTTGAGGGCAGACCAGGCGCTGTGGACATTCTGCGTCTCTGGATCACTGGAAGTTGTCAGGTTGGTTGTGAGGCGCTGGCTGAAGAGGGCTTTCTTAGCCGGGTTTTTGAGTGCTCCAGTGTTGATTTTCCTGCAGCATTGTTTCTGTTGCCACCGCTGTTTTGAGGCTATATTGATGAGGTGACGGAACGGATTAGGCAATGGTCCATCCAGCAGTCGTCAGCTCTTGTCATGGCGCGGGAGATGCGAATGTCCTTGCGGTCCCTCACTCGGACGATGACGTAGTCTAGCAGATGCCAGTGCTTGGAGCGAGGGTGTTGCCATGAGGCCTTGTACTTGTCTCTGATGGAACAAGGTGTTGGTTATGACAAGACCATGTTCTAAGCATTTCGACAGGAGGAGGTTACTGTTATGTATGGAGAAAGAGTCAGACTGAACAATGTGAGCTCAAAGTAAAGTGTGACCTTAGTCTTTTATTGCAGGTCTCCAGAGTGCCTCTCCAACCTGTGGGGCCTCCTTAAATACCTTGGGACTCCAGGGGATGAGTCTTATGGTGGCTGTACAGAGTAAATACAAGTTCGCATATATAACCACACTCCCCCGCCCCCTCAAAGTCATAAGTAGAACTATTTACAATGTGAGTCGATCTGGGGCCCTTCTTGCCCTGATTGATTGTCTCGGTATGAAAGCTGGTATTGTTAAATCATTTGTTGGCCCTCGCTGGGCTGCTGTGCAGCTGGCCTTGCTGGGCTGCCTGGTGTGTTGGGTCCTGCTGGGCTGCTGTGGATGATAGGTTCTGCTTCGTGGTCAACTGTGGTGCCAGTTGCCACTGGTGTGTATGTTGGGGGATCAAAAAAGGTAGGGTCCAAGGTGGGTTGCTCAGGATAGTCCGTAAATCTGAGTTTGATTTGGTCCAAGTGTTTCCGGTAAATGAGTCCATTTGAAAGTTTGACCTGAAACACCCTGCTCCCCTCTTTGGCCACGACAGTGCCGGGAAGCCACTTGGGACCTTGTCCATAATTCAACAGAAATACAGGATCATTGATTTCGATCTCGCGTGACACATTTGCGCTATCATGGTATGTACTTTGTTGAAGCCGCCTGCTCTCTACCTGTTCATGTAGATCAGGGTGAACTAACGAGAGCCTTATCTTAAGGAAGTGGCCCTTGAAATAATGGATGCATTGGTGATCATTTACCAACAGTCTAGCGACGCTGGATCAGTTCCTATGGACTGGAGATTAGCTAATGTAACACCACTTTTTAAAAAAGGAGGGAGAGAGAAAACGGGTAATTATCGACCGGTTAGCCTGACATCAGTAGTGGGGAAAATGTTGGAAGCAATTAATTAAAGATGAAATAGTAGCGCATTTGGAAAGCAGTGATAGGATCGGTCCAAGTCAGCATGGATTTATGAAAGGAAAATCATGCTTGACAAATCTTCTACAATTTTTTGAGGATGTAACTAGTAGAGTGGATAAGGGAGAACCAGTGGATGTGGTGTATTTGGACTTTCAAAAGGCTTTTGACAAGGTCCAACACAAAAGATTGGTGTGCAAAATTAAAGCGCATGGTTTTGGGGGTAATGTGCTGACGTGGATAGAGAACTGGTTGACAGACAGGAAGCAGAGAGTCGGGATAAACAGGTCCTTTTCAGAATGGCAGGCAGTGACTAGTGGAGTGCCGCAGGGCTCAGTGCTGGCACCCCAGCTATTTACAATATACATCAATGATTTAGATGAAGAAATTGAATGTAATATCTCCAAGTTTGCAACTGACACTAAGCTGGGTGGCGGTGTGAGCTATGAGAAGGATGCCAAGAGGCTGCAGGGTGACTTGGATAGGTTAGGAGAGTGGGCAAATGCATGGCAGATGCAGTATAATGTGGATAAATGTGAGGTTATCCACTTTGGGGGCAAAAACACGAAGGCAGAATATTATCTGAATGGCGGCAGATTAGGAAAAGGGGAGGTGCAACGAGACCTGGGTGTCATGGTACATCAATCATTGAAAGTTGGCATGCAGATACAGCAGGCGGTGAAGAAGACAAATGGTATGTTGGCCTTCATAGCTAGGGGATTTGAGTATAGGAGCAGGGCGATCTTACTGCAGTTGTACAGGGCCTTGGTGAGGCTTCACCTGGAATATTGTGTTCAGTTTTGGTCTCCTAATCTGAGGGTGTTCAGCGAAGGTTCACCAGACTGATTCCCGGGATGGCAGGATTGATATATGAGGAGAGACTGGATCAACTGGGCCTGTATTCACTGGAGTTTAGAAAGATGAGAGGGGATCTCATAGAAACATATAAAATTTTGACGGGACTGGACAGGTTAGATGCAGGAAGAATGTTCCCGATAAATCCAGAACCAGGGGACACAGTTTAAGGATAAGGGATAAGCCATTTCGGACTGAGATGAGGAGAAACTTCTTCACTCAGAGAGTTGTTAACCTGTGGAATTCTCTACCGCAGAGAGTTGTTGATGCCAGTTCATTGGATATATTCAAGAGGGAGTTAGATATGGCCCTTAGGAGTAAAGGGATCAAGGGGTATGGAGAGAAAGCAGGAAAGGTGTACTGAGGTGAATGATCAGCCATGATCTTATTGAATGGAGTTGCAGGCTCGAAGGACCGAATGGCCAACTCCTGCACCTATTTTCCATGTTTCTATGTTTCTAAGTGCTCTTTTCATGAGCAGTTCAGCAGGTGGGATCCCAGTGAGCGAGTGGGGTCCCGTGCGATAGCTAAGCAGGACTCAGGATAGGCGAATCTGCAGTGAGCCTTTTGTTACCCTCTTCAAGCCTTGCTTGATGGTTTGCACTGCTCTCTCTGCCTGACCATTGGACGCTGGTTTAAACGGGGCAGATGTGATATGTTTGATCCCGTTATGGGTCATGAATTCTTTGAACTCAGCACTGGTAAAACATGGCCCGTTGCCGTCACCAGGATATCGGGTAAGCCGTGAGTGGCAAACATGGCCTGCAGGCTTTCAGTAGTGGCAGCGGACGTGCTAGCAGACATTATCTCACATTCAATCCACTTGGAATACTCGTCTACAACCACAAGGAACATTTTACCCAAGAACAGGCCTGCATAGTCGACGTGTACCCTAGACCACGGTTTGGAGGGCCAAG
Source organism: Pristiophorus japonicus (assembly GCF_044704955.1). Lineage (NCBI taxonomy): Eukaryota > Metazoa > Chordata > Chondrichthyes > Pristiophoridae > Pristiophorus > Pristiophorus japonicus. The sequence goes on along the minus strand of NC_091978.1, from coordinate 176,842,532 downwards.
ACCATAAATTTAGCTGCGCTTCCCTGGGTACATTGCTTAACTGCGAGCATGTAATACATCTGTGAACACAGGACTCTAAGTACATCTGGATCAGTTCCTATGGATTGGAGGGTAGCTAATGTAACACCACTTTTTAAAAAGGGAGAGAGAAAGCGGGTAATTATAGGCCGGTAAGCCTGACATCAGTCGTGGGGAAAATGCCGGAATCAATTATTAAGGATGAAATAACGACACATTTGGAAAGCAGTGACAGGATTGGTCCAAGTCAACATGGATTTATGAAGGGGAAATCATTCTTGACAAATCTTCTGGAATTTTTTGAGGATGTAACTGGTAGAGTGGACAAGGGAGAACCAGTGGATGTGGTGTATTTGGACTTTCAAAAGGCTTTTGACAAGGTCCCACACAAGAGACTGGTGTGCAAAATCAAAGCACATGGTATTGGGGGTAATATACTGAGGTGAATAGAGAACTGGTTAGCAGACAGGAAGCAGAGAGTTGGAGTAAACGGGTCCTTTTCAGAATGGCAGGCAGTGACTAGTGGAGTGCTGCAGGGCTCAGTGCTGGGACCCCAACTCTTTACAATATACATTAATGATTTGGATGAAGGAATTGAGTGTAATATATCAAAGTTTGCAGATGACACTAAACTGGGTGGCGGTGTGAGCTGTGAGAAGGATGCTAAGAGGCTGCAGGGTGACTTGGACAGGTTAGGTGAGTGGGCAAATGCATGGCAGATGCAGTATAATGTGGATAAATGTGAGGTTATCCACTTTGGTGGCAAAAACACGAAGACAAAATATTATCTGAATGGCGGTAGATTAGGAAAAGGGGAGGTGCAACGAGACCTGGGTCTTTGAAAGTTGGCATACAGGTACAGCAGGCGGTGAAGAAGGCAAATGGTATGTCGGCTTTCATAGCTAGGGGATTTGAGTATAGGAGCAGGGAGGTCTTACTGCAGTTGTACAGGGCCTTGGTGAGGCCTCACCTGGGATATTGTGTTCAGTTTTGGTCTCCTAATCTGAGGAAGGACGTTCTTGCTATTGAGGGAGTGCAGCGAAGGTTCACCAGACTGATTCTCGGAATGGCAGGACTGACATAGGAGGAGAGATTGGATCAACTGGGCCTTTACACATTGGCGTTTAGAAGGATGAGAGGGGATCTCATAGAAACATATAAGATTCTGACGGGACTGGACAGGTTAGATGCGGATAGAATGTTCCCGATGTTGGGGAAGTCCAGAACCAGGGAACACAGTCTTAGGATAAGGGGTAGGCTATTTAGGACTGAGATGAGGAGAAATCTTTTCACTCAGAGAGTTGTTCACCTGTGGAATTCCCTGCCGCAGAGAGTTGTTGATGCCAGTTCATTGGATATATTCAAGAGGGAGTTAGATATGGCCCTTACGGCCAGGAGGATCAAGGGGTATGGAGAGAAAGCAGGAAAGGGGTACTGAAGGAATGATCAGCCATGATCTTATTGAATGGCGGTGCAGGCTCGAAGGGCTGAATGGCCGACTCCTGCACCTATTTTCTATGTTTCTATGGCCCCAAGTTTCGGCCCCCGCCGAAAACGGCGCACCTCCGAGCTGGACGCCTGTTCTTCGCACCTAAAAGTGCGCTAGAAAAAAACTTCGATATTCTCCGGCTCCTCGGAGCTCGATCTCAGCTTGGCATGGCGCCCTCTTCACAGCGGGGGGACGGAGCCAAACACTTGCGCCGATTCTGTAAGTAGTGGGGGGCGTATCCAATTTAAATGAGCCAACGTGGTGCCGGCAACCCTGCGCGAGCGCGTTGGAGCGTGCGTGCACGCGCAGTCTCAAACAAACATTGGCACTCGGCCATTTTTAAAAGGACTCGGCTGCCGTCGAGCCACTGACGCCGCCCCTTAAGTGTGGCCGAATGGCCTCAATCCCCTTGAAAAGCTGCGTGCGTCTGGTGTTGATCCTTCGGCTGCCGGCCAGCCACTGACGCCACTCCTATCCCATGGCCAAATGGCCTCAGCCCCCTTGAAAAGTTGCGTGCGTCCGGTGTTGATCCTTTGGCTGCTGGCCAGCCACTGATGCCACTCCTATCCCATGGCCAAATGGCCTCAACCCCCTTGAAAAGCTGCGTGCCTCCGGTGTTGATCCTTCGGCTGCCGGCCAGCCACTAACAGAATGAAGGCCTGCCTGCAGCACAGCAGCTCAGCTCGAAGGCTGCTTGCTGCCGCTGTTGGGGCTGCCGTCGAGACACTGACGCCACACCCCTGCCTGTCTCCAACAGGAAAGGCCTGCCTGAAGCACAGCAGCTCGAAGGCTGTTTCACACAGATAGGAGCATGGTTTATTTAATCTTTTCTTTGCTTATAAATTTTTATTCAGGTTGGATTTATTTGTATAGGTATAACTAAGGATTGATTGTAGAATTTAATGACATCCCTTCCCCCCCCCCCCATTCCCTACGCCTAATTTGTAACCTACGCCTGATTTTCTAAAGTGTAGACAAGATTTTTTCGAGCGTACAAAAATCTTCACTTACTCCATTCTAAGTTAGTTTGGAGTAAGTTTTCACTGCCGAAACTTTGAAAACAGGCGTAAGTGGCCAGACACTTTTGAAAAAAAATTCTGTTCCAAAGTGAAACTGTTCTAACTGACTAGAATCGGAGCAAACTAAATGCCGAGAATTTGAATTTCTAAGATACTCCGTTCTACACCAGTTGCTCCAAAAAATCAGGAGCAACTGAGGCCGAAACTTGGGCCCTATGTTTCTATGTTGTTGATACCGGGCAATCACATGTGGGATCTGGCTATCACTTTCATCATTACGATGCCTGGGTGGGTACTATGGAGGTCATTGATGAAGGTGTCTCTGCCCTTCTTGGTGACCACTACTCGATTGCCCCACAGAAGACAGTCTGCCTGTATAGACATTTCATCTTTGCGCCACTGGAACGGTTTATCTCTTCCTGCATTTCTACCAGGACACTGGACCAGCTCTCGTGAAGCACACAGCTTTTGACTAGAGATAATAAGGGGTCCTGGCTTGTCCAGGTTTTGATCTGCCGGGCAGTGACAGGTGATTGCTCACTCTCAAATGCTTGTATAACCATGGCTCGATCTACGGGCTGCACCATTTCCACCCCCGTGGTGGGCAATGGCAGCCTACTGAGAGCATCGGCGCAGTTTTCTGTGCCTGGCCTGTGGCGGATGGCGTCACTGTATGCGGACAACGTGAGCGCCCATCTCTGGATGCGGGCCGATGCATTGGTATTTATCCCTTTGCTCTCGGAAAACAGGGATATAAGTGGCTTATCAGTTTCCAATTCGAATTTTAGCCCAAAAAAGTATTGATGCATTTTCTTTCCCCATAGACACACGCTAACGCTTCTTTCTCAATCATGCTGTAGGCTCGCTCAGCCTTAGACAGACTCCTGGATGCATAAGCAACCGGTTGCAGTTTCCCAGAATCATTAGCTTGTTGCAATACACACCCGACGCTATGTGGCGACAACTCACAGGCTAGTACCAAACGCTTACATGGATCATACAACACAAGCAATTTGTTTAAGCATAACAATTTTCTCGCTTTTACAAAGGCATTTTCTTGGCTTTTGTCCCAAACCCATTCGTCCCCTTTTTGTAGTAAAACATGCATTTGTTCTAACAGTGTGCTAAGACCCGGTAAGAAGTTACCAAAGTAGTTCAGGAGTCCCAGAAACGACCGCAGCTCTGTCACGTTCTGTGGCCTCGGTACAGTTTCAATTGCCTCTGTTTTCGCATTGGTGGGCCTGATGCCATCCGCCACAATCCTCCTTCCCAAGAACTCCACTTCAGGTGCCAGGAAAACGCACTTCAATTGTTTTAACCTGAGCCCCATGTGGTTGAGTCGACTAAGAACCTCCTCCAGGTTCTGCAGATGCTCGACTGTGTTCTGACCTGTGACCAAGATGTTGTCCTGGAAGACCAGGGTGTGCGGGACTGACTTCAGTAAGCTTTCCATGTTTCTCTAGAATATCGCCACTGCTGATCGGATTCCAAACGGGCATCTGTTATAAACAAAAAGACCTTTGTGCGTGTTGATGCAGGTGAGGGCCTTCGATGATTCTTCCAGTTCCTGCCTCATGTAGGATGAAGTCAGATCCAGCTTCGTGAACGTCTTGCCTCCCGCCAGTGTTGCAAAGAGGTCGTCGGCCTTTGGTAGTGGGTATTGGTCCTGCAGGGAGAAACGATTGATAGTTACTTTGTAATTGCCACAGATTCTGATGGTGCCATCTCCCTTGAGGACAGGAACAATTGGATTGGCCCACTCGTTGAACTCAATCGGTGAAATGATGCCCTCTCTTTGCAGCTGGTCTAGCTCGATCTCTACCCTTTCTCTCATCATGTACGGTACTGCTCTCGCCTTGCGATGAATGGGTCACGCCCCCGGAATTAGGTGGATCTGCACTTTTGCTCCTTGGAATTTCCCGATGCCTGGTTCAAACAGTGAACGAAATTTGTTTAAGACCTGGTCACACGAAGTGTCATCAGCGGGTGATAGCGCTCGGACGTCGTCCCAGTTCCAGCGTATCTTTCCCAGCCAGCTCCTGCCGAGCAGCGTGGGATCATCGCCCGGTACTACCCAGAGTGTTAGCTTGTACATAAGAACATAAGAATTAGGAACAGGAGTAGGCCATCTATCCCCTCTAGCCTGCTCCGCCATTCAACAAGATCATGGCTGATCTGGCCGTGGACTCAGCTCCGCTTACCCGTCCGCTCCCCATAACCCTTAATTCCCTTATTAGTTAAAAATCTATCTATCTGTGAGTTGAATACATTCAATGAGCTAGCCTCAACTGCTTCCTTGAGCAAAGAATTCCACAGATTCACAACCCTCTGGGAGAAGAAATTCCTTCTCAACTCTGTTTTAAATTGGCTCCCCCGTATTTTGAGGCTGTGCCCCCTAGTTCTAGTCTCCACGACCAGTGAAAACAACCTCTCTGCCTCTATCTTGTCTATCCCTTTCATTATTTTAAATGTTTCTATAAGATCACCCCTCATCCTTCTGAACTCCAACGAGTAAAGACCCAGTCTACTCAATCTATCATCATAAGGTAACCCCCTCATCTCCGGAATCAACCTAGTGAATCGTCTCTGTACCCGCTCCATCATAGGAGACCTTTACGGTTGCACTGCCGATTACAGGAATCAGTACTTTTGTGTAAGTTCTTAGTTTCATGCGAACTGGAGTTAAGACTGGTCTTGAAGCCTTGTTGCACCACAATTTTTTGAAAGTCTTTTTGCCCATGTTGGACTGGCTCATGCCCGTGTCCAGCTCCATTGACACCGGGAGTCCATTTAGTTCAACATTCAGCATTATCGGGGACAACTTGTGGTGAAAGTGTGCACCCCATGTACCTCTGCCTCCTCAGTCTGAGGCTCTGGTTCGTCGTGATTCTCCGTGGATCTGTCCTCCTCTGCAACATGGTGGTTTTCAGGTTTAACAGGCTTTGCAACTCGCCTGCACACTCGTTAGAGGTCTCCCATTGTTCCACAGCTCTTGCAAACTTACCCTTTGAATCAGCATGATTGCAAACAATGATCACCCTTGCAGCGCCAACAAGGTGTTAATGGCCTTGCATTCATCACCCTTGATGGTGGACTCTGAGACATCTGCGGACGTGCAGCTGCAGGCATGTGTGACCTGTCCTGTACATTGCGATTTGAAAACAACATCACTTTGTTCACAGCACTTGTGTGCTGAGAGATTTGCTTAGTATTGTCACAAGGCTATCGCTATGGCCTTACTCAAGGTTGGGGTCTCTACAATCAAAAGTTTGTGAAGTATGGTTTCGTGGCCAATGCCAAGTACGAAAAAGTCTCTGAGCATGTGCTCCAAATGTCCTTCAAATTCACAATGTCCTGCAAGGCGTCTTAACTCGCCACTTCCTGGGCTTCAGACCTTTTATAGGTGTAGAACCGGTACCTCACCATCAGAACGCTTTCCTTTGGGTTCAAATGCTCTCGGACCAGTGTGCACAAATCGTCGTACGATTTCTCTGTGGGTTTCGCTGGAGTGAGCAGATTATTCATGAGGCCATACGTTGGTGCCCCACAGATGGTGAGGAGGATTGCTTTTCGTTTGGCAGTGTTCTCTTCCCCATCTAGCTCGTTGGCTACAAATTATTGGTCGAGTCACTCCACAAAAGTTGCCCAATCATTTCCACCAAGAATTTCTCAAGGATGCCCACTGTTCTCTGCATCTTTGGGTTTGCTATCTGTATCTCGTCGCCAGTTGTTATGTATGGAGAAAGAGTCAGACTGAACACTGTGAGCTCAAAGTAAAGTGTGACCTTTGTCTTTTATTGCAGGTCTCCAGAGTGCCTCTCCAACCTGTGAGGCCTCCTTAAATACTTGTGCTCCCAAGGGATTATGGGATCCCTTGGGACTCCAGGGGATGAGCCCTCTGCTGGCTGTACAGAGTAAATACAAGTTCACATATATAACAGGTACCATTGGTGTTGGTTTTCCCTACCTCCTCTCTGCGAATCACACCTCCCCAGAGGTCTGTGTCCTTTCCAACTCTGGTGAAATCGGTTCCATGCACAGTGGTGTTCCAAGACGTCATCTTGATCACTGGTCGCAACACCACCGAACACTTGCACAATCTGGAAGAGGTTCTAAAGCAACTGGACAGAGTGGGACTCAGGCTGAAATGCTGCAAGTGTGTTTTCCTGGCGCCAGAAGTCGAATTTCTGGGGAGAAAGATTGCGGCGGACGGCATCAGACCCACGGACTCCAAGACAGAGGCCATCAAGAATGCACCCAGACCACAGAATGTGATGGAGCTGAGTTCGTTCCTGGGACTCCTCAACTACTTTGGTAACTTTCTACCATGGGTTGAGCACTTTGCTGGAACCCTTGCATTTGTTGCTACGCAAGAGTGACAACTGGGTTTGGGGTAAATCTCAAGAGACAGCCTTTAATAAGGCCAGAAACCTGCTATGCTCTAACAAATTACTTGTATTTTATGACCCATGTAAACGCTTAGTACTAGCATGAGATGCGTCGTTGTACGGGGTCAGTTGTGTGTTACAGCAAGCAAATGTGTCAGGCAAACTGCAACCGGTTGCATATGCGTCCAGAAGCTTATCCAAGGCTAAAAGAGCCTACAGTATGGTTGAGAAAGAAGCGTTGGCTTGTGTATACGGGGTTAAGAAAATGCACCAGTGTCTATTTGGTCTCCGGTTCGAGCTCGAAACCGACCACAAACCACTTACTTCACTGCTCTTAGAAAGCAAAGTTCTCAACACCAATGCTTCCTCTCACATCCAAAGATGGGCACTAACATTGTCTGCATATGACTATGTAATCCGCCACAGACCAGGCACTGAGAACTGCGCTGACGCCCTCAGTCAGCTGCCATTGCCCACTGCCGGGGTGGAAATGGCGCAACCCGCAGACTTGCTTCTGGTAATGGATGCTTTTGAGAGCGAGGGGTCATCCGTCATGAGTCGCCATATCAGAACCTGGACTAGCCAAGGCACCCTGCTATCACGAGTAAAAAGCTGCATCATCAATGGGAGCTGGTCGGGGGTTCCCGGGGAAATGCAAGATGAAATTAAGCCTTTTCACCGACGCAAGGACGAACTGTCAGTCCAGTCGGATTGCCTCCTATGGGGGAATCGTGTGATTTTGCCCAAGAAGGGCAGGGAAACGTTTATACGCGACCTACACAGTTCTCGACCTCGCTCCACTCCTGGTTTTCGACCTCGCTCCATTCCTGGTTCTCGACCTCGCTCCAATCTTGGTTTTCGATCTCGCTCCTTTCCTGGTTCTCGACCTCGCTCCGCTCCTGGTTCTCAACCTCGCTCCTCTCCTGGGTCGCGACCTCGCTCCGTTCCTGGTTCTCGACCTCGCTCCACTCCTGGTTTTCGACCTCGCTCCGCTCCTGGTTCGCGACCTCGCTCCGTTCCTGGTTCTCGACCTCGCTCCACTCCTGGTTTTCGACCTCGCTCCATTCCTGCTTCTCGACCTCGCTCCACTCCTGGTTCTCGACCTCGCTCCGCTCCTGGTTCTTGACCTCGCTCCGCTCCTGGTTCTTGACCTCGCTCAGCTCCTGGTTCTCGACCTCGCTCCGTTCCTGGTTTTTGACCTCGCTCCACTCCTGGTTCTCGACCTCACTCCTCTCCTGGATTTCGACCTCGCTCCGTTCCTGGTTCTCGACCTCGCTCCTCTCCTGGTTCTCGACCTCGCTCCTTTCTTGGTTCTCAACCTCGCTCCGTTCCTGGTTTCCGACCTCGCTCCTCTCCTGGTTCTCGACCTCGCTCCTCTCCTGGTTCTCAACCTCGCTGCATTCCTGGTTCTCAACCTCACTCCTCTCCTGGTTCTCAACCTCACTCCATTCCTGGTTCTCAACCTCGCTCCTCTCCTGGTTCTCAACCTCGCTCCTCTCCTGGTTTTCGACCTCTCTCCATTCCTGGTTCTCAAGCTCGCTCCGCTCCTGGTTCTCGACGTCGCTCCGCTCCTGGTTCTCAACCACACTCCGTTCCTGGTTCTCAACCTCGCTCCTCTCCTGGTTCTCGACCTCGCTCCATTCCTGGTTCTCAACCTCACTCCGTTCCTGGTTCTCGACCTCGCTCCTCTCCTGGTTCTCAACCTCGCTCCTCTCCTGGTTTTCGACCTCGCTCCTATCCTGGTTCTCAACCTCGCTCCTCTCCTGGTTCTCAACCTCGCTCCTCTCCTGGTTCTCGACCTCGCTCCTCTCCTGTTTCTCAACCTCGCTCCTCTCCTGGTTTTCGACCTCGCTCCTATCCTGGTTCTCAACCTCGCTCCTCTCCTGGTTCTCGACCTCGTTCCATTCCTGGTTCTCAACCTCGCTCCAATCTTGGTTTTCGATCTCGCTCCTTTCCTGGTTCTCGACCTCGCTCCGCTCCTGGTTCTCAACCTCGCTCCTCTCCTGGGTCGCGACCTCGCTCCGTTCCTGGTTCTCGACCTCGCTCCACTCCTGGTTTTCGACCTCGCTCCGCTCCTGGTTCGCGACCTCGCTCCGTTCCTGGTTCTCGACCTCGCTCCACTCCTGGTTTTCGACCTCGCTCCATTCCTGCTTCTCGACCTCGCTCCACTCCTGGTTCTCGACCTCGCTCCGCTCCTGGTTCTTGACCTCGCTCCGCTCCTGGTTCTTGACCTCGCTCAGCTCCTGGTTCTCGACCTCGCTCCGTTCCTGGTTTTTGACCTCGCTCCACTCCTGGTTCTCGACCTCGCTCCGCTCCTGGTTCTCGATCTCGCTCCTCTCCTGGTTCTCGACCTCGCTCCTCTCCTGGTTCTCAACCTCGCTCCTCTCCTGGTTCTCAACCTCGTTCCGCTCCTGGTTCTCGACCTCGCTCCGCTCCTGGTTCTCGACCTCGCTCCAGTCCTGGGACCCGACCTCGCTCCACTCCTGGGTCCCGACTGCACTGCTCCTGGTTCTCGACCTCGCTCCGCTCCTGGTTTCCGACCTCGCTCCTCTCCTGGTTCTCGACCTCGCTCCTCTCCTGGTTCTCGACCTCACTCCTCTCCTGGATTTCGACCTCGCTCCGTTCCTGGTTCTCGACCTCGCTCCTCTCCTGGTTCTCGACCTCGCTCCTTTCTTGGTTCTCAACCTCGCTCCGTTCCTGGTTTCCGACCTCGCTCCTCTCCTGGTTCTCGACCTCGCTCCTCTCCTGGTTCTCAACCTCGCTGCATTCCTGGTTCTCAACCTCACTCCTCTCCTGGTTCTCAACCTCACTCCATTCCTGGTTCTCAACCTCGCTCCTCTCCTGGTTCTCAACCTCGCTCCTCTCCTGGTTTTCGACCTCTCTCCATTCCTGGTTCTCAAGCTCGCTCCGCTCCTGGTTCTCGACGTCGCTCCGCTCCTGGTTCTCAACCACACTCCGTTCCTGGTTCTCAACCTCGCTCCTCTCCTGGTTCTCGACCTCGCTCCATTCCTGGTTCTCAACCTCACTCCGTTCCTGGTTCTCGACCTCGCTCCTCTCCTGGTTCTCAACCTCGCTCCTCTCCTGGTTTTCGACCTCGCTCCTATCCTGGTTCTCAACCTCGCTCCTCTCCTGGTTCTCAACCTCGCTCCTCTCCTGGTTCTCGACCTCGCTCCTCTCCTGTTTCTCAACCTCGCTCCTCTCCTGGTTTTCGACCTCGCTCCTATCCTGGTTCTCAACCTCGCTCCTCTCCTGGTTCTCGACCTCGTTCCATTCCTGGTTCTCAACCTCGCTCCAATCTTGGTTTTCGATCTCGCTCCTTTCCTGGTTCTCGACCTCGCTCCGCTCCTGGTTCTCAACCTCGCTCCTCTCCTGGGTCGCGACCTCGCTCCGTTCCTGGTTCTCGACCTCGCTCCACTCCTGGTTTTCGACCTCGCTCCGCTCCTGGTTCGCGACCTCGCTCCGTTCCTGGTTCTCGACCTCGCTCCACTCCTGGTTTTCGACCTCGCTCCATTCCTGCTTCTCGATCTCGCTCCACTCCTGGTTCTCGACCTCGCTCCGCTCCTGGTTCTTGACCTCGCTCCGCTCCTGGTTCTTGACCTCGCTCAGCTCCTGGTTCTCGACCTCGCTCCGTTCCTGGTTTTTGACCTCGCTCCACTCCTGGTTCTCGACCTCGCTCCGCTCCTGGTTCTCGATCTCGCTCCTCTCCTGGTTCTCGACCTCGCTCCTCTCCTGGTTCTCAACCTCGCTCCTCTCCTGGTTCTCAACCTCGTTCCGCTCCTGGTTCTCGACCTCGCTCCGCTCCTGGTTCTCGACCTCGCTCCAGTCCTGGGACCCGACCTCGCTCCACTCCTGGGTCCCGACTGCACTGCTCCTGGTTCTCGACCTCGCTCCGCTCCTGGTTTCCGACCTCGCTCCTCTCCTGGTTCTCGACCTCGCTCCTCTCCTGGTTCTCGACCTCACTCCTCTCCTGGATTTCGACCTCGCTCCGTTCCTGGTTCTCGACCTCGCTCCTCTCCTGGTTCTCGACCTCGCTCCTTTCTTGGTTCTCAACCTCGCTCCGTTCCTGGTTTCCGACCTCGCTCCTCTCCTGGTTCTCGACCTCGCTCCTCTCCTGGTTCTCAACCTCGCTGCATTCCTGGTTCTCAACCTCACTCCTCTCCTGGTTCTCAACCTCACTCCATTCCTGGTTCTCAACCTCGCTCCTCTCCTGGTTCTCAACCTCGCTCCTCTCCTGGTTTTCGACCTCTCTCCATTCCTGGTTCTCAAGCTCGCTCCGCTCCTGGTTCTCGACGTCGCTCCGCTCCTGGTTCTCAACCACACTCCGTTCCTGGTTCTCAACCTCGCTCCTCTCCTGGTTCTCGACCTCGCTCCATTCCTGGTTCTCAACCTCACTCCGTTCCTGGTTCTCGACCTCGCTCCTCTCCTGGTTCTCAACCTCGCTCCTCTCCTGGTTTTCGACCTCGCTCCTATCCTGGTTCTCAACCTCGCTCCTCTCCTGGTTCTCAACCTCGCTCCTCTCCTGGTTCTCGACCTCGCTCCTCTCCTGTTTCTCAACCTCGCTCCTCTCCTGGTTTTCGACCTCGCTCCTATCCTGGTTCTCAACCTCGCTCCTCTCCTGGTTCTCGACCTCGTTCCATTCCTGGTTCTCAACCTCGCTCCAATCTTGGTTTTCGATCTCGCTTCTTTCCTGGTTCTCGACCTCGCTCCGCTCCTGGTTCTCAACCTCGCTCCTCTCCTGGGTCGCGACCTCGCTCCGTTCCTGGTTCTCGACCTCGCTCCACTCCTGGTTTTCGACCTCGCTCCGCTCCTGGTTCGCGACCTCGCTCCGTTCCTGGTTCTCGACCTCGCTCCACTCCTGGTTTTCGACCTCGCTCCATTCCTGCTTCTCGACCTCGCTCCACTCCTGGTTCTCGACCTCGCTCCGCTCCTGGTTCTTGACCTCGCTCCGCTCCTGGTTCTTGACCTCGCTCAGCTCCTGGTTCTCGACCTCGCTCCGTTCCTGGTTTTTGACCTCGCTCCACTCCTGGTTCTCGACCTCGCTCCGCTCCTGGTTCTCGATCTCGCTCCTCTCCTGGTTCTCGACCTCGCTCCTCTCCTGGTTCTCAACCTCGCTCCTCTCCTGGTTCTCAACCTCGTTCCGCTCCTGGTTCTCGACCTCGCTCCGCTCCTGGTTCTCGACCTCGCTCCAGTCCTGGGACCCGACCTCGCTCCACTCCTGGGTCCCGACTGCACTGCTCCTGGTTCTCGACCTCGCTCCGCTCCTGGTTTCCGACCTCGCTCCTCTCCTGGTTCTCGACCTCGCTCCTCTCCTGGTTCTCGACCTCACTCCTCTCCTGGATTTCGACCTCGCTCCGTTCCTGGTTCTCGACCTCGCTCCTCTCCTGGTTCTCGACCTCGCTCCTTTCTTGGTTCTCAACCTCGCTCCGTTCCTGGTTTCCGACCTCGCTCCTCTCCTGGTTCTCGACCTCGCTCCTCTCCTGGTTCTCAACCTCGCTGCATTCCTGGTTCTCAACCTCACTCCTCTCCTGGTTCTCAACCTCACTCCATTCCTGGTTCTCAACCTCGCTCCTCTCCTGGTTCTCAACCTCGCTCCTCTCCTGGTTTTCGACCTCTCTCCATTCCTGGTTCTCAAGCTCGCTCCGCTCCTGGTTCTCGACGTCGCTCCGCTCCTGGTTCTCAACCACACTCCGTTCCTGGTTCTCAACCTCGCTCCTCTCCTGGTTCTCGACCTCGCTCCATTCCTGGTTCTCAACCTCACTCCGTTCCTGGTTCTCGACCTCGCTCCTATCCTGGTTCTCAACCTCGCTCCTCTCCTGGTTTTCGACCTCGCTCCTATCCTGGTTCTCAACCTCGCTCCTCTCCTGGTTCTCAACCTCGCTCCTCTCCTGGTTCTCGACCTCGCTCCTCTCCTGTTTCTCAACCTCGCTCCTCTCCTGGTTTTCGACCTCGCTCCTATCCTGGTTCTCAACCTCGCTCCTCTCCTGGTTCTCGACCTCGTTCCATTCCTGGTTCTCAACCTCGCTCCATTCGTGGTTCTCGACCTCGCTCCGCTCCTGGTTCTCGACCTCGCTCCACTCCTGGTTCTCGACCTTGTTCCGCTCCTGGTTCTCAACTTCGCTCCCCTCCTGGTTTTTGACCTCGCTCCTCTCCTTGTTCTTGACCTCGCTCTGTTCCTGGTTCTCGACCTCGCTCCGTTCCTGGTTCTCGACCTCACTCCGTTCCTGGTTCTCGACCTCGCTCCGCTCCTGGTTTTTGACCTCGCTTCTCTCCTGGTTCTCGACCTAGCTCCGTTCCTGGTTCTCGACCTCGCTCCGCTCCTGGTTTTTGACCTCGCTCCGCTCCTGGTTCTCAACCTCGCTCCATTCCTGGTTCTCAAGCTCGCTCCATTCCTGGTTCTCAAACTTGCTCCTCTCCTGGTTTTCGACCTCTCTCCGTTCCTGGTTCTCGACCTCGCTCCGTTCCTGGTTCTCGACCTCGCTCCTATCCTGGTTTTCGACCTCGCTCCGTTCCTGGTTCTCGACCTCGCTCCTCTCCTGGTGCTCAACCTCGCTCCTCTCCTGGTTTTCGACCTCGCTCCTCTCCTGGTTCTCGACCTCGCTCCTCTCCTGGTTCTCGACCTCGCTCCGTTCCTGGTTCTTGACCTCGCTCCGCTCCTGGTTCTCGACCTCGATCCGTTCCTGGTTCTCGACCTCGCTCCTCTCCTGGTTCTCGACCTCGCTCCATTCCTGGTTCTTGACCTCGCCCCTCTTCTGGTTTTCGACCTCTCTCCATTCCTGGTTCTCAAGCTCGCTCCGCTCCTGGTTCTCGACGTCGCTCCGCTCCTGGTTCTCAACCACACTCCGTTCCTGGTTCTCAACCTCGCTCCTCTCCTGGTTCTCGACCTCGCTCCATTCCTGGTTCTCAACCTCACTCCGTTCCTGGTTCTCGACCTCGCTCCTCTCCTGGTTCTCAACCTCGCTCCTCTCCTGGTTTTCGACCTCGCTCCTATCCTGGTTCTCAACCTCGCTCCTCTCCTGGTTCTCAACCTCGCTCCTCTCCTGGTTCTCGACCTCGCTCCTCTCCTGTTTCTCAAACTCGCTCCTCTCCTGGTTTTCGACCTCGCTCCTATCCTGGTTCTCAACCTCGCTCCTCTCCTGGTTCTCGACCTCGTTCCATTCCTGGTTCTCAACCTCGCTCCATTCGTGGTTCTCGACCTCGCTCCGCTCCTGGTTCTCGACCTGGCTCCACTCCTTGTTCTCGACCTTGTTCCGCTCCTGGTTCTCAACTTCGCTCCCCTCCTGGTTTTTGACCTCGCTCCTCTCCTTGTTCTTGACCTCGCTCTGTTCCTGGTTCTCGACCTCGCTCCGTTCCTGGTTCTCGACCTCACTCCGTTCCTGGTTCTCGACCTCGCTCCGCTCCTGGTTTTTGACCTCGCTTCTCTCCTGGTTCTCGACCTAGCTCCGTTCCTGGTTCTCGACCTCGCTCCGCTCCTGGTTTTTGACCTCGCTCCGCTCCTGGTTCTCAACCTCGCTCCATTCCTGGTTCTCAAGCTCGCTCCATTCCTGGTTCTCAAACTTGCTCCTCTCCTGGTTTTCGACCTCTCTCCGTTCCTGGTTCTCGACCTCGCTCCGTTCCTGGTTCTCGACCTCGCTCCTCTCCTGGTTTTCGACCTCGCTCCGTTCCTGGTTCTCGACCTCGCTCCTCTCCTGGTGCTCAACCTCGCTCCTCTCCTGGTTTTCGACCTCGCTCCTCTCCTGGTTCTCGACCTCGCTCCTCTCCTGGTTCTCGACCTCGCTCCGTTCCTGGTTCTTGACCTCGCTCCGCTCCTGGTTCTCGACCTCGATCCGTTCCTGGTTCTCGACCTCGCTCCTCTCCTGGTTCTCGACCTCGCTCCATTCCTGGTTCTTGACCTCGCCCCTCTCCTGGTTCTCGACCTCGATCCGTTCCTGGTTCTCGACCTCGCTCCGCTCCTGGTTCTCGACCTCGCTCCTCTCCTGGTTTTCGACCTCACTCTGCTCCTGGCTCTCGACCTCGCTCCTCTCCTGGTTCTCGACGTCGCTCCTCTCCTGGTTCTCGACCTCGCTCCTCTCCTGGTTCTCGACCTCGCTCCCTTCCTGGTTCTCGACCTCGCTCTGCTCCTGGTTCTCGACCTCGCTCCGTTCCTGGTTCTCGACCTCGCTCCGTTCCTGGTTCTCGACCTCGCTCCCTTCCTGGTTCTCGACCTCGCTCTGCTCCTGGTTCTCGACCTCGCTCCGTTCCTGGTTCTCGACCTCGCTCCCTTCCTGGTTCTCGACCTCGCTCTGCTCCTGGTTCTCGACCTCGCTCCGTTCCTGGTTCTCAACCTCGCTCCTCTCTTGGTTCTTGACCTCGCTCCTCTCCTGGTTCTCGACCTCGCTCCTCTCCTGGTTCTCAACCTCGCGCCACACCTGGGACACGACCTCGGTCCACTCCTGGGACCCGACTTCACTGCTCCTGGTTCTCGACCTCGCTCCACTCCTGGTTCTCGACCTCGCTCCTCTCCTGTTTTTCGACCTCGCTCCGCTCCTTGTTCTCGACCTCGCTCCGTTCCTGGTTTTCGACCTCGCTCCGCTCCTGGTTCTCAACCTCGCTCCGTTCCTGGTTCTCAACCTCGCTCCATTCCTGGTTCTCAACCTCGCGCCACTCCTGGTTCTTGACCTCGCTCCACTCCTGGTTATCAACCTTGCTCCTCTCCTGGTTTTCGACCTCTCTCCGTTCCTGGTTCTCGACCTCGCTCCGCTCCTGATTCTCGACCTCGCTCCACTCCTGGTTCTCGACCTTGTTCCGCTCCTGGTTCTCGACTTCGCTCCCCTCCTGGTTTTTTACCTCGCTCCTCTCCTTGTTCTTGACCTCGCTCTGTTCCTGGTTCTCGACCTCGCTCCGTTCCTGGTTCTCGACCTCACTCCGTTCCTGGTTCTCGACCTCGCTCCGCTCATGGTTTTCGAACTGGCTTCTCACCTGGTTCTCGACATAGCTCCGTTCCTGGTTCTCGACCTCGCTCCGCTCCTGGTTTTTGACCTCGCTCTGCTCCTGGTTCTCAACCTCGCTCCATTCCTGGTTCTCAAGCTCGCTCCATTCCTGGTTCTCAAGCTCGCTCCTCTCCTGGTTTTCGACCTCTCTCCGTTCCTGGTTTTTGACCTCGCTCCGTTCCTGGTTCTCAAGCTCGCTCCTCTTCTGGTTCTCAACCTCGCTCCTCTCCTGGTTTTCGACCTCGCTCCTATCCTGGTTCTCAACCTCGCTCCTCTCCTGGTTCTCAACCTCACTCCTCTCCTGGTTCTCGACCTCGTTCCATTCCTGGTTCTCGACCTCGCTCCATTCGTGGTTCTCGACCTCGCTCCGCTCCTGGTTCTCGACCTCGCTCCACTCCTGGTTCTCGACCTTGTTCTGCTCCTGGTTCTCAACTTCGCTCCCCTCCTGGTTTTTGACCTCGCACCTCTCCTTGTTCTTGACCTCGCTCTGTTCCTGGTTCTCGACCTCGCTCCGTTCCTGGTTCTCGACCTCACTCCGTTCCTGGTTCTCGACCTCGCTCCGCTCCTGGTTTTCGACCTCGCTTCTCTCCTGGTTCTCGACCTAGCTCCGTTCCTGGTTCTCGACCTCGCTCCGCTCCTGGTTTTTGACCTCGCTCTGCTCCTGGTTCTCAACCTCGCTCCATTCCTGGTTCTCAAGCTCGATCCATTCCTGGTTCTCAAGCTCGCTCCTCTCCTGGTTTTCGACCTCTCTCCGTTCCTGGTTCTCGACCTCGCTCCGCTCCTGGTTTTTGACCTCGCTCCGCTCCTGGTTCTCAACCTCGCTCCATTCCTGGTTCTCAAGCTCGCTCCATTCCTGGTTCTCAAACTTGCTCCTCTCCTGGTTTTCGACCTCTCTCCGTTCCTGGTTCTCGACCTCGCTCCGCTCCTGGTTCTCGACCTCGCTCCTCTCCTGGTTTTCGACCTCACTCTGCTCCTGGCTCTCGACCTCGCTCCTCTCCTGGTTCTCGACGTCGCTCCTCTCCTGGTTCTCGACCTCGCTCCTCTCCTGGTTCTCGACCTCGCTCCCTTCCTGGTTCTCGACCTCGCTCTGCTCCTGGTTCTCGACCTCGCTCCGTTCCTGGTTCTCGACCTCGCTCCGTTCCTGGTTCTCGACCTCGCTCCCTTCCTGGTTCTCGACCTCGCTCTGCTCCTGGTTCTCGACCTCGCTCCGTTCCTGGTTCTCGACCTCGCTCCCTTCCTGGTTCTCGACCTCGCTCTGCTCCTGGTTCTCGACCTCGCTCCGTTCCTGGTTCTCAACCTCGCTCCTCTCTTGGTTCTCGACCTCGCTCCTCTCCTGGTTCTCGACCTCGCTCCTCTCCTGGTTCTCAACCTCGCGCCACACCTGGGACACGACCTCGGTCCACTCCTGGGACCCGACTTCACTGCTCCTGGTTCTCGACCTCGCTCCACTCCTGGTTCTCGACCTCGCTCCTCTCCTGTTTTTCGACCTCGCTCCGCTCCTTGTTCTCGACCTCGCTCCGTTCCTGGTTTTGGACCTCGCTCCGCTCCTGGTTCTCAACCTCGCACCGTTCCTGGTTCTCAACCTCGCTCCTCTCCTAGTTCTCGACCTCGCTCCTCTCCTGGTTTTCGACCTCTCTCCGTTCCTGGTTCTCGACCTTGCTCCTCTCCTGGTTCTCAAACTCGCTCCTCTCCTTGTTTTCGACCTCGCTCCCCTCCTGGTTCTCAACCTCGCTCCATTCCTGGTTCTCAACCTCGCGCCACTCCTGGTTCTTGACCTCGCTCCACTCCTGGTTATCAACCTTGCTCCTCTCCTGGTTTTCGACCTCTCTCCGTTCCTGGTTCTCGACCTCGCTCCGCTCCTGATTCTCGACCTCGCTCCACTCCTGGTTCTCGACCTTGTTCCGCTCCTGGTTCTCGACTTCGCTCCCCTCCTGGTTTTTTACCTCGCTCCTCTCCTTGTTCTTGACCTCGCTCTGTTCCTGGTTCTCGACCTCGCTCCGTTCCTGGTTCTCGACCTCACTCCGTTCCTGGTTCTCGACCTCGCTCCGCTCATGGTTTTCGAACTGGCTTCTCACCTGGTTCTCGACATAGCTCCGTTCCTGGTTCTCGACCTCGCTCCGCTCCTGGTTTTTGACCTCGCTCTGCTCCTGGTTCTCAACCTCGCTCCATTCCTGGTTCTCAAGCTCGCTCCATTCCTGGTTCTCAAGCTCGCTCCTCTCCTGGTTTTCGACCTCTCTCCGTTCCTGGTTTTTGACCTCGCTCCGTTCCTGGTTCTCAAGCTCGCTCCTCTTCTGGTTCTCAACCTCGCTCCTCTCCTGGTTTTCGACCTCGCTCCTATCCTGGTTCTCAACCTCGCTCCTCTCCTGGTTCTCAACCTCACTCCTCTCCTGGTTCTCGACCTCGTTCCATTCCTGGTTCTCGACCTCGCTCCATTCGTGGTTCTCGACCTCGCTCCGCTCCTGGTTCTCGACCTCGCTCCACTCCTGGTTCTCGACCTTGTTCTGCTCCTGGTTCTCAACTTCGCTCCCCTCCTGGTTTTTGACCTCGCACCTCTCCTTGTTCTTGACCTCGCTCTGTTCCTGGTTCTCGACCTCGCTCCGTTCCTGGTTCTCGACCTCACTCCGTTCCTGGTTCTCGACCTCGCTCCGCTCCTGGTTTTCGACCTCGCTTCTCTCCTGGTTCTCGACCTAGCTCCGTTCCTGGTTCTCGACCTCGCTCCGCTCCTGGTTTTTGACCTCGCTCTGCTCCTGGTTCTCAACCTCGCTCCATTCCTGGTTCTCAAGCTCGATCCATTCCTGGTTCTCAAGCTCGCTCCTCTCCTGGTTTTCGACCTCTCTCCGTTCCTGGTTCTCGACCTCGCTCCGCTCCTGGTTCTCGACCTCGCTCCTCTCCTGGTTTTCGACCTCACTCCGCTCCTGGCTCTCGACCTCGCTCCTCTCCTGGTTCTCGACGTCGCTCCTCTCCTGGTTCTCGACCTCGCTCCTCTCCTGGTTCTCGACCTCGCTTCCTTCCTGGTTCTCGACCTCGCTCTGCTCCTGGTTCTCGACCTCGCTCCGTTCCTGGTTCTCGACCTCGCTCCGTTCCTGGTTCTCGACCTCGCTCCCTTCCTGGTTCTCGACCTCGCTCTGCTCCTGGTTCTCGACCTCGCTCCGTTCCTGGTTCTCGACCTCGCTCCCTTCCTGGTTCTCGACCTCGCTCTGCTCCTGGTTCTCGACCTCGCTCCGTTCCTGGTTCTCAACCTCGCTCCTCTCTTGGTTCTCGACCTCGCTCCTCTCCTGGTTCTCGACCTCGCTCCTCTCCTGGTTCTCAACCTCGCGCCACTCCTGGTTCTTGACCTCGCTCCACTCCTGGTTATCAACCTTGCTCCTCTCCTGGTTTTAGACCTCTCTCCGTTCCTGGTTCTCGACCTCGCTCCGCTCCTGATTCTCGACCTCGCTCCACTCCTGGTTCTCGACCTTGTTCCGCTCCTGGTTCTCGACTTCGCTCCCCTCCTGGTTTTTTACCTCGCTCCTCTCCTTGTTCTTGACCTCGCTCTGTTCCTGGTTCTCGACCTCGCTCCGTTCCTGGTTCTCGACCTCACTCCGTTCCTGGTTCTCGACCTCGCTCCGCTCCTGGTTTTCGAACTGGCTTCTCACCTGGTTCTCGACCTAGCTCCGTTCCTGGTTGTCGACCTCGCTCCGCTCCTGGTTTTTGACCTCGCTCTGCTCCTGGTTCTCAACCTCGCTCCATTCCTGGTTCTCAAGCTCGCTCCATTCCTGGTTCTCAACCTCGCTCCTCTCCTGGTTTTCGACCTCGCTCCTATCCTGGTTCTCAACCTCGCTCCTCTCCTGGTTCTCAACCTCGCTCCTCTCCTGGTTCTCGACCTCGCTCCTCTCCTGTTTCTCAACCTCGCTCCTCTCCTGGTTTTCGACCTCGCTCCTATCCTGGTTCTCAACCTCGCTCCTCTCCTGGTTCTCGACCTCGTTCCATTCCTGGTTCTCAACCTCGCTCCATTCGTGGTTCTCGACCTCGCTCCGCTCCTGGTTCTCGACCTCGCTCCACTCCTGGTTCTCAACCTCGCTCCGCTCCTGGTTTTCGACCTCGCTTCTCTCCTGGTTCTCGACCTAGCTCCGTTCCTGGTTCTCGACCTCGCTCCGTTCCTGGTTCTTGACCTCGCTCCGCTCCTGGTTCTCGACCTCGATCCGTTCCTGGTTCTCGACCTCGCTCCTCTCCTGGTTCTCGACCTCGCTCCGTTCCTGGTTCTCAACCTCGCTCCTCTCTTGGTTCTCGACCTCGCTCCTCTCCTGGTTCTCGACCTCGCTCCTCTCCTGGTTCTCAACCTCGCGCCACTCCTGGTTCTTGACCTCGCTCCACTCCTGGTTATCAACCTTGCTCCTCTCCTGGTTTTAGACCTCTCTCCGTTCCTGGTTCTCGACCTCGCTCCGCTCCTGATTCTCGACCTCGCTCCACTCCTGGTTCTCGACCTTGTTCCGCTCCTGGTTCTCGACTTCGCTCCCCTCCTGGTTTTTTACCTCGCTCCTCTCCTTGTTCTTGACCTCGCTCTGTTCCTGGTTCTCGACCTCGCTCCGTTCCTGGTTCTCGACCTCACTCCGTTCCTGGTTCTCGACCTCGCTCCGCTCCTGGTTTTCGAACTGGCTTCTCACCTGGTTCTCGACCTAGCTCCGTTCCTGGTTGTCGACCTCGCTCCGCTCCTGGTTTTTGACCTCGCTCTGCTCCTGGTTCTCAACCTCGCTCCATTCCTGGTTCTCAAGCTCGCTCCATTCCTGGTTCTCAACCTCGCTCCTCTCCTGGTTTTCGACCTCGCTCCTATCCTGGTTCTCAACCTCGCTCCTCTCCTGGTTCTCAACCTCGCTCCTCTCCTGGTTCTCGACCTCGCTCCTCTCCTGTTTCTCAACCTCGCTCCTCTCCTGGTTTTCGACCTCGCTCCTATCCTGGTTCTCAACCTCGCTCCTCTCCTGGTTCTCGACCTCGTTCCATTCCTGGTTCTCAACCTCGCTCCATTCGTGGTTCTCGACCTCGCTCCGCTCCTGGTTCTCGACCTCGCTCCACTCCTGGTTCTCAACCTCGCTCCGCTCCTGGTTTTCGACCTCGCTTCTCTCCTGGTTCTCGACCTAGCTCCGTTCCTGGTTCTCGACCTCGCTCCGTTCCTGGTTCTTGACCTCGCTCCGCTCCTGGTTCTCGACCTCGATCCGTTCCTGGTTCTCGACCTCGCTCCTCTCCTGGTTCTCGACCTCGCTCCATTCCTGGTTCTTGACCTCGCCCCTCTCCTGGTTCTCGACCTCGATCCGTTCCTGGTTCTCGACCTCGCTCCGCTCCTGGTTCTCGACCTCGCTCCTCTCCTGGTTTTCGACCTCACTCTGCTCCTGGCTCTCGACCTCGCTCCTCTCCTGGTTCTCGACGTCGCTCCTCTCCTGGTTCTCGACCTCGCTCCTCTCCTGGTTCTCGACCTCGCTCCCTTCCTGGTTCTCGACCTCGCTCTGCTCCTGGTTCTCGACCTCGCTCCGTTCCTGGTTCTCGACCTCGCTCCGTTCCTGGTTCTCGACCTCGCTCCCTTCCTGGTTCTCGACCTCGCTCTGCTCCTGGTTCTCGACCTCGCTCCGTTCCTGGTTCTCGACCTCGCTCCCTTCCTGGTTCTCGACCTCGCTCTGCTCCTGGTTCTCGACCTCGCTCCGTTCCTGGTTCTCAACCTCGCTCCTCTCTTGGTTCTCGACCTCGCTCCTCTCCTGGTTCTCGACCTCGCTCCTCTCCTGGTTCTCAACCTCGCGCCACACCTGGGACACGACCTCGGTCCACTCCTGGGACCCGACTTCACTGCTCCTGGTTCTCGACCTCGCTCCACTCCTGGTTCTCGACCTCGCTCCTCTCCTGTTTTTCGACCTCGCTCCGCTCCTTGTTCTCGACCTCGCTCCGTTCCTGGTTTTCGACCTCGCTCCGCTCCTGGTTCTCAACCTCGCTCCGTTCCTGGTTCTCAACCTCGCTCCATTCCTGGTTCTCAACCTCGCGCCACTCCTGGTTCTTGACCTCGCTCCACTCCTGGTTATCAACCTTGCTCCTCTCCTGGTTTTCGACCTCTCTCCGTTCCTGGTTCTCGACCTCGCTCCGCTCCTGATTCTCGACCTCGCTCCACTCCTGGTTCTCGACCTTGTTCCGCTCCTGGTTCTCGACTTCGCTCCCCTCCTGGTTTTTTACCTCGCTCCTCTCCTTGTTCTTGACCTCGCTCTGTTCCTGGTTCTCGACCTCGCTCCGTTCCTGGTTCTCGACCTCACTCCGTTCCTGGTTCTCGACCTCGCTCCGCTCATGGTTTTCGAACTGGCTTCTCACCTGGTTCTCGACATAGCTCCGTTCCTGGTTCTCGACCTCGCTCCGCTCCTGGTTTTTGACCTCGCTCTGCTCCTGGTTCTCAACCTCGCTCCATTCCTGGTTCTCAAGCTCGCTCCATTCCTGGTTCTCAAGCTCGCTCCTCTCCTGGTTTTCGACCTCTCTCCGTTCCTGGTTTTTGACCTCGCTCCGTTCCTGGTTCTCAAGCTCGCTCCTCTTCTGGTTCTCAACCTCGCTCCTCTCCTGGTTTTCGACCTCGCTCCTATCCTGGTTCTCAACCTCGCTCCTCTCCTGGTTCTCAACCTCACTCCTCTCCTGGTTCTCGACCTCGTTCCATTCCTGGTTCTCGACCTCGCTCCATTCGTGGTTCTCGACCTCGCTCCGCTCCTGGTTCTCGACCTCGCTCCACTCCTGGTTCTCGACCTTGTTCTGCTCCTGGTTCTCAACTTCGCTCCCCTCCTGGTTTTTGACCTCGCACCTCTCCTTGTTCTTGACCTCGCTCTGTTCCTGGTTCTCGACCTCGCTCCGTTCCTGGTTCTCGACCTCACTCCGTTCCTGGTTCTCGACCTCGCTCCGCTCCTGGTTTTCGACCTCGCTTCTCTCCTGGTTCTCGACCTAGCTCCGTTCCTGGTTCTCGACCTCGCTCCGCTCCTGGTTTTTGACCTCGCTCTGCTCCTGGTTCTCAACCTCGCTCCATTCCTGGTTCTCAAGCTCGATCCATTCCTGGTTCTCAAGCTCGCTCCTCTCCTGGTTTTCGACCTCTCTCCGTTCCTGGTTCTCGACCTCGCTCCGCTCCTGGTTCTCGACCTCGCTCCTCTCCTGGTTTTCGACCTCACTCCGCTCCTGGCTCTCGACCTCGCTCCTCTCCTGGTTCTCGATGTCGCTCCTCTCCTGGTTCTCGACCTCGCTCCTCTCCTGGTTCTCGACCTCGCTTCCTTCCTGGTTCTCGACCTCGCTCTGCTCCTGGTTCTCGACCTCGCTCCGTTCCTGGTTCTCGACCTCGCTCCGTTCCTGTTTCTCGACCTCGCTCCCTTCCTGGTTCTCGACCTCGCTCTGCTCCTGGTTCTCGACCTCGCTCCGTTCCTGGTTCTCAACCTCGCTCCATTCCTGGTTCTCAAGCTCGATCCATTCCTGGTTCTCAAGCTCGCTCCTCTCCTGGTTTTCGACCTCTCTCCGTTCCTGGTTCTCGACCTCGCTCCGCTCCTGGTTTTTGACCTCGCTCCGCTCCTGGTTCTCAACCTCGCTCCATTCCTGGTTCTCAAGCTCGCTCCATTCCTGGTTCTCAAACTTGCTCCTCTCCTGGTTTTCGACCTCTCTCCGTTCCTGGTTCTCGACCTCGCTCCGCTCCTGGTTCTCGACCTCGCTCCTCTCCTGGTTTTCGACCTCACTCTGCTCCTGGCTCTCGACCTCGCTCCTCTCCTGGTTCTCGACGTCGCTCCTCTCCTGGTTCTCGACCTCGCTCCTCTCCTGGTTCTCGACCTCGCTCCCTTCCTGGTTCTCGACCTCGCTCTGCTCCTGGTTCTCGACCTCGCTCCGTTCCTGGTTCTCGACCTCGCTCCGTTCCTGGTTCTCGACCTCGCTCCCTTCCTGGTTCTCGACCTCGCTCTGCTCCTGGTTCTCGACCTCGCTCCGTTCCTGGTTCTCGACCTCGCTCCCTTCCTGGTTCTCGACCTCGCTCTGCTCCTGGTTCTCGACCTCGCTCCGTTCCTGGTTCTCAACCTCGCTCCTCTCTTGGTTCTCGACCTCGCTCCTCTCCTGGTTCTCGACCTCGCTCCTCTCCTGGTTCTCAACCTCGCGCCACACCTGGGACACGACCTCGGTCCACTCCTGGGACCCGACTTCACTGCTCCTGGTTCTCGACCTCGCTCCACTCCTGGTTCTCGACCTCGCTCCTCTCCTGTTTTTCGACCTCGCTCCGCTCCTTGTTCTCGACCTCGCTCCGTTCCTGGTTTTCGACCTCGCTCCGCTCCTGGTTCTCAACCTCGCTCCGTTCCTGGTTCTCAACCTCGCTCCTCTCCTAGTTCTCGACCTCGCTCCTCTCCTGGTTTTCGACCTCTCTCCGTTCCTGGTTCTCGACCTTGCTCCTCTCCTGGTTCTCAAACTCGCTCCTCTCCTTGTTTTCGACCTCGCTCCCCTCCTGGTTCTCAACCTCGCTCCATTCCTGGTTCTCAACCTCGCGCCACTCCTGGTTCTTGACCTCGCTCCACTCCTGGTTATCAACCTTGCTCCTCTCCTGGTTTTCGACCTCTCTCCGTTCCTGGTTCTCGACCTCGCTCCGCTCCTGATTCTCGACCTCGCTCCACTCCTGGTTCTCGACCTTGTTCCGCTCCTGGTTCTCGACTTCGCTCCCCTCCTGGTTTTTTACCTCGCTCCTCTCCTTGTTCTTGACCTCGCTCTGTTCCTGGTTCTCGACCTCGCTCCGTTCCTGGTTCTCGACCTCACTCCGTTCCTGGTTCTCGACCTCGCTCCGCTCATGGTTTTCGAACTGGCTTCTCACCTGGTTCTCGACATAGCTCCGTTCCTGGTTCTCGACCTCGCTCCGCTCCTGGTTTTTGACCTCGCTCTGCTCCTGGTTCTCAACCTCGCTCCATTCCTGGTTCTCAAGCTCGCTCCATTCCTGGTTCTCAAGCTCGCTCCTCTCCTGGTTTTCGACCTCTCTCCGTTCCTGGTTTTTGACCTCGCTCCGTTCCTGGTTCTCAAGCTCGCTCCTCTTCTGGTTCTCAACCTCGCTCCTCTCCTGGTTTTCGACCTCGCTCCTATCCTGGTTCTCAACCTCGCTCCTCTCCTGGTTCTCAACCTCACTCCTCTCCTGGTTCTCGACCTCGTTCCATTCCTGGTTCTCGACCTCGCTCCATTCGTGGTTCTCGACCTCGCTCCGCTCCTGGTTCTCGACCTCGCTCCACTCCTGGTTCTCGACCTTGTTCTGCTCCTGGTTCTCAACTTCGCTCCCCTCCTGGTTTTTGACCTCGCACCTCTCCTTGTTCTTGACCTCGCTCTGTTCCTGGTTCTCGACCTCGCTCCGTTCCTGGTTCTCGACCTCACTCCGTTCCTGGTTCTCGACCTCGCTCCGCTCCTGGTTTTCGACCTCGCTTCTCTCCTGGTTCTCGACCTAGCTCCGTTCCTGGTTCTCGACCTCGCTCCGCTCCTGGTTTTTGACCTCGCTCTGCTCCTGGTTCTCAACCTCGCTCCATTCCTGGTTCTCAAGCTCGATCCATTCCTGGTTCTCAAACTCGCTCCTCTCCTGGTTTTCGACCTCTCTCCGTTCCTGGTTCTCGACCTCGCTCCGCTCCTGGTTTTTGACCTCGCTCCGCTCCTGGTTCTCAACCTCGCTCCATTCCTGGTTCTCAAGCTCGCTCCATTCCTGGTTCTCAAACTTGCTCCTCTCCTGGTTTTCGACCTCTCTCCGTTCCTGGTTCTCGACCTCGCTCCGCTCCTGGTTCTCGACCTCGCTCCTCTCCTGGTTTTCGACCTCACTCTGCTCCTGGCTCTCGACCTCGCTCCTCTCCTGGTTCTCGACGTCGCTCCTCTCCTGGTTCTCGACCTCGCTCCTCTCCTGGTTCTCGACCTCGCTCCCTTCCTGGTTCTCGACCTCGCTCTGCTCCTGGTTCTCGACCTCGCTCCGTTCCTGGTTCTCGACCTCGCTCCGTTCCTGGTTCTCGACCTCGCTCCCTTCCTGGTTCTCGACCTCGCTCTGCTCCTGGTTCTCGACCTCGCTCCGTTCCTGGTTCTCGACCTCGCTCCCTTCCTGGTTCTCGACCTCGCTCTGCTCCTGGTTCTCGACCTCGCTCCGTTCCTGGTTCTCAACCTCGCTCCTCTCTTGGTTCTCGACCTCGCTCCTCTCCTGGTTCTCGACCTCGCTCCTCTCCTGGTTCTCAACCTCGCGCCACACCTGGGACACGACCTCGGTCCACTCCTGGGACCCGACTTCACTGCTCCTGGTTCTCGACCTCGCTCCACTCCTGGTTCTCGACCTCGCTCCTCTCCTGTTTTTCGACCTCGCTCCGCTCCTTGTTCTCGACCTCGCTCCGTTCCTGGTTTTCGACCTCGCTCCGCTCCTGGTTCTCAACCTCGCTCCGTTCCTGGTTCTCAACCTCGCTCCTCTCCTAGTTCTCGACCTCGCTCCTCTCCTGGTTTTCGACCTCTCTCCGTTCCTGGTTCTCGACCTTGCTCCTCTCCTGGTTCTCAAACTCGCTCCTCTCCTTGTTTTCGACCTCGCTCCCCTCCTGGTTCTCAACCTCGCTCCATTCCTGGTTCTCAACCTCGCGCCACTCCTGGTTCTTGACCTCGCTCCACTCCTGGTTATCAACCTTGCTCCTCTCCTGGTTTTCGACCTCTCTCCGTTCCTGGTTCTCGACCTCGCTCCGCTCCTGATTCTCGACCTCGCTCCACTCCTGGTTCTCGACCTTGTTCCGCTCCTGGTTCTCGACTTCGCTCCCCTCCTGGTTTTTTACCTCGCTCCTCTCCTTGTTCTTGACCTCGCTCTGTTCCTGGTTCTCGACCTCGCTCCGTTCCTGGTTCTCGACCTCACTCCGTTCCTGGTTCTCGACCTCGCTCCGCTCATGGTTTTCGAACTGGCTTCTCACCTGGTTCTCGACATAGCTCCGTTCCTGGTTCTCGACCTCGCTCCGCTCCTGGTTTTTGACCTCGCTCTGCTCCTGGTTCTCAACCTCGCTCCATTCCTGGTTCTCAAGCTCGCTCCATTCCTGGTTCTCAAGCTCGCTCCTCTCCTGGTTTTCGACCTCTCTCCGTTCCTGGTTTTTGACCTCGCTCCGTTCCTGGTTCTCAAGCTCGCTCCTCTTCTGGTTCTCAACCTCGCTCCTCTCCTGGTTTTCGACCTCGCTCCTATCCTGGTTCTCAACCTCGCTCCTCTCCTGGTTCTCAACCTCACTCCTCTCCTGGTTCTCGACCTCGTTCCATTCCTGGTTCTCGACCTCGCTCCATTCGTGGTTCTCGACCTCGCTCCGCTCCTGGTTCTCGACCTCGCTCCACTCCTGGTTCTCGACCTTGTTCTGCTCCTGGTTCTCAACTTCGCTCCCCTCCTGGTTTTTGACCTCGCACCTCTCCTTGTTCTTGACCTCGCTCTGTTCCTGGTTCTCGACCTCGCTCCGTTCCTGGTTCTCGACCTCACTCCGTTCCTGGTTCTCGACCTCGCTCCGCTCCTGGTTTTCGACCTCGCTTCTCTCCTGGTTCTCGACCTAGCTCCGTTCCTGGTTCTCGACCTCGCTCCGCTCCTGGTTTTTGACCTCGCTCTGCTCCTGGTTCTCAACCTCGCTCCATTCCTGGTTCTCAAGCTCGATCCATTCCTGGTTCTCAAGCTCGCTCCTCTCCTGGTTTTCGACCTCTCTCCGTTCCCGGTTCTCGACCTCGCTCCGCTCCTGGTTCTCGACCTCGCTCCTCTCCTGGTTTTCGACCTCACTCCGCTCCTGGCTCTCGACCTCGCTCCTCTCCTGGTTCTCGACGTCGCTCCTCTCCTGGTTCTCGACCTCGCTCCTCTCCTGGTTCTCGACCTCGCTTCCTTCCTGGTTCTCGACCTCGCTCTGCTCCTGGTTCTCGACCTCGCTCCGTTCCTGGTTCTCGACCTCGCTCCGTTCCTGGTTCTCGACCTCGCTCCCTTCCTGGTTCTCGACCTCGCTCTGCTCCTGGTTCTCGACCTCGCTCCGTTCCTGGTTCTCGACCTCGCTCCCTTCCTGGTTCTCGACCTCGCTCTGCTCCTGGTTCTCGACCTCGCTCCGTTCCTGGTTCTCAACCTCGCTCCTCTCTTGGTTCTCGACCTCGCTCCTCTCCTGGTTCTCGACCTCGCTCCTCTCCTGGTTCTCAACCTCGCGCCACTCCTGGTTCTTGACCTCGCTCCACTCCTGGTTATCAACCTTGCTCCTCTCCTGGTTTTAGACCTCTCTCCGTTCCTGGTTCTCGACCTCGCTCCGCTCCTGATTCTCGACCTCGCTCCACTCCTGGTTCTCGACCTTGTTCCGCTCCTGGTTCTCGACTTCGCTCCCCTCCGGGTTTTTTACCTCGCTCCTCTCCTTGTTCTTGACCTCGCTCTGTTCCTGGTTCTCGACCTCGCTCCGTTCCTGGTTCTCGACCTCACTCCGTTCCTGGTTCTCGACCTCGCTCCGCTCCTGGTTTTCGAACTGGCTTCTCACCTGGTTCTCGACCTAGCTCCGTTCCTGGTTGTCGACCTCGCTCCGCTCCTGGTTTTTGACCTCGCTCTGCTCCTGGTTCTCAACCTCGCTCCATTCCTGGTTCTCAAGCTCGCTCCATTCCTGGTTCTCAACCTCGCTCCTCTCCTGGTTTTCGACCTCGCTCCTATCCTGGTTCTCAACCTCGCTCCTCTCCTGGTTCTCAACCTCGCTCCTCTCCTGGTTCTCGACCTCGCTCCTCTCCTGTTTCTCAACCTCGCTCCTCTCCTGGTTTTCGACCTCGCTCCTATCCTGGTTCTCAACCTCGCTCCTCTCCTGGTTCTCGACCTCGTTCCATTCCTGGTTCTCAACCTCGCTCCATTCGTGGTTCTCGACCTCGCTCCGCTCCTGGTTCTCGACCTCGCTCCACTCCTGGTTCTCAACCTCGCTCCGCTCCTGGTTTTCGACCTCGCTTCTCTCCTGGTTCTCGACCTAGCTCCGTTCCTGGTTCTCGACCTCGCTCCACTCCTGGTTTTTGACCTCGCTCTGCTCCTTGTTCTCAACCTCGCTCCATTCCTGGTTCTCAAGCTCGATCCATTCCTGGTTCTCAAGCTCGCTCCACTCCTGGTTCTCGACCTCGCTCCGCTCCTGGTTCTCGACCTCGCTCCTCTCCTGGTTATCGACCTCACTCTGCTCCTGGCTCTCGACCTCGCTCCTCTCCTGGTTCTCGACGTCGCTCCTCTCCTGGTTCTCGACCTCGTTCCATTCCTGGTTCTCAACCTCGCTCCATTCGTGGTTCTCGACCTCGCTCCGCTCCTGGTTCTCGACCTCGCTCCACTCCTGGTTCTCGACCTTGTTCCGCTCCTGGTTCTCAACTTCGCTCCCTTCCTGGTTTTTGACCTCGCTCCTCTCCTTGTTCTTGACCTCGCTCTGTTCCTGGTTCTCGACCTCGCTCCGTTCCTGGTTCTCGACCTCACTCCGTTCCTGGTTCTCGACCTCGCTCCGCTCCTGGTTTTTGACCTCGCTTCTCTCCTGGTTCTCGACCTAGCTCCGTTCCTGGTTCTCGACCTCGCTCCGCTCCTGGTTTTTGACCTCGCTCCGCTCCTGGTTCTCAACCTCGCTCCATTCCTGGTTCTCAAGCTCGCTCCATTCCTGGTTCTCAAACTTGCTCCTCTCCTGGTTTTCGACCTCTCTCCGTTCCTGGTTCTCGACCTCGCTCCGTTCCTGGTTCTCGACCTCGCTCCTCTCCTGGTTTTCGACCTCGCTCCGTTCTTGGTTCTCGACCTCGCTCCTCTCCTGGTGCTCAACCTCGCTCCTCTCCTGGTTTTCGACCTCGCTCCTCTCCTGGTTCTCGACCTCGCTCCTCTCCTGGTTCTCGACCTCGCTCCTCTCCTGGTTTTCGACCTCACTCTGCTCCTGGCTCTCGACCTCGCTCCTCTCCTGGTTCTCGACGTCGCTCCTCTCCTGGTTCTCGACCTCGCTCCTCTCCTGGTTCTCGACCTCGCTCCCTTCCTGGTTCTCGACCTCGCTCTGCTCCTGGTTCTCGACCTCGCTCCGTTCCTGGTTCTCGACCTCGCTCCGTTCCTGGTTCTCGACCTCGCTCCCTTCCTGGTTCTCGACCTCGCTCTGCTCCTGGTTCTCGACCTCGCTCCGTTCCTGGTTCTCGACCTCGCTCCCTTCCTGGTTCTCGACCTCGCTCTGCTCCTGGTTCTCGACCTCGCTCCGTTCCTGGTTCTCAACCTCGCTCCTCTCTTGGTTCTCGACCTCGCTCCTCTCCTGGTTCTCGACCTCGCTCCTCTCCTGGTTCTCAACCTCGCGCCACACCTGGGACACGACCTCGGTCCACTCCTGGGACCCGACTTCACTGCTCCTGGTTCTCGACCTCGCTCCACTCCTGGTTCTCGACCTCGCTCCTCTCCTGTTTTTCGACCTCGCTCCGCTCCTTGTTCTCGACCTCGCTCCGTTCCTGGTTTTCGACCTCGCTCCGCTCCTGGTTCTCAACCTCGCTCCGTTCCTGGTTCTCAACCTCGCTCCTCTCCTAGTTCTCGACCTCGCTCCTCTCCTGGTTTTCGACCTCTCTCCGTTCCTGGTTCTCGACCTTGCTCCTCTCCTGGTTCTCAAACTCGCTCCTCTCCTTGTTTTCGACCTCGCTCCCCTCCTGGTTCTCAACCTCGCTCCATTCCTGGTTCTCAACCTCGCGCCACTCCTGGTTCTTGACCTCGCTCCACTCCTGGTTATCAACCTTGCTCCTCTCCTGGTTTTCGACCTCTCTCCGTTCCTGGTTCTCGACCTCGCTCCGCTCCTGATTCTCGACCTCGCTCCACTCCTGGTTCTCGACCTTGTTCCGCTCCTGGTTCTCGACTTCGCTCCCCTCCTGGTTTTTTACCTCGCTCCTCTCCTTGTTCTTGACCTCGCTCTGTTCCTGGTTCTCGACCTCGCTCCGTTCCTGGTTCTCGACCTCACTCCGTTCCTGGTTCTCGACCTCGCTCCGCTCATGGTTTTCGAACTGGCTTCTCACCTGGTTCTCGACATAGCTCCGTTCCTGGTTCTCGACCTCGCTCCGCTCCTGGTTTTTGACCTCGCTCTGCTCCTGGTTCTCAACCTCGCTCCATTCCTGGTTCTCAAGCTCGCTCCATTCCTGGTTCTCAAGCTCGCTCCTCTCCTGGTTTTCGACCTCTCTCCGTTCCTGGTTTTTGACCTCGCTCCGTTCCTGGTTCTCAAGCTCGCTCCTCTTCTGGTTCTCAACCTCGCTCCTCTCCTGGTTTTCGACCTCGCTCCTATCCTGGTTCTCAACCTCGCTCCTCTCCTGGTTCTCAACCTCACTCCTCTCCTGGTTCTCGACCTCGTTCCATTCCTGGTTCTCGACCTCGCTCCATTCGTGGTTCTCGACCTCGCTCCGCTCCTGGTTCTCGACCTCGCTCCACTCCTGGTTCTCGACCTTGTTCTGCTCCTGGTTCTCAACTTCGCTCCCCTCCTGGTTTTTGACCTCGCACCTCTCCTTGTTCTTGACCTCGCTCTGTTCCTGGTTCTCGACCTCGCTCCGTTCCTGGTTCTCGACCTCACTCCGTTCCTGGTTCTCGACCTCGCTCCGCTCCTGGTTTTCGA
Source organism: Pristiophorus japonicus (assembly GCF_044704955.1). Lineage (NCBI taxonomy): Eukaryota > Metazoa > Chordata > Chondrichthyes > Pristiophoridae > Pristiophorus > Pristiophorus japonicus. The sequence continues at coordinate 176,811,110 of NC_091978.1, read as the reverse complement.
CCTCGCTTCTCTCCTGGTTCTCGACCTAGCTCCGTTCCTGGTTCTCGACCTCGCTCCGCTCCTGGTTTTTGACCTCGCTCTGCTCCTGGTTCTCAACCTCGCTCCATTCCTGGTTCTCAAGCTCGATCCATTCCTGGTTCTCAAGCTCGCTCCTCTCCTGGTTTTCGACCTCTCTCCGTTCCCGGTTCTCGACCTCGCTCCGCTCCTGGTTCTCGACCTCGCTCCTCTCCTGGTTTTCGACCTCACTCCGCTCCTGGCTCTCGACCTCGCTCCTCTCCTGGTTCTCGACGTCGCTCCTCTCCTGGTTCTCGACCTCGCTCCTCTCCTGGTTCTCGACCTCGCTTCCTTCCTGGTTCTCGACCTCGCTCTGCTCCTGGTTCTCGACCTCGCTCCGTTCCTGGTTCTCGACCTCGCTCCGTTCCTGGTTCTCGACCTCGCTCCCTTCCTGGTTCTCGACCTCGCTCTGCTCCTGGTTCTCGACCTCGCTCCGTTCCTGGTTCTCGACCTCGCTCCCTTCCTGGTTCTCGACCTCGCTCTGCTCCTGGTTCTCGACCTCGCTCCGTTCCTGGTTCTCAACCTCGCTCCTCTCTTGGTTCTCGACCTCGCTCCTCTCCTGGTTCTCGACCTCGCTCCTCTCCTGGTTCTCAACCTCGCGCCACTCCTGGTTCTTGACCTCGCTCCACTCCTGGTTATCAACCTTGCTCCTCTCCTGGTTTTAGACCTCTCTCCGTTCCTGGTTCTCGACCTCGCTCCGCTCCTGATTCTCGACCTCGCTCCACTCCTGGTTCTCGACCTTGTTCCGCTCCTGGTTCTCGACTTCGCTCCCCTCCGGGTTTTTTACCTCGCTCCTCTCCTTGTTCTTGACCTCGCTCTGTTCCTGGTTCTCGACCTCGCTCCGTTCCTGGTTCTCGACCTCACTCCGTTCCTGGTTCTCGACCTCGCTCCGCTCCTGGTTTTCGAACTGGCTTCTCACCTGGTTCTCGACCTAGCTCCGTTCCTGGTTGTCGACCTCGCTCCGCTCCTGGTTTTTGACCTCGCTCTGCTCCTGGTTCTCAACCTCGCTCCATTCCTGGTTCTCAAGCTCGCTCCATTCCTGGTTCTCAACCTCGCTCCTCTCCTGGTTTTCGACCTCGCTCCTATCCTGGTTCTCAACCTCGCTCCTCTCCTGGTTCTCAACCTCGCTCCTCTCCTGGTTCTCGACCTCGCTCCTCTCCTGTTTCTCAACCTCGCTCCTCTCCTGGTTTTCGACCTCGCTCCTATCCTGGTTCTCAACCTCGCTCCTCTCCTGGTTCTCGACCTCGTTCCATTCCTGGTTCTCAACCTCGCTCCATTCGTGGTTCTCGACCTCGCTCCGCTCCTGGTTCTCGACCTCGCTCCACTCCTGGTTCTCAACCTCGCTCCGCTCCTGGTTTTCGACCTCGCTTCTCTCCTGGTTCTCGACCTAGCTCCGTTCCTGGTTCTCGACCTCGCTCCACTCCTGGTTTTTGACCTCGCTCTGCTCCTTGTTCTCAACCTCGCTCCATTCCTGGTTCTCAAGCTCGATCCATTCCTGGTTCTCAAGCTCGCTCCACTCCTGGTTCTCGACCTCGCTCCGCTCCTGGTTCTCGACCTCGCTCCTCTCCTGGTTATCGACCTCACTCTGCTCCTGGCTCTCGACCTCGCTCCTCTCCTGGTTCTCGACGTCGCTCCTCTCCTGGTTCTCGACCTCGTTCCATTCCTGGTTCTCAACCTCGCTCCATTCGTGGTTCTCGACCTCGCTCCGCTCCTGGTTCTCGACCTCGCTCCACTCCTGGTTCTCGACCTTGTTCCGCTCCTGGTTCTCAACTTCGCTCCCTTCCTGGTTTTTGACCTCGCTCCTCTCCTTGTTCTTGACCTCGCTCTGTTCCTGGTTCTCGACCTCGCTCCGTTCCTGGTTCTCGACCTCACTCCGTTCCTGGTTCTCGACCTCGCTCCGCTCCTGGTTTTTGACCTCGCTTCTCTCCTGGTTCTCGACCTAGCTCCGTTCCTGGTTCTCGACCTCGCTCCGCTCCTGGTTTTTGACCTCGCTCCGCTCCTGGTTCTCAACCTCGCTCCATTCCTGGTTCTCAAGCTCGCTCCATTCCTGGTTCTCAAACTTGCTCCTCTCCTGGTTTTCGACCTCTCTCCGTTCCTGGTTCTCGACCTCGCTCCGTTCCTGGTTCTCGACCTCGCTCCTCTCCTGGTTTTCGACCTCGCTCCGTTCTTGGTTCTCGACCTCGCTCCTCTCCTGGTGCTCAACCTCGCTCCTCTCCTGGTTTTCGACCTCGCTCCTCTCCTGGTTCTCGACCTCGCTCCTCTCCTGGTTCTCGACCTCGCTCCGTTCCTGGTTCTTGACCTCGCTCCGCTCCTGGTTCTCGACCTCGATCCGTTCCTGGTTCTCGACCTCGCTCCTCTCCTGGTTCTCGACCTCGCTCCATTCCTGGTTCTTGACCTCGCCCCTCTCCTGGTTTTCGACCTCGATCCGTTCCTGGTTCTCGACCTCGCTCCGCTCCTGGTTCTCGACCTCGCTCCTCTCCTGGTTTTCGACCTCACTCTGCTCCTGGCTCTCGACCTCGCTCCTCTCCTGGTTCTCGACGTCGCTCCTCTCCTGGTTCTCGACCTCGCTCCTCTCCTGGTTCTCGACCTCGCTCCCTTCCTGGTTCTCGACCTCGCTCTGCTCCTGGTTCTCGACCTCGCTCCGTTCCTGGTTCTCGACCTCGCTCCGTTCCTGGTTCTCGACCTCGCTCCCTTCCTGGTTCTCGACCTCGCTCTGCTCCTGGTTCTCGAACTCGCTCCGTTCCTGGTTCTCGACCTCGCTCCCTTCCTGGTTCTCGACCTCGCTCTGCTCCTGGTTCTCGACCTCGCTCCGTTCCTGGTTCTCAACCTCGCTCCTCTCTTGGTTCTCGACCTCGCTCCTCTCCTGGTTCTCGACCTCGCTCCTCTCCTGGTTCTCAACCTCGCGCCACACCTGGGACACGACCTCGGTCCACTCCTGGGACCCGACTTCACTGCTCCTGGTTCTCGACCTCGCTCCACTCCTGGTTCTCGACCTCGCTCCTCTCCTGTTTTTCGACCTCGCTCCGCTCCTTGTTCTCGACCTCGCTCCGTTCCTGGTTTTCGACCTCGCTCCGCTCCTGGTTCTCAACCTCGCTCCGTTCCTGGTTCTCAACCTCGCTCCTCTCCTAGTTCTCGACCTCGCTCCTCTCCTGGTTTTCGACCTCTCTCCGTTCCTGGTTCTCGACCTTGCTCCTCTCCTGGTTCTCAAACTCGCTCCTCTCCTTGTTTTCGACCTCGCTCCCCTCCTGGTTCTCAACCTCGCTCCATTCCTGGTTCTCAACCTCGCGCCACTCCTGGTTCTTGACCTCGCTCCACTCCTGGTTATCAACCTTGCTCCTCTCCTGGTTTTCGACCTCTCTCCGTTCCTGGTCCTCGACCTCGCTCCGCTCCTGATTCTCGACCTCGCTCCACTCCTGGTTCTCGACCTTGTTCCGCTCCTGGTTCTCGACTTCGCTCCCCTCCTGGTTTTTTACCTCGCTCCTCTCCTTGTTCTTGACCTCGCTCTGTTCCTGGTTCTCGACCTCGCTCCTCTCCTGTTTTTCGACCTCGCTCCGCTCCTTGTTCTCGACCTCGCTCCGTTCCTGGTTTTCGACCTCGCTCCGCTCCTGGTTCTCAACCTCGCTCCGTTCCTGGTTCTCAACCTCGCTCCTCTCCTAGTTCTCGACCTCGCTCCTCTCCTGGTTTTCGACCTCTCTCCGTTCCTGGTTCTCGACCTTGCTCCTCTCCTGGTTCTCAAACTCGCTCCTCTCCTTGTTTTCGACCTCGCTCCCCTCCTGGTTCTCAACCTCGCTCCATTCCTGGTTCTCAACCTCGCGCCACTCCTGGTTCTTGACCTCGATCCACTCCTGGTTATCAACCTTGCTCCTCTCCTGGTTTTCGACCTCTCTCCGTTCCTGGTCCTCGATCTCGCTCCGCTCCTGATTCTCGACCTCGCTCCACTCCTGGTTCTCGACCTTGTTCCGCTCCTGGTTCTCGACTTCGCTCCCCTCCTGGTTTTTTACCTCGCTCCTCTCCTTGTTCTTGACCTCGCTCTGTTCCTGGTTCTCGACCTCGCTCCGTTCCTGGTTCTCGACCTCACTCCGTTCCTGGTTCTCGACCTCGCTCCGCTCATGGTTTTCGAACTGGCTTCTCACCTGGTTTTTGACCTCGCTCTGCTCCTGGTTCTCAACCTCGCTCCATTCCTGGTTCTCAAGCTCGCTCCATTCCTGGTTCTCAAGCTCGCTCCTCTCCTGGTTTTCGACCTCTCTCCGTTCCTGGTTTTTGACCTCGCTCCGTTCCTGGTTCTCAAGCTCGCTCCTCTTCTGGTTCTCAACCTCGCTCCTCTCCTGGTTTTCGACCTCGCTCCTATCCTGGTTCTCAACCTCGCTCCTCTCCTGGTTCTCAACCTCGCTCCTCTCCTGGTTCTCGACCTCGTTCCATTCCTGGTTCTCGACCTCGCTCCATTCGTGGTTCTCGACCTCGCTCCGCTCCTGGTTCTCGACCTCGCTCCACTCCTGGTTCTCGACCTTGTTCTGCTCCTGGTTCTCAACTTCGCTCCCCTCCTGGTTTTTGACCTCGCACCTCTCCTTGTTCTTGACCTCGCTCTGTTCCTGGTTCTCGACCTCGCTCCATTCCTGGTTCTCGACCTCACTCCGTTCCTGGTTCTCGACCTCGCTCCGCTCCTGGTTTTCGACCTCGCTTCTCTCCTGGTTGTCGACCTAGCTCCGTTCCTGGTTCTCGACCTCGCTCCGCTCCTGGTTTTTGACCTCGCTCTGCTCCTGGTTCTCAACCTCGCTCCATTCCTGGTTCTCAAGCTCGATCCATTCCTGGTTCTCAAGCTCGCTCCTCTCCTGGTTTTCGACCTCTCTCCGTTCCTGGTTCTCGACCTCGCTCCGCTCCTGGTTCTCGACCTCGCTCCTCTCCTGGTTTTCGACCTCACTCCGCTCCTGGCTCTCGACCTCACTCCTCTCCTGGTTCTCGACGTCGCTCCTCTCCTGGTTCTCGACCTCGCTCCTCTCCTGGTTCTCGACCTCGCTTCCTTCCTGGTTCTCGACCTCGCTCTGCTCCTGGTTCTCGACCTCGCTCCGTTCCTGGTTCTCGACCTCGCTTCTCTCCTGGTTCTCGACCTAGCTCCGTTCCTGGTTCTCGACCTCGCTCCGCTCCTGGTTTTTGACCTCGCTCTGCTCCTGGTTCTCAACCTCGCTCCATTCCTGGTTCTCAAGCTCGATCCATTCCTGGTTCTCAAGCTCGCTCCTCTCCTGGTTTTCGACCTCTCTCCGTTCCTGGTTCTCGACCTCGCTCCGCTCCTGGTTCTCGACCTCGCTCCTCTCCTGGTTTTCGACCTCACTCCGCTCCTGGCTCTCGACCTCGCTCCTCTCCTAGTTCTCGACGTCGCTCCTCTCCTGGTTCTCGACCTCGCTCCTCTCCTGGTTCTCGACCTCGCTTCCTTCCTGGTTCTCGACCTCGCTCTGCTCCTGGTTCTCGACCTCGCTCCGTTCCTGGTTCTCGACCTCGCTCCGTTCCTGGTTCTCGACCTCGCTCCCTTCCTGGTTCTCGACCTCGCTCTGCTCCTGGTTCTCGACCTCGCTCCGTTCCTGGTTCTCGACCTCGCTCCCTTCCTGGTTCTCGACCTCGCTCTGCTCCTGGTTCTCGACCTCGCTCCGTTCCTGGTTCTCAACCTCGCTCCTCTCTTGGTTCTTGACCTCGCTCCTCTCCTGGTTCTCGACCTCGCTCCTCTCCTGGTACTCAACCTCGCGCCACACCTGGGACACGACCTCGCTCCACTCCTGGGACCCGACTGCACTGCTCCTGGTTCTCGACCTCGCTCCACTCCTGGTTCTCGACCTCGCTCCTCTCCTGTTTTTCGACCTCGCTCCGCTCCTTGTTCTCGACCTCGCTCCGTTCCTGGTTTTCGACCTCGCTCCGCTCCTGGTTCTCAACCTCGCTCCGTTCCTGGTTCTCAACCTCGCTCCTCTCCTGGTTCTCGACCTCGCTCCTCTCCTGGTTTTCGACCTCTCTCCGTTCCTGGTTCTCGACCTTGCTCCTCTCCTGGTTCTCAAACTCGCTCCTCTCCTTGTTTTCGACCTCGCTCCCCTCCTGGTTCTCAACCTCGCTCCATTCCTGGTTCTCAACTTCGCGCCACTCCTGGTTCTTGACCTCGCTCCACTCCTGGTTATCAACCTTGCTCCTCTCCTGGTTTTCGACCTCTCTCCGTTCCTGGTTCTCGACCTCGCTCCGCTCCTGATTCTCGACCTCGCTCCACTCCTGGTTCTCGACCTTGTTCCGCTCCTGGTTCTCGACTTCGCTCCCCTCCTGGTTTTTTACCTTGCTCCTCTCCTTGTTCTTGACCTCGCTCTGTTCCTGGTTCTCGACCTCGCTCCGTTCCTGGTTCTCGACCTCACTCCGTTCCTGGTTCTCGACCTCGCTCCGCTCCTGGTTTTCGAACTCGCTTCTCACCTGGTTCTCGACCTAGCTCCGTTCCTGGTTCTCGACCTCGCTCCGCTCCTGGTTTTTGACCTCGCTCTGCTCCTGGTTCTCAACCTCGCTCCATTCCTGGTTCTCAAGCTCACTCCATTCCTGGTTCTCAAGCTCGCTCCTCTCCTGGTTTTCGACCTCTCTCCGTTCCTGGTTTTTGACCTCGCTCCGTTCCAGGTTCTCAAGCTCGCTCCTCTTCTGGTTCTCAACCTCGCTCCTCTCCTGGTTTTCGACCTCGCTCCTATCCTGGTTCTCAACCTCGCTCCTCTCCTGGTTCTCAACCTCGCTCCTCTCCTGGTTCTCGACCTCGCTCCTCTCCTGTTTCTCAACCTCGCTCCTCTCCTGGTTTTCGACCTCGCTCCTATCCTGGTTCTCAACCTCGCTCCTCTCCTGGTTCTCGACCTCGTTCCATTCCTGGTTCTCAACCTCGCTCCATTCGTGGTTCTCGACCTCGCTCCGCTCCTGGTTCTCGACCTCGCTCCACTCCTGGTTCTCGGCCTTGTTCCGCTCCTCGTTCTCAACTTCGCTCCCCTCCTGGTTTTTGACCTCGCTCCTCTCCTTGTTCTTGACCTCGCTCTGTTCCTGGTTCTCGACCTCGCTCCGTTCCTGGTTCTCGACCTCACTCCGTTCCTGGTTCTCGACCTCGCTCCGCTCCTGGTTTTCGACCTCGCTTCTCTCCTGGTTCTCGACCTAGCTCCGTTCCTGGTTCTCGACCTCGCTCCGCTCCTGGTTTTTGACCTCGCTCTGCTCCTGGTTCTCAACCTCGCTCCATTCCTGGTTCTCAAGCTCGATCCATTCCTGGTTCTCAAGCTCGCTCCTCTCCTGGTTTTCGACCTCTCTCCGTTCCTGGTTTTCGACCTCGCTCCGTTCCTGGTTCTCAAGTTCGCTCCTCTTCTGGTTTTCGACCTCGCTCCTCTCCTTGTTCTTGACCTCGCTCTGTTCCTGGTTCTCGACCTCGCTCCGTTCCTGGTTCTCGACCTCGCTTCTCTCCTGGTTCTCGACCTAGCTCCGTTCCTGGTTTTCGACCTCGCTCCTCTCCTTGTTCTTGACCTCGCTCTGCTCCTGGTTCTCAACCTCGCTCCATTCCTGGTTCTCAAGCTCGCTCCATTCCTGGTTCTCAAGCTTGCTCCTCTCCTGGTTTTCGACCTCTCTCCGTTCCTGGTTCTTGACCTCGCTCCATTCCTGGTTCTCGACCTCGCTCCTCTCCTGGTTTTCGACATCTCTCCGTTCCTGGTTCTCGACCTCGCTCCTCTCCTGGTGCTCAACCTCGCTCCTCTCCTGGTTTTCGACCTCGCTCCTCTCCTGGTTCTCAACCTCGCTCCATTCCTGGTTCTCAAGCTCGCTCCATTCCTGGTTCTCAAGCTCGCTCCTCTCCTGGTTTTCGACCTCTCTCCGTTCCTGGTTTTTGACCTCGCTCCGTTCCTGGTTCTCAAGCTCGCTCCTCTTCTGGTTCTCAACCTCGCTCCTCTCCAGGTTTTCGACCTCGCTCCTATCCTGGTTCTCAACCTCGCTCCTATCCTGGTTCTCAACCTCGCTCCTCTCCTGGTTCTCGACATCGCTCCTCTCCTGTTTCTCAACCTCGCTCCTCTCCTGGTTTTCGACCTCGCTCCTATCCTGGTTCTCAACCTCGCTCCTCTCCTGGTTCTCGACCTCGTTCCATTCCTGGTTCTCAACCTCGCTCCATTCGTGGTTCTCGACCTCGCTCCGCTCCTGGTTCTCGACCTCGCTCCACTCCTGGTTCTCGACCTTGTTCCGCTCCTGGTTCTCAACTTCGCTCCCCTCCTGGTTTTTGACCTCGCTCCTCTCCTTGTTCTTGACCTCGCTCTGTTCCTGGTTCTCGACCTCGCTCCGTTCCTGGTTCTCGACCTCACTCCGTTCCTGGTTCTCGACCTCGCTCCGCTCCTGGTTTTCGACCTCGCTTCTCTCCTGGTTCTCGACCTAGCTCCGTTCCTGGTTCTCGACCTCGCTCCGCTCCTGGTTTTCGACCTCGCTCTGCTCCTGGTTCTCAACCTTGCTCCATTCCTGGTTCTCAAGCTCGATCCATTCCTGGTTCTCAAGCTCGCTCCTCTCCTGGTTTTCGACCTCTCTCCGTTCCTGGTTCTCGACCTCGCTCCGTTCCTGGTTCTCAAGTTCGCTCCTCTTCTGGTTTTCGACCTCGCTCCTCTCCTTGTTCTTGACCTCGCTCTGTTCCGGGTTCTCGACCTCGCTCCGTTCCTGGTTCTCGACCTCACTCCGTTCCTGGTTCTCGACCTCGCTCTGCTCCTGGTTTTCGACCTCGCTTCTCCCCTGGTTCTCGACCTAGCTCTGTTCCTGGTTCTCAACCTCGCTCCGCTCCTGGTTTTTGACCTCGCTCTGCTCCTGGTTCTCAACCTCGCTCCATTCCTGGTTCTCAAGCTCGCTCGATTCCTGGTTCTCAAGCTTGCTCCTCTCCTGGTTTTCGACCTCTCTCCGTTCCTGGTTCTCGACCTCGCTCCATTCCTGGTTCTCGACCTCGCTCCTCTCCTGGTTCTCGACCTCGCTCCCTTCCTGGTTCTCGACCTCGCTCTGCTTCTGGTTCTCGACCTCGCTCCGTTCCTGGTTCTCGACTTCTCTCCGTTCCTGGTTCTCGACCTCGCTCCCTTCCTGGTTCTCGACCTCGCTCTGCTCCTGGTTCTCGACCTCGCTCCGTTCCTGGTTCTCAACCTCGCTCCACTCTTGGTTCTCGACCTCGCTCCTCTCCTGGTTCTCAACCTCGCGCCACACCTGGGACACGACCTCGCTCCACTCCTGGGACCCGACTGCACTGCTCCTGGTTCTCGACCTCGCTCCACTCCTGGTTCTCGACCTCGCTCCTCTCCTGTTTTTCGACCTCGCTCCGCTCCTTGTTCTCGACCTCGCTCCGTTCCTGGTTTTCGACCTCGCTCCGCTCCTGGTTCTCAACCTCGCTCCGTTCCTGGTTTTCAACCTCGCTCCTCTCCTAGTTCTCGACCTCGCTCCTCTCCTGGTTTTCGACCTCTCTCCGTTCCTGGTTCTCGACCTTGCTCCTCTCCTGGTTCTCAAACTCGCTCCTCTCCTTGTTTCGACCTCGCTCCCCTCCTGGTTCTCAACCTCGCTCCATTCCTGGTTCTCAACTTCGCGCCACTCCTGGTTCTTGACCTCGCTCCACTCCTGGTTTTCAACCTTGCTCCTCTCCTGGTTTTCGACCTCTCTCCGTTCCTGGCTCTCGACCTCGCTCCGCTCCTGGTTCTCGACATCGCTCCACTCCTGGTTCTCGACCTTGTTCCGCTCCTGGTTCTCAACTTCGCTCCCCTCCTGGTTTTTGACCTCGCACCTCTCCTTGTTCTTGACCTCGCTCTGTTCCTGGTTCTCGACCTCGCTCCATTCCTGGTTCTCGACCTCACTCCGTTCCTGGTTCTCGACCTCGCTCCGCTCCTGGTTTTCGACCTCGCTTCTCTCCTGGTTCTCGACCTAGCTCCGTTCCTGGTTCTCGACCTCGCTCCGCTCCTGGTTTTTGACCTCGCTCTGCTCCTGGTTCTCAACCTCGCTCCATTCCTGGTTCTCAAGCTCGATCCATTCCTGGTTCTCAAGCTCGCTCCTCTCCTGGTTTTCGACCTCTCTCCGTTCCTGGTTCTCGACCTCGCTCCGCTCCTGGTTCTCGACCTCGCTCCTCTCCTGGTTTTCGACCTCACTCCGCTCCTGGCTCTCGACCTCACTCTTCTCCTGGTTCTCGACGTCGCTCCTCTCCTGGTTCTCGACCTCGCTCCTCTCCTGGTTCTCGACCTCGCTTCCTTCCTGGTTCTCGACCTCGCTCTGCTCCTGGTTTTCGACCTCTCTCCGTTCCTGGCTCTCGACCTCGCTCCGCTCCTGGTTCTCGACCTCGCTCCTCTCCTGGTTTTCGACCTCACTCCGCTCCTGGCTCTCGACCTCACTCTTCTCCTGGTTCTCGACGTCGCTCCTCTCCTGGTTCTCGACCTCGCTCCTCTCCTGGTTCTCGACCTCGCTTCCTTCCTGGTTCTCGACCTCGCTCTGCTCCTGGTTCTCGACCTCGCTCCGTTCCTGGTTCTCGACCTCGCTCCACTCCTGGTTCTCGACCTTGTTCCGCTCCTGGTTCTCGACTTCGCTCCCCTCCTGGTTTTTTACCTCGCTCCTCTCCTTGTTCTTGACCTCGCTCTGTTCCTGGTTCTCGACCTCGCTCCGTTCCTGGTTCTCGACCTCACTCCGTTCCTGGTTCTCGACCTCGCTCCGCTCATGGTTTTCGAACTGGCTTCTCACCTGGTTCTCGACATAGCTCCGTTCCTGGTTCTCGACCTCGCTCCGCTCCTGGTTTTTGACCTCGCTCTGCTCCTGGTTCTCAACCTCGCTCCATTCCTGGTTCTCAAGCTCGCTCCATTCCTGGTTCTCAAGCTCGCTCCTCTCCTGGTTTTCGACCTCTCTCCGTTCCTGGTTTTTGACCTCGCTCCGTTCCTGGTTCTCAAGCTCGCTCCTCTTCTGGTTCTCAACCTCGCTCCTCTCCTGGTTTTCGACCTCGCTCCTATCCTGGTTCTCAACCTCGCTCCTCTCCTGGTTCTCAACCTCGCTCCTCTCCTGGTTCTCGACCTCGTTCCATTCCTGGTTCTCGACCTCGCTCCATTCGTGGTTCTCGACCTCGCTCCGCTCCTGGTTCTCGACCTCGCTCCACTCCTGGTTCTCGACCTTGTTCTGCTCCTGGTTCTCAACTTCGCTCCCCTCCTGGTTTTTGACCTCGCACCTCTCCTTGTTCTTGACCTCGCTCTGTTCCTGGTTCTCGACCTCGCTCCGTTCCTGGTTCTCGACCTCACTCCGTTCCTGGTTCTCGACCTCGCTCCGCTCCTGGTTTTCGACCTCGCTTCTCTCCTGGTTCTCGACCTAGCTCCGTTCCTGGTTCTCGACCTCGCTCCGCTCCTGGTTTTTGACCTCGCTCTGCTCCTGGTTCTCAACCTCGCTCCATTCCTGGTTCTCAAGCTCGATCCATTCCTGGTTCTCAAGCTCGCTCCTCTCCTGGTTTTCGACCTCTCTCCGTTCCTGGTTCTCGACCTCGCTCCGCTCCTGGTTCTCGACCTCGCTCCTCTCCTGGTTTTCGACCTCACTCCGCTCCTGGCTCTCGACCTCGCTCCTCTCCTAGTTCTCGACGTCGCTCCTCTCCTGGTTCTCGACCTCGCTCCTCTCCTGGTTCTCGACCTCGCTTCCTTCCTGGTTCTCGACCTCGCTCTGCTCCTGGTTCTCGACCTCGCTCCGTTCCTGGTTCTCGACCTCGCTCCGTTCCTGGTTCTCGACCTCGCTCCCTTCCTGGTTCTCGACCTCGCTCTGCTCCTGGTTCTCGACCTCGCTCCGTTCCTGGTTCTCGACCTCGCTCCCTTCCTGGTTCTCGACCTCGCTCTGCTCCTGGTTCTCGACCTCGCTCCGTTCCTGGTTCTCAACCTCGCTCCTCTCTTGGTTCTTGACCTCGCTCCTCTCCTGGTTCTCGACCTCGCTCCTCTCCTGGTACTCAACCTCGCGCCACACCTGGGACACGACCTCGCTCCACTCCTGGGACCCGACTGCACTGCTCCTGGTTCTCGACCTCGCTCCACTCCTGGTTCTCGACCTCGCTCCTCTCCTGTTTTTCGACCTCGCTCCGCTCCTTGTTCTCGACCTCGCTCCGTTCCTGGTTTTCGACCTCGCTCCGCTCCTGGTTCTCAACCTCGCTCCGTTCCTGGTTCTCAACCTCGCTCCTCTCCTGGTTCTCGACCTCGCTCCTCTCCTGGTTTTCGACCTCTCTCCGTTCCTGGTTCTCGACCTTGCTCCTCTCCTGGTTCTCAAACTCGCTCCTCTCCTTGTTTTCGACCTCGCTCCCCTCCTGGTTCTCAACCTCGCTCCATTCCTGGTTCTCAACTTCGCGCCACTCCTGGTTCTTGACCTCGCTCCACTCCTGGTTATCAACCTTGCTCCTCTCCTGGTTTTCGACCTCTCTCCGTTCCTGGTTCTCGACCTCGCTCCGCTCCTGATTCTCGACCTCGCTCCACTCCTGGTTCTCGACCTTGTTCCGCTCCTGGTTCTCGACTTCGCTCCCCTCCTGGTTTTTTACCTTGCTCCTCTCCTTGTTCTTGACCTCGCTCTGTTCCTGGTTCTCGACCTCGCTCCGTTCCTGCTTCTCGACCTCACTCCGTTCCTGGTTCTCGACCTCGCTCCGCTCCTGGTTTTCGAACTCGCTTCTCACCTGGTTCTCGACCTAGCTCCGTTCCTGGTTCTCGACCTCGCTCCGCTCCTGGTTTTTGACCTCGCTCTGCTCCTGGTTCTCAACCTCGCTCCATTCCTGGTTCTCAAGCTCACTCCATTCCTGGTTCTCAAGCTCGCTCCTCTCCTGGTTTTCGACCTCTCTCCGTTCCTGGTTTTTGACCTCGCTCCGTTCCAGGTTCTCAAGCTCGCTCCTCTTCTGGTTCTCAACCTCGCTCCTCTCCTGGTTTTCGACCTCGCTCCTATCCTGGTTCTCAACCTCGCTCCTCTCCTGGTTCTCAACCTCGCTCCTCTCCTGGTTCTCGACCTCGCTCCTCTCCTGTTTCTCAACCTCGCTCCTCTCCTGGTTTTCGACCTCGCTCCTATCCTGGTTCTCAACCTCGCTCCTCTCCTGGTTCTCGACCTCGTTCCATTCCTGGTTCTCAACCTCGCTCCATTCGTGGTTCTCGACCTCGCTCCGCTCCTGGTTCTCGACCTCGCTCCACTCCTGGTTCTCGACCTTGTTCCGCTCCTCGTTCTCAACTTCGCTCCCCTCCTGGTTTTTGACCTCGCTCCTCTCCTTGTTCTTGACCTCGCTCTGTTCCTGGTTCTCGACCTCGCTCCGTTCCTGGTTCTCGACCTCACTCCGTTCCTGGTTCTCGACCTCGCTCCGCTCCTGGTTTTCGACCTCGCTTCTCTCCTGGTTCTCGACCTAGCTCCGTTCCTAGTTCTCGACCTCGCTCCGCTCCTGGTTTTTGACCTCGCTCTGCTCCTGGTTCTCAACCTCGCTCCATTCCTGGTTCTCAAGCTCGATCCATTCCTGGTTCTCAAGCTCGCTCCTCTCCTGGTTTTCGACCTCTCTCCGTTCCTGGTTTTCGACCTCGCTCCGTTCCTGGTTCTCAAGTTCGCTCCTCTTCTGGTTTTCGACCTCGCTCCTCTCCTTGTTCTTGACCTCGCTCTGTTCCTGGTTCTCGACCTCGCTCCGTTCCTGGTTCTCGACCTCACTCCGTTCCTGGTTCTCGACCTCGCTCCGCTCCTGGTTTTCGACCTCGCTTCTCTCCTGGTTCTCGACCTAGCTCCGTTCCTGGTTTTCGACCTCGCTCCTCTCCTTGTTCTTGACCTCGCTCTGCTCCTGGTTCTCAACCTCGCTCCATTCCTGGTTCTCAAGCTCGCTCCATTCCTGGTTCTCAAGCTTGCTCCTCTCCTGGTTTTCGACCTCTCTCCGTTCCTGGTTCTTGACCTCGCTCCATTCCTGGTTCTCGACCTCGCTCCTCTCCTGGTTTTCGACATCTCTCCGTTCCTGGTTCTCGACCTCGCTCCTCTCCTGGTGCTCAACCTCGCTCCTCTCCTGGTTTTCGACCTCGCTCCTCTCCTGGTTCTCAACCTCGCTCCATTCCTGGTTCTCAAGCTCGCTCCATTCCTGGTTCTCAAGCTCGCTCCTCTCCTGGTTTTCGACCTCTCTCCGTTCCTGGTTTTTGACCTCGCTCCGTTCCTGGTTCTCAAGCTCGCTCCTCTTCTGGTTCTCAACCTCGCTCCTCTCCTGGTTTTCGACCTCGCTCCTATCCTGGTTCTCAACCTCGCTCCTATCCTGGTTCTCAACCTCGCTCCTCTCCTGGTTCTCGACATCGCTCCTCTCCTGTTTCTCAACCTCGCTCCTCTCCTGGTTTTCGACCTCGCTCCTACCCTGGTTCTCAACCTCGCTCCTCTCCTGGTTCTCGACCTCGTTCCATTCCTGGTTCTCAACCTCGCTCCATTCGTGGTTCTCGACCTCGCTCCGCTCCTGGTTCTCGACCTCGCTCCACTCCTGGTTCTCGACCTTGTTCCGCTCCTGGTTCTCAACTTCGCTCCCCTCCTGGTTTTTGACCTCGCTCCTCTCCTTGTTCTTGACCTCGCTCTGTTCCTGGTTCTCGACCTCACTCCGTTCCTGGTTCTCGACCTCGCTCCGCTCCTGGTTTTCGACCTAGCTCCGTTCCTGGTTCTCGACCTCGCTCCGCTCCTGGTTTTTCACCTCGCTCTGCTCCTGGTTCTCAACCTCGCTCCATTCCTGGTTCTCAAGCTCGATCCATTCCTGGTTCTCAAGCTCGCTCCTCTCCTGGTTTTCGACCTCTCTCCGTTCCTGGTTTTCGACCACGCTCCGTTCCTGGTTCTCAAGTTCGCTCCTCTTCTGGTTTTCGACCTCGCTCCTCTCCTTGTTCTTGACCTCGCTCTGTTCCGGGTTCTCGACCTCGCTCCGTTCCTGGTTCTCGACCTCACTCCGTTCCTGGTTCTCGACCTCGCTCTGCTCCTGGTTTTCGACCTCGCTTCTCTCCTGGTTCTCGACCTAGCTCCGTTCCTGGTTCTCGACCTCGCTCCGCTCCTGGTTTTTGACCTCGCTCTGCTCCTGGTTCTCAACCTCGCTCCATTCCTGGTTCTCAAGCTTGCTCCTCTCCTGGTTTTCGACCTCTCTCCGTTCCTGGTTCTCGACCTCGCTCCATTCCTGGTTCTCGACCTCGCTCCTCTCCTGGTTCTCGACCTCGCTCCCTTCCTGGTTCTCGACCTCGCTCTGCTTCTGGTTCTCGACCTCGCTCCGTTCCTGGTTCTCGACTTCTCTCCGTTCCTGGTTCTCGACCTCGCTCCCTTCCTGGTTCTCGACCTCGCTCTGCTCCTGGTTCTCGACCTCGCTCCGTTCCTGGTTCTCAACCTCGCTCCTCTCCTGGTTCTCAACCTCGCTCCTCTCCTGGTTCTCGACCTCGCTCCTCTCCTGGTTTTCGACCTCTCTCCGTTCCTGGTTTTCGACCTCGCTCCGTTCCTGGTTCTCAAGTTCGCTCCTCTTCTGGTTTTCGACCTCGCTCCTCTCCTTGTTCTTGACCTCGCTCTGTTCCTGGTTCTCGACCTCGCTCCGTTCCTGGTTCTCGACCTCACTCCGTTCCTGGTTCTCGACCTCGCTCCGCTCCTGGTTTTCGACCTCGCTTCTCTCCTGGTTCTCGACCTAGCTCCGTTCCTGGTTTTCGACCTCGCTCCTCTCCTTGTTCTTGACCTCGCTCTGCTCCTGGTTCTCAACCTCGCTCCATTCCTGGTTCTCAAGCTCGCTCCATTCCTGGTTCTCAAGCTTGCTCCTCTCCTGGTTTTCGACCTCTCTCCGTTCCTGGTTCTTGACCTCGCTCCATTCCTGGTTCTCGACCTCGCTCCTCTCCTGGTTTTCGACATCTCTCCGTTCCTGGTTCTCGACCTCGCTCCTCTCCTGGTGCTCAACCTCGCTCCTCTCCTGGTTTTCGACCTCGCTCCTCTCCTGGTTCTCAACCTCGCTCCATTCCTGGTTCTCAAGCTCGCTCCATTCCTGGTTCTCAAGCTCGCTCCTCTCCTGGTTTTCGACCTCTCTCCGTTCCTGGTTTTTGACCTCGCTCCGTTCCTGGTTCTCAAGCTCGCTCCTCTTCTGGTTCTCAACCTCGCTCCTCTCCAGGTTTTCGACCTCGCTCCTATCCTGGTTCTCAACCTCGCTCCTATCCTGGTTCTCAACCTCGCTCCTCTCCTGGTTCTCGACATCGCTCCTCTCCTGTTTCTCAACCTCGCTCCTCTCCTGGTTTTCGACCTCGCTCCTATCCTGGTTCTCAACCTCGCTCCTCTCCTGGTTCTCGACCTCGTTCCATTCCTGGTTCTCAACCTCGCTCCATTCGTGGTTCTCGACCTCGCTCCGCTCCTGGTTCTCGACCTCGCTCCACTCCTGGTTCTCGACCTTGTTCCGCTCCTGGTTCTCAACTTCGCTCCCCTCCTGGTTTTTGACCTCGCTCCTCTCCTTGTTCTTGACCTCGCTCTGTTCCTGGTTCTCGACCTCGCTCCGTTCCTGGTTCTCGACCTCACTCCGTTCCTGGTTCTCGACCTCGCTCCGCTCCTGGTTTTCGACCTCGCTTCTCTCCTGGTTCTCGACCTAGCTCCGTTCCTGGTTCTCGACCTCGCTCCGCTCCTGGTTTTCGACCTCGCTCTGCTCCTGGTTCTCAACCTTGCTCCATTCCTGGTTCTCAAGCTCGATCCATTCCTGGTTCTCAAGCTCGCTCCTCTCCTGGTTTTCGACCTCTCTCCGTTCCTGGTTCTCGACCTCGCTCCGTTCCTGGTTCTCAAGTTCGCTCCTCTTCTGGTTTTCGACCTCGCTCCTCTCCTTGTTCTTGACCTCGCTCTGTTCCGGGTTCTCGACCTCGCTCCGTTCCTGGTTCTCGACCTCACTCCGTTCCTGGTTCTCGACCTCGCTCTGCTCCTGGTTTTCGACCTCGCTTCTCCCCTGGTTCTCGACCTAGCTCTGTTCCTGGTTCTCGACCTCGCTCCGCTCCTGGTTTTTGACCTCGCTCTGCTCCTGGTTCTCAACCTCGCTCCATTCCTGGTTCTCAAGCTCGCTCGATTCCTGGTTCTCAAGCTTGCTCCTCTCCTGGTTTTCGACCTCTCTCCGTTCCTGGTTCTCGACCTCGCTCCATTCCTGGTTCTCGACCTCGCTCCTCTCCTGGTTCTCGACCTCGCTCCCTTCCTGGTTCTCGACCTCGCTCTGCTTCTGGTTCTCGACCTCGCTCCGTTCCTGGTTCTCGACTTCTCTCCGTTCCTGGTTCTCGACCTCGCTCCCTTCCTGGTTCTCGACCTCGCTCTGCTCCTGGTTCTCGACCTCGCTCCGTTCCTGGTTCTCAACCTCGCTCCACTCTTGGTTCTCGACCTCGCTCCTCTCCTGGTTCTCAACCTCGCGCCACACCTGGGACACGACCTCGCTCCACTCCTGGGACCCGACTGCACTGCTCCTGGTTCTCGACCTCGCTCCACTCCTGGTTCTCGACCTCGCTCCTCTCCTGTTTTTCGACCTCGCTCCGCTCCTTGTTCTCGACCTCGCTCCGTTCCTGGTTTTCGACCTCGCTCCGCTCCTGGTTCTCAACCTCGCTCCGTTCCTGGTTTTCAACCTCGCTCCTCTCCTAGTTCTCGACCTCGCTCCTCTCCTGGTTTTCGACCTCTCTCCGTTCCTGGTTCTCGACCTTGCTCCTCTCCTGGTTCTCAAACTCGCTCCTCTCCTTGTTTCGACCTCGCTCCCCTCCTGGTTCTCAACCTCGCTCCATTCCTGGTTCTCAACTTCGCGCCACTCCTGGTTCTTGACCTCGCTCCACTCCTGGTTTTCAACCTTGCTCCTCTCCTGGTTTTCGACCTCTCTCCGTTCCTGGCTCTCGACCTCGCTCCGCTCCTGGTTCTCGACATCGCTCCACTCCTGGTTCTCGACCTTGTTCCGCTCCTGGTTCTCAACTTCGCTCCCCTCCTGGTTTTTGACCTCGCACCTCTCCTTGTTCTTGACCTCGCTCTGTTCCTGGTTCTCGACCTCGCTCCATTCCTGGTTCTCGACCTCACTCCGTTCCTGGTTCTCGACCTCGCTCCGCTCCTGGTTTTCGACCTCGCTTCTCTCCTGGTTCTCGACCTAGCTCCGTTCCTGGTTCTCGACCTCGCTCCGCTCCTGGTTTTTGACCTCGCTCTGCTCCTGGTTCTCAACCTCGCTCCATTCCTGGTTCTCAAGCTCGATCCATTCCTGGTTCTCAAGCTCGCTCCTCTCCTGGTTTTCGACCTCTCTCCGTTCCTGGTTCTCGACCTCGCTCCGCTCCTGGTTCTCGACCTCGCTCCTCTCCTGGTTTTCGACCTCACTCCGCTCCTGGCTCTCGACCTCACTCTTCTCCTGGTTCTCGACGTCGCTCCTCTCCTGGTTCTCGACCTCGCTCCTCTCCTGGTTCTCGACCTCGCTTCCTTCCTGGTTCTCGACCTCGCTCTGCTCCTGGTTTTCGACCTCTCTCCGTTCCTGGCTCTCGACCTCGCTCCGCTCCTGGTTCTCGACCTCGCTCCTCTCCTGGTTTTCGACCTCACTCCGCTCCTGGCTCTCGACCTCACTCTTCTCCTGGTTCTCGACGTCGCTCCTCTCCTGGTTCTCGACCTCGCTCCTCTCCTGGTTCTCGACCTCGCTTCCTTCCTGGTTCTCGACCTCGCTCTGCTCCTGGTTCTCGACCTCGCTCCGTTCCTGGTTCTCGACCTCGCTCCACTCCTGGTTCTCGACCTTGTTCCGCTCCTGGTTCTCGACTTCGCTCCCCTCCTGGTTTTTTACCTCGCTCCTCTCCTTGTTCTTGACCTCGCTCTGTTCCTGGTTCTCGACCTCGCTCCGTTCCTGGTTCTCGACCTCACTCCGTTCCTGGTTCTCGACCTCGCTCCGCTCATGGTTTTCGAACTGGCTTCTCACCTGGTTCTCGACATAGCTCCGTTCCTGGTTCTCGACCTCGCTCCGCTCCTGGTTTTTGACCTCGCTCTGCTCCTGGTTCTCAACCTCGCTCCATTCCTGGTTCTCAAGCTCGCTCCATTCCTGGTTCTCAAGCTCGCTCCTCTCCTGGTTTTCGACCTCTCTCCGTTCCTGGTTTTTGACCTCGCTCCGTTCCTGGTTCTCAAGCTCGCTCCTCTTCTGGTTCTCAACCTCGCTCCTCTCCTGGTTTTCGACCTCGCTCCTATCCTGGTTCTCAACCTCGCTCCTCTCCTGGTTCTCAACCTCGCTCCTCTCCTGGTTCTCGACCTCGTTCCATTCCTGGTTCTCGACCTCGCTCCATTCGTGGTTCTCGACCTCGCTCCGCTCCTGGTTCTCGACCTCGCTCCACTCCTGGTTCTCGACCTTGTTCTGCTCCTGGTTCTCAACTTCGCTCCCCTCCTGGTTTTTGACCTCGCACCTCTCCTTGTTCTTGACCTCGCTCTGTTCCTGGTTCTCGACCTCGCTCCGTTCCTGGTTCTCGACCTCACTCCGTTCCTGGTTCTCGACCTCGCTCCGCTCCTGGTTTTCGACCTCGCTTCTCTCCTGGTTCTCGACCTAGCTCCGTTCCTGGTTCTCGACCTCGCTCCGCTCCTGGTTTTTGACCTCGCTCTGCTCCTGGTTCTCAACCTCGCTCCATTCCTGGTTCTCAAGCTCGATCCATTCCTGGTTCTCAAGCTCGCTCCTCTCCTGGTTTTCGACCTCTCTCCGTTCCTGGTTCTCGACCTCGCTCCGCTCCTGGTTCTCGACCTCGCTCCTCTCCTGGTTTTCGACCTCACTCCGCTCCTGGCTCTCGACCTCGCTCCTCTCCTAGTTCTCGACGTCGCTCCTCTCCTGGTTCTCGACCTCGCTCCTCTCCTGGTTCTCGACCTCGCTTCCTTCCTGGTTCTCGACCTCGCTCTGCTCCTGGTTCTCGACCTCGCTCCGTTCCTGGTTCTCGACCTCGCTCCGTTCCTGGTTCTCGACCTCGCTCCCTTCCTGGTTCTCGACCTCGCTCTGCTCCTGGTTCTCGACCTCGCTCCGTTCCTGGTTCTCGACCTCGCTCCCTTCCTGGTTCTCGACCTCGCTCTGCTCCTGGTTCTCGACCTCGCTCCGTTCCTGGTTCTCAACCTCGCTCCTCTCTTGGTTCTTGACCTCGCTCCTCTCCTGGTTCTCGACCTCGCTCCTCTCCTGGTACTCAACCTCGCGCCACACCTGGGACACGACCTCGCTCCACTCCTGGGACCCGACTGCACTGCTCCTGGTTCTCGACCTCGCTCCACTCCTGGTTCTCGACCTCGCTCCTCTCCTGTTTTTCGACCTCGCTCCGCTCCTTGTTCTCGACCTCGCTCCGTTCCTGGTTTTCGACCTCGCTCCGCTCCTGGTTCTCAACCTCGCTCCGTTCCTGGTTCTCAACCTCGCTCCTCTCCTGGTTCTCGACCTCGCTCCTCTCCTGGTTTTCGACCTCTCTCCGTTCCTGGTTCTCGACCTTGCTCCTCTCCTGGTTCTCAAACTCGCTCCTCTCCTTGTTTTCGACCTCGCTCCCCTCCTGGTTCTCAACCTCGCTCCATTCCTGGTTCTCAACTTCGCGCCACTCCTGGTTCTTGACCTCGCTCCACTCCTGGTTATCAACCTTGCTCCTCTCCTGGTTTTCGACCTCTCTCCGTTCCTGGTTCTCGACCTCGCTCCGCTCCTGATTCTCGACCTCGCTCCACTCCTGGTTCTCGACCTTGTTCCGCTCCTGGTTCTCGACTTCGCTCCCCTCCTGGTTTTTTACCTTGCTCCTCTCCTTGTTCTTGACCTCGCTCTGTTCCTGGTTCTCGACCTCGCTCCGTTCCTGCTTCTCGACCTCACTCCGTTCCTGGTTCTCGACCTCGCTCCGCTCCTGGTTTTCGAACTCGCTTCTCACCTGGTTCTCGACCTAGCTCCGTTCCTGGTTCTCGACCTCGCTCCGCTCCTGGTTTTTGACCTCGCTCTGCTCCTGGTTCTCAACCTCGCTCCATTCCTGGTTCTCAAGCTCACTCCATTCCTGGTTCTCAAGCTCGCTCCTCTCCTGGTTTTCGACCTCTCTCCGTTCCTGGTTTTTGACCTCGCTCCGTTCCAGGTTCTCAAGCTCGCTCCTCTTCTGGTTCTCAACCTCGCTCCTCTCCTGGTTTTCGACCTCGCTCCTATCCTGGTTCTCAACCTCGCTCCTCTCCTGGTTCTCAACCTCGCTCCTCTCCTGGTTCTCGACCTCGCTCCTCTCCTGTTTCTCAACCTCGCTCCTCTCCTGGTTTTCGACCTCGCTCCTATCCTGGTTCTCAACCTCGCTCCTCTCCTGGTTCTCGACCTCGTTCCATTCCTGGTTCTCAACCTCGCTCCATTCGTGGTTCTCGACCTCGCTCCGCTCCTGGTTCTCGACCTCGCTCCACTCCTGGTTCTCGACCTTGTTCCGCTCCTCGTTCTCAACTTCGCTCCCCTCCTGGTTTTTGACCTCGCTCCTCTCCTTGTTCTTGACCTCGCTCTGTTCCTGGTTCTCGACCTCGCTCCGTTCCTGGTTCTCGACCTCACTCCGTTCCTGGTTCTCGACCTCGCTCCGCTCCTGGTTTTCGACCTCGCTTCTCTCCTGGTTCTCGACCTAGCTCCGTTCCTAGTTCTCGACCTCGCTCCGCTCCTGGTTTTTGACCTCGCTCTGCTCCTGGTTCTCAACCTCGCTCCATTCCTGGTTCTCAAGCTCGATCCATTCCTGGTTCTCAAGCTCGCTCCTCTCCTGGTTTTCGACCTCTCTCCGTTCCTGGTTTTCGACCTCGCTCCGTTCCTGGTTCTCAAGTTCGCTCCTCTTCTGGTTTTCGACCTCGCTCCTCTCCTTGTTCTTGACCTCGCTCTGTTCCTGGTTCTCGACCTCGCTCCGTTCCTGGTTCTCGACCTCACTCCGTTCCTGGTTCTCGACCTCGCTCCGCTCCTGGTTTTCGACCTCGCTTCTCTCCTGGTTCTCGACCTAGCTCCGTTCCTGGTTTTCGACCTCGCTCCTCTCCTTGTTCTTGACCTCGCTCTGCTCCTGGTTCTCAACCTCGCTCCATTCCTGGTTCTCAAGCTCGCTCCATTCCTGGTTCTCAAGCTTGCTCCTCTCCTGGTTTTCGACCTCTCTCCGTTCCTGGTTCTTGACCTCGCTCCATTCCTGGTTCTCGACCTCGCTCCTCTCCTGGTTTTCGACATCTCTCCGTTCCTGGTTCTCGACCTCGCTCCTCTCCTGGTGCTCAACCTCGCTCCTCTCCTGGTTTTCGACCTCGCTCCTCTCCTGGTTCTCAACCTCGCTCCATTCCTGGTTCTCAAGCTCGCTCCATTCCTGGTTCTCAAGCTCGCTCCTCTCCTGGTTTTCGACCTCTCTCCGTTCCTGGTTTTTGACCTCGCTCCGTTCCTGGTTCTCAAGCTCGCTCCTCTTCTGGTTCTCAACCTCGCTCCTCTCCTGGTTTTCGACCTCGCTCCTATCCTGGTTCTCAACCTCGCTCCTATCCTGGTTCTCAACCTCGCTCCTCTCCTGGTTCTCGACATCGCTCCTCTCCTGTTTCTCAACCTCGCTCCTCTCCTGGTTTTCGACCTCGCTCCTACCCTGGTTCTCAACCTCGCTCCTCTCCTGGTTCTCGACCTCGTTCCATTCCTGGTTCTCAACCTCGCTCCATTCGTGGTTCTCGACCTCGCTCCGCTCCTGGTTCTCGACCTCGCTCCACTCCTGGTTCTCGACCTTGTTCCGCTCCTGGTTCTCAACTTCGCTCCCCTCCTGGTTTTTGACCTCGCTCCTCTCCTTGTTCTTGACCTCGCTCTGTTCCTGGTTCTCGACCTCGCTCCGTTCCTGGTTCTCGACCTCACTCCGTTCCTGGTTCTCGACCTCGCTCCGCTCCTGGTTTTCGACCTAGCTCCGTTCCTGGTTCTCGACCTCGCTCCGCTCCTGGTTTTTGACCTCGCTCTGCTCCTGGTTCTCAACCTCGCTCCATTCCTGGTTCTCAAGCTCGATCCATTCCTGGTTCTCAAGCTCGCTCCTCTCCTGGTTTTCGACCTCTCTCCGTTCCTGGTTTTCGACCACGCTCCGTTCCTGGTTCTCAAGTTCGCTCCTCTTCTGGTTTTCGACCTCGCTCCTCTCCTTGTTCTTGACCTCGCTCTGTTCCGGGTTCTCGACCTCGCTCCGTTCCTGGTTCTCGACCTCACTCCGTTCCTGGTTCTCGACCTCGCTCTGCTCCTGGTTTTCGACCTCGCTTCTCTCCTGGTTCTCGACCTAGCTCCGTTCCTGGTTCTCGACCTCGCTCCGCTCCTGGTTTTTGACCTCGCTCTGCTCCTGGTTCTCAACCTCGCTCCATTCCTGGTTCTCAAGCTTGCTCCTCTCCTGGTTTTCGACCTCTCTCCGTTCCTGGTTCTCGACCTCGCTCCATTCCTGGTTCTCGACCTCGCTCCTCTCCTGGTTCTCGACCTCGCTCCCTTCCTGGTTCTCGACCTCGCTCTGCTTCTGGTTCTCGACCTCGCTCCGTTCCTGGTTCTCGACTTCTCTCCGTTCCTGGTTCTCGACCTCGCTCCCTTCCTGGTTCTCGACCTCGCTCTGCTCCTGGTTCTCGACCTCGCTCCGTTCCTGGTTCTCAACCTCGCTCCACTCTTGGTTCTCGACCTCGCTCCTCTCCTGGTTCTCAACCTCGCGCCACACCTGGGACACGACCTCGCTCCACTCCTGGGACCCGACTGCACTGCTCCTGGTTCTCGACCTCGCTCCACTCCTGGTTCTCGACCTCGCTCCTCTCCTGTTTTTCGACCTCGCTCCGCTCCTTGTTCTCGACCTCGCTCCGTTCCTGGTTTTCGACCTCGCTCCGCTCCTGGTTCTCAACCTCGCTCCGTTCCTGGTTTTCAACCTCGCTCCTCTCCTAGTTCTCGACCTCGCTCCTCTCCTGGTTTTCGACCTCTCTCCGTTCCTGGTTCTCGACCTTGCTCCTCTCCTGGTTCTCAAACTCGCTCCTCTCCTTGTTTTCGACCTCGCTCCCCTCCTGGTTCTCAACCTCGCTCCATTCCTGGTTCTCAACTTCGCGCCACTCCTGGTTCTTGACCTCGCTCCACTCCTGGTTATCAACCTTGCTCCTCTCCTGGTTTTCGACCTCTCTCCGTTCCTGGCTCTCGACCTCGCTCCGCTCCTGGTTCTCGACATCGCTCCACTCCTGGTTCTCGACCTTGTTCCGCTCCTGGTTCTCGACTTCGCTCCCCTCCTGGTTTTTTACCTCGCTCCTCTCCTTGTTCTTGACCTCGCTCTGTTCCTGGTTCTCGACCTCGCTCCGTTCCTGGTTCTCGACCTCACTCCGTTCCTGGTTCTCGACCTCGCTCCGCTCCTGGTTTTCGAACTCGCTTCTCACCTGGTTCTCGACCTAGCTCCGTTCCTGGTTCTCGACCTCGCTCCGCTCCTGGTTTTTGACCTCGCTCTGCTCCTGGTTCTCAACCTCGCTCCATTCCTGGTTCTCAAGCTCGCTCCATTCCTGGTTCTCAAGCTCGCTCCTCTCCTGGTTTTCGACCTCTCTCCGTTCCTGGTTTTTGACCTCGCTCCGTTCCTGGTTCTCAAGCTCGCTCCTCTTCTGGTTCTCAACCTCGCTCCTCTCCTGGTTTTCGACCTCGCTCCTATCCTGGTTCTCAACCTCGCTCCTCTCCTGGTTCTCAACCTCGCTCCTCTCCTGGTTCTCGACCTCGCTCCTCTCCTGTTTCTCAACCTCGCTCCTCTCCTGGTTTTCGACCTCGCTCCTATCCTGGTTCTCAACCTCGCTCCTCTCCTGGTTCTCGACCTCGTTCCATTCCTGGTTCTCAACCTCGCTCCATTCGTGGTTCTCGACCTCGCTCCGCTCCTGGTTCTCGACCTCGCTCCACTCCTGGTTCTCGACCTTGTTCCGCTCCTCGTTCTCAACTTCGCTCCCCTCCTGGTTTTTGACCTCGCTCCTCTCCTTGTTCTTGACCTCGCTCTGTTCCTGGTTCTCGACCTCGCTCCGTTCCTGGTTCTCGACCTCACTCCGTTCCTGGTTCTCGACCTCGCTCCGCTCCTGGTTTTCGACCTCGCTTCTCTCCTGGTTCTCGACCTAGCTCCGTTCCTGGTTCTCGACCTCGCTCCGCTCCTGGTTTTTGACCTCGCTCTGCTCCTGGTTCTCAACCTCGCTCCATTCCTGGTTCTCAAGCTCGATCCATTCCTGGTTCTCAAGCTCGCTCCTCTCCTGGTTTTCGACCTCTCTCCGTTCCTGGTTTTCGACCTCGCTCCGTTCCTGGTTCTCAAGTTCGCTCCTCTTCTGGTTTTCGACCTCGCTCCTCTCCTTGTTCTTGACCTCGCTCTGTTCCTGGTTCTCGACCTCGCTCCGTTCCTGGTTCTCGACCTCACTAAGTTCCTGGTTCTCGACCTCGCTCCGCTCCTGGTTTTCGACCTCGCTTCTCTCCTGGTTCTCGACCTAGCTCCGTTCCTGGTTTTCGACCTCGCTCCTCTCCTTGTTCTTGACCTCGCTCTGCTCCTGGTTCTCAACCTCGCTCCATTCCTGGTTCTCAAGCTCGCTCCATTCCTGGTTCTCAAGCTTGCTCCTCTCCTGGTTTTCGACCTCTCTCCGTTCCTGGTTCTTGACCTCGCTCCGTTCCTGGTTCTCGACCTCGCTCCTCTCCTGGTTTTCGACATCTCTCCGTTCCTGGTTCTCGACCTCGCTCCTCTCCTGGTGCTCAACCTCGCTCCTCTCCTGGTTTTCGACCTCGCTCCTCTCCTGGTTCTCAACCTCGCTCCATTCCTGGTTCTCAAGCTTGCTCCTCTCCTGGTTTTCGACCTCTCTCCGTTCCTGGTTCTCGACCTCGCTCCATTCCTGGTTCTCGACCTCGCTCCTCTCCTGGTTCTCGACCTCGCTCCCTTCCTGGTTCTCGACCTCGCTCTGCTTCTGGTTCTCGACCTCGCTCCGTTCCTGGTTCTCGACTTCTCTCCGTTCCTGGTTCTCGACCTCGCTCCCTTCCTGGTTCTCGACCTCGCTCTGCTCCTGGTTCTCGACCTCGCTCCGTTCCTGGTTCTCAACCTCGCTCCTCTCCTGGTTCTCGACCTCGCTCCTCTCCTGGTTTTCGACCTCTCTCCGTTCCTGGTTCTCGACCTTGCTCCTCTCCTGGTTCTCAAACTCGCTCCTCTCCTTGTTTTCGACCTCGCTCCCCTCCTGGTTCTCAACCTCGCTCCATTCCTGGTTCTCAACTTCGCGCCACTCCTGGTTCTTGACCTCGCTCCACTCCTGGTTATCAACCTTGCTCCTCTCCTGGTTTTCGACCTCTCTCCGTTCCTGGTTCTCGACCTCGCTCCGCTCCTGATTCTCGACCTCGCTCCACTCCTGGTTCTCGACCTTGTTCCGCTCCTGGTTCTCGACTTCGCTCCCCTCCTGGTTTTTTACCTTGCTCCTCTCCTTGTTCTTGACCTCGCTCTGTTCCTGGTTCTCGACCTCGCTCCGTTCCTGCTTCTCGACCTCACTCCGTTCCTGGTTCTCGACCTCGCTCCGCTCCTGGTTTTCGAACTCGCTTCTCACCTGGTTCTCGACCTAGCTCCGTTCCTGGTTCTCGACCTCGCTCCGCTCCTGGTTTTTGACCTCGCTCTGCTCCTGGTTCTCAACCTCGCTCCATTCCTGGTTCTCAAGCTCACTCCATTCCTGGTTCTCAAGCTCGCTCCTCTCCTGGTTTTCGACCTCTCTCCGTTCCTGGTTTTTGACCTCGCTCCGTTCCAGGTTCTCAAGCTCGCTCCTCTTCTGGTTCTCAACCTCGCTCCTCTCCTGGTTTTCGACCTCGCTCCTATCCTGGTTCTCAACCTCGCTCCTCTCCTGGTTCTCAACCTCGCTCCTCTCCTGGTTCTCGACCTCGCTCCTCTCCTGTTTCTCAACCTCGCTCCTCTCCTGGTTTTCGACCTCGCTCCTATCCTGGTTCTCAACCTCGCTCCTCTCCTGGTTCTCGACCTCGTTCCATTCCTGGTTCTCAACCTCGCTCCATTCGTGGTTCTCGACCTCGCTCCGCTCCTGGTTCTCGACCTCGCTCCACTCCTGGTTCTCGACCTTGTTCCGCTCCTCGTTCTCAACTTCGCTCCCCTCCTGGTTTTTGACCTCGCTCCTCTCCTTGTTCTTGACCTCGCTCTGTTCCTGGTTCTCGACCTCGCTCCGTTCCTGGTTCTCGACCTCACTCCGTTCCTGGTTCTCGACCTCGCTCCGCTCCTGGTTTTCGACCTCGCTTCTCTCCTGGTTCTCGACCTAGCTCCGTTCCTAGTTCTCGACCTCGCTCCGCTCCTGGTTTTTGACCTCGCTCTGCTCCTGGTTCTCAACCTCGCTCCATTCCTGGTTCTCAAGCTCGATCCATTCCTGGTTCTCAAGCTCGCTCCTCTCCTGGTTTTCGACCTCTCTCCGTTCCTGGTTTTCGACCTCGCTCCGTTCCTGGTTCTCAAGTTCGCTCCTCTTCTGGTTTTCGACCTCGCTCCTCTCCTTGTTCTTGACCTCGCTCTGTTCCTGGTTCTCGACCTCGCTCCGTTCCTGGTTCTCGACCTCACTCCGTTCCTGGTTCTCGACCTCGCTCCGCTCCTGGTTTTCGACCTCGCTTCTCTCCTGGTTCTCGACCTAGCTCCGTTCCTGGTTTTCGACCTCGCTCCTCTCCTTGTTCTTGACCTCGCTCTGCTCCTGGTTCTCAACCTCGCTCCATTCCTGGTTCTCAAGCTCGCTCCATTCCTGGTTCTCAAGCTTGCTCCTCTCCTGGTTTTCGACCTCTCTCCGTTCCTGGTTCTTGACCTCGCTCCATTCCTGGTTCTCGACCTCGCTCCTCTCCTGGTTTTCGACATCTCTCCGTTCCTGGTTCTCGACCTCGCTCCTCTCCTTGTGCTCAACCTCGCTCCTCTCCTGGTTTTCGACCTCGCTCCTCTCCTGGTTCTCAACCTCGCTCCATTCCTGGTTCTCAAGCTCGCTCCATTCCTGGTTCTCAAGCTCGCTCCTCTCCTGGTTTTCGACCTCTCTCCGTTCCTGGTTTTTGACCTCGCTCCGTTCCTGGTTCTCAAGCTCGCTCCTCTTCTGGTTCTCAACCTCGCTCCTCTCCTGGTTTTCGACCTCGCTCCTATCCTGGTTCTCAACCTCGCTCCTATCCTGGTTCTCAACCTCGCTCCTCTCCTGGTTCTCGACATCGCTCCTCTCCTGTTTCTCAACCTCGCTCCTCTCCTGGTTTTCGACCTCGCTCCTACCCTGGTTCTCAACCTCGCTCCTCTCCTGGTTCTCGACCTCGTTCCATTCCTGGTTCTCAACCTCGCTCCATTCGTGGTTCTCGACCTCGCTCCGCTCCTGGTTCTCGACCTCGCTCCACTCCTGGTTCTCGACCTTGTTCCGCTCCTGGTTCTCAACTTCGCTCCCCTCCTGGTTTTTGACCTCGCTCCTCTCCTTGTTCTTGACCTCGCTCTGTTCCTGGTTCTCGACCTCGCTCCGTTCCTGGTTCTCGACCTCACTCCGTTCCTGGTTCTCGACCTCGCTCCGCTCCTGGTTTTCGACCTCGCTTCTCTCCTGGTTCTCGACCTAGCTCCGTTCCTGGTTCTCGACCTCGCTCCGCTCCTGGTTTTTGACCTCGCTCTGCTCCTGGTTCTCAACCTCGCTCCATTCCTGGTTCTCAAGCTCGATCCATTCCTGGTTCTCAAGCTCGCTCCTCTCCTGGTTTTCGACCTCTCTCCGTTCCTGGTTTTCGACCACGCTCCGTTCCTGGTTCTCAAGTTCGCTCCTCTTCTCGTTTTCGACCTCGCTCCTCTCCTTGTTCTTGACCTCGCTCTGTTCCGGGTTCTCGACCTCGCTCCGTTCCTGGTTCTCGACCTCACTCCGTTCCTGGTTCTCGACCTCGCTCTGCTCCTGGTTTTCGACCTCGCTTCTCTCCTGGTTCTCGACCTAGCTCCGTTCCTGGTTCTCGACCTCGCTCCGCTCCTGGTTTTTGACCTCGCTCTGCTCCTGGTTCTCAACCTCGCTCCATTCCTGGTTCTCAAGCTTGCTCCTCTCCTGGTTTTCGACCTCTCTCCGTTCCTGGTTCTCGACCTCGCTCCATTCCTGGTTCTCGACCTCGCTCCTCTCCTGGTTCTCGACCTCGCTCCCTTCCTGGTTCTCGACCTCGCTCTGCTTCTGGTTCTCGACCTCGCTCCGTTCCTGGTTCTCGACTTCTCTCCGTTCCTGGTTCTCGACCTCGCTCCCTTCCTGGTTCTCGACCTCGCTCTGCTCCTGGTTCTCGACCTCGCTCCGTTCCTGGTTCTCAACCTCGCTCCACTCTTGGTTCTCGACCTCGCTCCTCTCCTGGTTCTCAACCTCGCGCCACACCTGGGACACGACCTCGCTCCACTCCTGGGACCCGACTGCACTGCTCCTGGTTCTCGACCTCGCTCCACTCCTGGTTCTCGACCTCGCTCCTCTCCTGTTTTTCGACCTCGCTCCGCTCCTTGTTCTCGACCTCGCTCCGTTCCTGGTTTTCGACCTCGCTCCGCTCCTGGTTCTCAACCTCGCTCCGTTCCTGGTTTTCAACCTCGCTCCTCTCCTAGTTCTCGACCTCGCTCCTCTCCTGGTTTTCGACCTCTCTCCGTTCCTGGTTCTCGACCTTGCTCCTCTCCTGGTTCTCAAACTCGCTCCTCTCCTTGTTTTCGACCTCGCTCCCCTCCTGGTTCTCAACCTCGCTCCATTCCTGGTTCTCAACTTCGCGCCACTCCTGGTTCTTGACCTCGCTCCACTCCTGGTTATCAACCTTGCTCCTCTCCTGGTTTTCGACCTCTCTCCGTTCCTGGCTCTCGACCTCGCTCCGCTCCTGGTTCTCGACATCGCTCCACTCCTGGTTCTCGACCTTGTTCCGCTCCTGGTTCTCGACTTCGCTCCCCTCCTGGTTTTTTACCTCGCTCCTCTCCTTGTTCTTGACCTCGCTCTGTTCCTGGTTCTCGACCTCGCTCCGTTCCTGGTTCTCGACCTCACTCCGTTCCTGGTTCTCGACCTCGCTCCGCTCCTGGTTTTCGAACTCGCTTCTCACCTGGTTCTCGACCTAGCTCCGTTCCTGGTTCTCGACCTCGCTCCGCTCCTGGTTTTTGACCTCGCTCTGCTCCTGGTTCTCAACCTCGCTCCATTCCTGGTTCTCAAGCTCGCTCCATTCCTGGTTCTCAAGCTCGCTCCTCTCCTGGTTTTCGACCTCTCTCCGTTCCTGGTTTTTGACCTCGCTCCGTTCCTGGTTCTCAAGCTCGCTCCTCTTCTGGTTCTCAACCTCGCTCCTCTCCTGGTTTTCGACCTCGCTCCTATCCTGGTTCTCAACCTCGCTCCTCTCCTGGTTCTCAACCTCGCTCCTCTCCTGGTTCTCGACCTCGCTCCTCTCCTGTTTCTCAACCTCGCTCCTCTCCTGGTTTTCGACCTCGCTCCTATCCTGGTTCTCAACCTCGCTCCTCTCCTGGTTCTCGACCTCGTTCCATTCCTGGTTCTCAACCTCGCTCCATTCGTGGTTCTCGACCTCGCTCCGCTCCTGGTTCTCGACCTCGCTCCACTCCTGGTTCTCGACCTTGTTCCGCTCCTCGTTCTCAACTTCGCTCCCCTCCTGGTTTTTGACCTCGCTCCTCTCCTTGTTCTTGACCTCGCTCTGTTCCTGGTTCTCGACCTCGCTCCGTTCCTGGTTCTCGACCTCACTCCGTTCCTGGTTCTCGACCTCGCTCCGCTCCTGGTTTTCGACCTCGCTTCTCTCCTGGTTCTCGACCTAGCTCCGTTCCTGGTTCTCGACCTCGCTCCGCTCCTGGTTTTTGACCTCGCTCTGCTCCTGGTTCTCAACCTCGCTCCATTCCTGGTTCTCAAGCTCGATCCATTCCTGGTTCTCAAGCTCGCTCCTCTCCTGGTTTTCGACCTCTCTCCGTTCCTGGTTTTCGACCTCGCTCCGTTCCTGGTTCTCAAGTTCGCTCCTCTTCTGGTTTTCGACCTCGCTCCTCTCCTTGTTCTTGACCTCGCTCTGTTCCTGGTTCTCGACCTCGCTCCGTTCCTGGTTCTCGACC
The DNA here is from genome assembly GCF_044704955.1 of Pristiophorus japonicus. Taxonomy (NCBI): domain Eukaryota; kingdom Metazoa; phylum Chordata; class Chondrichthyes; family Pristiophoridae; genus Pristiophorus; species Pristiophorus japonicus. The sequence goes on along the minus strand of NC_091978.1, from coordinate 176,780,166 downwards.
TCACTAAGTTCCTGGTTCTCGACCTCGCTCCGCTCCTGGTTTTCGACCTCGCTTCTCTCCTGGTTCTCGACCTAGCTCCGTTCCTGGTTTTCGACCTCGCTCCTCTCCTTGTTCTTGACCTCGCTCTGCTCCTGGTTCTCAACCTCGCTCCATTCCTGGTTCTCAAGCTCGCTCCATTCCTGGTTCTCAAGCTTGCTCCTCTCCTGGTTTTCGACCTCTCTCCGTTCCTGGTTCTTGACCTCGCTCCGTTCCTGGTTCTCGACCTCGCTCCTCTCCTGGTTTTCGACATCTCTCCGTTCCTGGTTCTCGACCTCGCTCCTCTCCTGGTGCTCAACCTCGCTCCTCTCCTGGTTTTCGACCTCGCTCCTCTCCTGGTTCTCAACCTCGCTCCATTCCTGGTTCTCAAGCTCGCTCCATTCCTGGTTCTCAAGCTCGCTCCTCTCCTGGTTTTCGACCTCTCTCCGTTCCTGGTTTTTGACCTCGCTCCGTTCCTGGTTCTCAAGCTCGCTCCTCTTCTGGTTCTCAACCTCGCTCCTCTCCTGGTTTTCGACCTCGCTCCTATCCTGGTTCTCAACCTCGCTCCTATCCTGGTTCTCAACCTCGCTCCTCTCCTGGTTCTCGACATCGCTCCTCTCCTGTTTCTCAACCTCGCTCCTCTCCTGGTTTTCGACCTCGCTCCTATCCTGGTTCTCAACCTCGCTCCTCTCCTGGTTCTCGACCTCGTTCCATTCCTGGTTCTCAACCTCGCTCCATTCGTGGTTCTCGACCTCGCTCCGCTCCTGGTTCTCGACCTCGCTCCACTCCTGGTTCTCGACCTTGTTCCGCTCCTGGTTCTCAACTTCGCTCCCCTCCTGGTTTTTGACCTCGCTCCTCTCCTTGTTCTTGACCTCGCTCTGTTCCTGGTTCTCGACCTCGCTCCGTTCCTGGTTCTCGACCTCACTCCGTTCCTGGTTCTCGACCTCGCTCCGCTCCTGGTTTTCGACCTCGCTTCTCTCCTGGTTCTCGACCTAGCTCCGTTCCTGGTTCTCGACCTCGCTCCGCTCCTGGTTTTTGACCTCGCTCTGCTCCTGGTTCTCAACCTCGCTCCATTCCTGGTTCTCAAGCTCGATCCATTCCTGGTTCTCAAGCTCGTTCCTCTCCTGGTTTTCGACCTCTCTCCGTTCCTGGTTTTCGACCACGCTCCGTTCCTGGTTCTCAAGTTCGCTCCTCTTCTGGTTTTCGACCTCGCTCCTCTCCTTGTTCTTGACCTCGCTCTGTTCCGGGTTCTCGACCTCGCTCCGTTCCTGGTTCTCGACCTCACTCCGTTCCTGGTTCTCGACCTCGCTCTGCTCCTGGTTTTCGACCTCGCTTCTCTCCTGGTTCTCGACCTAGCTCCGTTCCTGGTTCTCGACCTCGCTCCGCTCCTGGTTTTTGACCTCGCTCTGCTCCTGGTTCTCAACCTCGCTCCATTCCTGGTTCTCAAGCTCGCTCCATTCCTGGTTCTCAAGCTTGCTCCTCTCCTGGTTTTCGACCTCTCTCCGTTCCTGGTTCTCGACCTCGCTCCATTCCTGGTTCTCGACCTCGCTCCTCTCCTGGTTTTCGACATCTCTCCGTTCCTGGTTCTCGACCTCGCTCCTCTCCTGGTGCTCAACCTCGCTCCTCTCCTGGTTTTTGACCTCGCTCCTCTCCTGGTTCTCGACCTCGCTCCTCTCCTGGTTCTCGACCTCGCTCCGTTCCTGGTTCTCGACCTCGCTCCGCTCCTGGTTCTCGACCTCGATCCGTTCCTGGTTCTCGACCTCGCTCCTCTCCTGGTTCTCGACCTCGCTCCATTCCTGGTTCTCGACCTCGCTCCTCTCCTGGTTCTCGACCTCGATCCGTTCCTGGTTCTCGACCTCGCTCCGCTCCTGGTTCTCGACCTCGCTCCTCTCCTGGTTTTCGACCTCACTCTGCTCCTGGCTCTCGACCTCGCTCCTCTCCTGGTTCTCGACATCGCTCCTCTCCTGGTTCTCGACCTCGCTCCTCTCCTGGTTCTCGACCTCGCTCCCTTCCTGGTTCTCGACCTCGCTCTGCTTCTGGTTCTCGACCTCGCTCCGTTCCTGGTTCTCGACTTCTCTCCGTTCCTGGTTCTCGACCTCGCTCCCTTCCTGGTTCTCGACCTCGCTCTGCTCCTGGTTCTCGACCTCGCTCCGTTCCTGGTTCTCAACCTCGCTCCACTCTTGGTTCTCGACCTCGCTCCTCTCCTGGTTCTCAACCTCGCGCCACACCTGGGACACGACCTCGCTCCACTCCTGGGACCCGACTGCACTGCTCCTGGTTCTCGACCTCGCTCCACTCCTGGTTCTCGACCTCGCTCCGCTCCTTGTTCTCGACCTCGCTCCGTTCCTGGTTTTCGACCTCGCTCCGCTCCTGGTTCTCAACCTCGCTCCGTTCCTGGTTCTCAACCTCGCTCCTCTCCTAGTTCTCGACCTCGCTCCTCTCCTGGTTTTCGACCTCTCTCCGTTCCTGGTTCTCGACCTTGCTCCTCTCCTGGTTCTCAAACTCGCTCGTCTCCTTGTTTTCGACCTCGCTCCCCTCCTGGTTCTCAACCTCGCTCCATTCCTGGTTCTCAACTTCGCGCCACTCCTGGTTCTTGACCTCGCTCCACTCCTGGTTATCAACCTTGCTCCTCTCCTGGTTTTCGACCTCTCTCCGTTCCTGGCTCTCGACCTCGCTCCGCTCCTGGTTCTCGACATCGCTCCACTCCTGGTTCTCGACCTTGTTCCGCTCCTGGTTCTCGACTTCGCTCCCCTCCTGGTTTTTTACCTCGCTCCTCTCCTTGTTCTTGACCTCGCTCTGTTCCTGGTTCTCGACCTCGCTCCGTTCCTGGTTCTCGACCTCACTCCGTTCCTGGTTCTCGACCTCGCTCCGCTCCTGGTTTTCGAACTCGCTTCTCACCTGGTTCTCGACCTAGCTCCGTTCCTGGTTCTCGACCTCGCTCCGCTCCTGGTTTTTGACCTCGCTCTGCTCCTGGTTCTCAACCTCGCTCCATTCCTGGTTCTCAAGCTCGCTCCATTCCTGGTTCTCAAGCTCGCTCCTCTCCTGGTTTTCGACCTCTCTCCGTTCCTGGTTTTTGACCTCGCTCCGTTCCTGGTTCTCAAGCTCGCTCCTCTTCTGGTTCTCAACCTCGCTCCTCTCCTGGTTTTCGACCTCGCTCCTATCCTGGTTCTCAACCTCGCTCCTCTCCTGGTTCTCAACCTCGCTCCTCTCCTGGTTCTCGACCTCGCTCCTCTCCTGTTTCTCAACCTCGCTCCTCTCCTGGTTTACGACCTCGCTCCTATCCTGGTTCTCAACCTCGCTCCTCTCCTGGTTCTCGACCTCGTTCCATTCCTGGTTCTCAACCTCGCTCCATTCGTGGTTCTCGACCTCGCTCCGCTCCTGGTTCTCGACCTCGCTCCACTCCTGGTTCTCGACCTCGTTCCATTCCTGGTTCTCAACCTCGCTCCATTCGTGGTTCTCGACCTCGTTCCGCTCCTGGTTTTTGACCTCGCTTCTCTCCTGGTTCTCGACCTAGCTCCGTTCCTGGTTCTCGACCTCGCTCCGCTCCTGGTTTTTGACCTCGCTCTGCTCTTGGTTCTCAATTCGCTCCTCTTCTGGTTTTTGACCTCGCTCCTCTCCTTGTTCTTGACCTCGCTCTGTTCCTGGTTCTCGACCTCGCTCCGTTCCTGGTTCTCGACCTCACTCCGTTCCTGGTTCTCGACCTCGCTCCTCTCCTGGTGCTCAACCTCGCTCCTCTCCTGGTTTTCGACCTCGCTCCTCTCCTGGTTCTCAACCTCGCTCCATTCCTGGTTCTCAAGCTCGCTCCATTCCTGGTTCTCAAGCTCGCTCCTCTCCTGGTTTTCGACCTCTCTCCGTTCCTGGTTCTCGACCTCGCTCCGTTCCTGGTTCTCGACCTCACTCCGTTCCTGGTTCTCGACCTCGCTCCGCTCCTGGTTTTCGACCTCGCTTCTCTCCTGGTTCTCGACCTAGCTCCGTTCCTGGTTCTCGACCTCGCTCCGCTCCTGGTTTTTGACCTCGCTCTGCTCCTGGTTCTCAACCTCGCTCCATTCCTGGTTCTCAAGCTCGATCCATTCCTGGTTCTCAAGCTCGCTCCTCTCCTGGTTTTCGACCTCTCTCCGTTCCTGGTTTTCGACCTCGCTCCGTTCCTGGTTCTCAAGTTCGCTCCTCTTCTGGTTTTCGACCTCGCTCCTCTCCTTGTTCTTGACCTCGCTCTGTTCCTGGTTCTCGACCTCGCTCCGTTCCTGGTTCTCGACCTCACTAAGTTCCTGGTTCTCGACCTCGCTCCGCTCCTGGTTTTCGACCTCGCTTCTCTCCTGGTTCTCGACCTAGCTCCGTTCCTGGTTTTCGACCTCGCTCCTCTCCTTGTTCTTGACCTCGCTCTGCTCCTGGTTCTCAACCTCGCTCCATTCCTGGTTCTCAAGCTCGCTCCATTCCTGGTTCTCAAGCTTGCTCCTCTCCTGGTTTTCGACCTCTCTCCGTTCCTGGTTCTTGACCTCGCTCCGTTCCTGGTTCTCGACCTCGCTCCTCTCCTGGTTTTCGACATCTCTCCGTTCCTGGTTCTCGACCTCGCTCCTCTCCTGGTGCTCAACCTCGCTCCTCTCCTGGTTTTCGACCTCGCTCCTCTCCTGGTTCTCAACCTCGCTCCATTCCTGGTTCTCAAGCTCGCTCCATTCCTGGTTCTCAAGCTCGCTCCTCTCCTGGTTTTCGACCTCTCTCCGTTCCTGGTTTTTGACCTCGCTCCGTTCCTGGTTCTCAAGCTCGCTCCGTTCCTGGTTCTCAACCTCGCTCCTCTCCTGGTTTTCGACCTCGCTCCTATCCTGGTTCTCAACCTCGCTCCTATCCTCGTTCTCAACCTCGCTCCTCTCCTGGTTCTCGACATCGCTCCTCTCCTGTTTCTCAACCTCGCTCCTCTCCTGGTTTTCGACCTCGCTCCTATCCTGGTTCTCAACCTCGCTCCTCTCCTGGTTCTCGACCTCGTTCCATTCCTGGTTCTCAACCTCGCTCCATTCGTGGTTCTCGACCTTGCTCCGCTCCTGGTTCTCGACCTCGCTCCACTCCTGGTTCTCGACCTTGTTCCGCTCCTGGTTCTCAACTTCGCTCCCCTCCTGGTTTTTGACCTCGCTCCTCTCCTTGTTCTTGACCTCGCTCTGTTCCTGGTTCTCGACCTCGCTCCGTTCCTGGTTCTCGACCTCACTCCGTTCCTGGTTCTCGACCTCGCTCCGCTCCTGGTTTTCGACCTCGCTTCTCTCCTGGTTCTCGACCTAGCTCCGTTCCTGGTTCTCGACCTCGCTCCGCTCCTGGTTTTTGACCTCGCTCTGCTCCTGGTTCTCAACCTCGCTCCATTCCTGGTTCTCAAGCTCGATCCATTCCTGGTTCTCAAGCTCGTTCCTCTCCTGGTTTTCGACCTCTCTCCGTTCCTGGTTTTCGACCACGCTCCGTTCCTGGTTCTCAAGTTCGCTCCTCTTCTGGTTTTCGACCTCGCTCCTCTCCTTGTTCTTGACCTCGCTCTGTTCCGGGTTCTCGACCTCGCTCCGTTCCTGGTTCTCGACCTCACTCCGTTCCTGGTTCTCGACCTCGCTCTGCTCCTGGTTTTCGACCTCGCTTCTCTCCTGGTTCTCGACCTAGCTCCGTTCCTGGTTCTCGACCTCGCTCCGCTCCTGGTTTTTGACCTCGCTCTGCTCCTGGTTCTCAACCTCGCTCCATTCCTGGTTCTCAAGCTCGATCCATTCCTGGTTCTCAAGCTCGTTCCTCTCCTGGTTTTCGACCTCTCTCCGTTCCTGGTTTTCGACCACGCTCCGTTCCTGGTTCTCAAGTTCGCTCCTCTTCTGGTTTTCGACCTCGCTCCTCTCCTTGTTCTTGACCTCGCTCTGTTCCGGGTTCTCGACCTCGCTCCGTTCCTGGTTCTCGACCTCACTCCGTTCCTGGTTCTCGACCTCGCTCTGCTCCTGGTTTTCGACCTCGCTTCTCTCCTGGTTCTCGACCTAGCTCCGTTCCTGGTTCTCGACCTCGCTCCGCTCCTGGTTTTTGACCTCGCTCTGCTCCTGGTTCTCAACCTCGCTCCATTCCTGGTTCTCAAGCTCGCTCCATTCCTGGTTCTCAAGCTTGCTCCTCTCCTGGTTTTCGACCTCTCTCCGTTCCTGGTTCTCGACCTCGCTCCATTCCTGGTTCTCGACCTCGCTCCTCTCCTGGTTTTCGACATCTCTCCGTTCCTGGTTCTCGACCTCGCTCCTCTCCTGGTGCTCAACCTCGCTCCTCTCCTGGTTTTTGACCTCGCTCCTCTCCTGGTTCTCGACCTCGCTCCTCTCCTGGTTCTCGACCTCGCTCCGTTCCTGGTTCTCGACCTCGCTCCGCTCCTGGTTCTCGACCTCGATCCGTTCCTGGTTCTCGACCTCGCTCCTCTCCTGGTTCTCGACCTCGCTCCATTCCTGGTTCTCGACCTCGCTCCTCTCCTGGTTCTCGACCTCGATCCGTTCCTGGTTCTCGACCTCGCTCCGCTCCTGGTTCTCGACCTCGCTCCTCTCCTGGTTTTCGACCTCACTCTGCTCCTGGCTCTCGACCTCGCTCCTCTCCTGGTTCTCGACGTTGCTCCTCTCCTGGTTCTCGACCTCGCTCCTCTCCTGGTTCTCGACCTCGCTCCCTTCCTGGTTCTCGACCTCGCTCTGCTTCTGGTTCTCGACCTCGCTCCGTTCCTGGTTCTCGACTTCTCTCCGTTCCTGGTTCTCGACCTCGCTCCCTTCCTGGTTCTCGACCTCGCTCTGCTCCTGGTTCTCGACCTCGCTCCGTTCCTGGTTCTCAACCTCGCTCCACTCTTGGTTCTCGACCTCGCTCCTCTCCTGGTTCTCAACCTCGCGCCACACCTGGGACACGACCTCGCTCCACTCCTGGGACCCGACTGCACTGCTCCTGGTTCTCGACCTCGCTCCACTCCTGGTTCTCGACCTCGCTCCTCTCCTGTTTTTCGACCTCGCTCCGCTCCTTGTTCTCGACCTCGCTCCGTTCCTGGTTTTCGACCTCGCTCCGCTCCTGGTTCTCAACCTCGCTCCGTTCCTGGTTCTCAACCTCGCTCCTCTCCTAGTTCTCGACCTCGCTCCTCTCCTGGTTTTCGACCTCTCTCCGTTCCTGGTTCTCGACCTTGCTCCTCTCCTGGTTCTCAAACTCGCTCCTCTCCTTGTTTTCGACCTCGCTCCCCTCCTGGTTCTCAACCTTGCTCCTTTCCTGGTTTTCGACCTCTCTCCGTTCCTGGCTCTCGACCTCGCTCCGCTCCTGGTTCTCGACATCGCTCCACTCCTGGTTCTCGACCTTGTTCCGCTCCTGGTTCTCGACTTCGCTCCCCTCCTGGTTTTTTACCTCGCTCCTCTCCTTGTTCTTGACCTCGCTCTGTTCCTGGTTCTCGACCTCGCTCCGTTCCTGGTTCTCGACCTCACTCCGTTCCTGGTTCTCGACCTCGCTCCGCTCCTGGTTTTCGAACTCGCTTCTCACCTGGTTCTCGACCTAGCTCCGTTCCTGGTTCTCGACCTCGCTCCGCTCCTGGTTTTTGACCTCGCTCTGCTCCTGGTTCTCAACCTCGCTCCATTCCTGGTTCTCAAGCTCGCTCCATTCCTGGTTCTCAAGCTCGCTCCTCTCCTGGTTTTCGACCTCTCTCCGTTCCTGGTTTTTGACCTCGCTCCGTTCCTGGTTCTCAAGCTCGCTCCTCTTCTGGTTCTCAACCTCGCTCCTCTCCTGGTTTTCGACCTCGCTCCTATCCTGGTTCTCAACCTCGCTCCTCTCCTGGTTCTCAACCTCGCTCCTCTCCTGGTTCTCGACCTCGCTCCTCTCCTGTTTCTCAACCTCGCTCCTCTCCTGGTTTTCGACCTCGCTCCTATCCTGGTTCTCAACCTCGCTCCTCTCCTGGTTCTTGACCTCGTTCCATTCCTGGTTCTCAACCTCGCTCCATTCGTGGTTCTCGACCTCGCTCCGCTCCTGGTTCTCGACCTCGCTCCACTCCTGGTTCTCGACCTCGTTCGGCTCCTGGTTTTCGACCTCGCTTCTCTCCTGGTTCTCGACCTAGCTCCGTTCCTGGTTCTCGACCTTGCTCCGCTCCTGGTTTTTGACCTCGCTCTGCTCTTGGTTCTCAATTCGCTCCTCTTCTGGTTTTTGACCTCGCTGCTCTCCTTGTTCTTGACCTCGCTCTGTTCCTGGTTCTCGACCTCGCTCCGTTCCTGGTTCTCGACCTCACTCCGTTCCTGGTTCTCGACCTCGCTCCGCTCCTGGTTTTCGACCTCGCTTCTCTCCTGGTTCTCGACCTAGCTCCGTTCCTGGTTCTCGACCTCGCTCCGCTCCTGGTTTTTGACCTCGCTCTGCTCCTGATTCTCAACCTCGCTCCATTCCTGGTTCACAAGCTCGCTCCATTCCTGGTTCTCAAGCTTGCTCCTCTCCTGGTTTTCGACCTCTCTCCGTTCCTGGTTCTCGACCTCGCTCCGTTCCTGGTTCTCGACCTCGCTCCTCTCCTGGTTTTCGACATCTCTCCGTTCCTGGTTCTCGACCTCGCTCCTCTCCTGGTGCTCAACCTCGCTCCTCTCCTGGTTTTTGACCTCGCTCCTCTCCTGGTTCTCGACCTCGCTCCTCTCCTGGTTCTCGACCTCGCTCCATTCCTGGTTCTCGACCTCGCCCCTCTCCTGGTTCTCGACCTCGATCCGTTCCTGGTTCTCGACCTCGCTCCGCTCCTGGTTCTCGACCTCGCTCCTCTCCTGGTTTTCGACCTCACTCTGCTCCTGGCTCTCGACCTCGCTCCTCTCCTGGTTCTCGACGTCGCTCCTCTCCTGGTTCTCGACCTCGCTCCTCTCCTGGTTCTCGACCTCACTCCGTTCCTGGTTCTTGACCTCGCTCCGTTCCTGGTTCTCGACCTCGCTCCCTTCCTGGTTCTCGACCTCGCTCAGCTCCTGGTTCTCGACCTCGCTCCATTCCTGGTTCTCGACCTCGCTCCCTTCCTGGTTCTCGACCTCGCTCTGCTCCTGGTTCCCGACCTCGCTCCGTTCCTGGTTCTCAACCTCGCTCCTCTCTTGGTTCTCGACCTCGCTCCTCTCCTGGTTCTCGACCTCGCTCCTCTCCTGGTTCTCAACCTCGCGCCACACCTGGGACACGACCTCGCTCCACTCCTGGGACCCGACTGCACTGCTCCTGGTTCTCGACCTCGCTCCACTCCTGGTTCTCGACCTCGCACCTCTCCTGTTTTTCGACCTCGCTCCGCTCCTTGTTCTCGACCTCGCTCCGTTCCTGGTTTTCGACCTCGCTCCGCTCCTGGTTCTCAACCTCGCTCCGTTCCTGGTTCTCAACCTCGCTCCTCTCCTGGTTCTCGACCTCGCTCCTCTCCTGGTTTTCGACCTCTATCCGTTCCTGGTTCTCGACCTTGCTCCTCTCCTGGTTCTCAAACTCGCTCCTCTCCTTGTTTTCGACCTCGCTCCCCTCCTGGTTCTCAACCTCGATCCATTCCTGGTTCTCAACTTCGCGCCACTCCTGGTTCTTGACCTCGCTCCACTCCTGGTTATCAACCTTGCTCCTCTCCTGGTTTTTGACCTCTCTCCGTTCCTGGTTCTCGACTTCGCTCCGCTCCTGGTTCTCGACCTCGCTCCACTCCTGGTTCTCGACCTTGTTCCGCTCCTGGTTCTCGACTTCGCTCCCCTCCTGGTTTTTTACCTCGCTCCTCTCCTTGTTCTTGACCTCGCTCTGTTCCTGGTTCTCGACCTCGCTCCGTTCCTGGTTCTCGACCTCACTCCGTTCCTGGTTCTCGACCTCGCTCCGCTCCTGGTTTTCGAACTCGCTTCTCACCTGGTTCTCGACCTAGCTCCGTTCCTGGTTCTCGACCTCGCTCCGCTCCTGGTTTTTGACCTCGCTCTGCTCCTGGTTCTCAACCTCGCTCCATTCCTGGTTCTCAAGCTCGCTCCATTCCTGGTTCTCAAGCTCGCTCCTCTCCTGGTTTTCGACCTCTCTCCGTTCCTGGTTTTTGACCTCGCTCCGTTCCTGGTTCTCAAGCTCGCTCCTCTTCTGGTTTTCGACCTCGCTACTCTCCTTGTTCTTGACCTCGCTCTGTTCCTGGTTCTCGACCTCGCTCCGTTCCTGGTTCTCGACCTCACTCCGTTCCTGGTTCTCGACCTCGCTCCGCTCCTGGTTTTCGACCTCGCTTCTCTCCTGGTTCTCGACCTAGCTCCGTTCCTGGTTCTCGACCTCGCTCCGCTCCTGGTTTTTGACCTCGCTCTGCTCCTGGTTCTCAACCTCGCTCCATTCCTGGTTCTCAAGCTCGCTCCATTCCTGGTTCTCAAGCTCGCTCCTCTCCTGGATTTCGACCTCTCTCCGTTCCTGGTTCTCGACCTCGCTCCATTCCTGGTTCTCGACCTCGCTCCTCTCCTGGTTTTCGACATCTCTCCGTTCCTGGTTCTCGACCTCGCTCCTCTCCTGGTGCTCAACCTCGCTCCTCTCCTTGTTTTTGACCTCGCTCCTCTCCTGGTTCTCGACCTCGCTCCGTTCCTGGTTTTCGACCTCGCTCCGCTCCTTTTTCTCGACCTCGCTCCTCTCCTGGTGCTCAACCTCGCTCCTCTCCTTGTTTTCGACCTCGCTCCTCTCCTTGTTTTCGACCTCGCTCCTCTCCTGGTTCTCAACCTCGCGCCACTCCTGGTTCTTGACCTCGCTCCACTCCTGGTTATCAACCTTGCTCCTCTCCTGGTTTTCGACCTCTCTCCGTTCCTGGTTCTCAACCTCGCTCCATTCCTGGTTCTCAACCTCACTCCTCTCCTGGTTCTCGACCTCGCTCCTCTCCTGGTTTTCGACCTCGCTCCTCTCCTGGTCCTCGACCTCGCTCTGCTCCTGGTTCTCGACCTCACTCCTCTCCTGGTTTTCAACCTCTCTCCGTTCCTGGTTTTCGACCTCGCTCCGTTCCTGGATCTCAAGCTCGCTCCTCTTCTGGTTCTCGACCTCGCTCCGTTCCTGGTTCTCGACTTCTCTCCGTTCCTGGTTCTCGACCTCGCTCCCTTCCTGGTTCTCGACCTCGCTCTGCTCCTGGTTCTCGACCTCGCTCCGTTCCTGGATCTCAAGCTCGCTCCTCTTCTGGTTCTCGACCTCGCTCCGTTCCTGGTTCTCGACTTCTCTCCGTTCCTGGTTCTCGACCTCGCTCCCTTCCTGGTTCTCGACCTCGCTCTGCTCCTGGTTCTCGACCTCGCTCCGTTCCTGGTTCTCAACCTCGCTCCTCTCTTGGTTCTCGACCTCGCTCCTCTCCTGGTTCTCGACCTCGCTCCTCTCCTGGTTCTCAACCTCGCGCCACACCTGGGACACGACCTCGCTCCACTCCTGGGACCCGACTGCACTGCTCCTGGTTCTCGACCTCGCTCCACTCCTGGTTCTCGACCTCGCTCCTCTCCTGTTTTTCGACCTCGCTCCGCTCCTTGTTCTCGACCTCGCTCCGTTCCTGGTTTTCGACCTCGCTCCGCTCCTGGTTCTCAACCTCTCTCCGTTCCTGGTTCTCGACCTTGCTCCTCTCCTGGTTCTCAAACTCGCTCCTCTCCTTGTTTTTGACCTCGCTCCTCTCCTGGTTCTCGACCTCGCTCCGTTCCTGGTTTTCGACCTCGCTCCGCTCCTTTTTCTCGACCTCGCTCCTCTCCTGGTGCTCAACCTCGCTCCTCTCCTTGTTTTCGACCTCGCTCCTCTCCTGGTTTTCGACCTCGCTCCGCTCCTGGTTCTCAACCTCGCTCCGTTCCTGGTTCTCAACCTCGCTCCTCTCCTGGTTCTCGACCTCGCTCCGCTCCTGGTTTTCGACCCCTCTCCATTCCTGGTTCTCGACCTTGCTCCTCTCCTGGTTCTCAAACTCGCTCCTCTCCTTGTTTTCGACCTCGCTCCTCTCCTGGTTCTCAACCTCGCGCCACTCCTGGTTCTTGACCTCGCTCCACTCCTGGTTATCAACCTTGCTCCTCTCCTGGTTTTCGACCTCTCTCCGTTCCTGGTTCTCAACCTCGCTCCGTTCCTGGTTCTCAACCTCACTCCTCTCCTGGTTCTCGACCTCGCTCCTCTCCTGGTTTTCGACCTCGCTCCTCTCCTGGTCCTCGACCTCGCTCTGCTCCTGGTTCTCGACCTCACTCCTCTCCTGGTTTTCAACCTCTCTCCGTTCCTGGTTTTCGACCTCGCTCCGTTCCTGGATCTCAAGCTCGCTCCTCTTCTGGTTCTCGACCTCGCTCCTATCCTTCTTCTTGACCTCGCTCTCTTCCTGGTTCTCGACCTCGCTCCGTTCCTGGTTCTCGACCTCACTCCGTTCCTGGTTCTCGACCTCGCTCCGCTCCTGGTTTTCGACCTCGCTTCTCTCCTGGTTCTCGACCTAGCTCCGTTCCTGGTTCTCGACCTCGCTCCGCTCCTGGTTTTTGACCTCGCTCTGCTCCTGGTTCTCAACCTCGCTCCATTCCTGGTTCTCAAGCTCGATCCATTCCTGGTTATCAAGCTCGCTCCTCTCCTGGTTTTCGACCTCTCTCCGTTCCTGGTTTTCGACCTCGCTCCGTTCATGGTTCTCAAGTTCACTCCTCTTCTGGTTTTCGACCTCGCTCCTCTCCTTGTTCTTGACCTCGCTCTGTTCCTGGTTCTCGACCTCGCTCCGTTCCTGATTCTCAACCTCACTCCGTTCCTGGTTCTCGACCTCGCTCCGCTCCTGGTTTTCGACCTCGCTCCTCTCCTGGTTCTCGACCTCGCTCCTCTCCTGGTTCTCAAGCTCGCTCCTCTCCTGGTTTTCGACCTCTCTCCGTTCCTGGTTTTTGACCTCGCTCCGTTCCTGGTTCTCAAGTTCACTCCTCTTCTGGTTTTCGACCTCGCTCCTCTCCTTGTTCTTGACCTCGCTCTGTTCCTGGTTCTCGACCTAGCTCCGTTCCTGGTTCTCGACCTCGCTCCGCTCCTGGTTTTTGACCTCGCTCTGCTCCTGGTTCTCAACCTCGCTCCATTCCTGGTTCTCAAGCTCGCTCCATTCCTGGTTCTCAAGCTCGCTCCTCTCCTGGTTTTCGACCTCTCTCCGTTCCTGGTTTTTGACCTCGCTCCGTTCCTGGTTCTCAAGCTCGCTCCTCTTCTGGTTTTCGACCTCTCTCCGTTCCTGGTTCTCGACCTCGCTCCGCTCCTGGTTCTCGACCTCGCTCCTCTCCTGGTTTTCGACATCTCTCCGTTCCTGGTTCTCGACCTCGCTCCTCTCCTGGTGCTCAACCTCGCTCCGTTCCTGGTTTTCGACCTCGCTCCGCTCCTTTTTCTCGACCTCGCTCCTCTCCTGGTGCTCAACCTCGCTCCTCTCCTTGTTTTCGACCTCGCTCCTCTCCTGGTTTTCGACCTCGCTCCGCTCCTGGTTCTCAACCTCGCTCCGTTCCTGGTTCTCAACCTCGCTCCTCTCCTGGTTCTCGACCTCGCTCCGCTCCTGGTTTTCGACCCCTCTCCATTCCTGGTTCTCGACCTTGCTCCTCTCCTGGTTCTCAAACTCGCTCCTCTCCTTGTTTTCGACCTCGCTCCTCTCCTGGTTCTCAACCTCGCGCCACTCCTGGTTCTTGACCTCGCTCCACTCCTGGTTATCAACCTTGCTCCTCTCCTGGTTTTCGACCTCTCTCCGTTCCTGGTTCTCAACCTCGCTCCGTTCCTGGTTCTCAACCTCACTCCTCTCCTGGTTCTCGACCTCGCTCCTCTCCTGGTTTTCGACCTCGCTCCTCTCCTGGTCCTCGACCTCGCTCTGCTCCTGGTTCTCGACCTCACTCCTCTCCTGGTTTTCAACCTCTCTCCGTTCCTGGTTTTCGACCTCGCTCCCTTCCTGGTTCTCGACCTCGCTCTGCTCCTGGTTCTCGACCTCGCTCCGTTCCTGGTTCTCAACCTCGCTCCTCTCCTGGTTCTCGACCTCGCTCCTCTCCTGGTTCTCGACCTCGCTCCTCTCCTGGTTCTCAACCTCGCGCCACACCTGGGACACGACCTCGCTCCACTCCTGGGACCCGACTGCACTGCTCCTGGTTCTCGACCTCGCTCCACTCCTGGTTCTCGACCTCGCTCCTCTCCTGTTTTTCGACCTCGCTCCGCTCCTTGTTCTCGACCTCGCTCCGTTCCTGGTTTTCGACCTCGCTCCGCTCCTGGTTCTCAACCTCGCTCCGTTCCTGGTTCTCAACCTCGCTCCTCTCCTGGTTCTCGACCTCGCTCCTCTCCTGGTTTTCGACCTCTCTCCGTTCCTGGTTCTCGACCTTGCTCCTCTCCTGGTTTTCAAACTCGCTCCTCTCCTTGTTTTCGACCTCGCTCCCCTCCTGGTTCTCAACCTCGATCCATTCCTGGTTCTCAACATCACGCCACTCCTGGTTCTTGACCTCGCTCCACTCCTGGTTATCAACCTTGCTCCTCTCCTGGTTTTCGACCTCTCTCCGTTCCTGGTTCTCGACTTCGCTCCGCTCCTGGTTCTCGACCTCGCTCCACTCCTGGTTCTCGACCTTGTTCCGCTCCTGGTTCTCGACTTCGCTCCCCTCCTGGTTTTTTACCTCGCTCCTCTCCTTGTTCTTGACCTCGCTCTGTTCCTGGTTCTCGACCTCGCTCCGTTCCTGGTTCTCGACCTCACTCCGTTCCTGGTTCTCGACCTCGCTCCGCTCCTGGTTTTCGAACTCGCTTCTCACCTGGTTCTCGACCTAGCTCCGTTCCTGGTTCTCGACCTCGCTCCGCTCCTGGTTTTTGACCTCGCTCTGCTCCTGGTTCTCAACCTCGCTCCATTCCTGGTTCTCAAGCTCGCTCCATTCCTGGTTCTCAAGCTCGCTCCTCTCCTGGTTTTCGACCTCTCTCCGTTTCTGGTTTTTGACCTCGCTCCGTTCCTGGTTCTCAAGCTCGCTCCTCTTCTGGTTTTCGACCTCGCTACTCTCCTTGTTCTTGACCTCGCTCTGTTCCTGGTTCTCGACCTCGCTCCGTTCCTGGTTCTCGACCTCACTCCGTTCCTGGTTCTCGACCTCGCTCCGCTCCTGGTTTTCGACCTCGCTTCTCTCCTGGTTCTCGACCTAGCTCCGTTCCTGGTTCTCGACCTCGCTCCGCTCCTGGTTTTTGACCTCGCTCTGCTCCTGGTTCTCAACCTCGCTCCATTCCTGGTTCTCAAGCTCGCTCCATTCCTGGTTCTCAAGCTCGCTCCTCTCCTGGATTTCGACCTCTCTCCGTTCCTGGTTCTCGACCTCGCTCCGTTCCTGGTTCTCGACCTCGCTCCTCTCCTGGTTTTCGACATCTCTCCGTTCCTGGTTTTCGACCTCGCTCCGTTCCTGGATCTCAAGCTCGCTCCTCTTCTGGTTCTCGACCTCGCTCCGTTCCTGGTTCTCGACTTCTCTCCGTTCCTGGTTCTCGACCTCGCTCCCTTCCTGGTTCTCGACCTCGCTCTGCTCCTGGTTCTCGACCTCGCTCCGTTCCTGGATCTCAAGCTCGCTCCTCTTCTGGTTCTCGACCTCGCTCCGTTCCTGGTTCTCGACTTCTCTCCGTTCCTGGTTCTCGACCTCGCTCCCTTCCTGGTTCTCGACCTCGCTCTGCTCCTGGTTCTCGACCTCGCTCCGTTCCTGGTTCTCAACCTCGCTCCTCTCTTGGTTCTCGACCTCGCTCCTCTCCTGGTTCTCGACCTCGCTCCTCTCCTGGTTCTCAACCTCGCGCCACACCTGGGACACGACCTCGCTCCACTCCTGGGACCCGACTGCACTGCTCCTGGTTCTCGACCTCGCTCCACTCCTGGTTCTCGACCTCGCTCCTCTCCTGTTTTTCGACCTCGCTCCGCTCCTTGTTCTCGACCTCGCTCCGTTCCTGGTTTTCGACCTCGCTCCGCTCCTGGTTCTCAACCTCTCTCCGTTCCTGGTTCTCGACCTTGCTCCTCTCCTGGTTCTCAAACTCGCTCCTCTCCTTGTTTTCGACCTCGCTCCCCTCCTGGTTCTCAACCTCGCTCCATTCCTGGTTCTCAACTTCGCGCCACTCCTGGTTCTTGACCTCGCTCCACTCCTGGTTATCAACCTTGCTCCTCTCCTGGTTTTCGACCTCTCTCCGTTCCTGGTTCTCGACTTCGCTCCGCTCCTGGTTCTCGACCTCGCTCCACTCCTGGTTCTCGACCTTGTTCCGCTCCTGGTTCTCGACTTCGCTCCCCTCCTGGTTTTTTACCTTGCTCCTCTCCTTGTTCTTGACCTCGCTCTGTTCCTGGTTCTCGACCTCGCTCCGTTCCTGGTTCTCGACCTCACTCCGTTCCTGGTTCTCGACCTCGCTCCGCTCCTGGTTTTCGAACTCGCTTCTCACCTGGTTCTCGACCTAGCTCCGTTCCTGGTTCTCGACCTCGCTCCGCTCCTGGTTTTTGACCTCGCTCTGCTCCTGGTTCTCAACCTCGCTCCATTCCTGGTTCTCAAGCTCGCTCCATTCCTGGTTCTCAAGCTCGCTCCTCTCCTGGTTTTCGACCTCTCTCCGTTCCTGGTTTTTGACCTCGCTCCGTTCCTGGTTCTCAAGCTCGCTCCTCTTCTGGTTTTCGACCTCGCTACTCTCCTTGTTCTTGACCTCGCTCTGTTCCTGGTTCTCGACCTCGCTCCGTTCCTGGTTCTCGACCTCACTCCGTTCCTGGTTCTCGACCTCGCTCCGCTCCTGGTTTTCGACCTCGCTTCTCTCCTGGTTCTCGACCTAGCTCCGTTCCTGGTTCTCGACCTCGCTCCGCTCCTGGTTTTTGACCTCGCTCTGCTCCTGGTTCTCAACCTCGCTCCATTCCTGGTTCTCAAGCTCGCTCCATTCCTGGTTCTCAAGCTCGCTCCTCTCCTGGTTTTCGACCTCTCTCCGTTCCTGGTTTTTGACCTCGCTCCGTTCCAGGTTCTCAAGCTCGCTCCTCTCCTGGTTTTCGACATCTCTCCGTTCCTGGTTCTCGACCTCGCTCCTCTCCTGGTGCTCAACCTCGCTCCTCTCCTTGTTTTTGACCTCGCTCCTCTCCTGGTTCTCGACCTCGCTCCGTTCCTGGTTTTCGCCCTCGCTCCGCTCCTTTTTCTCGACCTCGCTCCTCTCCTGGTGCTCAACCTCGCTCCTCTCCTTGTTTTCGACCTCGCTCCTCTCCTGGTTTTCGACCTCGCTCCGCTCCTGGTTCTCAACCTCGCTCCGTTCCTGGTTCTCAACCTCGCTCCTCTCCTGGTTCTCGACCTCGCTCCGCTCCTGGTTTTCGACCCCTCTCCATTCCTGGTTCTCGACCTTGCTCCTCTCCTGGTTCTCAAACTCGCTCCTCTCCTTGTTTTCGACCTCGCTCCTCTCCTGGTTCTCAACCTCGCGCCACTCCTGGTTCTTGACCTCGCTCCACTCCTGGTTATCAACCTTGCTCCTCTCCTGGTTTTCGACCTCTCTCCGTTCCTGGTTCTCAACCTCGCTCCGTTCCTGGTTCTCAACCTCACTCCTCTCCTGGTTCTCGACCTCGCTCCTCTCCTGGTTTTCGACCTCGCTCCTCTCCTGGTCCTCGACCTCGCTCTGCTCCTGGTTCTCGACCTCACTCCTCTCCTGGTTTTCAACCTCTCTCCGTTCCTGGTTTTCGACCTCGCTCCGTTCCTGGATCTCAAGCTCGCTCCTCTTCTGGTTCTCGACCTCGCTCCTATCCTTCTTCTTGACCTCGCTCTGTTCCTGGTTCTCGACCTCGCTCCGTTCCTGGTTCTCGACCTCACTCCGTTCCTGGTTCTCGACCTCGCTCCGCTCCTGGTTTTCGACCTCGCTTCTCTCCTGGTTCTCGACCTAGCTCCGTTCCTGGTTCTCGACCTCGCTCCGCTCCTGGTTTTTGACCTCGCTCTGCTCCTGGTTCTCAACCTCGCTCCATTCCTGGTTCTCAAGCTCGATCCATTCCTGGTTATCAAGCTCGCTCCTCTCCTGGTTTTCGACCTCTCTCCGTTCCTGGTTTTCGACCTCGCTCCGTTCCTGGTTCTCAAGTTCACTCCTCTTCTGGTTTTCGACCTCGCTCCTCTCCTTGTTCTTGACCTCGCTCTGTTCCTGGTTCTCGACCTCGCTCCGTTCCTGATTCTCAACCTCACTCCGTTCCTGGTTCTCGACCTCGCTCCGCTCCTGGTTTTCGACCTCGCTCCTCTCCTGGTTCTCGACCTCGCTCCTCTCCTGGTTCTCAAGCTCGCTCCTCTCCTGGTTTTCGACCTCTCTCCGTTCCTGGTTTTTGACCTCGCTCCGTTCCTGGTTCTCAAGTTCACTCCTCTTCTGGTTTTCGACCTCGCTCCTCTCCTTGTTCTTGACCTCGCTCTGTTCCTGGTTCTCGACCTAGCTCCGTTCCTGGTTCTCGACCTCGCTCCGCTCCTGGTTTTTGACCTCGCTCTGCTCCTGGTTCTCAACCTCGCTCCATTCCTGGTTCTCAAGCTCGCTCCATTCCTGGTTCTCAAGCTCGCTCCTCTCCTGGTTTTCGACCTCTCTCCGTTCCTGGTTTTTGACCTCGCTCCGTTCCTGGTTCTCAAGCTCGCTCCTCTTCTGGTTTTCGACCTCGCTACTCTCCTTGTTCTTGACCTCGCTCTGTTCCTGGTTCTCGACCTCGCTCCGTTCCTGGTTCTCGACCTCACTCCGTTCCTGGTTCTCGACCTCGCTCCGCTCCTGGTTTTCGACCTCGCTTCTCTCCTGGTTCTCGACCTAGCTCCGTTCCTGGTTCTCGACCTCGCTCCGCTCCTGGTTTTTGACCTCGCTCTGCTCCTGGTTCTCAACCTCGCTCCATTCCTGGTTCTCAAGCTCGCTCCATTCCTGGTTCTCAAGCTCGCTCCTCTCCTGGTTTTCGACCTCTCTCCGTTCCTGGTTCTCGACCTCGCTCCGTTCCTGGTTCTCGACCTCGCTCCTCTCCTGGTTTTCGACATCTCTCCGTTCCTGGTTCTCGACCTCGCTCCTCTCCTGGTGCTCAACCTCGCTCCTCTCCTTGTTTTTGACCTCGCTCCTCTCCTGGTTCTCGACCTCGCTCCGTTCCTGGTTTTCGACCTCGCTCCGCTCCTTTTTCTCGACCTCGCTCCTCTCCTGGTGCTCAACCTCGCTCCTCTCCTTGTTTTCGACCTCGCTCCTCTCCTGGTTTTCGACCTCGCTCCGCTCCTGGTTCTCAACCTCGCTCCGTTCCTGGTTCTCAACCTCGCTCCTCTCCTGGTTCTCGACCTCGCTCCGCTCCTGGTTTTCGACCCCTCTCCATTCCTGGTTCTCGACCTTGCTCCTCTCCTGGTTCTCAAACTCGCTCCTCTCCTTGTTTTCGACCTCGCTCCTCTCCTGGTTCTCAACCTCGCGCCACTCCTGGTTCTTGACCTCGCTCCACTCCTGGTTATCAACTTTGCTCCTCTCCTGGTTTTCGACCTCTCTCCGTTCCTGGTTCTCAACCTCGCTCCGTTCCTGGTTCTCAACCTCACTCCTCTCCTGGTTCTCGACCTCGCTCCTCTCCTGGTTTTCGACCTCGCTCCTCTCCTGGTCCTCGACCTCGCTCTGCTCCTGGTTCTCGACCTCACTCCTCTCCTGGTTTTCAACCTCTCTCCGTTCCTGGTTTTCGACCTCGCTCCGTTCCTGGATCTCAAGCTCGCTCCTCTTCTGGTTCTCGACCTCGCTCCTATCCTTCTTCTTGACCTCGCTCTGTTCCTGGTTCTCGACCTCGCTCCGTTCCTGGTTCTCGACCTCACTCCGTTCCTGGTTCTCGACCTCGCTCCGCTCCTGGTTTTCGACCTCGCTTCTCTCCTGGTTCTCGACCTAGCTCCGTTCCTGGTTCTCGACCTCGCTCCGCTCCTGGTTTTTGACCTCGCTCTGCTCCTGGTTCTCAACCTCGCTCCATTCCTGGTTCTCAAGCTTGCTCCTCTCCTGGTTTTCGACCTCTCTCCGTTCCTGGTTCTCGACCTCGCTCCGTTCCTGATTCTCAACCTCACTCCGTTCCTGGTTCTCGACCTCGCTCCGCTCCTGGTTTTCGACCTCGCTCCTCTCCTGGTTCTCGACCTCGCTCCTCTCCTGGTTCTCAAGCTCGCTCCTCTCCTGGTTTTCGACCTCTCTCCGTTCCTGGTTTTTGACCTCGCTCCGTTCCTGGTTCTCAAGTTCACTCCTCTTCTGGTTTTCGACCTCGCTCCTCTCCTTGTTCTTGACCTCGCTCTGTTCCTGGTTCTCGACCTAGCTCCGTTCCTGGTTCTCGACCTCGCTCCGCTCCTGGTTTTTGACCTCGCTCTGCTCCTGGTTCTCAACCTCGCTCCATTCCTGGTTCTCAAGCTCGCTCCATTCCTGGTTCTCAAGCTCGCTCCTCTCCTGGTTTTCGACCTCTCTCCGTTCCTGGTTTTTGACCTCGCTCCGTTCCTGGTTCTCAAGCTCGCTCCTCTTCTGGTTTTCGACCTCGCTACTCTCCTTGTTCTTGACCTCGCTCTGTTCCTGGTTCTCGACCTCGCTCCGTTCCTGGTTCTCGACCTCACTCCGTTCCTGGTTCTCGACCTCGCTCCGCTCCTGGTTTTCGACCTCGCTTCTCTCCTGGTTCTCGACCTAGCTCCGTTCCTGGTTCTCGACCTCGCTCCGCTCCTGGTTTTTGACCTCGCTCTGCTCCTGGTTCTCAACCTCGCTCCATTCCTGGTTCTCAAGCTCGCTCCATTCCTGGTTCTCAAGCTCGCTCCTCTCCTGGTTTTCGACCTCTCTCCGTTCCTGGTTCTCGACCTCGCTCCGTTCCTGGTTCTCGACCTCGCTCCTCTCCTGGTTTTCGACATCTCTCCGTTCCTGGTTCTCGACCTCGCTCCTCTCCTGGTGCTCAACCTCGCTCCTCTCCTTGTTTTTGACCTCGCTCCTCTCCTGGTTCTCGACCTCGCTCCGTTCCTGGTTTTCGACCTCGCTCCGCTCCTTTTTCTCGACCTCGCTCCTCTCCTGGTGCTCAACCTCGCTCCTCTCCTTGTTTTCGACCTCGCTCCTCTCCTGGTTTTCGACCTCGCTCCGCTCCTGGTTCTCAACCTCGCTCCGTTCCTGGTTCTCAACCTCGCTCCTCTCCTGGTTCTCGACCTCGCTCCGCTCCTGGTTTTCGACCCCTCTCCATTCCTGGTTCTCGACCTTGCTCCTCTCCTGGTTCTCAAACTCGCTCCTCTCCTTGTTTTCGACCTCGCTCCTCTCCTGGTTCTCAACCTCGCGCCACTCCTGGTTCTTGACCTCGCTCCACTCCTGGTTATCAACTTTGCTCCTCTCCTGGTTTTCGACCTCTCTCCGTTCCTGGTTCTCAACCTCGCTCCGTTCCTGGTTCTCAACCTCACTCCTCTCCTGGTTCTCGACCTCGCTCCTCTCCTGGTTTTCGACCTCGCTCCTCTCCTGGTCCTCGACCTCGCTCTGCTCCTGGTTCTCGACCTCACTCCTCTCCTGGTTTTCAACCTCTCTCCGTTCCTGGTTTTCGACCTCGCTCCGTTCCTGGATCTCAAGCTCGCTCCTCTTCTGGTTCTCGACCTCGCTCCTATCCTTCTTCTTGACCTCGCTCTGTTCCTGGTTCTCGACCTCGCTCCGTTCCTGGTTCTCGACCTCACTCCGTTCCTGGTTCTCGACCTCGCTCCGCTCCTGGTTTTCGACCTCGCTTCTCTCCTGGTTCTCGACCTAGCTCCGTTCCTGGTTCTCGACCTCGCTCCGCTCCTGGTTTTTGACCTCGCTCTGCTCCTGGTTCTCAACCTCGCTCCATTCCTGGTTCTCAAGCTTGCTCCTCTCCTGGTTTTCGACCTCTCTCCGTTCCTGGTTCTCGACCTCGCTCCATTCCTGGTTCTCAAGCTCGATCCATTCCTGGTTATCAAGCTCGCTCCTCTCCTGGTTTTCGACCTCTCTCCGTTCCTGGTTTTCGACCTCGCTCCGTTCCTGGTTCTCAACCTCACTCCTCTCCTGGTTCTCGACCTCGCTCCTCTCCTGGTTTTCGACCTCGCTCCTCTCCTGGTCCTCGACCTCGCTCTGCTCCTGGTTCTCGACCTCACTCCTCTCCTGGTTTTCAACCTCTCTCCGTTCCTGATTTTCGACCTCGCTCCGTTCCTGGATCGCAAGCTCGCTCCTCTTCTGGTTCTCGACCTCGCTCCGTTCCTGGTTCTCGACTTCTCTCCGTTCCTGGTTCTCGACCTCGCTCCCTTCCTGGTTCTCGACCTCGCTCTGCTCCTGGTTCTCGACCTCGCTCCGTTCCTGGTTCTCAACCTCGCTCCTCTCCTGGTTCTCGACCTCGCTCCTCTCCTGGTTCTCGACCTCGCTCCTCTCCTGGTTCTCAACCTCGCGCCACACCTGGGACACGACCTCGCTCCACTCCTGGGACCCGACTGCACTGCTCCTGGTTCTCGACCTCGCTCCACTCCTGGTTCTCGACCTCGCTCCTCTCCTGTTTTTCGACCTCGCTCCGCTCCTTGTTCTCGACCTCGCTCCGTTCCTGGTTTTCGACCTCGCTCCGCTCCTGGTTCTCAACCTCGCTCCGTTCCTGGTTCTCAACCTCGCTCCTCTCCTGGTTCTCGACCTCGCTCCTCTCCTGGTTTTCGACCTCTCTCCGTTCCTGGTTCTCGACCTTGCTCCTCTCCTGGTTCTCAAACTCGCTCCTCTCCTTGTTTTCGACCTCGCTCCCCTCCTGGTTCTCAACCTCGATCCATTCCTGGTTCTCAACTTCGCGCCACTCCTGGTTCTTGACCTCGCTCCACTCCTGGTTATCAACCTTGCTCCTCTCCTGGTTTTCGACCTCTCTCCGTTCCTGGTTCTCGACTTCGCTCCGCTCCTGGTTCTCGACCTCGCTCCACTCCTGGTTCTCGACCTTGTTCCGCTCCTGGTTCTCGACTTCGCTCCCCTCCTGGTTTTTTACCTCGCTCCTCTCCTTATTCTTGACCTCGCTCTGTTCCTGGTTCTCGACCTCGCTCCGTTCCTGGTTCTCGACCTCGCTCCGCTCCTGGTTTTCGAACTCGCTTCTCACCTGGTTCTCGACCTAGCTCCGTTCCTGGTTCTCGACCTCGCTCCGCTCCTGGTTTTTGACCTCGCTCTGCTCCTGGTTCTCAACCTCGCTCCATTCCTGGTTCTCAAGCTCGCTCCATTCCTGGTTCTCAAGCTCGCTCCTCTCCTGGTTTTCGACCTCTCTCCGTTCCTGGTTTTTGACCTCGCTCCGCTCCTGGTTCTCAACCTCGCTCCGTTCCTGGTTCTCAACCTCGCTCCTCTCCTGGTTCTCGACCTCGCTCCGCTCCTGGTTTTCGACCCCTCTCCATTCCTGGTTCTCGACCTTGCTCCTCTCCTGGTTCTCAAACTCGCTCCTCTCCTTGTTTTCGACCTCGCTCCTCTCCTGGTTCTCAACCTCGCGCCACTCCTGGTTCTTGACCTCGCTCCACTCCTGGTTATCAACTTTGCTCCTCTCCTGGTTTTCGACCTCTCTCCGTTCCTGGTTCTCAACCTCGCTCCGTTCCTGGTTCTCAACCTCACTCCTCTCCTGGTTCTCGACCTCGCTCCTCTCCTGGTTTTCGACCTCGCTCCTCTCCTGGTCCTCGACCTCGCTCTGCTCCTGGTTCTCGACCTCACTCCTCTCCTGGTTTTCAACCTCTCTCCGTTCCTGGTTTTCGACCTCGCTCCGTTCCTGGATCTCAAGCTCGCTCCTCTTCTGGTTCTCGACCTCGCTCCTATCCTTCTTCTTGACCTCGCTCTGTTCCTGGTTCTCGACCTCGCTCCGTTCCTGGTTCTCGACCTCACTCCGTTCCTGGTTCTCGACCTCGCTCCGCTCCTGGTTTTCGACCTCGCTTCTCTCCTGGTTCTCGACCTAGCTCCGTTCCTGGTTCTCGACCTCGCTCCGCTCCTGGTTTTTGACCTCGCTCTGCTCCTGGTTCTCAACCTCGCTCCATTCCTGGTTCTCAAGCTTGCTCCTCTCCTGGTTTTCGACCTCTCTCCGTTCCTGGTTCTCGACCTCGCTCCATTCCTGGTTCTCAAGCTCGATCCATTCCTGGTTATCAAGCTCGCTCCTCTCCTGGTTTTCGACCTCTCTCCGTTCCTGGTTTTCGACCTCGCTCCGTTCCTGGTTCTCAACCTCACTCCTCTCCTGGTTCTCGACCTCGCTCCTCTCCTGGTTTTCGACCTCGCTCCTCTCCTGGTCCTCGACCTCGCTCTGCTCCTGGTTCTCGACCTCACTCCTCTCCTGGTTTTCAACCTCTCTCCGTTCCTGATTTTCGACCTCGCTCCGTTCCTGGATCGCAAGCTCGCTCCTCTTCTGGTTCTCGACCTCGCTCCGTTCCTGGTTCTCGACTTCTCTCCGTTCCTGGTTCTCGACCTCGCTCCCTTCCTGGTTCTCGACCTCGCTCTGCTCCTGGTTCTCGACCTCGCTCCGTTCCTGGTTCTCAACCTCGCTCCTCTCCTGGTTCTCGACCTCGCTCCTCTCCTGGTTCTCGACCTCGCTCCTCTCCTGGTTCTCAACCTCGCGCCACACCTGGGACACGACCTCGCTCCACTCCTGGGACCCGACTGCACTGCTCCTGGTTCTCGACCTCGCTCCACTCCTGGTTCTCGACCTCGCTCCTCTCCTGTTTTTCGACCTCGCTCCGCTCCTTGTTCTCGACCTCGCTCCGTTCCTGGTTTTCGACCTCGCTCCGCTCCTGGTTCTCAACCTCGCTCCGTTCCTGGTTCTCAACCTCGCTCCTCTCCTGGTTCTCGACCTCGCTCCTCTCCTGGTTTTCGACCTCTCTCCGTTCCTGGTTCTCGACCTTGCTCCTCTCCTGGTTCTCAAACTCGCTCCTCTCCTTGTTTTCGACCTCGCTCCCCTCCTGGTTCTCAACCTCGATCCATTCCTGGTTCTCAACTTCGCGCCACTCCTGGTTCTTGACCTCGCTCCACTCCTGGTTATCAACCTTGCTCCTCTCCTGGTTTTCGACCTCTCTCCGTTCCTGGTTCTCGACTTCGCTCCGCTCCTGGTTCTCGACCTCGCTCCACTCCTGGTTCTCGACCTTGTTCCGCTCCTGGTTCTCGACTTCGCTCCCCTCCTGGTTTTTTACCTCGCTCCTCTCCTTATTCTTGACCTCGCTCTGTTCCTGGTTCTCGACCTCGCTCCGTTCCTGGTTCTCGACCTCGCTCCGCTCCTGGTTTTCGAACTCGCTTCTCACCTGGTTCTCGACCTAGCTCCGTTCCTGGTTCTCGACCTCGCTCCGCTCCTGGTTTTTGACCTCGCTCTGCTCCTGGTTCTCAATCTCGCTCCATTCCTGGTTCTCAAGCTCGCTCCATTCCTGGTTCTCAAGCTCGCTCCTCTCCTGGTTTTCGACCTCTCTCCGTTCCTGGTTTTTGACCTCGCTCCGTTCCTGGTTCTCAAGCTCGCTCCTCTTCTGGTTTTCGACCTCGCTACTCTCCTTGTTCTTGACCTCGCTCTGTTCCTGGTTCTCGACCTCGCTCCGTTCCTGGTTCTCGACCTCACTCCGTTCCTGGTTCTCGACCTCGCTCCGCTCCTGGTTTTCGACCTCGCTTCTCTCCTGGTTCTCGACCTAGCTCCGTTCCTGGTTCTCGACCTCGCTCCGCTCCTGGTTTTTGACCTCGCTCTGCTCCTGGTTCTCAACCTCGCTCCATTCCTGGTTCTCAAGCTCGCTCCATTCCTGGTTCTCAAGCTCGCTCCTCTCCTGGTTTTCGACCTCTCTCCGTTCCTGGTTTTTGACCTCGCTCCGTTCCAGGTTCTCAAGCTCGCTCCTCTCCTGGTTTTCGACATCTCTCCGTTCCTGGTTCTCGACCTCGCTCCTCTCCTGGTGCTCAACCTCGCTCCTCTCCTTGTTTTTGACCTCGCTCCTCTCCTGGTTCTCGACCTCGCTCCGTTCCTGGTTTTCGACCTCGCTCCGCTCCTTTTTCTCGACCTCGCTCCTCTCCTGGTGCTCAACCTCGCTCCTCTCCTTGTTTTCGACCTCGCTCCTCTCCTGGTTTTCGACCTCGCTCCGCTCCTGGTTCTCAACCTCGCTCCGTTCCTGGTTCTCAACCTCGCTCCTCTCCTGGTTCTCGACCTCGCTCCGCTCCTGGTTTTCGACCCCTCTCCATTCCTGGTTCTCGACCTTGCTCCTCTCCTGGTTCTCAAACTCGCTCCTCTCCTTGTTTTCGACCTCGCTCCTCTCCTGGTTCTCAACCTCGCGCCACTCCTGGTTCTTGACCTCGCTCCACTCCTGGTTATCAACCTTGCTCCTCTCCTGGTTTTCGACCTCTCTCCGTTCCTGGTTCTCAACCTCGCTCCGTTCCTGGTTCTCAACCTCACTCCTCTCCTGGTTCTCGACCTCGCTCCTCTCCTGGTTTTCGACCTCGCTCCTCTCCTGGTCCTCGACCTCGCTCTGCTCCTGGTTCTCGACCTCACTCCTCTCCTGGTTTTCAACCTCTCTCCGTTCCTGGTTTTCGACCTCGCTCCGTTCCTGGATCTCAAGCTCGCTCCTCTTCTGGTTCTCGACCTCGCTCTGTTCCTGGTTCTCGACTTCTCTCCGTTCCTGGTTCTCGACCTCGCTCCCTTCCTGGTTCTCGACCTCGCTCTGCTCCTGGTTCTCGACCTCGCTCTGTTCCTGGATCTCAAGCTCGCTCCTCTTCTGGTTCTCGACCCCTCTCCATTCCTGGTTCTCGACCTTGCTCCTCTCCTGGTTCTCAAGCTTGCTCCTCTCCTGGTTTTCGACCTCTCTCCGTTCCTGGTTCTCGACCTCGCTCCATTCCTGGTTCTCAAGCTCGATCCATTCCTGGTTATCAAGCTCGCTCCTCTCCTGGTTTTCGACCTCTCTCCGTTCCTGGTTTTCGACCTCGCTCCGTTCCTGGTTCTCAACCTCACTCCTCTCCTGGTTCTCGACCTCGCTCCTCTCCTGGTTTTCGACCTCGCTCCTCTCCTGGTCCTCGACCTCGCTCTGCTCCTGGTTCTCGACCTCACTCCTCTCCTGGTTTTCAACCTCTCTCCGTTCCTGGTTTTCGACCTCGCTCCGTTCCTGGATCTCAAGCTCGCTCCTCTTCTGGTTCTCGACCTCGCTCTGTTCCTGGTTCTCGACTTCTCTCCGTTCCTGGTTCTCGACCTCGCTCCCTTCCTGGTTCTCGACCTCGCTCTGCTCCTGGTTCTCGACCTCGCTCTGTTCCTGGATCTCAAGCTCGCTCCTCTTCTGGTTCTCGACCTCGCTCCGTTCCTGGTTCTCGACTTCTCTCCGTTCCTGGTTCTGGACCTCGCTCCCTTCCTGGTTCTCGACATCGCTCTGCTCCTGGTTCTCGACCTCGCTCCGTTCCTGGTTCTCAACCTCGCTCCTCTCTTGGTTCTCGACCTCGCTCCTCTCCTGGTTCTCGACCTCGCTCCTCTCCTGGTTCTCAACCTCGCGCCACACCTGGGACACGACCTCGCTCCACTCCTGGGACCCGACTGCACTGCTCCTGGTTCTCGACCTCGCTCCACTCCTGGTTCTCGACCTCGCTCCTCTCCTGTTTTTCGACCTCGCTCCGCTCCTTGTTCTCGACCTCGCTCCGTTCCTGGTTTTCGACCTCGCTCCGCTCCTGGTTCTCAACCTCTCTCCGTTCCTGGTTCTCGACCTTGCTCCTCTCCTGGTTCTCAAACTCGCTCCTCTCCTTGTTTTCGACCTCGCTCCCCTCCTGGTTCTCAACCTCGCTCCATTCCTGGTTCTCAACTTCGCGCCACTCCTGGTTCTTGACCTCGCTCCACTCCTGGTTATCAACCTTGCTCCTCTCCTGGTTTTCGACCTCTCTCCGTTCCTGGTTCTCGACTTCGCTCCGCTCCTGGTTCTCGACCTCGCTCCACTCCTGGTTCTCGACCTTGTTCCGCTCCTGGTTCTCGACTTCGCTCCCCTCCTGGTTTTTTACCTCGCTCCTCTCCTTGTTCTTGACCTCGCTCTGTTCCTGGTTCTCGACCTCGCTCCGTTCCTGGTTCTCGACCTCACTCCGTTCCTGGTTCTCGACCTCGCTCCGCTCCTGGTTTTCGAACTCGCTTCTCACCTGGTTCTCGACCTAGCTCCGTTCCTGGTTCTCGACCTCGCTCCGCTCCTGGTTTTTGACCTCGCTCTGCTCCTGGTTCTCAACCTCGCTCCATTCCTGGTTCTCAAGCTCGCTCCATTCCTGGTTCTCAAGCTCGCTCCTCTCCTGGTTTTCGACCTCTCTCCGTTCCTGGTTTTTGACCTCGCTCCGTTCCTGGTTCTCAAGCTCGCTCCTCTTCTGGTTTTCGACCTCGCTACTCTCCTTGTTCTTGACCTCGCTCTGTTCCTGGTTCTCGACCTCGCTCCGTTCCTGGTTCTCGAACTCACTCCGTTCCTGGTTCTCGAACTCGCTCCGCTCCTGGTTTTCGACCTCGCTTCTCTCCTGGTTCTCGACCTCGCTCCGTTCCTGGTTCTCGACCTCGCTCCGCTCCTGGTTTTTGACCTCGCTCTGCTCCTGGTTCTCAACCTCGCTCCATTCCTGGTTCTCAAGCTCGCTCCATTCCTGGTTCTCAAGCTCGCTCCTCTCCTGGTTTTCGACCTCTCTCCGTTCCTGGTTTTTGACCTCGCGCCGTTCCAGGTTCTCAAGCTCGCTCCTCTCCTGGTTTTCGACATCTCTCCGTTCCTGGTTCTCGACCTCGCTCCTCTCCTGGTGCTCAACCTCGCTCCTCTCCTTGTTTTTGACCTCGCTCCTCTCCTGGTTCTCGACCTCGCTCCGTTCCTGGTTTTCGACCTCGCTCCGCTCCTTTTTCTCGACCTCGCTCCTCTCCTGGTGCTCAACCTCGCTCCTCTCCTTGTTTTCGACCTCGCTCCTCTCCTGGTTTTCGACCTCGCTCCGCTCCTGGTTCTCAACCTCGCTCCGTTCCTGGTTCTCAACCTCGCTCCTCTCCTGGTTCTCGACCTCGCTCCGCTCCTGGTTTTCGACCCCTCTCCATTCCTGGTTCTCGACCTTGCTCCTCTCCTGGTTCTCAAACTCGCTCCTCTCCTTGTTTTCGACCTCGCTCCTCTCCTGGTTCTCAACCTCGCGCCACTCCTGGTTCTTGACCTCGCTCCACTCCTGGTTATCAACTTTGCTCCTCTCCTGGTTTTCGACCTCTCTCCGTTCCTGGTTCTCAACCTCGCTCCGTTCCTGGTTCTCAACCTCACTCCTCTCCTGGTTCTCGACCTCGCTCCTCTCCTGGTTTTCGACCTCGCTCCTCTCCTGGTCCTCGACCTCGCTCTGCTCCTGGTTCTCGACCTCACTCCTCTCCTGGTTTTCAACCTCTCTCCGTTCCTGGTTTTCGACCTCGCTCCGTTCCTGGATCTCAAGCTCGCTCCTCTTCTGGTTCTCGACCTCGCTCCTATCCTTCTTCTTGACCTCGCTCTGTTCCTGGTTCTCGACCTCGCTCCGTTCCTGGTTCTCGACCTCACTCCGTTCCTGGTTCTCGACCTCGCTCCGCTCCTGGTTTTCGACCTCGCTTCTCTCCTGGTTCTCAACCTAGCTCCGTTCCTGGTTCTCGACCTCGCTCCGCTCCTGGTTTTTGACCTCGCTCTGCTCCTGGTTCTCAACCTCGCTCCATTCCTGGTTCTCAAGCTCGATCCATTCCTGGTTATCAAGCTCGCTCCTCTCCTGGTTTTCGACCTCTCTCCGTTCCTGGTTTTCGACCTCGCTCCGTTCCTGGTTCTCAAGTTCACTCCTCTTCTGGTTTTCGACCTCGCTCCTCTCCTTGTTCTTGACCTCGCTCTGTTCCTGGTTCTCGACCTCGCTCCGTTCCTGATTCTCAACCTCACTCCGTTCCTGGTCCTCGACCTCGCTCCGCTCCTGGTTTTCGACCTCGCTCCTCTCCTGGTTCTCGACCTCGCTCCTCTCCTGGTTCTCAAGCTCGCTCCTCTCCTGGTTTTCGACCTCTCTCCGTTCCTGGTTTTTGACCTCGCTCCGTTCCTGGTTCTCAAGTTCACTCCTCTTCTGGTTTTCGACCTCGCTCCTCTCCTTGTTCTTGACCTCGCTCTGTTCCTGGTTCTCGACCTAGCTCCGTTCCTGGTTCTCGACCTAGCTCCGCTCCTGGTTTTTGACCTCGCTCTGCTCCTGGTTCTCAACCTCGCTCCATTCCTGGTTCTCAAGCTCGCTCCATTCCTGGTTCTCAAGCTCGCTCCTCTCCTGGTTTTCGACCTCTCTCCGTTCCTGGTTTTTGACCTCGCTCCGTTCCTGGTTCTCAAGCTCGCTCCTCTTCTGGTTTTCGACCTCGCTACTCTCCTTGTTCTTGACCTCGCTCTGTTCCTGGTTCTCGACCTCGCTCCGTTCCTGGTTCTCGACCTCACTCCGTTCCTGGTTCTCGACCTCGCTCCGCTCCTGGTTTTCGACCTCGCTTCTCTCCTGGTTCTCGACCTAGCTCCGTTCCTGGTTCTCGACCTCGCTCCGCTCCTGGTTTTTGACCTCGCTCTGCTCCTGGTTCTCAACCTCGCTCCATTCCTGGTTCTCAAGCTCGCTCCATTCCTGGTTCTCAAGCTCGCTCCTCTCCTGGTTTTCGACCTCTCTCCGTTCCTGGTTCTCGACCTCGCTCCGTTCCTGGTTCTCGACCTCGCTCCTCTCCTGGTTTTCGACATCTCTCCGTTCCTGGTTCTCGACCTCGCTCCTCTCCTGGTGCTCAACCTCGCTCCTCTCCTTGTTTTTGACCTCGCTCCTCTCCTGGTTCTCGACCTCGCTCCGTTCCTGGTTTTCGACCTCGCTCCGCTCCTTTTTCTCGACCTCGCTCCTCTCGTGGTGCTCAACCTCGCTCCTCTCCTTGTTTTCGACCTCACTCCTCTCCTGGTTTTCGACCTCGCTCCGCTCCTGGTTCTCAACCTCGCTCCGTTCCTGGTTCTCAACCTCGCTCCTCTCCTGGTTCTCGACCTCGCTCCGCTCCTGGTTTTCGACCCCTCTCCATTCCTGGTTCTCGACCTTGCTCCTCTCCTGGTTCTCAAACTCGCTCCTCTCCTTGTTTTCGACCTCGCTCCTCTCCTGGTTCTCAACCTCGCGCCACTCCTGGTTCTTGACCTCGCTCCACTCCTGGTTATCAACCTTACTCCTCTCCTGGTTTTCGACCTCTCTCCGTTCCTGGTTCTCAACCTCGCTCCGTTCCTGGTTCTCAACCTCACTCCTCTCCTGGTTCTCGACCTCGCTCCTCTCCTGGTTTTCGACCTCGCTCCTCTCCTGGTCCTCGACCTCGCTCTGCTCCTGGTTCTCGACCTCACTCCTCTCCTGGTTTTCAACCTCTCTCCGTTCCTGATTTTCGACCTCGCTCCGTTCCTGGATCGCAAGCTCGCTCCTCTTCTGGTTCTCGACCTCGCTCCGTTCCTGGTTCTCGACTTCTCTCCGTTCCTGGTTCTCGACCTCGCTCCCTTCCTGGTTCTCGACCTCGCTCTGCTCCTGGTTCTCGACCTCGCTCCGTTCCTGGTTCTCAACCTCGCTCCTCTCCTGGTTCTCGACCTCGCTCCTCTCCTGGTTCTCGACCTCGCTCCTCTCCTGGTTCTCAACCTCGCGCCACACCTGGGACACGACCTCGCCCCACTCCTGGGACCCGACTGCACTGCTCCTGGTTCTCGACCTCGCTCCACTCCTGGTTCTCGACCTCACTCCTCTCCTGTTTTTCGACCTCGCTCCGCTCCTTGTTCTCGACCTCGCTCCGTTCCTGGTTTTCGACCTCGCTCCGCTCCTGGTTCTCAACCTCGCTCCGTTCCTGGTTCTCAACCTCGCTCCTCTCCTGGTTCTCGACCTCGCTCCTCTCCTGGTTTTCGACCTCTCTCCGTTCCTGGTTCTCGACCTTGCTCCTCTCCTGGTTCTCAAACTCGCTCCTCTACTTGTTTTCGACCTCGCTCCCCTCCTGGTTCTCAACCTCGATCCATTCCTGGTTCTCAACTTCGCGCCACTCCTGGTTCTTGACCTCGCTCCACTCCTGGTTATCAACCTTGCTCCTCTCCTGGTTTTCTACCTCTCTCCGTTCCTGGTTCTCGACTTCGCTCCGCTCCTGGTTCTCGACCTCGCTCCACTCCTGGTTCTCGACCTTGTTCCGCTCCTGGTTCTCGACTTCGCTCCCCTCCTGGTTTTTTACCTCGCTCCTCTCCTTGTTCTTGACCTCGCTCTGTTCCTGGTTCTCGACCTCGCTCCGTTCCTGGTTCTCGACCTCACTCCGTTCCTGGTTCTCGACCTCGCTCCGCTCCTGGTTTTCGAACTCGCTTCTCACCTGGTTCTCGACCTAGCTCCGTTCCTGGTTCTCGACCTCGCTCCGCTCCTGGTTTTTGACCTCGCTCTGCTCCTGGTTCTCAACCTCGCTCCATTCCTGGTTCTCAAGCTCGCTCCATTCCTGGTTCTCAAGCTCGCTCCTCTCCTGGTTTTCGACCTCTCTCCGTTCCTGGTTTTTGACCTCGCTCCGTTCCTGGTTCTCAAGCTCGCTCCTCTTCTGGTTTTCGACCTCGCTACTCTCCTTGTTCTTGACCTCGCTCTGTTCCTGGTTCTCGACCTCGCTCCGTTCCTGGTTCTCGACCTCACTCCGTTCCTGATTCTCGACCTCGCTCCGCTCCTGGTTTTCGACCTCGCTTCTCTCCTGGTTCTCGACCTAGCTCCGTTCCTGGTTCTCGACCTCGCTCCGCTCCTGGTTTTTGACCTCGCTCTGCTCCTGGTTCTCAACCTCGCTCCATTCCTGGTTCTCAAGCTCGCTCCATTCCTGGTTCTCAAGCTCGCTCCTCTCCTGGTTTTCGACCTCTCTCCGTTCCTGGTTTTTGACTTCGCTCCGTTCCAGGTTCTCAAGCTCGCTCCTCTCCTGGTTTTCGACATCTCTCCGTTCCTGGTTCTCGACCTCGCTCCTCTCCTGGTGCTCAACCTCGCTCCTCTCCTTGTTTTTGACCTCGCTCCTCTCCTGGTTCTCGACCTCGCTCCGTTCCTGGTTTTCGACCTCGCTCCGCTCCTTTTTCTCGACCTCGCTCCTCTCCTGGTGCTCAACCTCGCTCCTCTCCTTGTTTTCGACCTCGCTCCTCTCCTGGTTTTCGACCTCGCTCCGCTCCTGGTTCTCAACCTCGCTCCGTTCCTGGTTCTCAACCTCGCTCCTCTCCTGGTTCTCGACCTCGCTCCGCTCCTGGTTTTCGACCCCTCTCCATTCCTGGTTCTCGACCTTGCTCCTCTCCTGGTTCTCAAACTCGCTCCTCTCCTTGTTTTCGACCTCGCTCCTCTCCTGGTTCTCAACCTCGCGCCACTCCTGGTTCTTGACCTCGCTCCACTCCTGGTTATCAACCTTGCTGCTCTCCTGGTTTTCGACCTCTCTCCGTTCCTGGTTCTCAACCTCGCTCCGTTCCTGGTTCTCAACCTCACTCCTCTCCTGGTTCTCGACCTCGCTCCTCTCCTGGTTTTCGACCTCGCTCCTCTCCTGGTCCTCGACCTCGCTCTGCTCCTGGTTCTCGACCTCACTCCTCTCCTGGTTTTCAACCTCTCTCCGTTCCTGGTTTTCGACCTCGCTCCGTTCCTGGATCTCAAACTCGCTCCTCTTCTGGTTCTCGACCTCGCTCCTATCCTTCTTCTTGACCTCGCTCTGTTCCTGGTTCTCGACCTCGCTCCGTTCCTGGTTCTCGACCTCACTCCGTTCCTGGTTCTCGACCTCGCTCCGCTCCTGGTTTTCGACCTCGCTTCTCTCCTGGTTCTCGACCTAGCTCCGTTCCTGGTTCTCGACCTCGCTCCGCTCCTGGTTTTTGACCTCGCTCTGCTCCTGGTTCTCAACCTCGCTCCATTCCTGGTTCTCAAGCTCGATCCATTCCTGGTTATCAAGCTCACTCCTCTCCTGGTTTTCGACCTCTCTCCGTTCCTGGTTTTCGACCTCGCTCCGTTCCTGGTTCTCAAGTTCACTCCTCTTCTGGTTTTCGACCTCGCTCCTCTCCTTGTTCTTGACCTCGCTCTGTTCCTGGTTCTCGACCTCGCTCCGTTCCTGGTTCTCAACCTCACTCCGTTCCTGGTTCTCGACCTCGCTCCGCTGCTGGTTTTCGACCTCGCTCCTCTCCTGGTTCTCGACCTCGCTCCTCTCCTGGTTCTCGACCTCGCTCCGTTCCTGGTTCTCGACCTCGCTCCACTCCTGGTTCTCGACCTCGATCCGTTCCTGGTTCTCGACCTCGCTCCTCTCCTGGTTCTCGACCTCGCTCCATTCCTGGTTCTCGACCTCGCCCCTCTCCTGGTTCTCGACCTCGATCCGTTCCTGGTTCTCGATCTCGCTCCTCTCCTGGTTCTCGACCTCGGTCCTCTCCTGGTTCTCGACCTCGCTCCTCTCCTCATTCTCGACCTCGCTCCCTTCCTGGTTGTCGACCTCGCTCTGCTCCTGGTTCTCGACATCGCTCCGTTCCTGGTTCTCGACCTCGCTCCGTTCCTGGTTCTCGACCTCGCTCCATTCCTGGTTCTCGACCTCGCTCTGCTCCTGGTTCTCGACCTCGCTCCGTTCCTGGTTCTCGACCTCGCTCCCTTCCTGGTTCTCGACCTCGCTCCCTTCCTGGTTCACGACCTCGCTCAGCTCCTGGTTCTCGACCTCGCTCCGTTCCTGGTTCTCGACCTCGCTCCCTTCCTGGTTCTCGACCTCGCTCTGCTCCTGGTTCTCGACCTCGCTCCTCTCCTGGTTCTCGACCTCGCTCCTCTCCTGGTTCTCAACCTCGCTCCTCTCCTGGGACTCGACCTCGCTCCACTCCTGGGACCCGACTGCACTGCTCCTGGTTCTCGAGCTCGCTCCACTCCTGGTTCTCGACCTCGCTCCTCTCCTGGTTTTCGACCTCATGCCGCTCCTTGTTCTCGATCTCGCTCCGTTCCTGGTTCTCGACCTCGCTCCGCTCCTAGTTCTCAACCTCGCTCCGTTACTGGTTCTCAACCTCGCTCCTGTCCTGGTTCTCGACCTCGCTCCTCTCCTGGTTTTCGACCTCTCTCCGTTCCTGGTTCTCGACCTTGCTCCTCTCCTGGTTCTCAAACTCGCTCCTTTCCTTGTTTTCGACCTCACTCCTCTCCTGGTTCTCAACCTCGCTCCATTCCTGGTTCTCAACCTCGCGCCACTCCTGGTTCTCAACCTCGCTCCTCTCCAGGTTTTCGACCTCGCTCCTCTCCTGGTTTTCGACCTCGCTCTTCTCCTGGTTCTCGACCTCGCTCCTCTCCTGGTTCTCGACCTCGCTCCATTCCTGGTTCTCGACCTTGCTCCTTTCCTGGTTCTCAACCTCGCTCCATTCTGGTTCTCAAGCTCGCTCCATTCCTGGTTCTCAAGCTCGCTCCTCTCCTGGTTTTCGACCTCTCTCCATTCCTGGTTCTCAACCTCGCTCCGTTCCTGGTTCTCAACCTCACTCCTCTCCTGGTTCTCGACCTCGCTCCTCTCCTGGTTTTTGACCTCGCTCCTCTCCTGGTTCTCAACCTCGCTCCTCTCCTGGTTCTCAACCTCGCTCCGCTCCTGGTTCTCGACCTCGCTCCTCTTCTGGTTCTCGACCTAGCTCCGTTCCAGGTTCTCGACCTCACTCCGCTCCTGGACTTTGACCTCGCTCTGCTCCTGGTTCTCAACCTCGCTCCATTCCTGGTTCTCAAGCTCGCTCCATTCCTGGTTCTCAAGCTCGCTCCTCTCCTGGTTTTCGACCTCGCTCCGCTCCTGGTTCTCGACCTCGATCCGCTCCTGGTTCTCGACCTCGCTCCTCTCCTGGTTCTCGACCTTGCTCCATTCCTGGTTCTCGACCTCGCCCCTCTCCTGGTTCTCGACCTCGATCCGTTCCTGGTTCTCGACCTCGCTCCGCTCCTGGTTCTCGACCTCGCTCCTCTCCTGGTTTTCGACCTCGCTCCTCTCCTGGTTCTCGACCTCGCTCCTCTCCTGGTTCTCGACCTCGCTCCTTTCCTGGTTCTCGACCTCGCTCCCTTCCTGGTTCTCGACCTCGCTCTGCTCCTGGTTCTCGACCTCGCTCCGTTCCTGGTTCTCGACCTCGCTCCGTTCCTGGTTCTCGACCTCGCTCCTCTCCTGGTTCTCGACCTCGCTCTGCTCCTGGTTCTCGACCTCACTCCGTTCCTGGTTCTCGACCTCGCTCCCTTCCTGGTTCTCGACCTCGCTCGGCTCCTGGTTCTCGACCTCGCTCCGTTCCTGGTTCTCGACCTCGCTCCACTCCTGGTTCTCGCCATCGCTCCTCTCCTTGTTTTCGACCTCGCTCCTCTCCTGGTTCTCAACCTCACGCCACACCTGGGACTCGACCTCGCTCCACTCCTGGGACCCGACGGCACTGCTCCTGGTTCTCGACATCGCTCCACTCCTGGTTCTCGACCTCGCTCCTCTCCTGGTTCTCGACCTCGCTCCTCTCCTGGTTTTCGACCTCTCTCCGTTCCTGGTTCTCGACCTTGCTCCTCTCCTGGTTCTCAAACTCGCTCCTCTCCTTGTTTTCAACCTCGCTCCTCTCCTGGTTCTCAACCTCGCTCCATTCCTGGTTCTCAACCTCGCGCCACTCCTGGTTCTTGACCTCGCTCCACTCCTGGTTATCAACCTTGCTCCTCTCCTGGTTTTCGAGCTCTCTCCGTTCCTGGTTCTCAACCTCGCTCCGTTCCTGATTCTCAACCTCACTCCTCTCCTGGTTCTCGATCTCGCTCCTCTCCTGGTTTTCGACCTCGCTCCTCTCCTGGTTCTCGACCTCACTCCTCTCCGGGTTCTCAACCTCGCTCCATTCCTGGTTCTCGACCTAGCTCCGTTCCTGGTTCTCGACCTCGCTTCGCTCCTGGTTTAAAACCTCGCTCTGCTCCTGGCTCTCAACCTCGCTCCATTCCTGGTTCTCAAGCTCGCTCCATTCCTGGTTCTCAAGCTCGCTCCTCTCCTGGTTTTCGACCTCTCTCCATTCCTGGTTCTCAACCTCGCTCCGTTCCTGGTTCTCAACCTCACTCCTCTCCTGGTTCTCGACCTCGCTCCTCTCCTGGTTTTTGACCTCGCTCCTCTCCTGGTTCTCAACCTCGCTCCTCTCCTGGTTCTCAACCTCGCTCCGCTCCTGGTTCTCGACCTCGCTCCTCTTCTGGTTCTCGACCTAGCTCCGTTCCTGGTTCTCGACCTCACTCCGCTCCTGGTCTTTGACCTCGCTCTGCTCCTGGTTCTCAACCTCGCTCCATTCCTGGTTCTCAAGCTCGCTCCATTCCTGCTTCTCAAGCTCGCTCCTCTCCTGGTTTTCGACCTCGCTCCGCTCCTGGTTCTCGACCTCGATCCGCTCCTGGTTCTCGACCTCGCTCCTCTCCTGGTTCTCGACCTTGCTCCATTCCTGGTTCTCGACCTCGCCCCTCTCCTGGTTCTCGACCTCGATCCGTTCCTGGTTCTCGACCTCGCTCCTCTCCTGGTTCTCGACCTCGCTCCTCTCCTGGTTTTCGACCTCGCTCCTCTCCTGGTTCTCGACCTCGCTCCTCTCCTGGTTCTCGACCTCGCTCCTTTCCTGGTTCTCGACCTCGCTCCCTTCCTGGTTCTCGACCTCGCTCTGCTCCTGGTTCTCGACCTCGCTCCGTTCCTGGTTCTCGACCTCGCTCCGTTCCTGGTTCTCGACCTCGCTCCCTTCCTGGTTCTCGACCTCGCTCTGCTCCTGGTTCTCGACCTCGCTCCCTTCCTGGTTCTCGACCTCGCTCCCTTCCTGGTTCTCGACCTCGCTCGGCTCCTGGTTCTCGACCTCGCTCCGTTCCTGGTTCTCGACCTCGCTCCACTCCTGGTTCTCGCCATCGCTCCTCTCCTGGTTCTCGACCTCGCTCCTCTCCTGGTGCTCAACCTCGCTCCTCTCCTTGTTTTCGACCTCGCTCCTCTCCTGGTTTTCGACCTCGCTCCGCTCCTGGTTCTCAACCTCGCTCCGTTCCTGGTTCTCAACCTCGCTCCTCTCCTGGTTCTCGACCTCGCTCCGCTCCTGGTTTTCAACCCCTCTCCATTCCTGGTTCTCGACCTTGCTCCTCTCCTGGTTCTCAAACTCGCTCCTCTCCTTGTTTTCGACCTCGCTCCTCTCCTGGTTCTCAACCTCGCGCCACTCCTGGTTCTTGACCTCGCTCCACTCCTGGTTATCAACCTTGCTCCTCTCCTGGTTTTCGACCTCTCTCCGTTCCTGGTTCTCAACCTCGCTCCGTTCCTGGTTCTCAACCTCACTCCTCTCCTGGTTCTCGACCTCGCTCCTCTCCTGGTTTTCGACCTCGCTCCTCTCCTGGTCCTCGACCTCGCTCTGCTCCTGGTTCTCGAACTCACTCCTCTCCTGGTTTTCAACCTCTCTCCGTTCCTGGTTTTCGACCTCGCTCCGTTCCTGGATCTCAAGCTCGCTCCTCTTCTGGTTCTCGACCTCGCTCCTATCCTTCTTCTTGACCTCGTTCTGTTCCTGGTTCTCGACCTCGCTCCGTTCCTGGTTCTCGACTTCACTCCGTTCCTGGTTCTCGACCTCGCTCCGCTCCTGGTTTTCGACCTCGCTTCTCTCCTGGTTCTCGACCTAGCTCCGTTCCTGGTTCTCGACCTCGCTCCGCTCCTGGTTTTTGACCTCGCTCTGCTCCTGGTTCTCAACCTCGCTCCATTCCTGGTTCTCAAGCTCGATCCATTCCTGGTTATCAAGCTCACTCCTCTCCTGGTTTTCGACCTCTCTCCGTTCCTGGTTTTCGACCTCGCTCCGTTCCTGGTTCTCAAGTTCACTCCTCTTCTGGTTTTCGACCTCGCTCCTCTCCTTGTTCTTGACCTCGCTCTGTTCCTGGTTCCCGACCTCGCTCCGTTCCTGGTTCTCAACCTCACTCCGTTCCTGGTTCTCGACCTCGCTCCGCTCCTGGTTTTCGACCTCGCTCCTCTCCTGGTTCTCGACCTCGCTCCTCTCCTGGTTCTCGACCTCGCTCCGTTCCTGGTTCTCGACCTCGCTCCACTCCTGGTTCTCGACCTCGATCCGTTCCTGGTTCTCGACCTCGCTCCTCTCCTGGTTCTCGACCTCGCTCCATTCCTGGTTCTCGACCTCGCCCCTCTCCTGGTTCTCGACCTCGATCCGTTCCTGGTTCTCGACCTCGCTCCGCTCCTGGTTCTCGACCTCGCTCCTCTCCTGGTTATCGACCTCGCTCCTCTCCTGGTTCTCGACCTCGCTCCGTTCCTGGTTCTCGACCTCGCTCCGCTTCTGGTTCTCGAACTCGCTCCGCTCCTGGTTCTCGACCTCACTCCGCTCCTGGTTCTCGACCTCGATCCGTTCCTGGTTCTCGACCTCGCTCCTCTCCTGGTTCTCGACCTCGCTCCATTCCTGGTTCTCGACCTCGCCCCTCTCCTGGTTCTCGACCTCGATCCGTTCCTGGTTATCGATCTCGCTCCTCTCCTGGTTCTCGACCTCGGTCCTCTCCTGGTTCTCGACCTCGCTCCTCTCCTCATTCTCGACCTCGCTCCCTTCCTGGTTGTCGACCTCGCTCTGCTCCTGGTTCTCGACATCGCTCCGTTCCTGGTTCTCGACCTCGCTCCGTTCCTGGTTCTCGACCTCGCTCCATTCCTGGTTCTCGACCTCGCTCTGCTCCTGGTTCTCGACCTCGCTCCGCCCCTGGTTCTCGACCTCGCTCCCTTCCTGGTTCTCGACCTCGCTCCCTTCCTGGTTCACGACCTCGCTCAGCTCCTGGTTCTCGACCTCGATCCGTTCCTGGTTCTCGACCTCGCTCCCTTCCTGGTTCTCGACCTCGCTCTGCTCCTGGTTCTCGACCTCGCTCCTCTCCTGGTTCTCGACCTCACTCCTCTCCTGGTTCTCGACCTCGCTCCTCTCCTGGGACTCGACCTCGCTCCACTCCTGGGACCCGACTGCACTGCTCCTGGTTCTCGAGCTCGCTCCGCTCCTGGTTCTCGACCTCGCTCCTCTCCTGGTTTTCGACCTCATGCCGCTCCTTGTTCTCGATCTCGCTCCATTCCTGGTTCTCGACCTCGCTCCGCTCCTAGTTCTCAACCTCGCTCCGTTACTGGTTCTCAACCTCGCTCCTCTCCTGGTTCTCGACCTCGCTCCTCTCCTGGTTTTCGACCTCTCTCCGTTCCTGGTTCTCGACCTTGCTCCTCTCCTGGTTCTCAAACTCGCTCCTTTCCTTGTTTTCGACCTCGCTCCTCTCCTGGTTCTCAACCTCGCTCCATTCCTGGTTCTCAACCTCGCGCCACTCCTGGTTCTCAACCTCGCTCCTCTCCAGGTTTTCGACCTCGCTCCTCTCCTGGTTTTCGAACTCGCTCTTCTCCTGGTTCTCGACCTCGCTCCTCTCCTGGTTCTCGACCTCGCTCCATTCCTGGTTCTCGACCTTGCTCCTTTCCTGGTTCTCAACCTCGCTCCATTCTGGTTCTCAAGCTCGCTCCATTCCTGGTTCTCAAGCTCGCTCCTCTCCTGGTTTTCGACCTCTCTCCATTCCTGGTTCTCAACCTCGCTCCGTTCCTGGTTCTCAACCTCACTCCTCTCCTGGTTCTCGACCTCGCTCCTCTCCTGGTTTTTGACCTCGCTCCTCTCCTGGTTCTCAACCTCGCTCCTCTCCTGGTTCTCAACCTCGCTCCGCTCCTGGTTCTCGACCTCGCTCCTCTTCTGGTTCTCGACCTAGCTCCGTTCCAGGTTCTCGACCTCACTCCGCTCCTGGTCTTTGACCTCGCTCTGCTCCTGGTTCTCAACCTCGCTCCATTCCTGGTTCTCAAGCTCGCTCCATTCCTGCTTCTCAAGCTCGCTCCTCTCCTGGTTTTCGACCTCGCTCCGCTCCTGGTTCTCGACCTCGATCCGCTCCTGGTTCTCGACCTCGCTCCTCTCCTGGTTCTCGACCTTGCTCCATTCCTGGTTCTCGACCTCGCCCCTCTCCTGGTTCTCGACCTCGATCCGTTCCTGGTTCTCGACCTCGCTCCGCTCCTGGTTCTCGACCTCGCTCCTCTCCTGGTTTTCGACCTCGCTCCTCTCCTGGTTCTCGACCTCGCTCCTCTCCTGGTTCTCGACCTCGCTCCTTTCCTGGTTCTCGACCTCGCTCCCTTCCTGGTTCTCGACCTCGCTCTGCTCCTGGTTCTCGACCTCGCTCCGTTCCTGGTTCTCGACCTCGCTCCGTTCCTGGTTCTCGACCTCGCTCCCTTCCTGGTTCTCGACCTCGCTCTGCTCCTGGTTCTCGACCTCACTCCGTTCCTGGTTCTCGACCTCGCTCCCTTCCTGGTTCTCGACCTCGCTCGGCTCCTGGTTCTCGACCTCGCTCCGTTCCTGGTTCTCGACCTCGCTCCACTCCTGCTTCTCGCCATCGCTCCTCTCCTGGTTCTCGACCTCGCTCCTCTCCTGGTTCTCAACCTCACGCCACACCTGGGACTCGACCTCGCTCCACTCCTGGGACCCGACGGCACTGCTCCTGGTTCTCGACATCGCTCCACTCCTGGTTCTCGACCTCGCTCCTCTCCTGGTTCTTGACCTCGCTCCTCTCCTGGTTTTCGACCTCTCTCCGTTCCTGGTTCTCGACCTTGCTCCTCTCCTGGTTCTCAAACTCGCTCCTCTCCTTGTTTTCAACCTCGCTCCTCTCCTGGTTCTCAACCTCGCTCCATTCCTGGTTCTCAACCTCGCGCCACTCCTGGTTCTTGACCTCGCTCCACTCCTGGTTATCAACCTTGCTCCTCTCCTGGTTTTCGAGCTCTCTCCGTTCCTGGTTCTCAACCTCGGTCCGTTCCTGATTCTCAACCTCACTCCTCTCCTGGTTCTCGATCTCGCTCCTCTCCTGGTTTTCGACCTCGCTCCTCTCCTGGTTCTCGACCTCACTCCTCTCCGGGTTCTCAACCTCGCTCCATTCCTGGTTCTCGACCTAGCTCCGTTCCTGGTTCTCGACCTCGCTTCGCTCCTGGTTTAAAACCTCGCTCTGCTCCTGGCTCTCAACCTCGCTCCATTCCTGGTTCTCAAGCTCGCTCCATTCCTGGTTCTCAAGCTCGCTCCTCTCCTGGTTTTCGACCTCTCTCCATTCCTGGTTCTCAACCTCGCTCCGTTCCTGGTTCTCAACCTCACTCCTCTCCTGGTTCTCGACCTCGCTCCTCTCCTGGTTTTTGACCTCGCTCCTCTCCTGGTTCTCAACCTCGCTCCTCTCCTGGTTCTCAACCTCGCTCCGCTCCTGGTTCTCGACCTCGCTCCTCTTCTGGTTCTCGACCTAGCTCCGTTCCTGGTTCTCGACCTCACTCCGCTCCTGGTCTTTGACCTCGCTCTGCTCCTGGTTCTCAACCTCGCTCCATTCCTGGTTCTCAAGCTCGCTCCATTCCTGCTTCTCAAGCTCGCTGCTCTCCTGGTTTTCGACCTCGCTCCGCTCCTGGTTCTCGACCTCGATCCGCTCCTGGTTCTCGACCTCGCTCCTCTCCTGGTTCTCGACCTTGCTCCATTCCTGGTTCTCGACCTCGCCCCTCTCCTGGTTCTCGACCTCGATCCGTTCCTGGTTCTCGTCCTCGCTCCTCTCCTGGTTCTCGACCTCGCTCCTCTCCTGGTTTTCGACCTCGCTCCTCTCCTGGTTCTCGACCTCGCTCCTCTCCTGGTTCTCGACCTCGCTCCTTTCCTGGTTCTCGACCTCGCTCCCTTCCTGGTTCTCGACCTCGCTCTGCTCCTGGTTCTCGACCTCGCTCCGTTCCTGGTTCTCGACCTCGCTCCGTTCCTGGTTCTCGACCTCGCTCCCTTCCTGGTTCTCGACCTCGCTCTGCTCCTGGTTCTCGACCTCGCTCCCTTCCTGGTTCTCGACCTCGCTCCCTTCCTGGTTCTCGACCTCGCTCGGCTCCTGGTTCTCGACCTCGCTCCGTTCCTGGTTCTCGACCTCGCTCCACTCCTGGTTCTCGCCATCGCTCCTCTCCTGGTTCTCGACCTCGCTCCTCTCCTGGTTCTCAACCTCACGCCACACCTGGGACTCGACCTCGCTCCACTCCTGGGACCCGACGGCACTGCTCCTGGTTCTCGACATCGCTCCACTCCTGGTTCTCGACCTCGCTCCTCTCCTGGTTCTCGACCTCGCTCCTCTCCTGGTTTTCGACCTCTCTTCGTTCCTGGTTCTCGACCTTGCTCCTCTCCTGGTTCTCAAACTCGCTCCTCTCCTTGTTTTCGACCTCGCTCCTCTCCTGGTTCTCAACCTCGCTCCATTCCTGGTTCTCAACCTCGCGCCACTCCTAGTTCTTGACCTCGCTCCACTCCTGGTTATCAACCTTGCTCCACTCCTGGTTTTCGACCTCTCTTCGTTCCTGGTTATCAACCTTGCTCCTCTCCTGGTTTTCGAGCTCTCTCCGTTCCTGGTTCTCAACCTCGCTCCGTTCCTGATTCTCAACCTCACTCCTCTCCTGGTTCTCGATCTCGCTCCTCTCCTGGTTTTCGACCTCGCTCCTCTCCTGGTTCTCGACCTCACTCCTCTCCGGGTTCTCAACCTCGCTCCATTCCTGGTTCTCGACCTAGCTCCGTTCCTGGTTCTCGACCTCGCTTCGCTCCTGGTTTAAAACCTCGCTCTGCTCCTGGCTCTCAACCTCGCTCCATTCCTGGTTATCAAGCTCGCTCCATTCCTGGTTCTCAAGCTCGCTCCTCTCCTGGTTTTCGACCTCTCTCCGTTCCTGGTTCTCGACCTCGCTCCGTTCCTGGTTCTCGACCTCGCTCCTCTCCTGGTTTTCGACATCTCTCCGTTCCTGGTTCTCGACCTCGCTCCTCTCCTGGTGCTCAACCTCGCTCCTCTCCTGGTTTTCGACCTCGCTACTCTCCTGGTTCTCGACCTCGCTCCTCTCCATGTTCTCAACCTCGTTCCGTTCCTGGTTCTCGACCTCGCTCCGCTCCTGGTTCTCGACCTCGATCCGTTCCTGGTTCTCGACCTCGCTCCGCTCCTGGTTCTCGACCTCAATCCGTTCCTGGTTCTCGACCTCGCTCCTCTCCTGGTTCTCGACCTCGCTCCTCTCCTGGTTCTCGACCTCGCTCCGTTCCTGGTTCTCGACCTCGCTCCTATCCTGGTTTCGACCTCGCTCCTCTCCTGGTTCTCCACCTCGCTCTGCTCCTGGTTCTCGACCTCGTTCCGCTCCTGGTGC
Source organism: Pristiophorus japonicus (assembly GCF_044704955.1). Classification (NCBI taxonomy): domain Eukaryota; kingdom Metazoa; phylum Chordata; class Chondrichthyes; family Pristiophoridae; genus Pristiophorus; species Pristiophorus japonicus. The sequence goes on along the minus strand of NC_091978.1, from coordinate 176,736,383 downwards.
TCAACCTCGCTCCTCTCCTGGTTTTCGACCTCGCTCCTCTCCTGGTTCTCGACCTCACTCCTCTCCGGGTTCTCAAACTCGCTCCGTTCCTGGTTCTCGACCTCGCTCCGTTCCTGGTTCTCGACCTCGCTCCCTTCCTGGTTCTCGACCTCGCTCCCTTCCTGGTTCTCGACCTCGCTCAGCTCCTGGTTCTCGACCTCGCTCCGTTCCTGGTTCTCGACCTCGCTCCCTTCCTGGTTCTCGACCTCGCTCTGCTCCTGGTTCTCGACCTCGCTCCTCTCCTGGTTCTCGACCTCGCTCCTCTCCTGGGACGCGACCTCGCTCCACTCCTGGGACCCGACTGCACTGCTCCTGGTTCTCGAGCTCGCTCCACTCCTGGTTCTCGACCTCGCTCCTCTCCTGGTTTTCGACCTCACGCCGCTCCTTGTTCTCGATCTCGCTCCGTTCCTGGTTCTCGACCTCGCTCCGCTCCTAGTTCTCAACCGCGCTCCGTTACTGGTTCTCAACCTCGCTCCTCTACTGGTTCTCGAACTCGCTCCTCTCCTGGTTTTCGACCTCTCTCCGTTCCTGGTTCTCGACCTTGCTCCTCTCCTGGTTCTCAAACTCGCTCCTTTCCTTGTTTTCGACCTCGCTCCTCTCCTGGTTCTCAACCTCGCTCCATTCCTGGTTCTCAACCTCGCGCCACTCCTGGTGCTCAACCTCGCTCCTCTCCTGGTTTTCGATCTCGCTCCTCTCCTGGTTCTCGACCTCACGCCTCTCTGGGTTCTCGACCTCGCTCCGTTCCTGGTTCTCGACCTCGCTCCGCTCCTGGTTCTCGACCTCGATCCGTTCCTGGTTCTCGACCTCGCTCCTCTCCTGGTTCTCGACCTCGCTCCGTTCCTGGTTCTCGACCTCGCCACTCTCCTGGTTCTCGACCTCGACCCATTCCTGGTTCTACACCTCGCTCCGCTCCTGGTTCTCGACCTCGCTCCGCTCCTGGTGCTCGACCTCGATCCGTTCCTGGTTCTCGACCTCGCTCCTCTCCTGGTTCTCGACCTCGCTCCGTTCCTGGTTCTCGACCTCGCCCCTCTCCTGGTTCTCGACCTCGATCCGTTCCTGGTTCTCGACTACGCTCCGCTCCGGGTTCTCGACCTTGCTCCTGTCCTGGTTTTCGACCTCGCTCCACTCCTGGCTCGCGACCTCGCTCCTCTCCTGGTTCTCGACCTCGCTCCTCTCCTGGTTCTCGACCTCGCTCCTCTCCTGGTTCTCGACCTTGCTCCGTTCCTAGTTCTCGACCTCGGTCCGCTCCTGGTTCTCGACCTCGCTCCGTACCTGGTTCTCAACCTCGCTCCGTTCCTGTTTCTCAACCTCACTCCTCTCCTGGTTCTCGACCTCGCTCCTCTCCTGGTTTTCGACCTCGCTCCTCTCCTGGTTCTCAACCTCGCTCCGCTCCTGGTTCTCGACCTCGCTCCTCTTCTGGTTTTCGACCTCGCTCCTCTCCTGGTTTTCGACCTCGCTCTTCTCCTGGTTCTCGACCTCGCTCCTCTCCTGGTTCTCGACCTCGCTCCGTTCCTGGTTCTCGACCTTGCTCCTTTCCTGGTTCTCAACCTCGCTCCATTCTGGTTCTCAAGCTCGCTCCATTCCTGGTTCTCAAGCTCGCTCCTCTCCTGGTTTTCGACCTCTCTCCATTCCTGGTTCTCAACCTCGCTCCGTTCCTGGTTCTCAACCTCACTCCTCTCCTGGTTCTCGACCTCGCTCCTCTCCTGGTTTTTGACCTCGCTCCTCTCCTGGTTCTCAACCTCGCTCCTCTCCTGGTTCTCAACCTCGCTCCGCTCCTGGTTCTCAACCTCGCTCCTCTTCTGGTTCTCGACCTAGCTCCGTTCCTGGTTCTCGACCTCACTCCGCTCCTGGTCTTTGACCTCGCTCTGCTCCTGGTTCTCAACCTCGCTCCATTCCTGGTTCTCAAGCTCGCTCCATTCCTGGTTCTCAAGCTCGCTCCTCTCCTGGTTTTCGACCTCGCTCCGCTCCTGGTTCTTGACCTCGATCCGCTCCTGGTTCTCGACCTCGCTCCTCTCCTGGTTCTCGACCTTGCTCCATTCCTGGTTCTCGACCTCGCCCCTCTCCTGGTTCTCGACCTCGATCTGTTCCTGGTTCTCGACCTCGCTCCGCTCCTGGTTCTCGACCTCGCTCCTCTCCTGGTTTTCGACCTCGCTCCTCTCCTGGTTCTCGACCTCGCTCCTCTCCTGGTTCTCGACCTCGCTCCTTTCCTGATTCTCGACCTCGCTCCCTTCCTGGTTCTCGACCTCACTCTGCTCCTGGTTCTCGACCTCGCTCCGTTCCTGGTTCTCGACCTCGCTCCGTTCCTGGTTCTCGACCTCGCACCCTTCCTGGTTCTCGACCTCGCTCTGCTCCTGGTTCTCGACCTCACTCTGTTCCTGGTTCTCGACCTCGCTCCCTTCCTGGTTCTCGACCTCGCTCCTCTCCTGGTTTTCGACCTCGCTCCTCTCCTGGTTCTCAACCTCACGCCACACCTGGGACTCGACCTCGCTCCACTCCTGGGACCCGACGGCACTGCTCCTGGTTCTCGACATCGCTCCACTCCTGGTTCTCGACCTCGCTCCTCTCCTGGTTCTCGACCTCGCTCCTCTCCTGGTTTTCGACCTCTCTCCGTTCCTGGTTCTCGACCTTGCTCCTCTCCTTGTTCTCAAACTCGCTCCTCTCCTTGTTTTCGACCTCGCTCCTCTCCTGGTTCTCAACCTCGCTCCATTCCTGGTTCTCAACCTCGCGCCACTCCTGGTTCTTGACCTCGCTCCACTCCTGGTTATCAACCTTGCTCCTCTCCTGGTTTTCGAGCTCTCTCCGTTCCTGGTTCTCAACCTCGCTCCGTTCCTGGTTCTCAACCTCGCTCCTCTCCTGGTTTTCGACCTCGCTCCTCTCCTGGTTCTCGACCTCACTCCTCTCCGGGTTCTCAACGTCGCTCCGTTCCTGGTTCTCGACCTAGCTCCGTTCCTGGTTCTCGACCTCGCTTCGCTCCTGGTTTAAAACCTCGCTCTGCTCCTGGCTCTCAACCTCGCTCCATTCCTGGTTATCAAGCTCGCTCCATTCCTGGTTCTCAAGCTCGCTCCTCTCCTGGTTTTCGACCTCTCTCCGTTCCTGGTTCTCGACCTCGCTCCGTTCCTGGTTCTCGACCTCGCTCCTATCCTGGTTCTCAACCTCGCTCCGTTCCTGGTTCTCGACCTCGCTCCTCTCCTGGTTCTCGACCTTGCTCCGTTCCTGGTTCTCGACCTCGCCACTCTCCTGGTTCTCGACCTCGACCCATTCCTGGTTCTACACCTCGCTCCGCTCCTTTTTCTCGACCTCGCTCCGCTCCTGTTGCTCGACCTCGATCCGTTCCTGGTTCTCGACCTCGCTCCGCTCCTGGTTCTCGACCTCGCTCCGTTCCTGGTTCTCGACCTCGCCCCTCTCCTTGTTCTCGACCTCGATCCGTTCCTGGTTCTCGACTACGCTCCGCTCCGGGTTCTCGACCTCGTCCTCTCCTGGTTTTCGACCTCGCTCCGCTCCTGGTTCTCAACCTCACTCCTCTCCTGGTTCTCGACCTCGCTCCTCTCCTGGTTCTCGACCTCGCTCCTCTCCTGGTTCTCAACCTCACTCCTCTCCTGGTTCTCGACCTCGTTCCTCTCCTGATTTTCGACCTCGCTCCTCTCCTGCTTCTCAACCTTGCTTCATTCCTGGTTCTCAAGCTCGCTCCATTCCTGGTTCTCAAGCTCGCTCCTCTCCTGGTTTTCGACCTCTCTCCGTTCCTGGTTCTCGACCTTGCTCCTCTCCTTGTTCTCAAACTCGCTCCTCTCCTTGTTTTCGACCTCGCTCCTCTCCTGGTTCTCAACCTCGCTCCATTCCTGGTTCTCAACCTCGCGCCACTCCTGGTTCTTGACCTCGCTCCACTCCTGGTTATCAACCTTGCTCCTCTCCTGGTTTTCGAGCTCTCTCCGTTCCTGGTTCTCAACCTCGCTCCGTTCCTGGTTCTCAACCTCGCTCCTCTCCTGGTTTTCGACCTCGCTCCTCTCCTGGTTCTCGACCTCACTCCTCTCCGGGTTCTCAACGTCGCTCCGTTCCTGGTTCTCGACCTAGCTCCGTTCCTGGTTCTCGACCTCGCTTCGCTCCTGGTTTAAAACCTCGCTCTGCTCCTGGCTCTCAACCTCGCTCCATTCCTGGTTATCAAGCTCGCTCCATTCCTGGTTCTCAAGCTCGCTCCTCTCCTGGTTTTCGACCTCTCTCCGTTCCTGGTTCTCGACCTCGCTCCGTTCCTGGTTCTCGACCTCGCTCCTATCCTGGTTTTCGACATCTCTCCGTTCCTGGTTCTCGACCTCGCTCCTCTCCTGGTGCTCAACCTCGCTCCTCTCCTGGTTTTCGACCTCGCTCCTCTCCATGTTCTCAACCTCGCTCCGTTCCTGGTTCTCGACCTCGCTCCGCTCCTGGTTCTCGACCTCGATCCGTTCCTGGTTCTCGACCTCGCTCCGCTCCTGGTTCTCGACCTCAATCCGTTCCTGGTTCTCGACCTCGCTCCTCTCCTGGTTCTCGACCTCGCTCCTCTCCTGGTTCTCGACCTCGCTCCGTTCCTGGTTCTCGACCTCGCTCCTCTCCTGGTTTCGACCTCGCTCCTCTCCTGGTTCTCCACCTCGCTCTGCTCCTGGTTCTCGACCTCGTTCCGCTCCTGGTGCTCAACCTCGCTCCTCTCCTGGTTTTCGACCTCGCTCCTCTCCTGGTTCTCGACCTCACTCCTCTCCGGGTTCTCAACCTCGCTCCGTTCCTGGTTCTCGACCTCGCTCCGCTCCTGGTTCTCGACCTCGCTCCGTTCCTGGTTCTCAACCTCGCTCCGTTCCTGGTTCTCGACCTCGCTCCTCTCCTGGTTCTCGACCTCGCTCCTCTCCTGGTTCTCGACCTCGCTCCCTTCCTGGTTCTCGACCTCGCTCCGCTCCTGGTTCTCAACCTCGCTCCGTACCTGGTTCTCGACCTCGCTCCTCTCCAGCTTCTCGACCTCGTTCCTCTCCTGGTTCTCAACCTCACTCCTCTCCTGGTTCTCGACCTCGCTCCTCTCCTGGTTCTCGACCTCGCTCCTCTCCTGGTTCTCAACCTCACTCCTCTCCTGGTTCTCGACCTCGTTCCTCTCCTGATTTTCGACCTCGCTCCTCTCCTGCTTCTCAACCTCGCTTCATTCCTGGTTCTCGAGCTCGCTCCATTCCTGGTTCTCAAGCTCGCTCCTCTCCTGGTTTTCGACCTCTCTCCATTCCTGGTTTTCGACCTCGCTCCTCTCCTGGTTCTCAACCTCGCTCCGCTCTTGATTCTCGACCTCGCTCCTCTTCTGGTTTTCGACCTCGCTCCTCTCCTGGTTTTCGTCCTCGCTCTTCTCCTGGTTCTCGACCTCGCTCCTCTCCTGGTTCTCGACCTCGCTCCGTTCCTGGTTCTCGACCTTGCTCCTTTCCTGGTTCTCAACCTCGCTCCATTCCTGGTTCTCAAGCTCGCTCCGTTCCTGGTTCTCAAGCTCGCTCCTCTCCTGGTTTTCGACCTCTCTCCATTCCTGGTTCTCAACCTCGCTCCGTTCCTGGTTCTCAACCTCACTCCTCTCCTGGTTCTCGACCTCGCTCCTCTCCTGGTTTTCGACCTCGCTCCTCTCCTGGTTCTCAACCTCGCTCCTCTCCTGGTTCTCAACCTCGCTCCGCTCCTGGTTCTCGACCTCGCTCCTCTCCTGGTTTTCGACCTCGCTCCTCTCCTGGTTCTCGACCTCGCTCCGCTCCTGGTTCTCGACCTCGCTCCTCTTCTGGTTTTCGACCTCGCTCCTCTCCTGGTTTTCGACCTCGCTCTTCTCCTGGTTCTCGACCTCGCTCCTCTCCTGGTTCTCGACCTCGCTCCGTTCCTGGTTCTCGACCTTGCTCCTTTCCTGGTTCTCAAACTCGCTCCATTCCTGGTTCTCAAGCTCGCTCCATTCCTGGTTCTCAAGCTCGCTCCTCTCCTGGTTTTCGACCTCTCTCCATTCCTGGTTCTCAACCTCGCTCCGTTCCTGGTTCTCAACCTCACTCCTCTCCTGGTTCTCGACCTCGCTACTCTCCTGGTTTTCGACCTCGCTCCTCTCCTGGTTCTCAACCTCGCTCCTCTCCTGGTTCTCAACCTCGCTCTGCTCCTGGTTCTCGACCTCGCTCCTCTTCTGGTTCTCGACCTAGCTCCGTTCCTGGTTCTCGACCTCGCTCCGCTCCTGGTTTTTGACCTCGCTCTGCTCCTGGCTCTCAACCTCGCTCCATTCCTGGTTCTCAAGCTCGCTCCATTCCTGGTTCTCAAGCTCGCTCCTCTCCTGGTTTTCGACCTCTCTCCGTTCCTGGTTCTCGACCTCGCTCCGTTCCTGGTTCTCGACCTCGCTCCTCTCCTGGTTTTCAACATCTCTCCGTTCCTGGTTCTCGACCTCGCTCCTCTCCTGGTGCTCAACCTCGCTCCTCTCCTGGTTTTCGACCTCGCTACTCTCCTGGTTCTCGACCTCGCTCCTCTCCTGGTTCTCAACCTCGCTCCGTTCCTGGTTCTCGACCTCGCTCCGCTCCTGGTTCTCGACCTCGATCCGTTCCTGGTTCTCGACCTCGCTCCGCTCCTGGTTCTCGACCTCAATCCGTTCCTGGTTCTCGACCTCGCTCCTCTCCTGGTTCTCGACCTCGCTCCTCTCCTGGTTCTCGACCTCGCTCCGTTCCTGGTTCTCGACCTCGCTCCGCTCCTGGTTCTCGACCTCGCTCCGCTCCTGGTTCTCGACCTCGCTCCTCTCCTGGTTCTCGACCTCGATCCGTTCCTGGTTCTCGACCTTGCTCCGCTCCTGGTTCTCGACCTCGCTCCTCTTCTGGTTTTCGACCTCGCTCCGCTCCTGGCTCTCGACCTCGCTCCTCTCCTGGTTCTCGACCTCGCTCCTCTCCTGGTTCTCGACCTCGCTCCTCTCCTGGTTCTCGACCTCGCTCCCTTCCTGGTTCTCGACCTCGCTCCGCTCCTGGTTCTCGACCTCGCTCCGTTCCTGGTTCTCGACCTCGCTCCGTTCCTGGTTCTCGACCTCGCTCCGTTCCTGGTTCTCGACCTCGCTCCCTTCCTGGTTCTCGACCTCGCTCTGCTCCTGGTTCTCGACCTCGCTCCATTCCTGGTTCTCGACCTCGCTCCCTTCCTGGTTCTCGACCTCGCTCCGCTCCTGGTTCTCGACCTCGCTCCCTTCCTGGTTCTCGACCTCGCTCCTCTCCTGGTTCTCGACCTCGCTCCTCTCCTGGTTCTCGACCTCGCTCCTCTCCTGGTTCTCAACCTCGCTCCATTCCTGGTTCTCAACCTCGCGCCACTCCTGGTTCTTGACCTCGCTCCACTCCTGGTTATCAACCTTGCTCCTCTCCTGGTTTTCGACCTCTCTCCGTTCCTGGTTCTCAACCTCGGTCCGTTCCTGGTTCTCAACCTCACTCCTCTCCTGGTTCTCGATCTCGCTCCTATCCTGGTTTCGACCTCGCTCCTCTCCTGGTTCTCCACCTTGCTCTGCTCCTGGTTCTCGACCTCGTTCTGCTCCTGGTGCTCAACCTCGCTCCTCTCCTGGTTTTCGACCTCGCTCCTCTCCTGGTTCTCGACCTCACTCCTCTCCGGGTTCTCAACCTCGCTCCGTTCCTGGTTCTCGACCTCTCTCCGCTCCTGGTTCTCGACCTCGCTCCGTTCCTGGTTCTCAACCTCGCTCCGTTCCTGGTTCTCGACCTCGCTCCTCTCCTGGTTCTCGACCTTGCTCCGTTCCTGGTTCTCGACCTCGCCACTCTCCTGGTTCTCGACCTCGACCCATTCCTGGTTCTACACCTCGCTCCGCTCCTTTTTCTCGACCTCGCTCCGCTCCTGTTGCTCGACCTCGATCCGTTCCTGGTTCTCGACCTCGCTCCGCTCCTGGTTCTCGACCTCGCTCCGTTCCTGGTTCTCGACCTCGCCCCTCTCCTTGTTCTCGACCTCGATCCGTTCCTGGTTCTCGACTACGCTCCGCTCCGGGTTCTCGACCTCGTCCTCTCCTGGTTTTCGACCTCGCTCCGCTCCTGGTTCTCAACCTCACTCCTCTCCTGGTTCTCGACCTCGCTCCTCTCCTGGTTCTCGACCTCGCTCCTCTCCTGGTTCTCAACCTCACTCCTCTCCTGGTTCTCGACCTCGTTCCTCTCCTGATTTTCGACCTCGCTCCTCTCCTGCTTCTCAACCTTGCTTCATTCCTGGTTCTCAAGCTCGCTCCATTCCTGGTTCTCAAGCTCGCTCCTCTCCTGGTTTTCGACCTCTCTCCGTTCCTGGTTCTCGACCTTGCTCCTCTCCTTGTTCTCAAACTCGCTCCTCTCCTTGTTTTCGACCTCGCTCCTCTCCTGGTTCTCAACCTCGCTCCATTCCTGGTTCTCAACCTCGCGCCACTCCTGGTTCTTGACCTCGCTCCACTCCTGGTTATCAACCTTGCTCCTCTCCTGGTTTTCGAGCTCTCTCCGTTCCTGGTTCTCAACCTCGCTCCGTTCCTGGTTCTCAACCTCGCTCCTCTCCTGGTTTTCGACCTCGCTCCTCTCCTGGTTCTCGACCTCACTCCTCTCCGGGTTCTCAACGTCGCTCCGTTCCTGGTTCTCGACCTAGCTCCGTTCCTGGTTCTCGACCTCGCTTCGCTCCTGGTTTAAAACCTCGCTCTGCTCCTGGCTCTCAACCTCGCTCCATTCCTGGTTATCAAGCTCGCTCCATTCCTGGTTCTCAAGCTCGCTCCTCTCCTGGTTTTCGACCTCTCTCCGTTCCTGGTTCTCGACCTCGCTCCGTTCCTGGTTCTCGACCTCGCTCCTATCCTGGTTTTCGACATCTCTCCGTTCCTGGTTCTCGACCTCGCTCCTCTCCTGGTGCTCAACCTCGCTCCTCTCCTGGTTTTCGACCTCGCTCCTCTCCATGTTCTCAACCTCGCTCCGTTCCTGGTTCTCGACCTCGCTCCGCTCCTGGTTCTCGACCTCGATCCGTTCCTGGTTCTCGACCTCGCTCCGCTCCTGGTTCTCGACCTCAATCCGTTCCTGGTTCTCGACCTCGCTCCTCTCCTGGTTCTCGACCTCGCTCCTCTCCTGGTTCTCGACCTCGCTCCGTTCCTGGTTCTCGACCTCGCTCCTCTCCTGGTTTCGACCTCGCTCCTCTCCTGGTTCTCCACCTCGCTCTGCTCCTGGTTCTCGACCTCGTTCCGCTCCTGGTGCTCAACCTCGCTCCTCTCCTGGTTTTCGACCTCGCTCCTCTCCTGGTTCTCGACCTCACTCCTCTCCGGGTTCTCAACCTCGCTCCGTTCCTGGTTCTCGACCTCGCTCCGCTCCTGGTTCTCGACCTCGCTCCGTTCCTGGTTCTCAACCTCGCTCCGTTCCTGGTTCTCGACCTCGCTCCTCTCCTGGTTCTCGACCTCGCTCCTCTCCTGGTTCTCGACCTCGCTCCCTTCCTGGTTCTCGACCTCGCTCCGCTCCTGGTTCTCAACCTCGCTCCGTACCTGGTTCTCGACCTCGCTCCTCTCCAGCTTCTCGACCTCGTTCCTCTCCTGGTTCTCAACCTCACTCCTCTCCTGGTTCTCGACCTCGCTCCTCTCCTGGTTCTCGACCTCGCTCCTCTCCTGGTTCTCAACCTCACTCCTCTCCTGGTTCTCGACCTCGTTCCTCTCCTGATTTTCGACCTCGCTCCTCTCCTGCTTCTCAACCTCGCTTCATTCCTGGTTCTCGAGCTCGCTCCATTCCTGGTTCTCAAGCTCGCTCCTCTCCTGGTTTTCGACCTCTCTCCATTCCTGGTTTTCGACCTCGCTCCTCTCCTGGTTCTCAACCTCGCTCCGCTCTTGATTCTCGACCTCGCTCCTCTTCTGGTTTTCGACCTCGCTCCTCTCCTGGTTTTCGTCCTCGCTCTTCTCCTGGTTCTCGACCTCGCTCCTCTCCTGGTTCTCGACCTCGCTCCGTTCCTGGTTCTCGACCTTGCTCCTTTCCTGGTTCTCAACCTCGCTCCATTCCTGGTTCTCAAGCTCGCTCCGTTCCTGGTTCTCAAGCTCGCTCCTCTCCTGGTTTTCGACCTCTCTCCATTCCTGGTTCTCAACCTCGCTCCGTTCCTGGTTCTCAACCTCACTCCTCTCCTGGTTCTCGACCTCGCTCCTCTCCTGGTTTTCGACCTCGCTCCTCTCCTGGTTCTCAACCTCGCTCCTCTCCTGGTTCTCAACCTCGCTCCGCTCCTGGTTCTCGACCTCGCTCCTCTCCTGGTTTTCGACCTCGCTCCTCTCCTGGTTCTCGACCTCGCTCCGCTCCTGGTTCTCGACCTCGCTCCTCTTCTGGTTTTCGACCTCGCTCCTCTCCTGGTTTTCGACCTCGCTCTTCTCCTGGTTCTCGACCTCGCTCCTCTCCTGGTTCTCGACCTCGCTCCGTTCCTGGTTCTCGACCTTGCTCCTTTCCTGGTTCTCAAACTCGCTCCATTCCTGGTTCTCAAGCTCGCTCCATTCCTGGTTCTCAAGCTCGCTCCTCTCCTGGTTTTCGACCTCTCTCCATTCCTGGTTCTCAACCTCGCTCCGTTCCTGGTTCTCAACCTCACTCCTCTCCTGGTTCTCGACCTTGCTACTCTCCTGGTTTTCGACCTCGCTCCTCTCCTGGTTCTCAACCTCGCTCCTCTCCTGGTTCTCAACCTCGCTCTGCTCCTGGTTCTCGACCTCGCTCCTCTTCTGGTTCTCGACCTAGCTCCGTTCCTGGTTCTCGACCTCGCTCCGCTCCTGGTTTTTGACCTCGCTCTGCTCCTGGCTCTCAACCTCGCTCCATTCCTGGTTCTCAAGCTCGCTCCATTCCTGGTTCTCAAGCTCGCTCCTCTCCTGGTTTTCGACCTCTCTCCGTTCCTGGTTCTCGACCTCGCTCCGTTCCTGGTTCTCGACCTCGCTCCTCTCCTGGTTTTCAACATCTCTCCGTTCCTGGTTCTCGACCTCGCTCCTCTCCTGGTGCTCAACCTCGCTCCTCTCCTGGTTTTCGACCTCGCTACTCTCCTGGTTCTCGACCTCGCTCCTCTCCTGGTTCTCAACCTCGCTCCGTTCCTGGTTCTCGACCTCGCTCCGCTCCTGGTTCTCGACCTCGATCCGTTCCTGGTTCTCGACCTCGCTCCGCTCCTGGTTCTCGACCTCAATCCGTTCCTGGTTCTCGACCTCGCTCCTCTCCTGGTTCTCGACCTCGCTCCTCTCCTGGTTCTCGACCTCGCTCCGTTCCTGGTTCTCGACCTCGCTCCGCTCCTGGTTCTCGACCTCGCTCCGCTCCTGGTTCTCGACCTCGCTCCTCTCCTGGTTCTCGACCTCGATCCGTTCCTGGTTCTCGACCTTGCTCCGCTCCTGGTTCTCGACCTCGCTCCTCTCCTGGTTTTCGACCTCGCTCCGCTCCTGGCTCTCGACCTCGCTCCTCTCCTGGTTCTCGACCTCGCTCCTCTCCTGGTTCTCGACCTCGCTCCTCTCCTGGTTCTCGACCTCGCTCCCTTCCTGGTTCTCGACCTCGCTCCGCTCCTGGTTCTCGACCTCGCTCCGTTCCTGGTTCTCGACCTCGCTCCGTTCCTGGTTCTCGACCTCGCTCCGTTCCTGGTTCTCGACCTCGCTCCCTTCCTGGTTCTCGACCTCGCTCTGCTCCTGGTTCTCGACCTCGCTCCATTCCTGGTTCTCGACCTCGCTCCCTTCCTGGTTCTCGACCTCGCTCCGCTCCTGGTTCTCGACCTCGCTCCCTTCCTGGTTCTCGACCTCGCTCCTCTCCTGGTTCTCGACCTCGCTCCTCTCCTGGTTCTCGACCTCGCTCCTCTCCTGGTTCTCAACCTCGCTCCATTCCTGGTTCTCAACCTCGCGCCACTCCTGGTTCTTGACCTCGCTCCACTCCTGGTTATCAACCTTGCTCCTCTCCTGGTTTTCGACCTCTCTCCGTTCCTGGTTCTCAACCTCGGTCCGTTCCTGGTTCTCAACCTCACTCCTCTCCTGGTTCTCGATCTCGCTCCTATCCTGGTTTCGACCTCGCTCCTCTCCTGGTTCTCCACCTTGCTCTGCTCCTGGTTCTCGACCTCGTTCCGCTCCTGGTGCTCAACCTCGCTCCTCTCCTGGTTTTCGACCTCGCTCCTCTCCTGGTTCTCGACCTCACTCCTCTCCGGGTTCTCAACCTCGCTCCGTTCCTGGTTCTCGACCTCTCTCCGCTCCTGGTTCTCGACCTCGCTCCGTTCCTGGTTCTCAACCTCGCTCCGTTCCTGGTTCTCGACCTCGCTCCTCTCCTGGTTCTCGACCTTGCTCCGTTCCTGGTTCTCGACCTCGCCACTCTCCTGGTTCTCGACCTCGACCCATTCCTGGTTCTACACCTCGCTCCGCTCCTTTTTCTCGACCTCGCTCCGCTCCTGTTGCTCGACCTCGATCCGTTCCTGGTTCTCGACCTCGCTCCGCTCCTGGTTCTCGACCTCGCTCCGTTCCTGGTTCTCGACCTCGCCCCTCTCCTTGTTCTCGACCTCGATCCGTTCCTGGTTCTCGACTACGCTCCGCTCCGGGTTCTCGACCTCGTCCTCTCCTGGTTTTCGACCTCGCTCCGCTCCTGGTTCTCAACCTCACTCCTCTCCTGGTTCTCGACCTCGCTCCTCTCCTGGTTCTCGACCTCGCTCCTCTCCTGGTTCTCAACCTCACTCCTCTCCTGGTTCTCGACCTCGTTCCTCTCCTGATTTTCGACCTCGCTCCTCTCCTGCTTCTCAACCTTGCTTCATTCCTGGTTCTCAAGCTCGCTCCATTCCTGGTTCTCAAGCTCGCTCCTCTCCTGGTTTTCGACCTCTCTCCATTCCTGGTTCTCAACCTCGCTCCGTTCCTGGTTCTCAACCTCACTCCTCTCCTGGTTCTCGACCTCGCTCCTCTCCTGGTTTTTGACCTCGCTCCTCTCCTGGTTCTCAACCTCGCTCCGCTCCTGGTTCTCGACGTCGCTCCTCTTCTGGTTTTCGACCTCGCTCCTCTCCTGGTTTTCGTCCTCGCTCTTCTCCTGGTTCTCGACCTCGCTCCTCTCCTGGTTCTCGACCTCGCTCCGTTCCTGGTTCTCGACCTTGCTCCTTTCCTGGTTCTCAACCTCGCTCCATTCCTGGTTCTCAAGCTCGCTCCGTTCCTGGTTCTCAAGCTCGCTCCTCTCCTGGCTTTCGACCTCTCTCCATTCCTGGTTCTCAACCTCGCTCCGTTCCTGGTTCTCAACCTCACTCCTCTCCTGGTTCTCGACCTCGCTCCTCTCCTGGTTTTCGACCTCGCTCCTCTCCTGGTTCTCAACCTCGCTCCTCTCCTGGTTCTCAACCTCGTTCCGCTCCTGGTTCTCGACCTCGCTCCTCTCCTGGTTTTAGACCTCGCTCCTCTCCTGGTTCTCGACCTCGCACCGCTCCTGTTTCTCGACCTCGCTCCTCTTCTGGTTTTCGACCTCGCTCCTCTCCTGGTTTTCGACCTCGCTCCTCTCCTGGTTCTCGACCTCGCTCCTCTCCTGGTTCTCGACCTCGCTCCGTTCCTGGTTCTCGACCTTGCTCCTTTCCTGGTTGGCAACCTCGCTCCATTCCTGGTTCTCAAGCTCGCTCCGTTCCTGGTTCTCAAGCTCGCTCCTCTCCTGGTTTTCGACCTCTCTCCATTCCTGGTTCTCAACCTCGCTCCTCTCCTGGTTCTCAACCTCACTCCTCTCCTGGTTCTCGACCTCGCTCCTCTCCTGGTTTTCGACCTCGCTCCTCTCCTGGTTCTCAACCTCGCTCCTCTCCTGGTTCTCAACCTCGCTCCGCTCCTGGTTCTCGACCTCGCTCCTCTCCTGGTTTTCGACCTCGCTCCTCTCTGGTTCTCGACCTCGCTCCGCTCCTGGTTCTCGACCTTGCTCCTTTCCTGGTTCTCAACCTCGCTCCATTCCTGGTTCTCAAGCTCGCTCCATTCCTGGTTCTCAAGCTCGCTCCTCTCCTGGTTTTCGACCTCTCTCCATTCCTGGTTCTCAACCTCGCTCCGTTCCTGGTTCTCAACCTCACTCCTCTCCTGGTTCTCGACCTCGCTACTCTCCTGGTTTTCGACCTCGCTCCTCTCCTGGTTCTCAACCTCGCTCCTCTCCTGGTTCTCAACCTCGCTCCGCTCCTGGTTCTCGACCTCGCTCCTCTTCTGGTTCTCGACCTAGCTCCGTTCCTGGTTCTCGACCTCGCTCCGCTCCTGGTTTTTGACCTCGCTCTGCTCCTGGCTCTCAACCTCGCTCCTTTCCTGGTTCTCAAGCTCGCTCCATTCCTGGTTCTCAAGCTCGCTCCTCTCCTGGTTTTCGACCTCTCTCCGTTCCTGGTTCTCGACCTCGCTCCGTTCCTGGTTCTCGACCTCGCTCCTCTCCTGGTTTTCGAAATCTCTCCGTTCCTGGCTCTCGACCTCGCTCCTCTCCTGGTGCTCAACCTCGCTCCTCTCCTGGTTTTCGAGGCTCGCTACTCTCCTGGTTCTCGACCTCGCTCCTCTCCTGGTTCTCAACCTCGCTCCGTTCCTGGTTCTCGACCTCGCTCTGCTCCTGGTTCTCGACCTCGATCCGTTCCTGGTTCTCGACCTCGCTCCGCTCCTGGTTCTCGACCTCAATCCGTTCCTGGTTCTCGACCTCGCTCCTCTCCTGGTTCTCGACCTCGCTCCTCTCCTGGTTCTCGACCTCGCTCCGTTCCTGGTTCTCGACCTCGCTCCGCTCCTGGTGCTCAACCTCGCTCCTCTCCTGGTTCTCGACCTCAATCCGTTCCTGGTTCTCGACCTCGCTCCTCTCCTGGTTCTCGACCTCGCTCCTCTCCTGGTTCTCGACCTCGCTCCGTTCCTGGTTCTCGACCTCGCTCCGCTCCTGGTTCTCGACCTCGCTCCTCTCCTGGTTCTCGACCTCGATCCGTTCCTGGTTCTCGACCTCGCTCCGCTCCTGGTTCTCGACCTCGCTCCTCTCCTGGTTTTTGACCTCGCTCCGCTCCTGGCTCTCGACCTCGCTCCTCTCCTGGTTCTCGACCTCGCTCCTCTCCTGGTTCTCGACCTCGCTCCTCTCCTGGTTCTCGACCTCGCTCCCTTCCTGGTTCTCGACCTCGCTCCGCTCCTGGTTCTCGACCTCGCTCCGTTCCTGGTTCTCGACCTCGCTCCGTTCCTGGTTCTCGACCTCGCTCCCTTCCTGGTTCTCGATCTCGCTCTTCTCCTGGTTCTCGACCTCGCTCCGTTCCTGGTTCTCGACCTCGCTCCCTTCCTGGTTCTCGACCTCGCTCCCTTCCTGGTTCTCGACCTCGCTCCTCTCCTGGTTCTCGACCTCGCTCCGCTCCTGGTTCTCGACCTCGCTCCCTTCCTGGTTCTCGACCTCGCTCCTCTCCTGGTTCTCGACCTCGCTCCTCTCCTGGTTCTCGACCTCGCTCCTCTCCTGGTTCTCAACCTCGCTCCATTCCTGGTTCTCAACCTCGCGCCACTCCTGGTTCTTGACCTCGCTCCACTCAGGGTTATCAACCTTGCTCCTCTCCTGGTTTTCGACCTCTCTCCGTTCCTGGTTCTCAACCTCGGTCCGTTCCTGGTTCTCAACCTCACTCCTCTCCTGGTTCTCAATCTCGCTCCTATCCTGGTTTCGACCTCGCTCCTCTCCTGGTTCTCCACCTTGCTCTGCTCCTGGTTCTCGACCTCGTTCCGCTCCTGGTGCTCAACCTCGCTCCTCTCCTGGTTTTCGACCTCGCTCCTCTCCTGGTTCTCGACCTCACGCCTCTCCGGGTTCTCAACCTCGCTCCGTTCCTGGTTCTCGACCTCGCTCCGCTCCTGGTTCTCGACCTCGCTCCGTTCCTGGTTCTCAACCTCGCTCCGTTCCTGGATCTCGACCTCGCTCCTCTCCTGGTTCTCGGCCTCGCTCCGTTCCTGGTTCTCGACCTCGCCACTCTCCTGGTTCTCGACCTCGACCCATTCCTGGTTCTACACCTCGCTCCGCTCCTTTTTCTCGACCTCGCTCCGCTCCTGTTGCTCGACCTCGATCCGTTCCTGGTTCTCGACCTCGCTCCTCTCCTGGTTCTCGACCTCGCTCCGTTCCTGGTTCTCGACCTCGCCCCTCTCCTTGTTCTCGACCTCGAACCGTTCCTGGTTCTCGACTACGCTCCGCTCCGGGTTCTCGACCTCGCTCCTCTCCTGGTATTCGACCTCGCTCCGCTCCTGGTTCTCAACCTCACTCCTCTCCTGGTTCTCGACCTCGCTCCTCTCCTGGTTCTCGACCTCGCTCCTCTCCTGGTTCTCAACCTCACTCCTCTCCTGGTTCTCGACCTCGTTCCTCTCCTGATTTTCGACCTCGCTCCTCTCCTGCTTCTCAACCTCGCTTCTTTCCTGGTTCTCAAGCTCGCTCCATTCCTGGTTCTCAAGCTCGCTCCTCTCCTGGTTTTCGACCTCTCTCCATTCCTGGTTCTCAACCTCGCTCCGTTCCTGGTTCTCAACCTCACTCCTCTCCTGGTTCTCGACCTCGCTCCTCTCCTGGTTTTTGACCTCGCTCCTCTCCTGGTTCTCAACCTCGCTCCGCTCCTGGTTCTCGACCTCGCTCCTCTTCAGGTTCTCGACCTCGCTCCTCTCCTGGTTTCGACCTCGCTCCTCTCCTGGTTCTCCACCTCGCTCTGCTCCTGGTTCTCGAACTCGTTCCGCTCCTGGTGCTCAACCTCGCTCCTCTCCTGGTTTTCGACCTCGCTCCTCTCCTGGTTCTCGACCTCACTCCTCTCCGGGTTCTCAACCTCGCTCCGTTCCTGGTTCTCGACCTCGCTCCGCTCCTGGTTCTCGACCTCGCTCCGTTCCTGGTTCTCAACCTCGCTCCGTTCCTGGTTCTCGACCTCGCTCCTCTCCTGGTTCTCGACCTCGCTCCTCTCCTGGTTCTCGACCTCGCTCCCTTCCTGGTTCTCGACCTCACTCCGCTCCTGGTTCTCGACCTCGCTCCGTACCTGGTTCTCGACCTCGCTCCTCTCCAGCTTCTCGACCTCGTTCCTCTCCTGGTTCTCAACCTCACTCCTCTCCTGGTTCTCGACCTCGCTCTTCTCCTGGTTCTCGACCTCGCTCCTCTCCTGGTTCTCGACCTCGCTCCTCTCCTGGTTCTCGACCTCGCTCCCTTCCTGGTTCTCGACCTCGCTTTGCTCCTGGTTCTCGACCTCGCTCCGTTCCTGGTTCTCGACCTCGCTCCCTTCCTGGTTCTCGACCTCGCTCCGCTCCTGGTTCTCGACCTCGCTCCCTTCCTGGTTCTCGACCTCGCTCCTCTCCTGGTTCTCGACCTCGCTCCTCTCCTGGTTCTCGACCTCGCTCCTCTCCTGGTACTCAACCTCGCTCCATTCCTGGTTCTCAACCTCGCGCCACTCCTGGTTCTTGACCTCGCTCCACTCCTGGTTATCAACCTTGCTCCTCTCCTGGTTTTCGACCTCTCTCCGTTCCTGGTTCTCAACCTCGGTCCGTTCCTGGTTCTCAACCTCACTCCTCTCCTGGTTCTCGATCTCGCTCCTCTCCTGGTTTCGACCTCGCTCCTCTCCTGGTTCTCCACCTCGCTCTGCTCCTGGTTCTCGACCTCGTTCCGCTCCTGGTGCTCAACCTCGCTCCTCTCCTGGTTTTCGACCTCGCTCCTCTCCTGGTTCTCGACCTCACTCCTCTCCGGGTTCTCAACCTCGCTCCGTTCCTGGTTCTCGACCTCGCTCCGCTCCTGGTTCTCGACCTCGCTCCGTTCCTGGTTCTCAACCTCGCTCCGTTCCTGGTTCTCGACCTCGCTCCTCTCCTGGTTCTGGACCTCGCTCCTCTCCTGGTTCTCGACCTCGCTCCCTTCCTGGTTCTCGACCTCGCTCCGCTCCTGGTTCTCGACCTCGCTCCGTACCTGGTTCTCGACCTCGCTCCTCTCCAGCTTCTCGACCTCGTTCCTCTCCTGGTTCTCAACCTCACTCCTCTCCTGGTTCTCGACCTCGCTCCTCTCCTGGTTCTCGACCTCGCTCCTCTCCTGGTTCTCAACCTCACTCCTCTCCTGGTTCTCGACCTCGCTCCTCTCCTGGTTCTCGACCTCGCTCCTCTCCTGGTTCTCAACCTCACTCCTCTCCTGGTTCTCGACCTCGTTCCTCTCCTGATTTTCGACCTCGCTCCTCTCCTGCTTCTCAACCTCGCTTCATTCCTGGTTCTCGAGCTCGCTCCATTCCTGGTTCTCAAGCTCGCTCCTCTCCTGGTTTTCGACCTCTCTCCATTCCTGGTTCTCAACCTCGCTCCGTTCCTGGTTCTCAACCTCACTCCTCTCCTGGTTCTCGACCTCGCTCCTCTCCTGGTTTTCGACCTCGCTCCTCTCCTGGTTCTCAACCTCGCTCCGCTCCTGGTTCTCGACCTCGCTCCTCTTCTGGTTTTCGACCTCGCTCCTCTCCTGGTTTTCGTCCTCGCTCTTCTCCTGGTTCTCGACCTCGCTCCTCTCCTGGTTCTCGACCTCGCTCCGTTCCTGGTTCTCGACCTTGCTCCTTTCCTGGTTCTCAACCTCGCTCCGTTCCTGGTTCTCAAGCTCGCTCCTCTCCTGGCTTTCGACCTCTCTCCATTCCTGGTTCTCAACCTCGCTCCGTTCCTGGTTCTCAACCTCACTCCTCTCCTGGTTCTCGACCTTGCTCCTCTCCTGGTTTTCGACCTCGCTCCTCTCCTGGTTCTCAACCTCGCTCCTCTCCTGGTTCTCAACCTCGCTCCGCTCCTGGTTCTCGACCTCGCTCCTCTCCTGGTTTTCGACCTCGCTCCTCTCCTGGTTCTCGACCTCGCTCCGCTCCTGGTTCTCGACCTCGCTCCTCTTCTGGTTTTCGACCTCGCTCCTCTCCTGGTTTTCGACCTCGCTCTTCTCCTGGTTCTCGACCTCGCTCCTCTCCTGGTTCTCGACCTCGCTCCGTTCCTGGTTCTCGACCTCGCTCCATTCCTGGTTCTCAAGCTCGCTCCATTCCTGGTTCTCAAGCTCGCTCCTCTCCTGGTTTTCGACCTCTCTCCATTCCTGGTTCTCAACCTCGCTCCGTTCCTGGTTCTCAACCTCACTCCTCTCCTGGTTCTCGACCTCGCTACTCTCCTGGTTTTCGACCTCGCTCCTCTCCTGGTTCTCAACCTCGCTCCTCTCCTGGTTCTCAACCTCGCTCCGCTCCTGGTTCTCGACCTCGCTCCTCTTCTGCTTCTCGACCTAGCTCCGTTCCTGGTTCTCGACCTCGCTCCGCTCCTGGTTTTTGAACTCGCTCTGCTCCTGGCTCTCAACCTCGCTCCATTCCTGGTTCTCAAGCTCGCTCCATTCCTGGTTCTCAAGCTCGCTCCTCTCCTGGTTTTCGACCTCTCTCCGTTCCTGGTTCTCGACCTCGCTCCATTCCTGGTTCTCGACCTCGCTCCTCTCCTGGTTTTCGACATCTCTCCGTTCCTGGTTCTCGACCTCGCTCCTCTCCTGGTGTTCAACCTCGCTCCTCTCCTGGTTTTCGACCTCGCTACTCTCCTGGTTTTCGACCTCGCTCCTCTCCTGGTTCTCAACCTCGCTCCGTTCCTGGTTCTCGACCTCGCTCCGCTCCTGATTCTCGACCTCGATCCGTTCCTGGTTCTCGACCTCGCTCCGCTCCTGGTTCTCGACCTCAATCCGTTCCTGGTTCTCGACCTCGCTCCTCTCCTGGTTCTCGACCTCGCTCCTCTCCTGGTTCTCGACCTCGCTCCGTTCCTGGTTCTCGACCTCGCTCCGCTCCTGGTTCTCGACCTCGCTCCGCTCCTGGTTCTCGACCTCGCTCCTCTCCTGGTTCTCGACCTCGATCCGTTCCTGGTTCTCGACCTCGCTCCGCTCCTGGTTCTCGACCTCGCTCCTCTCCTGGTTTTCGACCTCGCTCCGCTCCTGGCTCTCGACCTCGCTCCTCTCCTGGTTCTCGACCTCGCTCCTCTCCTGGTTCTCGACCTCGCTCCTCTCCTGGTTCTCGACCTCGCTCCCTTCCTGGTTCTCGACCTCGCTCCGCTCCTGGTTCTCGACCTCGCTCCGTTCCTGGTTCTCGACCTCGCTCCGTTCCTGGTTCTCGACCTCGCTCCGTTCCTGGTTCTCGACCTCGCTCCCTTCCTGGTTCTCGACCTCGCTCTGCTCCTGGTTCTCGACCTCGCTCCGCTCCTGGTTCTCGACCTCGCTCCCTTCCTGGTTCTCGACCTCGCTCCGCTCCTGGTTCTCGACCTCGCTCCCTTCCTGGTTCTCGACCTCGCTCCTCTCCTGGTTCTCGACCTCGCTCCTCTCCTGGTTCTCGACCTCGCTCCTCTCCTGGTTCTCAACCTCGCTCCATTCCTGGTTCTCAACCTCGCGCCACTCCTGGTTCTTGACCTCGCTCCACTCCTGGTTATCAACCTTGCTCCTCTCCTGGTTTTCGACCTCTCTCCGTTCCTGGTTCTCAACCTCGGTCCGTTCCTGGTTCTCAACCTCACTCCTCTCCTGGTTCTCGATCTCGCTCCTATCCTGGTTTCGACCTCGCTCCTCTCCTGGTTCTCCACCTTGCTCTGCTCCTGGTTCTCGACCTCGTTCCGCTCCTGGTGCTCAACCTCGCTCCTCTCCTGGTTTTCGACCTCGCTCCTCTCCTGGTTCTCGACCTCACTCCTCTCCGGGTTCTCAACCTCGCTCCGTTCCTGGTTCTCGACCTCGCTCCGCTCCTGGTTCTCGACCTCGCTCCGTTCCTGGTTCTCAACCTCGCTCCGTTCCTGGTTCTCGACCTCGCTCCTCTCCTGGTTCTCGACCTCGCTCCGTTCCTGGTTCTCGACCTCGCCACTCTCCTGGTTCTCGACCTCGACCCATTCCTGGTTCTACACCTCGCTCCGCTCCTTTTTCTCGACCTCGCTCCGCTCCTGTTGCTCGACCTCGATCCGTTCCTGGTTCTCGACCTCGCTCCTCTCCTGGTTCTCGACCTCGCTCCGTTCCTGGTTCTCGACCTCGCCCCTCTCCTTGTTCTCGACCTCGATCCGTTCCTGGTTCTCGACTACGCTCCGCTCCGGGTTCTCGACCTCGCTCCTCTCCTGGTTCTCGACCTCGCTCCGCTCCTGGTTCTCAACCTCACTCCTCTCCTGGTTCTCGACCTCGTTCCTCTCCTGATTTTCGACCTCGCTCCTCTCCTGCTTCTCAACCTCGCTTCATTCCTGGTTCTCAAGCTCGCTCCATTCCTGGTTCTCAAGCTCGCTCCTCTCCTGGTTTTCGACCTCTCTCCATTCCTGGTTCTCAACCTCGCTCCGTTCCTGGTTCTCAACCTCACTCCTCTCCTGGTTCTCGACCTCGCTCCTCTCCTGGTTTTTGACCTCGCTCCTCTCCTGGTTCTCAACCTCGCTCCGCTCCTGGTTCTCGACCTCGCTCCTCTCCTGGTTCTCGATCTCGCTCCGTTCCTGGTTCTCGACCTTGCTCCTTTCCTGGTTCTCAACCTCGCTCCATTCCTGGTTCTCAAGCTCGCTCCGTTCCTGGTTCTCAAGCTCGCTCCTCTCCTGGCTTTCGACCTCTCTCCATTCCTGGTTCTCAACCTCGCTCCGTTCCTGGTTCTCAACCTCACTCCTCTCCTGGTTCTCGACCTCGCTCCTCTCCTGGTTTTCGACCTACTCCTCTCCTGGTTCTCAACCTCGCTCCTCTCCTGGTTCTCAACCTCGTTCCGCTCCTGGTTCTCGACCTCGCTCCTCTCCTGGTTTTAGACCTCGCTCCTCTCCTGGTTCTCGACCTCGCTCCGCTCCTGTTTCTCGACCTCGCTCCTCTTCTGGTTTTCGACCTCGCTCCTCTCCTGGTTTTCGACCACGCTCTTTTCCTGGTTCTTGACCTCGCTCCTCTCCTGGTTCTCGACCTCGCTCCGTTCCTGGTTCTCGACCTTGCTCCTTTCCTGGTTCTCCACCTCGCTCCATTCCTGGTTCTCAAGCTCGCTCCGTTCCTGGTTCTCAAGCTCGCTCCTCTCCTGGTTTTCGACCTCTCTCCATTCCTGGTTCTCAACCTCGCTCCGTTCCTGGTTCTCAACCTCACTCCTCTCCTGGTTCTCGACCTCGCTCCTCTCCTGGTTTTCGACCTCGCTCCTCTCCTGGTTCTCAACCTCGCTCCTCTCCTGGTTCTCAACCTCGCTCCGCTCCTGGTTCTCGACCTCGCTCCTCTCCTGGTTTTCGACCTCGCTCCTCTCCTGGTTCTCGACCTCGCTCCGCTCCTGGTTCTCGACCTTGCTCCTTTCCTGGTTCTCAACCTCGCTCCATTCCTGGTTCTCAAGCTCGCTCCATTCCTGGTTCTCAAGCTCGCTCCTCTCCTGGTTTTCGACCTCTCTCCATTCCTGGTTCTCAACCTCGCTCCGTTCCTGGTTCTCAACCTCACTCCTCTCCTGGTTCTCGACCTCGCTACTCTCCTGGTTTTCGACCTCGCTCCTCTCCTGGTTCTCAACCTCGCTCCTCTCCTGGTTCTCAACCTCGCTCCGCTCCTGGTTCTCGACCTCGCTCCTCTTCTGGTTCTCGAACTAGCTCCGTTCCTGGTTCTCGACCTCGCTCCGCTCCTGGTTTTTGACCTCGCTCTGCTCCTGGCTCTCAACCTCGCTCCATTCCTGGTTCTCAAGCTCGCTCCATTCCTGGTTCTCAAGCTCGCTACTCTCCTGGTTTTCGACCTTTCTCCGTTCCTGGTTCTCGACCTCGCTCCTCTCCTGGTGCTCAACCTCGCTCCTCTCCTGGTTTTCGACCTCGCTACTCTCCTGGTTCTCGACCTCGCTCCTCTCCTGGTTCTCAACCTCGCTCCGTTCCTGGTTCACGACCTCGCTCCGCTCCTGGTTCTCGACCTCGATCCGTTCCTGGTTCTCGACCTCGCTCCGCTCCTGGTTCTCGACCTCAATCCGTTCCTGGTTCTCGACCTCGCTCCTCTCCTGGTTCTCGACCTCGCTCCTCTCCTGGTTCTCGACCTCGCTCCGTTCCTGGTTCTCGACCTCGCTCCGCTCCTGGTTCTCGACCTCGCTCCGCTCCTGGTTCTCGACCTCGCTCCTCTCCTGGTTCTCGACCTCGATCCGTTCCTGGTTCTCGACCTCGCTCCGCTCCTGGTTCTCGATCTCGCTCCTCTCCTGGTTTTCGACCTCGCTCCGCTCCTGGCTCTCGACCTCGCTCCTCTCCTGGTTCTCGACCTCGCTCCTCTCCTGGTTCTCGACCTCGCTCCTCTCCTGGTTCTCGACCTCGCTCCCTTCCTGGTTCTCGACCTCGCTCCGCTCCTGGTTCTCGACCTCGCTCCGTTCCTGGTTCTCGACCTCGCTCCGTTCCTGGTTCTCGACCTCGCTCCGTTCCTGGTTCTCGACCTCGCTCCCTTCCTGGTTCTCGACCTCGCTCTGCTCCTGGTTCTCGACCTCGCTCCATTCCTGGTTCTCGACCTCGCTCCCTTCCTGGTTCTCGACCTCGCTCCGCTCCTGGTTCTCGACCTCGCTCCCTTCCTGGTTCTCGACCTCGCTCTTCTCCTGGTTCTCGACCTCGCTCCTCTCCTGGTTCTCGACCTCGCTCCTCTCCTGGTTCTCAACCTCGCTCCATTCCTGGTTCTCAACCTCGCGCCACTCCTGGTTCTTGACCTCGCTCCACTCCTGGTTATCAACCTTGCTCCTCTCCTGGTTTTCGACCTCTCTCCGTTCCTGGTTCTCAACCTCGGTCCGTTCCTGGTTCTCAACCTCACTCCTCTCCTGGTTCTCGATCTCGCTCCTATCCTGGTTTCGACCTCGCTCCTCTCCTGGTTCTCCACCTTGCTCTGCTCCTGGTTCTCGACCTCGTTCCGCTCCTGGTGCTCAACCTCGCTCCTCTCCTGGTTTTCGACCTCGCTCCTCTCCTGGTTCTCGACCTCACTCCTCTCCGGGTTCTCAACCTCGCTCCGTTCCTGGTTCTCGACCTCGCTCCGTTCCTGGTTCTCAACCTCGCTCCGTTCCTGGTTCTCGACCTCGCTCCTCTCCTGGTTCTCGACCTCGCTCCGTTCCTGGTTCTCGACCTCGCCACTCTCCTGGTTCTCGACCTCGACCCATTCCTGGTTCTACACCTCGCTCCACTCCTTTTTCTCGACCTCGCTCCGCTCCTGTTGCTCGACCTCGATCCGTTCCTGGTTCTCGACCTCGCTCCTCTCCTGGTTCTCGACCTCGCTCCGTTCCTGGTTCTCGACCTCGCCCCTCTCCTTGTTCTCGACCTCGATCCGTTCCTGGTTCTCGACTACGCTCCGCTCCGGGTTCTCGACCTCGCTCCTCTCCTGGTTTTCGACCTCGCTCGGCTCCTGGTTCTCAACCTCACTCCTCTCCTGGTTCTCGACCTCGCTCCTCTCCTGGTTCTCGACCTCGCTCCTCTCCTGGTTCTCAACCTCACTCCTCTCCTGGTTCTCGACCTCGTTCCTCTCCTGATTTTCGACCTCGCTCCTCTCCTGCTTCTCAACCTCGCTTCATTCCTGGTTCTCAAGCTCGCTCCATTC
Organism: Pristiophorus japonicus; assembly: GCF_044704955.1. NCBI lineage: Eukaryota > Metazoa > Chordata > Chondrichthyes > Pristiophoridae > Pristiophorus > Pristiophorus japonicus. The sequence goes on along the minus strand of NC_091978.1, from coordinate 176,712,024 downwards.
CTGGTTCTCAAGCTCGCTCCTCTCCTGGTTTTCGACCTCTCTCCATTCCTGGTTCTCAACCTCGCTCCGTTCCTGGTTCTCAACCTCACTCCTCTCCTGGTTCTCGACCTCGCTCCTCTCCTGGTTTTTGACCTCGCTCCTCTCCTGGTTCTCAACCTCGCTCCGCTCCTGGTTCTCGACTTCGCTCCTCTTCTGGTTTTCGACCTCGCTCCTCTCCTGGTTTTCGTCCTCGCTCTTCTCCTGGTTCTCGACCTCGCTCCTCTCCTGGTTCTCGATCTCGCTCCGTTCCTGGTTCTCGACCTTGCTCCTTTCCTGTTTCTCAACCTCGCTCCATTCCTGGTTCTCAAGCTCGCTCCGTTCCTGGTTCTCAAGCTCGCTCCTCTCCTGGCTTTCGACCTCTCTCCATTCCTGGTTCTCAACCTCGCTCCGTTCCTGGTTCTCAACCTCACTCCTCTCCTGGTTCTCGACCTCGCTCCTCTCCTGGTTTTCGACCTACTCCTCTCCTGGTTCTCAACCTCGCTCCTCTCCTGGTTCTCAACCTCGTTCCGCTCCTGGTTCTCGACCTCGCTCCTCTCCTGGTTTTAGACCTCGCTCCTCTCCTGGTTCTCGACCTCGCTCCGCTCCTGTTTCTCGACCTCGCTCCTCTTCTGGTTTTCGACCTCGCTCCTCTCCTGGTTTTCGACCTCGCTCTTTTCCTGGTTCTCAACCTCGCTCCTCTCCTGGTTCTCGACCTCGCTCCGTTCCTGGTTCTCGACCTTGCTCCTTTCCTGGTTCTCAACCTCGCTCCATTCCTGGTTCTCAAGCTCGCTCCGTTCCTGGTTCTCAAGCTCGCTCCTCTCCTGGTTTTCGACCTCTCTCCATTCCTGGTTCTCAACCTCGCTCCGTTCCTGGTTCTCAACCTCACTCCTCTCCTGGTTCTCAACCTCGCTCCTCTCCTGGTTTTCGACCTCGCTCCTCTCCTGGTTCTCAACCTCGCTCCTCTCCTGGTTCTCAACCTCGCTCCGCTCCTGGTTCTCGACCTCGCTCCTCTCCTGGTTTTCGACCTCGCTCCTCTCCTGGTTCTCGACCTCGCTCCGCTCCTGGTTCTCGACCTTGCTCCTTTCCTGGTTCTCAACCTCGCTCCATTCCTGGTTCTCAAGCTCGCTCCATTCCTGGTTCTCAAGCTCGCTCCTCTCCTGGTTTTCGACCTCTCTCCATTCCTGGTTCTCAACCTCGCTCCGTTCCTGGTTCTCAACCTCACTCCTCTCCTGGTTCTCAACCTCGCTACTCTCCTGGTTTTCGACCTCGCTCCTCTCCTGGTTCTCAACCTCGCTCCTCTCCTGGTTCTCAACCTCGCTCCGCTCCTGGTTCTCGACCTCGCTCCTCTTCTGGTTCTCGACCTAGCTCCGTTCCTGGTTCGCGACCTCGCTCCGCTCCTGGTTTTTGACCTCGCTCTGCTCCTGGCTCTCAACCTCGCTCCATTCCTGGTTCTCAAGCTCGCTCCATTCCTGGTTCTCAAGCTCGCTCCTCTCCTGGTTTTCGACCTCTCTCCGTTCCTGGTTCTCGACCTCGCTCCGTTCCTGGTTCTCGACCTCGCTCCTCTCCTGGTTTTCGACATCTCTCCGTTCCTGGTTCTCGACCTCGCTCCTCTCCTGGTGCTCAACCTCGCTCCTCTCCTGGTTTTCGACCTCGCTACTCTCCTGGTTCTCGACCTCGCTCCTCTCCTGGTTCTCAACCTCGCTCCGTTCCTGGTTCACGACCTCGCGCCGCTCCTGGTTCTCGACCTCGATCCGTTCCTGGTTCTCGACCTCGCTCCGCTCCTGGTTCTCGACCTCAATCCGTTCCTGGTTCTCGACCTCGCTCCTCTCCTGGTTCTCGACCTCGCTCCTCTCCTGGTTCTCGACCTCACTCCTCTCCAGGTTCTCAACCTCGCTCCGTTCCTGGTTCTCGACCTCGCTCCGCTCCTGGTTCTCGACCTCGCTCCGTTCCTGGTTCTCAACCTCGCTCCGTTCCTGGTTCTCGACCTCGCTCCTCTCCTGGTTCTCGGCCTCGCTCCGTTCCTGGTTCTCGACCTCGCCACTCTCCTGGTTCTCGACCTCGACCCATTCCTGGTTCTACACCTCGCTCCGCTCCTTTTTCTCGACCTCGCTCCGCTCCTGTTGCTCGACCTCGATCCGTTCCTGGTTCTCGACCTCGCTCCTCTCCTGGTTCTCGACCTCGCTCCTCTCCTGGTTCTCGACCTCGCTCCTCTCCTGGTTCTCGACCTCGCTCCCTTCCTGGTTCTCGACCTCGCTCCGCTCCTGGTTCTCGACCTCGCTCCGTTCCTGGTTCTCGACCTCTCTCCGTTCCTGGTTCTCGACCTCGCTCCGTTCCTGGTTCTCGACCTCGCTCCCTTCCTGGTTCTCGACCTCGCTCTGCTCCTGGTTCTCGACCTCGCTCCGTTCCTGGTTCTCGACCTCGCTCCCTTCCTGGTTCTCGACCTCGCTCCGCTCCTGGTTCTCGACCTCGCTCCCTTCCTGGTTCTCGACCTCGCTCCTCTCCTGGTTCTCGACCTCGCTCCTCTCCTGGTTCTCGACCTCGCTCCTCTCCTGGTTCTCAACCTCGCTCCATTCCTGGTTCTCAACCTCGCGCCACTCCTGGTTCTTGACCTCGCTCCACTCCTGGTTATCAACCTTGCTCCTCTCCTGGTTTTCGACCTCTCTCCGTTCCTGGTTCTCAACCTCGGTCCGTTCCTGGTTCTCAACCTCACTCCTCTCCTGGTTCTCGATCTCGCTCCTATCCTGGTTTCGACCTCGCTCCTCTCCTGGTTCTCCACCTTGCTCTGCTCCTGGTTCTCGACCTCGTTCCGCTCCTGGTGCTCAACCTCGCTCCTCTCCTGGTTTTCGACCTCGCTCCTCTCCTGGTTCTCGACCTCACTCCTCTCCAGGTTCTCAACCTCGCTCCGTTCCTGGTTCTCGACCTCGCTCCGCTCCTGGTTCTCGACCTCGCTCCGTTCCTGGTTCTCAACCTCGCTCCGTTCCTGGTTCTCGACCTCGCTCCTCTCCTGGTTCTCGGCCTCGCTCCGTTCCTGGTTCTCGACCTCGCCACTCTCCTGGTTCTCGACCTCGACCCATATCTGGTTCTACACCTCGCTCCGCTCCTTTTTCTCGACCTCGCTCCGCTCCTGTTGCTCGACCTCGATCCGTTCCTGGTTCTCGACCTCGCTCCTCTCCTGGTTCTCGACCTCGCTCCGTTCCTGGTTCTCGACCTCGCCCCTCTCCTTGTTCTCGACCTCGAACCGTTCCTGGTTCTCGACTACGCTCCGCTCCGGGTTCTCGACCTCGCTCCTCTCCTGGTTTTCGACCTCGCTCCGCTCCTGGTTCTCAACCTCACTCCTCTCCTGGTTCTCGACCTCGCTCCTCTCCTGGTTCTCGACCTCGCTCCTCTCCTGGTTCTCAACCTCACTCCTCTCCTGGTTCTCGACCTCATTCCTCTCCTGATTTTCGACCTCGCTCCTCTCCTGCTTCTCAACCTCGCTTCATTCCTGGTTCTCAAGCTCGCTCCATTCCTGGTTCTCAAGCTCGCTCCTCTCCTGGTTTTCGACCTCTCTCCATTCCTGGTTCTCAACCTCGCTCCGTTCCTGGTTCTCAACCTCACTCCTCTCCTGGTTCTCGACCTCGCTCCTCTCCTGGTTTTTGACCTCGCTCCTCTCCTGGTTCTCAACCTCGCTCCGCTCCTGGTTCTCGACCTCGCTCCTCTTCAGGTTCTCGACCTCGCTCCTCTCCTGGTTTCGACCTCGCTCCTCTCCTGGTTCTCCACCTCGCTCTGCTCCTGGTTCTCGAACTCGTTCCGCTCCTGGTGCTCAACCTCGCTCCTCTCCTGGTTTTCGACCTCGCTCCTCTCCTGGTTCTCGACCTCACTCCTCTCCGGGTTCTCAACCTCGCTCCGTTCCTGGTTCTCGACCTCGCTCCGCTCCTGGTTCTCGACCTCGCTCCGTTCCTGGTTCTCAACCTCGCTCCATTCCTGGTTCTCGACCTCGCTCCTCTCCTGGTTCTCGACCTCGCTCCTCTCCTGGTTCTCGACCTCGCTCCCTTCCTGGTTCTCGACCTCGCTCCGCTCCTGGTTCTCGACCTCGCTCCGTACCTGGTTCTCGACCTCGCTCCTCTCCAGCTTCTCGACCTCGTTCCTCTCCTGGTTCTCAACCTCACTCCTCTCCTGGTTCTCGACCTCGCTCCTCTCCTGGTTCTCGACCTCGCTCCTCTCCTGGTTCTCGACCTCGCTCCTCTCCTGGTTCTCGACCTCGCTCCCTTCCTGGTTCTCGACCTCGCTCCGCTCCTGGTTCTCGACCTCGCTCCCTTCCTGGTTCTCGACCTCGCTCCTCTCCTGGTTCTCGACCTCGCTCCTCTCCTGGTTCTCGACCTCGCTCCTCTCCTGGTTTTCGACCTCTCTCCGTTCCTGGTTCTCAACCTCGGTCCGTTCCTGGTTCTCAACCTCACTCCTCTCCTGGTTCTCGATCTCGCTCCTCTCCTGGTTTCGACCTCGCTCCTCTCCTGGTTCTCCACCTCGCTCTGCTCCTGGTTCTCGACCTCGTTCCGCTCCTGGTGCTCAACCTCGCTCCTCTCCTGGTTTTCGACCTCGCTCCTCTCCTGGTTCTCGACCTCACTCCTCTCCGGGTTCTCAACCTCGCTCCGTTCCTGGTTCTCGACCTCGCTCCGCTCCTGGTTCTCGACCTCGCTCCGTTCCTGGTTCTCAACCTCGCTCCGTTCCTGGTTCTCGACCTCGCTCCTCTCCTGGTTCTCGACCTCGCTCCTCTACTGGTTCTCGACCTCGCTCCCTTCCTGGTTCTCGACCTCGCTCCGCTCCTGGTTCTCGACCTCGCTCTGTACCTGGTTCTCGACCTCGCTCCTCTCCAGCTTCTCGACCTCGTTCCTCTCCTGGTTCTCAACCTCACTCCTCTCCTGGTTCTCGACCTCGCTCCTCTCCTGGTTCTCGACCTCGCTCCTCTCCTGGTTCTCAACCTCACTCCTCTCCTGGTTCTCGACCTCGTTCCTCTCCTGATTTTCGACCTCGCTCCTCTCCTGCTTCTCAACCTCGCTTCATTCCTGGTTCTCGAGCTCGCTCCATTCCTGGTTCTTAAGCTCGCTCCTCTCCTGGTTTTCGACCTCTCTCCATTCCTGGTTCTCAACATCGCTCCGTTCCTGGTTCTCAACCTCACTCCTCTCCTGGTTCTCGACCTCGCTCCTCTCCTGGTTTTCGACCTCGCTCCTCTCCTGGTTCTCAACCTCGCTCCGCTCCTGGTTCTCGACCTCGCTCCTCTTCTGGTTTTCGACCTCGCTCCTCTCCTGGTTTTCGTCCTCGCTCTTCTTCTGGTTCTCGACCTCGCTCCTCTCCTGGTTCTCGACCTCGCTCCGTTCCTGGTTCTCGACCTTGCTCCTTTCCTGGTTCTCAACCTCGCTCCATTCCTGGTTCTCAAGCTCGCTCCATTCCTGGTTCTCAAGCTCGCTCCTCTCCTGGCTTTCGACCTCTCTCCATTCCTGGTTCTCAACCTCGCTCCGTTCCTGGTTCTCAACCTCACTCCTCTCCTGGTTCTCGACCTCGCTCCTCTCCTGGTTTTCGACCTCGCTCCTCTCCTGGTTCTCAACCTCGCTCCTCTCCTGGTTCTCAACCTCGCTCCGCTCCTGGTTCTCGACCTCGCTCCTCTCCTGGTTTTCGACCTCGCTCCTCTCCTGGTTCTCGACCTCGCTCCGCTCCTGGTTCTCGACCTCGCTCCTCTTCTGGTTTTCGACCTCGCTCCTCTCCTGGTTTTCGACCTCGCTCTTCTCCTGGTTCTCGACCTCGCTCCTCTCCTGGTTCTCGACCTCGCTCCGTTCCTGGTTCTCGACCTTGCTCCTTTCCTGGTTCTCAACCTCGCTCCATTCCTGGTTCTCAAGCTCGCTCCATTCCTGGTTCTCAAGCTCGCTCCTCTCCTGGTTTTCGACCTCTCTCCATTCCTGGTTCTCAACCTCGCTCCGTTCCTGGTTCTCAACCTCACTCCTCTCCTGGTTCTCGACCTCGCTACTCTCCTGGTTTTCGACCTCGCTCCTCTCCTGGTTCTCAACCTCGCTCCTCTCCTGGTTCTCAACCTCGCTCCGCTCCTGGTTCTCGACCTCGCTCCTCTTCTGGTTCTCGACCTAGCTCCGTTCCTGGTTCTCGACCTCGCTCCGCTCCTGGTTTTTGACCTCGCTCTGCTCCTGGCTCTCAACCTCGCTCCATTCCTGGTTCTCAAGCTCGCTCCATTCCTGGTTCTCAAGCTCGCTCCTCTCCTGGTTTTCGACCTCTCTCCGTTCCTGGTTCTCGACCTCGCTCCATTCCTGGTTCTCGACCTCGCTCCTCTCCTGGTTTTCGACATCTCTCCGTTCCTGGTTCTCGACCTCGCTCCTCTCCTGGTGCTCAACCTCGCTCCGTTCCTGGTTCTCGACCTCACTCCGCTCCTGGTTCTCGACCTCGATCCGTTCCTGGTTCTCGACCTCGCTCCGCTCCTGGTTCTCGACCTCAATCCGTTCCTGGTTCTCGACCTCGCTCCTCTCCTGGTTCTCGACCTCGCTCCTCTCCTGGTTCTCGACCTCGCTCCGTTCCTGGTTCTCGACCTCGCTCCGCTCCTGGATCTCGACCTCGCTCCGCTCCTGGTTCTCGACCTCGCTCCTCTCCTGGTTCTCGACCTCGATCCGTTCCTGGTTCTCGACCTCGCTCCGCTCCTGGTTCTCGACCTCGCTCCTCTCCTGGTTTTCGACCTCGCTCCGCTCCTGGCTCTCGACCTCGCTCCTCTCCTGGTTCTCGACCTCGCTCCTCTCCTGGTTCTCGACCTCGCTCCTCTCCTGGTTCTCGACCTCGCTCCCTTCCTGGTTCTCGACCTCGCTCCGCTCCTGGTTCTCGTCCTCGCTCCGTTCCTGGTTCGCGACCTCGCTCCGTTCCTGGTTCTCGACCTCGCTCTGTTCCTGGTTCTCGACCTCGCTCCCTTCCTGGTTCTCGACCTCGCTCTGCTCCTGGTTCTCGACCTCGCTCCATTCCTGGTTCTCGACCTCGCTCCCTTCCTGGTTCTCGACCTCGCTCCGCTCCTGCTTCTCGACCTCGCTCCCTTCCTGGTTCTCGACCTCGCTCCTCTCCTGGTTCTCGACCTCGCTCCTCTCCTGGTTCTCGACCTCGCTCCTCTCCTGGTTCTCAACCTCGCTCCATTCCTGGTTCTCAACCTCGCGCCACTCCTGGTTCTTGACCTCGCTCCACTCCTGGTTATCAACCTTGCTCCTCTCCTGGTTTTCGACCTCTCTCCGTTCCTGGTTCTCAACCTCGGTCCGTTCCTGGTTCTCAACCTCACTCCTCTCCTGGTTCTCGATCTCGCTCCTATCCTGGTTTCGACCTCGCTCCTCTCCTGGTTCTCCACCTTGCTCTGCTCCTGGTTCTCGACCTCGTTCCGCTCCTGGTGCTCAACCTCGCTCCTCTCCTGGTTTTCGACCTCGCTCCTCTCCTGGTTCTCGACCTCACTCCTCTCCGGGTTCTCAACCTCGCTCCGTTCCTGGTTCTCGACCTCGCTCCGCTCCTGGTTCTCGACCTCGCTCCGTTCCTGGTTCTCAACCTCGCTCCGTTCCTGGTTCTCGACCTCGCTCCTCTCCTGGTTCTCGACCTCGCTCCGTTCCTGGTTCTCGACCTCGCCACTCTCCTGGTTCTCGACCTCGACCCATTCCTGGTTCTACACCTCGCTCCGCTCCTTTTTCTCGACCTCGCTCCGCTCCTGTTGCTCGACCTCGATCCGTTCCTGGTTCTCGACCTCGCTCCTCTCCTGGTTCTCGACCTCGCTCCGTTCCTGGTTCTCGACCTCGCCCCTCTCCTTGTTCTCGACCTCGATCCGTTCCTGGTTCTCGACTACGCTCCGCTCCGGATTCTCGACCTCGCTCCTCTCCTGGTTTTCGACCTCGCTCCGCTCCTGGTTCTCGACCTCGCTCCTCTCCTGGTTCTCGACCTCGTTCCTCTCCTGGTTCTCAACCTCACTCCTCTCCTGGTTCTCGACCTCGTTCCTCTCCTGATTTTCGACCTCGCTCCTCTCCTGCTTCTCAACCTCGCTTCATTCCTGGTTCTCAAGCTCGCTCCATTCCTGGTTCTCAAGCTCGCTCCTCTCCTGGTTTTCGACCTCTCTCCATTCCTGGTTCTCAACCTCGCTCCGTTCCTGGTTCTCAACCTCACTCCTCTCCTGGTTCTCGACCTCGCTCCTCTCCTGGTTTTTGACCTCGCTCCTCTCCTGGTTCTCAACCTCGCTCCGCTCCTGGTTCTCGAGCTCGCTCCTCTTCTGGTTTTCGACCTTGCTCCTCTCCTGGTTTTCGTCCTCGCTCTTCTCCTGGTTCTCGACCTCGCTCCTCTCCTGGTTCTCGATCTCGCTCCGTTCCTGGTTCTCGACCTTGCTCCTTTCCTGGTTCTCAACCTCGCTCCATTCCTGGTTCTCAAGCTCGCTCCGTTCCTGGTTCTCAAGCTCGCTCCTCTCCTGGCTTTCGACCTCTCTCCATTCCTGGTTCTCAACCTCGCTCCGTTCCTGGTTCTCAACCTCACTCCTCTCCTGGTTCTCGACCTCGCTCCTCTCCTGGTTTTCGACCTCGCTCCTCTCCTGGTTCTCAACTTCGCTCCTCTCCTGGTTCTCAACCTCGTTCCGCTCCTGGTTCTCGACCTCGCTCCTCTCCTGGTTTTAGACCTCGCTCCTCTCCTGGTTCTCGACCTCGCTCCGCTCCTGGTTCTCGACCTCGCTCCTCTTCTGGTTTTCGACCTCGCTCCTCTCCTGGTTTTCGACCTCGCTCTTCTCCTGGTTCTCGACCTCGCTCCTCTCCTGGTTCTCGACCTCGCTCCGTTCCTGGTTCTCGACCTTGCTCCTTTCCTGGTTCTCAACCTCGCTCCATTCCTGGTTCTCAAGCTCGCTCCATTCCTGGTTCTCAAGCTCGCTCCTCTCCTGGTTTTCGACCTCTCTCCATTCCTGGTTCTCAACCTCGCTCCGTTCCTGGTTCTCAACCTCACTCCTCTCCTGGTTCTCGACCTCGCTACTCTCCTGGTTTTCGACCTCGCTCCTCTCCTGGTTCTCAACCTCGCTCCTCTCCTGGTTCTCAACCTCGCTCCGCTCCTGGTTCTCGACCTCGCTCCTCTTCTGGTTCTCGACCTAGCTCCGTTCCTGGTTCTCGACCTCGCTCCGCTCCTGGTTTTTGACCTCGCTCTGCTCCTGGCTCTCAACCTCGCTCCATTCCTGGTTCTCAAGCTCGCTCCATTCCTGGTTCTCAAGCTCGCTCCTCTCCTGGTTTTCGACCTCTCTCCGTTCCTGGTTCTCGACCTCGCTCCATTCCTGGTTCTCGACCTCGCTCCTCTCCTGGTTTTCGACATCTCTCCGTTCCTGGTTCTCGACCTCGCTCCTCTCCTGGTGCTCAACCTCGCTCCGTTCCTGGTTCTCGACCTCACTCCGCTCCTGGTTCTCGACCTCGATCCGTTCCTGGTTCTCGACCTCGCTCCGCTCCTGGTTCTCGACCTCAATCCGTTCCTGGTTCTCGACCTCGCTCCTCTCCTGGTTCTCGACCTCGCTCCTCTCCTGGTTCTCGACCTCGCTCCGTTCCTGGTTCTCGACCTCGCTCCGCTCCTGGATCTCGACCTCGCTCCGCTCCTGGTTCTCGACCTCGCTCCTCTCCTGGTTCTCGACCTCGATCCGTTCCTGGTTCTCGACCTCGCTCCGCTCCTGGTTCTCGACCTCGCTCCTCTCCTGGTTTTCGACCTCGCTCCGCTCCTGGCTCTCGACCTCGCTCCTCTCCTGGTTCTCGACCTCGCTCCTCTCCTGGTTCTCGACCTCGCTCCTCTCCTGGTTCTCGACCTCGCTCCCTTCCTGGTTCTCGACCTCGCTCCGCTCCTGGTTCTCGACCTCGCTCCGTTCCTGGTTCTCGACCTCGCTCCGTTCCTGGTTCTCGACCTCGCTCCGTTCCTGGTTCTCGACCTCGCTCCCTTCCTGGTTCTCGACCTCGCTCCCTTCCTGGTTCTCGACCTCGCTCCATTCCTGGTTCTCGACCTCGCTCCCTTCCTGGTTCTCGACCTCGCTCCGCTCCTGGTTCTCGACCTCGCTCCCTTCCTGGTTCTCGACCTCGCTCCTCTCCTGGTTCTCGACCTCGCTCCTCTCCTGGTTCTCGACTTCGCTCCTCTCCTGGTTCTCAACCTCGCTCCATTCCTGGTTCTCAACCTCGCGCCACTCCTGGTTCTTGACCTCGCTCCACTCCTGGTTATCAACCTTGCTCCTCTCCTGGTTTTCGACCTCTCTCCGTTCCTGGTTCTCAACCTCGGTCCGTTCCTGGTTCTCAACCTCACTACTCTCCTGGTTCTCGATCTCGCTCCTATCCTGGTTTCGACCTCGCTCCTCTCCTGGTTCTCCACCTTGCTCTGCTCCTGGTTCTCGACCTCGTTCCGCTCCTGGTGCTCAACCTCGCTCCTCTCCTGGTTTTCGACCTCGCTCCTCTCCTGGTTCTCGACCTCACTCCTCTCCGGGTTCTCAACCTCGCTCCGTTCCTGGTTCTCGACCTCGCTCCGCTCCTGGTTCTCGACCTCGCTCCGTTCCTGGTTCTCAACCTCGCTCCGTTCCTGGTTCTCGACCTCGCTCCTCTCCTGGTTCTCGACCTCGCTCCGTTCCTGGTTCTCGACCTCGCCACTCTCCTGGTTCTCGACCTCGACCCATTCCTGGTTCTACACCTCGCTCCGCTCCTTTTTCTCGACCTCGCTCCGCTCCTGTTGCTCGACCTCGATCCGTTCCTGGTTCTCGACCTCGCTCCTCTCCTGGTTCTCGACCTCGCTCCGTTCCTGGTTCTCGACCTCGCCCCTCTCCTTGTTCTCGACCTCGATCCGTTCCTGGTTCTCGACTACGCTCCGCTCCGGGATTCTCGACCTCGCTCCTCTCCTGGTTTTCGACCTCGCTCCGCTCCTGGTTCTCAACCTCACTCCTCTCCTGGTTCTCGACTTCGCTCCTCTCCCGGTTCTCGACCTCGCTCCTCTCCTGGTTCTCAACCTCACTCCTCTCCTGGTTCTCGACCTCGTTCCTCTCCTGATTTTCGACCTCGCTCCTCTCCTGCTTCTCAACCTCGCTTCATTCCTGGTTCTCAAGCTCGCTCCATTCCTGGTTCTCAAGCTCGCTCCTCTCCTGGTTTTCGACCTCTCTCCATTCCTGGTTCTCAACCTCGCTCCGTTCCTGGTTCTCAACCTCACTCCTCTCCTGGTTCTCGACCTCGCTCCTCTCCTGGTTTTTGACCTCGCTCCTCTCCTGGTTCTCAACCTCGCTCCGCTCCTGGTTCTCGACCTCGCTCCTCTTCTGGTTTTCGACCTTGCTCCTCTCCTGGTTTTCGTCCTCGCTCTTCTCCTGGTTCTCGACCTCGCTCCTCTCCTGGTTCTCGATCTCGCTCCGTTCCTGGTTCTCGACCTTGCTCCTTTCCTGGTTCTCAACCTCGCTCCATTCCTGGTTCTCAAGCTCGCTCCGTTCCTGGTTCTCAAGCTCGCTCCTCTCCTGGCTTTCGACCTCTCTCCATTCCTGGTTCTCAACCTCGCTCCGTTCCTGGTTCTCAACCTCACTCCTCTCCTGGTTCTCGACCTCGCTCCTCTCCTGGTTTTCGACCTCGCTCCTCTCCTGGTTCTCAACCTCGCTCCTCTCCTGGTTCTCAACCTCGTTCCGCTCCTGGTTCTCGACCTCGCTCCTCTCCTGGTTTTAGACCTCGCTCCTCTCCTGGTTCTCGACCTCGCTCCGCTCCTGTTTCTCGACCTCGCTCCTCTTCTGATTTTCGACCTCGCTCCTCTCCTGGTTTTCGACCTCACTCTTCTCCTGGTTCTCGACCTCGCTCCTCTCCTGGTTCTCGACCTCGCTCCGTTCCTGGTTCTCGACCTTGCTCCTTTCCTGGTTCTCAACCTCGCTCCATTCCTGGTTCTCAAGCTCGCTCCGTTCCTGGTTCTCAAGCTCGCTCCTCTCCTGGTTTTCGACCTCTCTCCATTCCTGGTTCTCAACCTCGCTCCGTTCCTGGTTCTCAACATCACTCCTCTCCTGGTTCTCGACCTCGCTCCTCTCCTGGTTTTCGACCTCGCTCCTCTCCTGGTTCTCAACCTCGCTCCTCTCCTGGTTCTCAACCTCGCTCCGCTCCTGGTTCTCGACCTCGCTCCTCTCCTGGTTTTCGACCTCGCTCCTCTCCTGGTTCTCGACCTCGCTCCGCTCCTGGTTCTCGACCTCGCTCCTCTCCTGGTTTTCGACCTCGCTCCTCTCCTGGTTCTCGACCTCGCTCCGCTCCTGGTTGTCGACCTTGCTCCTTTCCTGGTTCTCAACCTCGCTCCATTCCTGGTTCTCAAGCTCGCTCCATTCCTGGTTCTCAAGCTCGCTCCTCTCCTGGTTTTCGACCTCCCTCCATTCCTGGTTCTCAACCTCGCTCCGTTCCTGGTTCTCAACCTCACTCCTCTCCTGGTTCTCGACCTCGCTACTCTCCTGGTTTTCGACCTCGCTCCTCTCCTGGTTCTCAACCTCGCTCCTCTCCTGGTTCTCAACCTCGCTCCGCTCCTGGTTCTCGACCTCGCTCCTCTTCTGGTTCTCGACCTAGCTCCGTTCCTGGTTCTCGACCTCGCTCCGCTCCTGGTTTTTGACCTCGCTCTGCTCCTGGCTCTCAACCTCGCTCCATTCCTGGTTCTCAAGCTCGCTCCATTCCTGGTTTTCAAGCTCGCTCCTCTCCTGGTTTTCGACCTCTCTCCGTTCCTGGTTCTCGACCTCGCTCCGTTCCTGGTTCTCGACCTCGCTCCTCTCCTGGTTTTCGACATCTCTCCGTTCCTGGTTCTCGACCTCGCTCCTCTCCTGGTGCTCAACCTCGCTCCTCTCCTGGTTTTCGACCTCGCTACTCTCCTGGTTCTCGACCTCGCTCCTCTCCTGGTTCTCAACCTCGCTCCGTTCCTGGTTCACGACCTCGCTCCGCTCCTGGTTCTCGACCTCGATCCGTTCCTGGTTCTCGACCTCGCTCCGCTCCTGGTTCTCGAACTCAATCCGTTCCTGGTTCTCGACCTCGCTCCTCTCCTGGTTCTCGACCTCGCTCCTTTCCTGGTTCTCGACCTCGCTCCGTTCCTGGTTCTCGACCTCGCTCCGCTCCTGGTTCTCGACCTCGCTCCGCTCCTGGTTCTCGACCTCGCTCCTCTCCTGGTTCTCGACCTCGATCCGTTCCTGGTTCTCGACCTCGCTCCGCTCCTGGTTCTCGACCTCGCTCCTCTCCTGGTTTTTGACCTCGCTCCGCTCCTGGCTCTCGACATCGCTCCTCTCCTGGTTCTCGACCTCGCTCCTCTCCTGGTTCTCGACCTCGCTCCTCTCCTGGTTCTCGACCTCGCTCCCTTCCTGGTTCTCGACCTCGCTCCGCTCCTGGTTCTCGACCTCGCTCCGTTCCTGGTTCTCGAACTCGCTCCGTTCCTGGTTCTCGACCTCGCTCCGTTCCTGGTTCTCGACCTTGCTCCCTTCCTGGTTCTCGACCTCGCTCTGCTTCTGGTTCTCGACCTCGCTCCGTTCCTGGTTCTCGACCTCGCTCCCTTCCTGGTTCTCGACCTCGCTCCGCTCCTGGTTCTCGACCTCGCTCCCTTCCTGGTTCTCGACCTCGCTCCTCTCCTGGTTCTCGACCTCGCTCCTCTCCTGGTTCTCGACCTCGCTCCTCTCCTGGTTCTCAACCTCGCTCCATTCCTGGTTCTCAACCTCGCGCCACTCCTGGTTCTCGACCTCGCTCCACTCCTGGTTATCAACCTTGCTCCTCTCCTGGTTTTCGACCTCTCTCCGTTCCTGGTTCTCAACCTCGGTCCGTTCCTGGTTCTCAACCTCACTCCTCTCCTGGTTCTCGATCTCGCTCCTATCCTGGTTTCGACCTCGCTCCTCTCCTGGTTCTCCACCTTGCTCTGCTCCTGGTTCTCGACCTCGTTCCGCTCCTGGTGCTCAACCTCGCTCCTCTCCTGGTTTTCGACCTCGCTCCCCTCCTGGTTCTCGACCTCACTCCTCTCCGGGTTCTCAACCTCGCTCCGTTCCTGGTTCTCGACCTCGCTCCGCTCCTGGTTCTCGACCTCGCTCCGTTCTTGGTTCTCAACCTCGCTCCGTTCCTGGTTCTCGACCTCGCTCCTCTCCTGGTTCTCGGCCTCGCTCCGTTCCTGGTTCTCGACCTCGCCACTCTCCTGGTTCTCGACCTCGACCCATTCCTGGTTCTACACCTCGCTCCGCTCCTTTTTCTCGACCTCGCTCCGCTCCTGTTTTTCGACCTCGATCCGTTCCTGGTTCTCGACCTCGCTCCTCTCCTGGTTCTCGACCTCGCTCCGTTCCTGGTTCTCCACCTCGCCCCTCTCCTTGTTCTCGACCTCGAACCGTTCCTGGTTCTCGACTACGCTCCGCTCCGGGTTCTCGACCTCGCTCCTCTCCTGGTTTTCGACCTCGCTCCGCTCCTGGTTCTCAACCTCACTCCTCTCCTGGTTCTCGACCTCGCTCCTCTCCTGGTTCTCGAACTCGCTCCTCTCCTGGTTCTCAACCTTACTCCTCTCCTGGTTCTCGACCTCATTCCTCTCCTGATTTTCGACCTCGCTCCTCTCCTGCTTCTCAACCTCGCTTCATTCCTGGTTCTCAAGCTCGCTCCTCTCCTGGTTTTCGACCTCTCTCCATTCCTGGTTCTCAACCTCGCTCCGTTCCTGGTTCTCAACCTCACTCCTCTCCTGGTTCTCGACCTCGCTCCTCTCCTGGTATTTGACCTCGCTCCTCTCCTGGTTCTCAATCTCGCTCCGCTCCTGGTTCTCGACCTCGCTCCTCTTCAGGTTTTCGACCTCGCTCCTCTCCTGGTTTTCGTCCTCGCTCTTCTCCTGGTTCTCGACCTCGCTCCTCTCCTGGTTCTCGACCTCGCTCCGTTCCTGGTTCTCGACCTTGCTCCTTTCCTGGTTCTCAACCTCGCTCCATTCCTGGTTCTCAAGCTCGCTCCGTTCCTGGTTCTCAAGCTCGCTCCTCTCCTGGCTTTCGACCTATCTCCATTCCTGGTTCTCAACCTCGCTCCGTTCCTGGTTCTCAACCTTACTCCTCTCCTGGTTCTCGACCTCGCTCCTCTCCTGGTTTTCGACCTCGCTCCTCTCCTGGTTCTCAACCTTGCTCCTCTCCTGTTTCTCAACCTCGCTCCGCTCCTGGTTCTCGAACTCGCTCCTCTCCTGGTTTTCGACCTCGCTCCTCTCCTGGTTCTCGACCTCGCTCCTCTCCTGGTTCTCGACCTCGCTCCTCTCCTGGTTCTCGACCTCGCTCCTCTCCTGGTTCTCAACCTCGCTCCATTCCTGGTTCTCAACCTCGCGCCACTCCTGGTTCTCGACCTCGCTCCACTCCTGGTTATCAACCTTGCTCCTCTCCTGGTTTTCGACCTCTCTCCGTTCCTGGTTCTCAACCTCGGTCCATTCCTGGTTCTCAACCTCACTCCTCTCCTGGTTCTCGATCTCGCTCCTATCCTGGTTTCGACCTCGCTCCTCTCCTGGTTCTCCACCTTGCTCTGCTCCTGGTTCTCGACCTCGTTCCGCTCCTGGTGCTCAACCTCGCTCCTCTCCTGGTTTTCGACCTCGCTCCCCTCCTGGTTCTCGACCTCACTCCTCTCCGGGTTCTCAACCTCGCTCCGTTCCTGGTTCTCGACCTCGCTCCGCTCCTGGTTCTCGACCTCGCTCCGTTCTTGGTTCTCAACCTCGCTCCGTTCCTGGTTCTCGACCTCGCTCCTCTCCTGGTTCTCGGCCTCGCTCCGTTCCTGGTTCTCGACCTCGCCACTCTCCTGGTTCTCGAACTCGCTCCTCTCCTGGTTCTCAACCTTACTCCTCTCCTGGTTCTCGACCTCATTCCTCTCCTGATTTTCGACCTCGCTCCTCTCCTGCTTCTCAACCTCGCTTCATTCCTGGTTCTCAAGCTCGCTCCTCTCCTGGTTTTCGACCTCTCTCCATTCCTGGTTCTCAACCTCGCTCCGTTCCTGGTTCTCAACCTCACTCCTCTCCTGGTTCTCGACCTCGCTCCTCTCCTGGTATTTGACCTCGCTCCTCTCCTGGTTCTCAATCTCGCTCCGCTCCTGGTTCTCGACCTCGCTCCTCTTCAGGTTTTCGACCTCGCTCCTCTCCTGGTTTTCGTCCTCGCTCTTCTCCTGGTTCTCGACCTCGCTCCTCTCCTGGTTCTCGACCTCGCTCCGTTCCTGGTTCTCGACCTTGCTCCTTTCCTGGTTCTCAACCTCGCTCCATTCCTGGTTCTCAAGCTCGCTCCGTTCCTGGTTCTCAAGCTCGCTCCTCTCCTGGCTTTCGACCTATCTCCATTCCTGGTTCTCAACCTCGCTCCGTTCCTGGTTCTCAACCTTACTCCTCTCCTGGTTCTCGACCTCGCTCCTCTCCTGGTTTTCGACCTCGCTCCTCTCCTGGTTCTCAACCTCGCTCCTCTCCTGTTTCTCAACCTCGCTCCGCTCCTGGTTCTCGAACTCGCTCCTCTCCTGGTTTTCGACCTCGCTCCTCTCCTGGTTCTCGACCTCGCTCCGCTCCTGGTTCTCGACCTCGCTCCTCTTCTGGTTTTCGACCTCGCTCCTCTCCTGGTTTTCGACCTCGCTCTTCTCCTGGTTCTCGACCTCGCTCCTCTCCTGGTTCTCGACCTCGCTCCGTTCCTGGTTCTCGACCTTGCTCCTTTCCTGGTTCTCAACCTCGCTCCATTCCTGGTTCTCAAGCTCGCTCCATTCCTGGTTCTCAAGCTCGCTCCTCTCCTGGTTTTCGACCTCTCTCCATTCCTGGTTCTCAACCTCGCTCCGTTCCTGGTTCTCAACCTCACTCCTCTCCTGGTTCTCGACCTCGCTCCTCTCCTGGTTTTCGACCTCGCTCCTCTCCTGGTTCTCCACCTCGCTCCTCTCCTGGTTCTCAACCTCGCTCCGCTCCTGGTTCTCGACCTCGCTCCTCTTCTGGTTCTCGACCTAGCTCCGTTCCTGGTTCTCGACCTCGCTCCGCTCCTGGTTTTTGACCTCGCTCTGCTCCTGGCTCTCAACCTCGCTCCATTCCTGGTTCTCAAGCTCGCTCCATTCCTGGTTCTCAAGCTCGCTCCTCTCCTGGTTTTCGACCTCTCTCCGTTCCTGGTTCTCGACCTCGCTCCGTTCCTGGTTCTCGACCTCGCTCCTCTCCTGGTTTTCGACATCTCTCCGTTCCTGGTTCTCGACCTCGCTCCTCTCCTGGTGCTCAACATCACTCCTCTCCTGGTTCTCGCCATCGCTCCTCTCCTGGTTTTCGACCTCGCTCCTCTCCTGGTTCTCAACCTCGCTCCGCTCCTGGTTCTCGACCTCGCTCCTCTTCTGGTTTTTGACCTCGCTCCTCTCCTGGTTTTCGACCTCGCTCTTCTCCTGGTTCTCGACCTCGCTCCTCTCCTGGTTCTCGACCTCGCTCCGTTCCTGGTTCTCGACCTTGCTCCTTTCCTGGTTCTCAACCTCGCTCCATTCTGGTTCTCAAGCTCGCTCCATTCCTGGTTCTCAAGCTCGCTCCTCTCCTGGTTTTCGACCTCTCTCCATTCCTGGTTCTCGACCTCGCTCCTCTTCTGGTTCTCGACCTAGCTCCGTTCCTGGTTCTCGACCTCACTCCGCTCCTGGTCTTTGACCTCGCTCTTCTTCTGGTTCTCAACCTCGCTCCATTCCTGGTTCTCAAGCTCGCTCCATTCCTGGTTCTCAAGCTCGCTCCTCTCCTGGTTTTCGACCTCTCTCCGTTCCTGGTTCTCGACCTCGCTCCGTTCCTGGTTCTCGACCTCGCTCCTCTCCTGGTTTTCGACATCTCTCCGTTCCTGGTTCTCGATCTCGCTCCTCTCCTGGTGCTCAACCTCGCTCCTCTCCTGGTTTTCGACCTCGCTCCTCTCCTTGTTCTCGACCTCGCTCCTCTCCTGGTTCTCGACCTCGCTCCGTTCCTGGTTCTCGACCTCGCACCGCTCCTGGTTCTCGACGTCGATCCGCTCCTTGTTCTCGACCTCGCTCCTCTCCTGGTTCTCGACCTTGCTCCATTCCTGGTTCTCGACCTCGCCCCTCTCCTGGTTCTCGACCTCGATCCGTTCCTGGTTCTCGACCTCGCTCCGCTCCTGGTTCTCGACCTCGCTCCTCTCCTGGTTTTCGACCTCGCTCCTCTCCTGGTTCTCGACCTCGCTCCTCTCCTGGTTCTCGACCTCGCTCCTTTCCTGGTTCTCGACCTCGCTCCCTTCCTGGTTCTCGACCTCGCTCTGCTCCTGGTTCTCGACCTCGCTCCGTTCCTGGTTCTCGACCTCGCTCCGTTCCTGGTTCTCGACCTTGCTCCCTTCCTGGTTCTCGACCTCGCTCTGCTCCTGGATCTCGACCTCGCTCCGTTCCTGGTTCTCGACCTCGCTCCCTTCCTGATTCTCGACCTCGCTCGGCTCCTGGTTCTCGACCTCGCTCCGTTCCTGGTTCTCGACCTCGCTCCACTCCTTGTTCTCGCCATCGCTCCTCTCCTGGTTCTCGACCTCGCTCCTCTCCTGGTTGTCAACCTCACGCCACACCTGGGACTCGACCTCGCTCCACTCCTGGGACCCGACGGCACTGCTCCTGGTTCTCGACATCGCTCCACTCCTGGTTCTCGACCTCGCTCCTCTCCTGGTTCTCGACCTCGCTCCTCTCCTGGTTTTCGACCTCTCTCCGTTCCTGGTTCTCGACCTTGCTCCTCTCCTGGTTCTCAAACTCGCTCCTCTCCTTGTTTTCGACCTCGCTCCTCTCCTGGTTCTCAACCTCGCTCCATTCCTGGTTCTCAACCTCGCGCCACTCCTGGTTCTTGACCTCGCTCCACTCCTGGTTATCAACCTTGCTCCTCTCCTGGTTTTCGAGCTCTCTCCGTTCCTGGTTCTCAACCTCGCTCCGTTCCTGGTTCTCAACCTCACTCCTCTCCTGGTTCTCGACCTAGCTCCGTTCCTGGTTCTCAACCTCGCTCCATTCCTGGTTCTCAAGCTCGCTCCGTTCCTGGTTCTCAAGCTCGCTCCTCTCCTGGCTTTCGACCTATCTCCATTCCTGGTTCTCAACCTCGCTCCGTTCCTGGTTCTCAACCTTACTCCTCTCCTGGTTCTCGACCTCGCTCCTCTCCTGGTTTTCGACCTCGCTCCTCTCCTGGTTCTCAACCTCGCTCCTCTCCTGTTTCTCAACCTCGCTCCGCTCCTGGTTCTCGAACTCGCTCCTCTCCTGGTTTTCGACCTCGCTCCTCTCCTGGTTCTCGACCTCGCTCCGCTCCTGGTTCTCGACCTCGCTCCTCTTCTGGTTTTCGACCTCGCTCCTCTCCTGGTTTTCGACCTCGCTCTTCTCCTGGTTCTCGACCTCGCTCCTCTCCTGGTTCTCGACCTCGCTCCGTTCCTGGTTCTCGACCTTGCTCCTTTCCTGGTTCTCAACCTCGCTCCATTCCTGGTTCTCAAGCTCGCTCCATTCCTGGTTCTCAAGCTCGCTCCTCTCCTGGTTTTCGACCTCTCTCCATTCCTGGTTCTCAACCTCGCTCCGTTCCTGGTTCTCAACCTCACTCCTCTCCTGGTTCTCGACCTCGCTCCTCTCCTGGTTTTCGACCTCGCTCCTCTCCTGGTTCTCCACCTCGCTCCTCTCCTGGTTCTCAACCTCGCTCCGCTCCTGGTTCTCGACCTCGCTCCTCTTCTGGTTCTCGACCTAGCTCCGTTCCTGGTTCTCGACCTCGCTCCGCTCCTGGTTTTTGACCTCGCTCTGCTCCTGGCTCTCAACCTCGCTCCATTCCTGGTTCTCAAGCTCGCTCCATTCCTGGTTCTCAAGCTCGCTCCTCTCCTGGTTTTCGACCTCTCTCCGTTCCTGGTTCTCGACCTCGCTCCGTTCCTGGTTCTCGACCTCGCTCCTCTCCTGGTTTTCGACATCTCTCCGTTCCTGGTTCTCGACCTCGCTCCTCTCCTGGTGCTCAACATCACTCCTCTCCTGGTTCTCGCCATCGCTCCTCTCCTGGTTTTCGACCTCGCTCCTCTCCTGGTTCTCAACCTCGCTCCGCTCCTGGTTCTCGACCTCGCTCCTCTTCTGGTTTTTGACCTCGCTCCTCTCCTGGTTTTCGACCTCGCTCTTCTCCTGGTTCTCGACCTCGCTCCTCTCCTGGTTCTCGACCTCGCTCCGTTCCTGGTTCTCGACCTTGCTCCTTTCCTGGTTCTCAACCTCGCTCCATTCTGGTTCTCAAGCTCGCTCCATTCCTGGTTCTCAAGCTCGCTCCTCTCCTGGTTTTCGACCTCTCTCCATTCCTGGTTCTCGACCTCGCTCCTCTTCTGGTTCTCGACCTAGCTCCGTTCCTGGTTCTCGACCTCACTCCGCTCCTGGTCTTTGACCTCGCTCTTCTTCTGGTTCTCAACCTCGCTCCATTCCTGGTTCTCAAGCTCGCTCCATTCCTGGTTCTCAAGCTCGCTCCTCTCCTGGTTTTCGACCTCTCTCCGTTCCTGGTTCTCGACCTCGCTCCGTTCCTGGTTCTCGACCTCGCTCCTCTCCTGGTTTTCGACATCTCTCCGTTCCTGGTTCTCGATCTCGCTCCTCTCCTGGTGCTCAACCTCGCTCCTCTCCTGGTTTTCGACCTCGCTCCTCTCCTTGTTCTCGACCTCGCTCCTCTCCTGGTTCTCGACCTCGCTCCGTTCCTGGTTCTCGACCTCGCTCCGCTCCTGGTTCTCGACGTCGATCCGCTCCTTGTTCTCGACCTCGCTCCTCTCCTGGTTCTCGACCTTGCTCCATTCCTGGTTCTCGACCTCGCCCCTCTCCTGGTTCTCGACCTCGATCCGTTCCTGGTTCTCGACCTCGCTCCGCTCCTGGTTCTCGACCTCGCTCCTCTCCTGGTTTTCGACCTCGCTCCTCTCCTGGTTCTCGACCTCGCTCCTCTCCTGGTTCTCGACCTCGCTCCTTTCCTGGTTCTCGACCTCGCTCCCTTCCTGGTTCTCGACCTCGCTCTGCTCCTGGTTCTCGACCTCGCTCCGTTCCTGGTTCTCGACCTCGCTCCGTTCCTGGTTCTCGACCTTGCTCCCTTCCTGGTTCTCGACCTCGCTCTGCTCCTGGATCTCGACCTCGCTCCGTTCCTGGTTCTCGACCTCGCTCCCTTCCTGATTCTCGACCTCGCTCGGCTCCTGGTTCTCGACCTCGCTCCGTTCCTGGTTCTCGACCTCGCTCCACTCCTTGTTCTCGCCATCGCTCCTCTCCTGGTTCTCGACCTCGCTCCTCTCCTGGTTGTCAACCTCACGCCACACCTGGGACTCGACCTCGCTCCACTCCTGGGACCCGACGGCACTGCTCCTGGTTCTCGACATCGCTCCACTCCTGGTTCTCGACCTCGCTCCTCTCCTGGTTCTCGACCTCGCTCCTCTCCTGGTTTTCGACCTCTCTCCGTTCCTGGTTCTCGACCTTGCTCCTCTCCTGGTTCTCAAACTCGCTCCTCTCCTTGTTTTCGACCTCGCTCCTCTCCTGGTTCTCAACCTCGCTCCATTCCTGGTTCTCAACCTCGCGCCACTCCTGGTTCTTGACCTCGCTCCACTCCTGGTTATCAACCTTGCTCCTCTCCTGGTTTTCGAGCTCTCTCCGTTCCTGGTTCTCAACCTCGCTCCGTTCCTGGTTCTCAACCTCACTCCTCTCCTGGTTCTCGACCTAGCTCCGTTCCTGGTTCTCGACCTCGCTCCGCTCCTGGTTTTTGACCTCGCTCTGCTCCTGGCTCTCAACCTCGCTCCATTCCTGGTTCTCAAGCTCGCTCCATTCCTGGTTCTCAAGCTCGCTCCTCTCCTGGTTTTCGACCTCTCTCCGTTCCTGGTTCTCGACCTCGCTCCGTTCCTGGTTCTCGACCTCGCTCCTCTCCTGGTTTTCGACATCTCTCCGTTCCTGGTTCTCGACCTCGCTCCTCTCCTGGTGCTCAACATCGCTCCTCTCCTGGTTCTCGCCATCGCTCCTCTCCTGGTTTTCGACCTCGCTCCTCTCCTGGTTCTCAACCTCGCTCCGCTCCTGGTTCTCGACCTCGCTCCTCTTCTGGTTTTTGACCTCGCTCCTCTCCTGGTTTTCGACCTCGCTCTTCTCCTGGTTCTCGACCTCGCTCCTCTCCTGGTTCTCGACCTCGCTCCGTTCCTGGTTCTCGACCTTGCTCCTTTCCTGGTTCTCAACCTCGCTCCATTCTGGTTCTCAAGCTCGCTCCATTCCTGGTTCTCAAGCTCGCTCCTCTCCTGGTTTTCGACCTCTGTCCATTCCTGGTTCTCGACCTCGCTCCTCTTCTGGTTCTCGACCTAGCTCCGTTCCTGGTTCTCGACCTCACTCCGCTCCTGGTCTTTGACCTCGCTCTTCTTCTGGTTCTCAACCTCGCTCCATTCCTGGTTCTCAAGCTCGCTCCATTCCTGGTTCTCAAGCTCGCTCCTCTCCTGGTTTTCGACCTCTCTCCGTTCCTGGTTCTCGACCTCGCTCCGTTCCTGGTTCTCGACCTCGCTCCTCTCCTGGTTTTCGACATCTCTCCGTTCCTGGTTCTCGATCTCGCTCCTCTCCTGGTGCTCAACCTCGCTCCTCTCCTGGTTTTCGACCTCGCTCCTCTCCTTGTTCTCGACCTCGCTCCTCTCCTGGTTCTCGACCTCGCTCCGTTCCTGGTTCTCGACCTCGCTCCGCTCCTGGTTCTCGACGTCGATCCGCTCCTTGTTCTCGACCTCGCTCCTCTCCTGGTTCTCGACCTTGCTCCATTCCTGGTTCTCGACCTCGCCCCTCTCCTGGTTCTCGACCTCGATCCGTTCCTGGTTCTCGACCTCGCTCCGCTCCTGGTTCTCGACCTCGCTCCTCTCCTGGTTTTCGACCTCGCTCCTCTCCTGGTTCTCGACCTCGCTCCTCTCCTGGTTCTCGACCTCGCTCCTTTCCTGGTTCTCGACCTCGCTCCCTTCCTGGTTCTCGACCTCGCTCTGCTCCTGGTTCTCGACCTCGCTCCGTTCCTGGTTCTCGACCTCGCTCCGTTCCTGGTTCTCGACCTTGCTCCCTTCCTGGTTCTCGACCTCGCTCTGCTCCTGGATCTCGACCTCGCTCCGTTCCTGGTTCTCGACCTCGCTCCCTTCCTGATTCTCGACCTCGCTCGGCTCCTGGTTCTCGACCTCGCTCCGTTCCTGGTTCTCGACCTCGCTCCACTCCTTGTTCTCGCCATCGCTCCTCTCCTGGTTCTCGACCTCGCTCCTCTCCTGGTTGTCAACCTCACGCCACACCTGGGACTCGACCTCGCTCCACTCCTGGGACCCGACGGCACTGCTCCTGGTTCTCGACATCGCTCCACTCCTGGTTCTCGACCTCGCTCCTCTCCTGGTTCTCGACCTCGCTCCTCTCCTGGTTTTCAACCTCTCTCCGTTCCTGGTTCTCGACCTTGCTCCTCTCCTGGTTCTCAAACTCGCTCCTCTCCTTGTTTTCGACCTCGCTCCTCTCCTGGTTCTCAACCTCGCTCCATTCCTGGTTCTCAACCTCGCGCCACTCCTGGTTCTTGACCTCGCTCCACTCCTGGTTATCAACCTTGCTCCTCTCCTGGTTTTCGAGCTCTCTCCGTTCCTGGTTCTCAACCTCGCTCCGTTCCTGGTTCTCAACCTCACTCCTCTCCTGGTTCTCGACCTAGCTCCGTTCCTGGTTCTCGACCTCACTCCGCTCCTGGTCTTTGACCTCGCTCTTCTTCTGGTTCTCAACCTCGCTCCATTCCTGGTTCTCAAGCTCGCTCCATTCCTGGTTCTCAAGCTCGCTCCTCTCCTGGTTTTCGACCTCTCTCCGTTCCTGGTTCTCGACCTCGCTCCTCTTCTGGTTCTCGACCTAGCTCCGTTCCTGGTTCTCGACCTCACTCCGCTCCTGGTCTTTGACCTCGCTCTTCTTCTGGTTCTCAACCTCGCTCCATTCCTGGTTCTCAAGCTCGCTCCATTCCTGGTTCTCAAGCTCGCTCCTCTCCTGGTTTTCGACCTCTCTCCGTTCCTGGTTCTCGACCTCGCTCCGTTCCTGGTTCTCGACCTCGCTCCTCTCCTGGTTTTCGACATCTCTCCGTTCCTGGTTCTCGATCTCGCTCCTCTCCTGGTGCTCAACCTCGCTCCTCTCCTGGTTTTCGACCTCGCTCCTCTCCTTGTTCTCGACCTCGCTCCTCTCCTGGTTCTCGACCTCGCTCCGTTCCTGGTTCTCGACCTCGCTCCGCTCCTGGTTCTCGACGTCGATCCGCTCCTTGTTCTCGACCTCGCTCCTCTCCTGGTTCTCGACCTTGCTCCATTCCTGGTTCTCGACCTCGCCCCTCTCCTGGTTCTCGACCTCGATCCGTTCCTGGTTCTCGACCTCGCTCCGCTCCTGGTTCTCGACCTCGCTCCTCTCCTGGTTTTCGACCTCGCTCCTCTCCTGGTTCTCGACCTCGCTCCTCTCCTGGTTCTCGACCTCGCTCCTTTCCTGGTTCTCGACCTCGCTCCCTTCCTGGTTCTCGACCTCGCTCTGCTCCTGGTTCTCGACCTCGCTCCGTTCCTGGTTCTCGACCTCGCTCCGTTCCTGGTTCTCGACCTTGCTCCCTTCCTGGTTCTCGACCTCGCTCTGCTCCTGGATCTCGACCTCGCTCCGTTCCTGGTTCTCGACCTCGCTCCCTTCCTGATTCTCGACCTCGCTCGGCTCCTGGTTCTCGACCTCGCTCCGTTCCTGGTTCTCGACCTCGCTCCACTCCTTGTTCTCGCCATCGCTCCTCTCCTGGTTCTCGACCTCGCTCCTCTCCTGGTTGTCAACCTCACGCCACACCTGGGACTCGACCTCGCTCCACTCCTGGGACCCGACGGCACTGCTCCTGGTTCTCGACATCGCTCCACTCCTGGTTCTCGACCTCGCTCCTCTCCTGGTTCTCGACCTCGCTCCTCTCCTGGTTTTCGACCTCTCTCCGTTCCTGGTTCTCGACCTTGCTCCTCTCCTGGTTCTCAAACTCGCTCCTCTCCTTGTTTTCGACCTCGCTCCTCTCCTGGTTCTCAACCTCGCTCCATTCCTGGTTCTCAACCTCGCGCCACTCCTGGTTCTTGACCTCGCTCCACTCCTGGTTATCAACCTTGCTCCTCTCCTGGTTTTCGAGCTCTCTCCGTTCCTGGTTCTCAACCTCGCTCCGTTCCTGGTTCTCAACCTCACTCCTCTCCTGGTTCTCGATCTCGCTCCTCTCCTGGTTTTCGACCTCGCTCCTCTCCTGGTTCTCGACCTCACTCCTCTCCGGGTTCTCAACCTCGCTCCGTTCCTGGTTCTCGACCTAGCTCCGATCCTGGTTCTCGACCTCGCTTCGCTCCTGGTTTAAAACCTCGCTCTGCTCCTGGCTCTCAACCTCGCTCCATTCCTGGTTATCAAGCTCGCTCCATTCCTGGTTCTCAAGCTCGCTCCTCTCCTGGTTTTCGACCTCTCTCCGTTCCTGGTTCTCGACCTCGCTCCGTTCCTGGTTCTCGACCTCGCTCCTCTCCTGGTTTTCGACATCTCTCCGTTCCTGGTTCTCGACCTCGCTCCTCTCCTGGTGCTCAACCTCGCTCCTCTCCTGGTTTTCGACCTCGCTACTCTCCTGGTTCTCGACCTCGCTCCTCTCCATGTTCACAACCTCGCTCCGTTCCTGGTTCTCGACCTCCCTCCGCTCCTGGTTCTCGACCTCGATCCGTTCCTGGTTCTCGACCTCGCTCCGCTCCTGGTTCTCGACCTCCCTCCGCTCCTGGTTCTCGACCTCGATCCGTTCCTGGTTCTCGACCTCGCTCCGCTCCTGGTTCTCGACCTCAATCCGTTCCTGGTTCTCGACCTCGCTCCTCTCCTGGTTCTCGACCTCGCTCCGTTCCTGGTTCTCGACCTTGCTCCTTTCCTGGTTCTCAACCTCGCTCCATTCCTGGTTCTCAAGCTCGCTCCGTTCCTGGTTCTCAAGCTCGCTCCTCTCCTGGCTTTCGACCTATCTCCATTCCTGGTTCTCAACCTCGCTCCGTTCCTGGTTCTCAACCTTACTCCTCTCCTGGTTCTCGACCTCGCTCCTCTCCTGGTTTTCGACCTCGCTCCTCTCCTGGTTCTCAACCTCGCTCCTCTCCTGTTTCTCAACCTCGCTCCGCTCCTGGTTCTCGAACTCGCTCCTCTCCTGGTTTTCGACCTCGCTCCTCTCCTGGTTCTCGACCTCGCTCCGCTCCTGGTTCTCGACCTCGCTCCTCTTCTGGTTTTCGACCTCGCTCCTCTCCTGGTTTTCGACCTCGCTCTTCTCCTGGTTCTCGACCTCGCTCCTCTCCTGGTTCTCGACCTCGCTCCGTTCCTGGTTCTCGACCTTGCTCCTTTCCTGGTTCTCAACCTCGCTCCATTCCTGGTTCTCAAGCTCGCTCCATTCCTGGTTCTCAAGCTCGCTCCTCTCCTGGTTTTCGACCTCTCTCCATTCCTGGTTCTCAACCTCGCTCCGTTCCTGGTTCTCAACCTCACTCCTCTCCTGGTTCTCGACCTCGCTCCTCTCCTGGTTTTCGACCTCGCTCCTCTCCTGGTTCTCCACCTCGCTCCTCTCCTGGTTCTCAACCTCGCTCCGCTCCTGGTTCTCGACCTCGCTCCTCTTCTGGTTCTCGACCTAGCTCCGTTCCTGGTTCTCGACCTCGCTCCGCTCCTGGTTTTTGACCTCGCTCTGCTCCTGGCTCTCAACCTCGCTCCATTCCTGGTTCTCAAGCTCGCTCCATTCCTGGTTCTCAAGCTCGCTCCTCTCCTGGTTTTCGACCTCTCTCCGTTCCTGGTTCTCGACCTCGCTCCGTTCCTGGTTCTCGACCTCGCTCCTCTCCTGGTTTTCGACATCTCTCCGTTCCTGGTTCTCGACCTCGCTCCTCTCCTGGTGCTCAACATCGCTCCTCTCCTGGTTCTCGCCATCGCTCCTCTCCTGGTTTTCGACCTCGCTCCTCTCCTGGTTCTCAACCTCGCTCCGCTCCTGGTTCTCGACCTCGCTCCTCTTCTGGTTTTCGACCTCGCTCCTCTCCTGGTTTTCGACCTCGCTCTTCTCCTGGTTCTCGACCTCGCTCCTCTCCTGGTTCTCGACCTCGCTCCGTTCCTGGTTCTCGACCTTGCTCCTTTCCTGGTTCTCAACCTCGCTCCATTCTGGTTCTCAAGCTCGCTCCATTCCTGGTTCTCAAGCTCGCTCCTCTCCTGGTTTTCGACCTCTCTCCATTCCTGGTTCTCAACCTCGCTCCGTTCCTGGTTCTCAACCTCACTCCTCTCCTGGTTCTCGACCTCGCTCCTCTCCTGGTTTTTGACCTCGCTCCTCTCCTGGTTCTCAACCTCGCTCCTCTCCTGGTTCTCAACCTCGCTCCGCTCCTGGTTCTCGACCTCGCTCCTCTTCTGGTTCTCGACCTAGCTCCGTTCCTGGTTCTCGACCTCACTCCACTCCTGGTCTTTGACCTCGCTCTTCTTCTGGTTCTCAACCTCGCTCCATTCCTGGTTCTCAAGCTCGCTCCATTCCTGGTTCTCAAGCTCGCTCCTCTCCTGGTTTTCGACCTCTCTCCGTTCCTGGTTCTCGACCTCGCTCCGTTCCTGGTTCTCGACCTCGCTCCTCTCCTGGTTTTCGACATCTCTCCGTTCCTGGTTCTCGATCTCGCTCCTCTCCTGGTGCTCAACCTCGCTCCTCTCCTGGTTTTCGACCTCGCTCCTCTCCTTGTTCTCGACCTCGCTCCTCTCCTGGTTCTCGACCTCGCTCCGTTCCTGGTTCTCGACCTCGCTCCGCTCCTGGTTCTCGACGTCGATCCGCTCCTGGTTCTCGACCTCGCTCCTCTCCTGGTTCTCGACCTTGCTCCATTCCTGGTTCTCGACCTCGCCCCTCTCCTGGTTCTCGACCTCGATCCGTTCCTGGTTCTCGACCTCGCTCCGCTCCTGGTTCTCGACCTCGCTCCTCTCCTGGTTTTCGACCTCGCTCCTCTCCTGGTTCTCGACCTCGCTCCTCTCCTGGTTCTCGACCTCGCTCCTTTCCTGGTTCTCGACCTCGCTCCCTTCCTGGTTCTCGACCTCGCTCTGCTCCTGGTTCTCGACCTCGCTCCGTTCCTGGTTCTCGACCTCGCTCCGTTCTTGGTTCTCGACCTCGCTCCCTTCCTGGTTCTCGACCTCGCTCTGCTCCTGGATCTCGACCTCGCTCCGTTCCTGCTTCTCGACCTCGCTCCCTTCCTGGTTCTCGACCTCGCTCGGCTCCTGGTTCTCGACCTCGCTCCGTTCCTGGTTCTCGACCTCGCTCCACTCCTTGTTCTCGCCATCGCTCCTCTCCTGGTTCTCGACCTTGCTCCTCTCCTGGTTGTCAACCTCACGCCACACCTGGGACTCGACCTCGCTCCACTCCTGGGACCCGACGGCACTGCTCCTGGTTCTCGACATCGCTCCACTCCTGGTTCTCGACCTCGCTCCTCTCCTGGTTCTCGACCTCGCTCCTCTCCTGGTTTTCGACCTCTCTCCGTTCCTGGTTCTCGACCTTGCTCCTCTCCTGGTTCTCAAACTCGCTCCTCTCCTTGTTTTCGACCTCGCTCCTCTCCTGGTTCTCAACCTCGCTCCATTCCTGGTTCTCAACCTCGCGCCACTCCTGGTTCTTGACCTCGCTCCACTCCTGGTTATCAACCTTGCTCCTCTCCTGGTTTTCGAGCTCTCTCCGTTCCTGGTTCTCAACCTCGCTCCGTTCCTGGTTCTCAACCTCACTCCTCTCCTGGTTCTCGATCTCGCTCCTCTCCTGGTTTTCGACCTCGCTCCTCTCCTGGTTCTCGACCTCACTCCTCTCCGGGTTCTCAACCTCGCTCCGTTCCTGGTTCTCGACCTAGCTCCGATCCTGGTTCTCGACCTCGCTTCGCTCCTGGTTTAAAACCTCGCTCTGCTCCTGGCTCTCAACCTCGCTCCATTCCTGGTTATCAAGCTTGCTCCATTCCTGGTTCTCAAGCTCGCTCCTCTCCTGGTTTTCGACCTCTCTCTGTTCCTGGTTCTCGACCTCGCTCCGTTCCTGGTTCTCGACCTCGCTCCTCTCCTGGTTTTCGACATCTCTCCGTTCCTGGTTCTCGACCTCGCTCCTCTCCTGGTGCTCAACCTCGCTCCTCTCCTGGTTTTCGACCTCGCTACTCTCCTGGTTCTCGACCTCGCTCCTCTCCATGTTCACAACCTCGCTCCGTTCCTGGTTCTCGACCTCCCTCCGCTCCTGGTTCTCGACCTCGATCCGTTCCTGGTTCTCGACCTCGCTCTGCTCCTGGTTCTCGACCTCAATCCGTTCCTGGTTCTCGACCTCGCTCCTCTCCTGGTTCTCGACCTCGCTCCTCTCCTGGTTCTCGACCTCGCTCCGTTCCTGGTTCTCGACCTCGCTCCGCTCCTGGTTCTCGACCTCGATCCGTTCCTGGTTCTCCACCTCGCTCCTCTCCTGGTTCTCGATCTCGATCCGTTCCTGGTTCTCGACCTCGCTCCGCTCCTGGTTCTCGACCTCGCTCCTCTCCTGGTTTTCGACCTCGCTCCGCTCCTGGCTCTCGACCTCGCTCCTCTCCTGGTTCTCGACCTCGCTCCTCTCCTGGTTCTCGACCTCGCTCCTCTCCTGGTTCTCGACCTCGCTCCCTTCCTGGTTCTCGACCTCGCTCCGCTCCTGGTTCTCGACCTCGCTCCGTTCCTGGTTCTCGACCTCGCTCCGTTCCTGGTTCTCGACCTCGCTCCGTTCCTGGTTCTCGACCTCGCTCCCTTCCTGGTTCTCGACCTCGCTCTGCTCCTGGTTCTCGACCTCGCTCCGTTCCTGGTTCTCGACCTCGCTCCCTTCCTGGTTCTCGACATCGCTCCGCTCCTGGTTCTCGACCTCGCTCCCTTCCTGGTTCTCGACCTCGCTCCTCTCCTGGTTCTCGACCTCGCTCCTCTCCTGGTTCTCGACCTCGCTCCTTTCCTGGTTCTCAACCTCGCTCCATTCCTGGTTCTCAACTTCGCGCCACTCCTGGTTCTTGACCTCGCTCCACTCCTGGTTATCAACCTTGCTCCTCTCCTGGTTTTCGACCTCTCTCCGTTCCTGGTTCTCAACCTCGGTCCGTTCCTGGTTCTCAACATCACTCCTCTCCTGGTTCTCGATCTCGCTCCTATCCTGGTTTCGACCTCGCTCCTCTCCTGGTTCTCCACCTTGCTCTGCTCCTGGTTCTCGACCTCGTTCCGCTCCTGGTGCTCAACCTCGCTCCTCTCCTGGTTTTCGACCTCGCTCCTCTCCTGGTTCTCGACCTCACTCCTCTCCGGGTTCTCAACCTCGCTCTGTTCCTGGTTCTCGACCTCGCTCCGCTCCTGGTTCTCGACCTCGCTCCGTTCCTGGTTCTCAACCTCGCTCCGTTCCTGGTTCTCGACCTCGCTCCTCTCCTGGTTCTCGACCTCGCTCCGTTCCTGGTTCTCGACCTCGCCACTCTCCTGGTTCTCGACCTCGACCCATTCCTGGTTCTACACCTCGCTCCGCTCCTTTTTCTCGACCTCGCTCCGCTCCTGTTGCTCGACCTCGATCCGTTCCTGGTTCTCGACCTCGCTCCTCTCCTGGTTCTCGACCTCGCTCCGTTCCTGGTTCTCGACCTCGCCCCTCTCCTGGTTCTCGACCTCGATCCGTTCCTGGTTCTCGACTACGCTCCGCTCCGGGTTCTCGACCTCGCTCCTCTCCTGGTTTTCGACCTCGCTCCGCTCCTGGTTCTCAACCTCACTCCTCTCCTGGTTCTCGACCTCACTCCTCTCCTGGTTCTCGACCTCGCTCCTCTCCTGGTTCTCAACCTCACTCCTCTCCTGGTTCTCGACCTCGTTCCTCTCCTGATTTTCGACCTCGCTCCTCTCCTGCTTCTCAACCTCGCTTCATTCCTGGTTCTCAAGCTCGCTCCATTCCTGGTTCTCAAGCTCGCTCCTCTCCTGGTTTTCGACCTCTCTCCATTCCTGGTTCTCAACCTCGCTCCGTTCCTGGTTCTCAACCTCACTCCTCTCCTGGTTCTCGACCTCGCTCCTCTCCTGGTTTTTGACCTCGCTCCTCTCCTGGTTCTCAACCTCGCTCCGCTCCTGGTTCTCGACCTCGCTCCTCTTCTGGTTTTCGACCTCGCTCCTCTCCTGGTTCTCAACCACGCTCCTCTCCTGATTCTCAACCTCGCTCCGCTCCTGGTTCTCGACCTCGCTCCTCTCCTGGTTTTCGAACTCGCTCCTCTCCTGGTTCTCGACCTCGCTCCGCTCCTGGTTCTCGACCTCGCTCCTCTTCTGGTTTTCGACCTCGCTCCTCTCCTGGTTTTCGACCTCGCTCTTCTCCTGGTTCTCGACCTCGCTCCTCTCCTGGTTCTCGACCTCGCTCCGTTCCTGGTTCTCGACCTTGCTCCTTTCCTGGTTCTCAACCTCGCTCCATTCCTGGTTCTCAAGCTCGCTCCATTCCTGGTTCTCAAGCTCGCTCCTCTCCTGGTTTTCGACCTCTCTCCATTCCTGGTTCTCAACCTCGCTCCGTTCCTGGTTCTCAACCTCACTCCTCTCCTGGTTCTCGACCTCGCTCCTCTCCTGGTTTTCGACCTCGCTCCTCTCCTGGTTCTCAACCTCGCTCCTCTCCTGGTTCTCAACCTCGCTCCGCTCCTGGTTCTCGACCTCGCTCCTCTTCTGGTTCTCGACCTAGCTCCATTCCTGATTCTCGACCTCGTTCTGCTCCTGGTTTTTGACCTCGCTCTGCTCCTGGCTCTCAACCTCGCTCCATTCCTGGTTCTCAAGCTCGCTCCATTCCTGGTTCTCAAGCTCGCTCCTCTCCTGGTTTTCGACCTCTCTCCGTTCCTGGTTCTCGACCTCGCTCCGTTCCTGGTTCTCGACCTCGCTCCTCTCCTGGTTTTCGACATCTCTCCGTTCCTGGTTCTCGACCTCGCTCCTCTCCTGGTGCTCAACCTCGCTCCTCTCCTGGTTTTCGACCTCGCTACTCTCCTGGTTCTCGACCTCGCTCCTCTCCTGGTTCTCAACCTCGCTCCGTTCCTGGTTCTCGACCTCGCTCCGCTCCTGGTTCTCGACCTCGATCCGTTCCTGGTTCTCGACCTCGCTCCACTCCTGGTTCTCGAACTTAATCCGTTCCTGGTTCTCGACCTCGCTCCTCTCCTGGTTCTCGACCTCGCTCCTCTCCTGGTTCTCGACCTCCCTCGGTTCCTGGTTCTCGACCTCGCTCCGCTCCTGGTTCTCGACCTCGATCCGTTCCTGGTTCTCGACCTCGCTCCTCTCCTGGTTCTCGACCTCGCTCCGCTCCTGGTTCTCGACCTCGCTCCTCTCCTGGTTTTCGACCTCGCTCCGCTCCTGGCTCTCGACCTCGCTCCTCTCCTGGTTCTCGACCTCGCTCCTCTCCTGGTTCTAGACCTCGCTCCTCTCCTGGTTCTCGACCTCGCTCCCTTCCTGGTTCTCGACCTCGCTCCGCTCCTGGTTCTCGACCTCGCTCCGTTCCTGGTTCTCGACCTCGCTCCGTTCCTGGTTCTCGACCTCGCTCCGTTCCTGGTTCTCGACCTCGCTTTGCTCCTGGTTCTCGACCTCGCTCCGTTCCTGGTTCTCGACCTCGCTCCCTTCCTGGTTCTCGACCTCGCTCCGCTCCTGGTTCTCGACCTCGCTCCCTTCCTGGTTCTCGACCTCGCTCCTCTCCTGGTTCTCGACCTCGCTCCTCTCCTGGTTCTCGACCTCGCTCCTCTCCTGGTACTCAACCTCGCTCCATTCCTGGTTCTCAACCTCGCGCCACTCCTGGTTCTTGACCTCGCTCCACTCCTGGTTATCAACCTTGCTCCTCTCCTGGTTTTCGACCTCTCTCCGTTCCTGGTTCTCAACCTCGGTCCGTTCCTGGTTCTCAACCTCACTCCTCTCCTGGTTCTCGATCTCGCTCCTCTCCTGGTTTCGACCTCGCTCCTCTCCTGGTTCTCCACCTCGCTCTGCTCCTGGTTCTCGACCTCGTTCCGCTCCTGGTGCTCAACCTCGCTCCTCTCCTGGTTTTCGACCTCGCTCCTCTCCTGGTTCTCGACCTCACTCCTCTCCGGGTTCTCAACCTCGCTCCGTTCCTGGTTCTCGACCTCGCTCCGCTCCTGGTTCTCGACCTCGCTCCGTTCCTGGTTCTCAACCTCGCTCCGTTCCTGGTTCTCGACCTCGCTCCTCTCCTGGTTCTCGACCTCGCTCCTCTCCTGGTTCTCGACCTCGCTCCCTTCCTGGTTCTCGACCTCGCTCCGCTCCTGGTTCTCGACCTCGCTCCGTACCTGGTTCTCGACCTCGCTCCTCTCCAGCTTCTCGACCTCGTTCCTCTCCTGGTTCTCAACCTCACTCCTCTCCTGGTTCTCGACCTCGCTCCTCTCCTGGTTCTCGACCTCGCTCCTCTCCTGGTTCTCAACCTCACTCCTCTCCTGGTTCTCGACCTCGTTCCTCTCCTGATTTTCGACCTCGCTCCTCTCCTGCTTCTCAACCTCGCTTCATTCCTGGTTCTCGAGCTCGCTCCATTCCTGGTTCTCAAGCTCGCTCCTCTCCTGGTTTTCGACCTCTCTCCATTCCTGGTTCTCAACCTCGCTCCGTTCCTGGTTCTCAACCTCACTCCTCTCCTGGTTCTCGACCTCGCTCCTCTCCTGGTTTTCGACCTCGCTCCTCTCCTGGTTCTCAACCTCGCTCCGCTCCTGGTTCTCGACCTCGCTCCTCTTCTGGTTTTTGACCTCGCTCCTCTCCTGGTTTTCGTCCTCGCTCTTCTCCTGGTTCTCGACCTCGCTCCTCTCCTGGTTCTCGACCTCGCTCCGTTCCTGGTTCTCGACCTTGCTCCTTTCCTGGTTCTCAACCTCGCTCCATTCCTGGTTCTCAAGCTCGGTCCGTTCCTGGTTCTCAAGCTCGCTCCTCTCCTGGCTTTCGACCTCTCTCCATTCCTGGTTCTCAACCTCGCTCCGTTCCTGGTTCTCAACCTCACTCCTCTCCTGGTTCTCGACCTCGCTCCTCTCCTGGTTTTCGACCTCGCTCCTCTCCTGGTTCTCAACCTCGCTCCGCTCCTGGTTCTCGACCTCGCTCCTCTCCTGGTTTTCGACCTCGCTCCTCTCCTGGTTCTCGACCTCGCTCCGCTCCTGGTTCTCGACCTCGCGCCTCATCTGGTTTTCGACCTCGCTCCTCTCCTGGTTTTCGACCTCGCTCTTCTCCTGGTTCTCGACCTCGCTCCTCTCCTGGTTCTCGACCTCGCTCCGTTCCTGGTTCTCGACCTTGCTCCTTTCCTGGTTCTCAACCTCGCTCCATTCCTGGTTCTCAAGCTCGCTCCATTCCTGGTTCTCAAGCTCGCTCCTCTCCTGGTTTTCGACCTCTCTCCATTCCTGGTTCTCAACCTCGCTCCGTTCCTGGTTCTCAACCTCACTCCTCTCCTGGTTCTCGACCTCGCTCCTCTCCTGGTTCTCAACCTCGCTCCTCTCCTGGTTCTCAACCTCGCTCCGCTCCTGGTTCTCGACCTCGCTCCTCTCCTGGTTTTCGACCTCGCTCCTCTCCTGGTTCTCGACCTCGCTCCGTTCCTGGTTCTCGACCTTGCTCCTTTCCTGGTTCTCAACCTCGCTCCTCTCCTGGTTCTCGACCTCGCTCCTCTCCTGGTTCTCAACCTCACTCCTCTCCTGGTTCTCGACCTCGCTCCTCTCCTGGTTTTCGACCTCGCTCCTCTCCTGGTTCTCAACCTCGCTCCGCTCCTGGTTCTCGACCTCGCTCCTCTCCTGGTTTTCGACCTCGCTCCTCTCCAGCTTCTCGACCTCGTTCCTCTCCTGGTTCTCAACCTCACTCCTCTCCTTTTTCTCGACCTCGCTCCTCTGCTGGTTCTCGACCTCGCTCCTCTCCTGGTTCTCAACCTCACTCCTCTCCTGGTTCTCGACCTCGTTCCTCTCCTGATTTTCGACCTCGCTCCTCTCCTGCTTCTCAACCTCGCTTCATTCCTGGTTCTCGAGCTCGCTCCATTCCTGGTTCTCAAGCTCGCTCCTCTCCTGGTTTTCGACCTCTCTCCATTCCTGGTTCTCAACCTCGCTCCGTTCCTGGTTCTCAACCTCACTCCTCTCCTGGTTCTCGACCTCGCTCCTCTCCTGGTTTTCGACCTCGCTCCTCTCCTGGTTCTCAACCTCGCTCCGCTCCTGGTTCTCGACCTCGCTCCTCTTCTGGTTTTTGACCTCGCTCCTCTCCTGGTTTTCGTCCTCGCTCTTCTCCTGGTTCTCGACCTCGCTCCTCTCCTGGTTCTCGACCTCGCTCCGTTCCTGGTTCTCGACCTTGCTCCTTTCCTGGTTCTCAACCTCGCTCCATTCCTGGTTCTCAAGCTCGCTCCGTTCCTGGTTCTCAAGCTCGCTCCTCTCCTGGCTTTCGACCTCTCTCCATTCCTGGTTCTCAACCTCGCTCCGTTCCTGGTTCTCAACCTCACTCCTCTCCTGGTTCTCGACCTCGCTCCTCTCCTGGTTTTCGACCTCGCTCCTCTCCTGGTTCTCAACCTCGCTCCGCTCCTGGTTCTCGACCTCGCTCCTCTCCTGGTTTTCGACCTCGCTCCTCTCCTGGTTCTCGACCTCGCTCCGCTCCTGGTTCTCGACCTCGCTCCTCATCTGGTTTTCGACCTCGCTCCTCTCCTGGTTTTCGACCTCGCTCTTCTCCTGGTTCTCGACCTCGCTCCTCTCCTGGTTCTCGATCTCGCTCCGTTCCTGGTTCTCGACCTTGCTCCTTTCCTGGTTCTCAACCTCGCTCCATTCCTGGTTCTCAAGCTCGCTCCATTCCTGGTTCTCAAGCTCGCTCCTCTCCTGGTTTTCGACCTCTCTCCATTCCTGGTTCTCAACCTCGCTCCGTTCCTGGTTCTCAACCTCACTCCTCTCCTGGTTCTCGACCTCGCTCCTCTCCTTGTTCTCAACCTCGCTCCTCTCCTGGTTCTCAAACTCGCTCCGCTCCTGGTTCTCGACCTCGCTCCTCTCCTGGTTTTCGACCTCGCTCCTCTCCTGGTTCTCGACCTCGCTCCGTTCCTGGTTCTCGACCTTGCTCCTTTCCTGGTTCTCAACCTCGCTCCGTTCCTGGTTCTCAAACTCACTCCTCTCCTGGTTCTCGAACTCGCTACTCTCCTGGTTTTCGACCTCGCTCCTCTCCTGGTTCTCAACCTCGCTCCTCTCCTGGTTCTCAACCTCGCTCCGCTCCTGTTTCTCGACCTCGCTCCTCTTCTGGTTCTCGACCTAGCTCCGTTCCTGGTTCTCGACCTCGCTCCGCTCCTGGTTTTTGACCTGGCTCTGCTCCTGGCTCTAAACCTCGCTCCATTCCTGGTTCTCAAGCTCGCTCCATTCCTGGTTCTCAAGCTCGCTCCTCTCCTGGTTTTCGACCTCTCTCCGTTCCTGGTTCTCGACCTCGCTCCGTTCCTGGTTCTCGACCTCGCTCCTCTCCTGGTTTTCGACATCTCTCCGTTCCTGGTTCTCGACCTCGCTCCTCTCCTGGTGCTCAACCTCGCTCCTCTCCTGGTTTCGACCTCGCTACTCTCCTGGTTCTCGACCTCGCTCCTCTCCTGGTTCTCAACCTCGCTCCGTTCCTGGTTCTCGACCTCGCTCCGCTCCTGGTTCTCGACCTCGATCCGTTCCTGGTTCTCGACCTCGCTCCGCTCCTGGTTCTCGACCTCAATCCGTTCCTGGTTCTCGACCTCGCTCCTCTCCTGGTTCTCGACCTCGCTCCTCTCCTGGTTCTCGACCTCGCTCCGTTCCTGGTTCTCGACCTCGCTCCGCTCCTGGTTCTCGACCTCGCTCCGCTCCTGGTTCTCGACCTCGCTCCTCTCCTGGTTCTCGACCTCGATCCGTTCCTGGTTCTCAACCTCGCTCCGCTCCTGGTTCTCGACCTCGCTCCTCTCCTGGTTTTCGACCTCGCTCCGCTCCTGGCTCTCGACCTCGCTCCTCTCCTGGTTCTCGACCTCGCTCCTCTCCTGGTTCTCGACCTCGCTCCTCTCCTGGTTCTCGACCTCGCTCCCTTCCTGGTTCTCGACCTCGCTCCGCTCCTGGTTCTCGACCTCGCTCCGTTCCTGGTTCTCGACCTCGCTCCGTTCCTGGTTCTCGACCTCGCTCCGTTCCTGGTTCTTGACCTCGCTCCCTTCCTGGTTCTCGACCTCGCTCTGCTCCTGGTTCTCGACCTCGCTCCGTTCCTGGTTCTCGACCTCGCTCCCTTCCTGGTTCTCAACCTCGCTCCGCTCCTGGTTCTCGACCTCGCTCCCTTCCTGGTTCTCGACCTCGCTCCGTTCCTGGTTCTCGACCTCGCTCCGTTCCTGGTTCTCGACCTCGCTCCCTTCCTGGTTCTCGACCTCGCTCTGCTCCTGGTTCTCAACCTCGCTCCTCTCCTGGTTTTCGACCTCGCTCCTCTCCTGGTTCTCGACCTCACTCCTCTCCTGGTTCTCGACCTCGCTCCGCTCCTGGTTCTCGTCCTCGCTCCGTTCCTGGTTCTCAACCTCGCTCCGTTCCTGGTTCTCGACCTCGCTCCTCTCCTGGTTCTCGACCTCGCTCCGTTCCTGGTTCTCGACCTCGCCACTCTCCTGGTTCTCGACCTCGACACATTCCTGGTTCTACACCTCGCTCCGCTCCTTTTTCTCGACCTCGCTCCGCTCCTGTTGCTCGACCTCGATCCGTTCCTGGTTCTCGACCTCGCTCCTCTCCTGGTTCTCGACCTCGCTCCGTTCCTGGTTCTCGACCTCGCCCCTCTCCTGGTTCTCGACCTCGATCCGTTCCTGGTTCTCGACTACGCTCTGCTCCGGGTTCTCGACCTCGCTCCTCTCCTGGTTTTCGACATCGCTCCGCTCCTGGCTCGCGACCTCGCTCCTCTCCTGGTTCTTGACCTCGCTCCTCTCCAGCTTTTCGACCTCGCTCCTCTCCTGGTTCTCGACCTCGGTCCGCTGCTGGTTCTCGACCTCGCTCCGTTCCTGATTCTCGACCTCGCGCCTCTCCAGCTTCTCGACCTCGCTCCTCTCCTGGTTCTCGACCTCGCTCCTCTCCTGGTTCTCGACCTCGCTCCTCTCCTGGTTCTCGACCTCGCTCCCTTCCTGGTTCTCGACCTCGCTCCGCTCCTGGTTCTCGACCTCGCTCCGTTCCTGGTTCTCGACCTCGCTCCGTTCCTGGTTCTCGACCTCGCTCCGTTCCTGGTTCTTGACCTCGCTCCCTTCCTGGTTCTCGACCTCGCTCTGCTCCTGGTTCTCGACCTCGCTCCGTTCCTGGTTCTCGACCTCGCTCCCTTCCTGGTTCTCAACCTCGCTCCGCTCCTGGTTCTCGACCTCGCTCCCTTCCTGGTTCTCGACCTCGCTCCGTTCCTGGTTCTCGACCTCGCTCCGTTCCTGGTTCTCGACCTCGCTCCCTTCCTGGTTCTCGACCTCGCTCTGCTCCTGGTTCTCAACCTCGCTCCTCTCCTGGTTTTCGACCTCGCTCCTCTCCTGGTTCTCGACCTCACTCCTCTCCTGGTTCTCGACCTCGCTCCGCTCCTGGTTCTCGTCCTCGCTCCGTTCCTGGTTCTCAACCTCGCTCCGTTCCTGGTTCTCGACCTCGCTCCTCTCCTGGTTCTCGACCTCACTCCGTTCCTGGTTCTCGACCTCGCCACTCTCCTGGTTCTCGACCTCGACACATTCCTGGTTCTACACCTCGCTCCGCTCCTTTTTCTCGACCTCGCTCCGCTCCTGTTGCTCGACCTCGATCCGTTCCTGGTTCTCGACCTCGCTCCTCTCCTGGTTCTCGACCTCGCTCCGTTCCTGGTTCTCGACCTCGCCCCTCTCCTGGTTCTCGACCTCGATCCGTTCCTGGTTCTCGACTACGCTCTGCTCCGGGTTCTCGACCTCGCTCCTCTCCTGGTTTTCGACATCGCTCCGCTCCTGGCTCGCGACCTCGCTCCTCTCCTGGTTCTTGACCTCGCTCCTCTCCAGCTTTTCGACCTCGCTCCTCTCCTGGTTCTCGACCTCGGTCCGCTGCTGGTTCTCGACCTCGCTCCGTTCCTGATTCTCGACCTCGCGCCTCTCCAGCTTCTCGACCTCGCTCCTCTCCTGGTTCTCGACCTCGCTCCTCTCCTGGTTCTCGACCTCGCTCCTCTCCTGGTTCTCGACCTCGCTCCCTTCCTGGTTCTCGACCTCGCTCCGCTCCTGGTTCTCGACCTCGCTCCGTTCCTGGTTCTCGACCTCGCTCCGTTCCTGGTTCTCGACCTCGCTCCGTTCCTGGTTCTTGACCTCGCTCCCTTCCTGGTTCTCGACCTCGCTCTGCTCCTGGTTCTCGACCTCGCTCCGTTCCTGGTTCTCGACCTCGCTCCCTTCCTGGTTCACAACCTCGCTCCGCTCCTGGTTCTCGACCTCGCTCCCTTCCTGGTTCTCGACCTCGCTCCGTTCCTGGTTCTCGACCTCGCTCCGTTCCTGGTTCTCGACCTCGCTCCCTTCCTGGTTCTCGACCTCGCTCTGCTCCTGGTTCTCAACCTCGCTCCTCTCCTGGTTTTCGACCTCGCTCCTCTCCTGGTTCTCGACCTCACTCCTCTCCTGGTTCTCGACCTCGCTCCGCTCCTGGTTCTCGTCCTCGCTCCGTTCCTGGTTCTCAACCTCGCTCCGTTCCTGGTTCTCGACCTCGCTCCTCTCCTGGTTCTCGACCTCGCTCCGTTCCTGGTTCTCGACCTCGCCACTCTCCTGGTTCTCGACCTCGACACATTCCTGGTTCTACACCTCGCTCCGCTCCTTTTTCTCGACCTCGCTCCGCTCCTGTTGCTCGACCTCGATCCGTTCCTGGTTCTCGACCTCGCTCCTCTCCTGGTTCTCGACCTCGCTCCGTTCCTGGTTCTCGACCTCGCCCCTCTCCTGGTTCTCGACCTCGATCCGTTCCTGGTTCTCGACTACGCTCTGCTCCGGGTTCTCGACCTCGCTCCTCTCCTGGTTTTCGACATCGCTCCGCTCCTGGCTCGCGACCTCGCTCCTCTCCTGGTTCTTGACCTCGCTCCTCTCCAGCTTTTCGACCTCGCTCCTCTCCTGGTTCTCGACCTCGGTCCGCTGCTGGTTCTCGACCTCGCTCCGTTCCTGATTCTCGACCTCGCGCCTCTCCAGCTTCTCGACCTCGCTCCTCTCCTGGTTCTCGACCTCGCTCCTCTCCTGGTTCTCGACCTCGCTCCCTTCCTGGTTCTCGACCTCGCTCCGCTCCTGGTTCTTGACCTCGCTCCGTAGCTGGTTCTCGACCTCGCTCCTCTCCAGCTTCTCGACCTCGTTCCTCTCCTGGTTCTCAACCTCACTCCTCTCCTGGTTCTCGACCTCGCTCCTCTCCTGGTTCTCGACCTCGCTCCTCTCCTGGTTCTCGACCTCGCTCCTCTCCTGGTTCTCAACCTCACTCCTCTCCTGGTTCTCGACCTCGTTCCTCTCCTGATTTTCGACCTCGCTCCTCTCCTGCTTCTCAACCTCGCTTCATTCCTGGTTCTCAAGCTCGCTCCATTCCTGGTTCTCAAGCTCGCTCCTCTCCTGGTTTTCGACCTCTCTCCATTCCTGGTTCTCAACCTCGCTCCGTTCCTGGTTCTCAACCTCACTCCTCTCCTGGTTCTCGACCTCGCTCCTCTCCTGGTTTTTGACCTCGCTCCTCTCCTGGTTCTCAACCTCGCTCCGCTCCTGGTTCTCGACCTCGCTCCTCTTCTGGTTTTCGACCTCGCTCCTCTCCTGGTTTTCGTCCTCGCTCTTCTCCTGGTTCTCGACCTCGCTCCTCTCCTGGTTCTCGATCTCGCTCCGTTCCTGGTTCTCGACCTTGCTCCTTTCCTGGTTCTCAACCTCGCTCCATTCCTGGTTCTCAAGCTCGCTCCGTTCCTGGTTCTCAAGCTCGCTCCTCTCCTGGCTTTCGACCTCTCTCCATTCCTGGTTCTCAACCTCGCTCCGTTCCTGGTTCTCAACCTCACTCCTCTCCTGGTTCTCGACCTCGCTCCTCTCCTGGTTTTCGACCTCGCTCCTCTCCTGGTTCTCAACCTCGCTCCTCTCCTGGTTGTCAACCTCGCTCCGCTCCTGGTTCTCGACCTCGCTCCTCTCCTGGTTTTCGACCTCGCTCCTCTCCTGGTTCTCGACCTCGCTCCGCTCCTGGTTCTCGACCTCGCTCCTCTTCTGGTTTTCGACCTCGCTCCTCTCCTGGTTTTCGACCTCGCTCTTCTCCTGGTTCTCGACCTCGCTCCTCTCCTGGTTCTCGACCTCGCTCCGTTCCTGGTTCTCGACCTTGCTCCTTTCCTGGTTCTCAACCTCGCTCCATTCCTGGTTCTCAAGCTCGCTCCATTCCTGGTTCTCAAGCTCGCTCCTCTCCTGGTTTTCGACCTCTCTCCATTCCTGGTTCTCAACCTCGCTCCGTTCCTGGTTCTCAACCTCACTCCTCTCCTGGTTCTCGACCTCGCTCCTCTCCTGGTTTTCGACCTCGCTCCTCTCCTGGTTCTCAACCTCGCTCCTCTCCTGGTTCTCAACCTCGCTCCGCTCCTGGTTCTCGACCTCGCTCCTCTTCTGGTTCTCGACCTAGCTCCGTTCCTGGTTCTCGACCTCGCTCCGCTCCTGGTTTTTGACCTCGCTCTGCTCCTGGCTCTCAACCTCGCTCCATTCCTGGTTCTCAAGCTCGCTCCATTCCTGGTTCTCAAGCTCGCTCCTCTCCTGGTTTTCGACCTCTCTCCGTTCCTGGTTCTCGACCTCGCTCCGTTCCTGGTTCTCGACCTCGCTCCTCTCCTGGTTTTCGACATCTCTCCGTTCCTGGTTCTCGACCTCGCTCCTCTCCTGGTGCTCAACCTCGCTCCTCTCCTGGTTTTCGACCTCGCTACTCTCCTGGTTCTCGACCTCGCTCCTCTCCTGGTTCTCAACCTCGCTCCGTTCCTGGTTCTCGACCTCGCTCCGCTCCTGGTTCTCGACCTCGATCCGTTCCTGGTTCTCGACCTCGCTACGCTCCTGGTTCTCGAACTTAATCCGTTCCTGGTTCTCGACCTCGCTCCTCTCCTGGTTCTCGACCTCGCTCCTCTCCTGGTTCTCGACCTCGCTCGGTTCCTGGTTCTCGACCTCGCTCCGCTCCTGGTTCTCGACCTCGATCCGTTCCTGGTTCTCGACCTCGCTCCTCTCCTGGTTCTCGACCTCGATCCGTTCCTGGTTCTCGACCTCACTCCGCTCCTGGTTCTCGACCTCGCTCCTCTCCTGGTTTTCGACCTCGCTCCGCTCCTGGCTCTCGACCTCGCTCCTCTCCTGGTTCTCGACCTCGCTCCTCTCCTGGTTCTCGACGTCGCTCCTCTCCTGGTTCTCGACCTCGCTCCCTTCCTGGTTCTCGACCTCGCTCCGCTCCTGGTTGTCGACCTCGCTCCGTACCTGGTTCTCGACCTCGCTCCGTTCCTGTTTCTCGACCTCGCTCCGTTCCTGGTTCTCGACCTCGCTCCCTTCCTGGTTCTCGACCTCGCTCTGCTCCTGGTTCTCGACCTCGCTCCGTTCCTGGTTCTCGACCTCGCTCCCCTCCTGGTTCTCGACCTCGCTCCGCTCCTGGTTCTCGACCTCGCTCCCTTCCTGGTTCTCGACCTCGCTCCTCTCCTGGTTCTCGACCTCGCTCCTCTCCTGGTTCTCGACCTCGCTCCTCTCCTGGTACTCAACCTCGCTCCATTCCTGGTTCTCAACCTCGCGCCACTCCTGGTTCTTGACCTCGCTCCACTCCTGGTTATCAACCTTGCTCCTCTCCTGGTTTTCGACCTCTCTCCGTTCCTGGTTCTCAACCTCGGTCCGTTCCTGGTTCTCAACCTCACTCCTCTCCTGGTTCTCGATCTCGCTCCTCTCCTGGTTTCGACCTCGCTCCTCTCCTGGTTCTCCACCTCGCTCTGCTCCTGGTTCTCGACCTCGTTCCGCTCCTGGTGCTCAACCTCGCTCCTCTCCTGGTTTTCGACCTCGCTCCTCTCCTGGTTCTCGACCTCACTCCTCTCCGGTTTCTCAACCTCGCTCCGATCCTGGTTCTCGACCTCGCTCCGCTGCTGGTTCTCGACCTCACTCCGTTCCTGGTTCTCAACCTCGCTCCGTTCCTGGTTCTCGACCTCGCTCCTCTCCTGGTTCTCGACCTCGCTCCTCTCCTGGTTCTCGACCTCGCTCCCTTCCTGGTTCTCGACCTCGCTCTGCTCCTGGTTCTCGACCTCGCTCCGTACCTGGTTCTCGACCTCGCTCCTCTCCAGCTTCTCGACCTCGTTCCTCTCCTGGTTCTCAACCTCACTCCTCTCCTGGTTCTCGACCTCGCTCCTCTCCTGGTTCTCGACCTCGCTCCTCTCCTGGTTCTCAACCTCACTCCTCTCCTGGTTCTCGACCTCGTTCCTCTCCTGATTTTCGACCTCGCTCCTCTCCTGCTTCTCAACCTCGCTTCATTCCTGGTTCTCGAGCTCGCTCCATTCCTGGTTCTCAAGCTCGCTCCTCTCCTGGTTTTCGACCTCTCTCCATTCCTGGTTCTCAACCTCGCTCCGTTCCTGGTTCTCAACCTCACTCCTCTCCTGGTTCTCGACCTCGCTCCTCTCCTGGTTTTCGACCTCGCTCCTCTCCTGGTTCTCAACCTCGCTCCGCTCCTGGTTCTCGACCTCGCTCCTCTTCTGGTTTTCGACCTCGCTCCTCTCCTGGTTTTCGTCCTCGCTCTTCTCCTGGTTCTCGACCTTGCTACTCTCCTGGTTCTCGACCTCGCTCCGTTCCTGGTTCTCGACCTTGCTCCTTTCCTGGTTCTCAACCTCGCTCCATTCCTGGTTCTCAAGTT
Organism: Pristiophorus japonicus; assembly: GCF_044704955.1. Classification (NCBI taxonomy): domain Eukaryota; kingdom Metazoa; phylum Chordata; class Chondrichthyes; family Pristiophoridae; genus Pristiophorus; species Pristiophorus japonicus. Next base: position 176,668,451 of record NC_091978.1, on the reverse strand, counting down.
CGCTCCGTTCCTGGTTCTCAAGCTCGCTCCTCTACTGGCTTTCGACCTCTCTCCATTCCTGGTTCTCAACCTCGCTCCGTTCCTGGTTCTCAACCTCACTCCTCTCCTGGTTCTCGACCTCGCTCCTCTCCTGGTTTTCGACCTCGCTCCTCTCCTGGTTCTCAACCTCGCTCCTCTCCTGGTTGTCAACCTCGCTCCGCTCCTGGTTCTCGACCTCGCTCCTCTCCTGGTTTTCGACCTCGCTCCTCTCCTGGTTCTCGACCTCGCTCCGCTCCTGGTTCTCGACCTCGCTCCTCTTCTGGTTTTCGACCTCGCTCCTCTCCTGGTTTTCGACCTCGCTCTTCTCCTGGTTCTCGACCTCGCTCCTCTCCTGGTTCTCGACCTCGCTCCGTTCCTGGTTCTCGACCTTGCTCCTTTCCTGGTTCTCAACCTCGCTCCATTCCTGGTTCTCAAGCTCCCTCCATTCCTGGTTCTCAAGATCGCTCCTCTCTATGTTTTTGACCTCTTTCCATTCCTGGTACTCAACCTCGCTCCGTTCCTGGTTCTCAACCTCACTCCTCTCCTGGTTCTCGACCTCGCTACTCTCCTGGTTTTCGACCTCGCTCCTCTCCTGGTTCTCCACCTCGCTCCTCTCCTGGTTCTCAACCTCGCTCCGCTCCTGGTTCTCGACCTCGCTCCTCTTCTGGTTCTCGACCTAGCTCCGTTCCTGGTTCTCGACCTCGCTCCGCTCCTGGTTTTTGACCTCGCTCTGCTCCTGGCTCTCAACCTCGCTCCATTCCTGGTTCTCAAGCTCGCTCCATTCCTGGTTCTCAAGCTCGCTCCTCTCCTGGTTTTCGACCTCTCTCCGTTCCTGGTTCTCGACCTCGCTCCGTTCCTGGTTCTCGACCTCGCTCCTCTCCTGGTTTTCGACATCTCTCCGTTCCTGGTTCTCGACCTCGCTCCTCTCCTGGTGCTCAACCTCGCTCCTCTCCTGGTTTTTGACCTCGCTACTCTCCTGGTTCTCGACCTCGCTCCTCTCCTGGTTCTCAACCTCGCTCCGTTCCTGGTTCTCGACCTCGCTCCGCTCCTGGTTCTCGACCTCGATCCGTTCCTGGTTCTCGACCTCGCTCCGCTCCTGGTTCTCGACCTCAATCCGTTCCTGGTTCTCGACCTCGCTCCTCTCCTGGTTCTCGACCTCGCTCCTCTCCTGGTTCTCGACCTCGCTCGGTTCCTGGTTCTCGACCTCGCTCCGCTCCTGGTTCTCGACCTCGCTCCGCTCCTGGTTCTCGACCTCGCTCCTCTCCTGGTTCTCGACCTCGATCCGTTCCTGGTTCTCGACCTCGCTCCGCTCCTGGTTCTCGACCTCGCTCCTCTCCTGGTTTTCGACCTCGCTCCGCTCCTGGCTCTCGACCTCGCTCCTCTCCTGGTTCTCGACCTCGCTCCTCTCCTGGTTCTCGACCTCGCTCTTCTCCTGGTTCTCGACCTCGCTCTGCTCCTGGTTCTCGACCTTGCTCCGCTCCTGGTTCTCGACCTCGCTCCGTTCCTGGATCTCGACCTCGCTCCGTTCCTGGTTCTCGACCTCGCTCCGTTCCTGGTTCTCGACCTCGCTCCCTTCCTGGTTCTCGACCTCGCTCTGCTCCTGGTTCTCGACCTCGCTCCGTTCCTGGTTCTCGACCTCGCTCCCTTCCTGGTTCTCGACATCGCTCCGCTCCTGGTTCTCGACCTCGCTCCCTTCCTGGTTCTCGACCTCGCTCCTCTCCTGGTTCTCGACCTCGCTCCTCTCCTGGTTCTCGACCTCGCTCCTCTCCTGGTTCTCAACCTCGCTCCATTCCTGGTTCTCAACCTCGCGCCACTCCTGGTTCTTGACCTCGCTCCACTCCTGGTTATCAACCTTGCTCCTCTCCTGGTTTTCGACCTCTCTCCATTCCTGGTTCTCAACCTCGGTCCGTTCCTGGTTCTCAACCTCACTCCTCTCCTGGTTCTCGATCTCGCTCCTCTCCTGGTTTCGACCTCGCTCCTCTCCTGGTTCTCCACCTCGCTCTGCTCCTGGTTCTCGACCTCGTTCCGTTCCTGGTGCTCAACCTCGCTCCTCTCCTGGTTTTCGACCTCGCTCCTCTCCTGGTTCTCGACCTCACTCCTCTCCTGGTTCTCAACCTCGCTCCTCTCCTGGTTCTCAACCTCGCTCCTCTCCTGGTTCTCGACCTCGCTCCTCTTCTGGTTCTAGACCTAGCTCCGTTCCTGGTTCTCGACCTCGCTCCGCTCCTGGTTTTTGACCTCGCTCTGCTCCTGGCTCTCAACCTCGCTCCATTCCTGGTTCTCAAGCTCGCTCCATTCCTGGTTCTCAAGCTCGCTCATCTGCTGGTTTTCGACCTCTCTCCGTTCCTGGTTCTCGACCTCGCTCCGTTCCTGGTTCTCGACCTCGCTCCTCTCCTGGTTTTCGACCTCGCTCCTCTCCTGGTTCTCAACCTCGCTCCGTTCCTGGTTCTCGACCTCGCTCCGCTCCTGGTTCTCGACCTCGATCCGTTCCTGGTTCTCGACCTCGCTCCGCTCCTGGTTCTCGACCTCAATCCGTTCCTGGTTCTCGACCTCGCTCCTCTCCTGGTTCTCGACCTCGCTCCTCTCCTGGTTCTCGACCTCGCTCCGTTCCTGGTTCTCGACCTCGCTCCGCTCCTGGTTCTCGACCTCGCTCCGCTCCTGGTTCTCGACCTCGCTCCTCTCCTGGTTCTCGACCTCGATCCGTTCCTGGTTCTCGACCTCGCTCCGCTCCTGGATCTCGACCTCGCTCCTCTCCTGGTTTTCGACCTCGCTCCGCTCCTGGCTCTCGACCTCGCTCCTCTCCTGGTTCTCGACCTCGCTCCTCTCCTGGTTCTCGACCTCGCTCCTCTCCTGGTTCTCGACCTCGCTCTGCTCCTGGTTCTCGACCTCGCTCCGTTCCTGGATCTCGACCTCGCTCCGTTCCTGGTTCTCGACCTCGCTCCGTTCCTGGTTCTCGACCTCGCTCCCTTCCTGGTTCTCGACCTCGCTCTGCTCCTGGTTCTCGACCTCGCTCCGTTCCTGGTTCTCGACCTCGCTCCCTTCCTGGTTCTCGACCTCGCTCCGCTCCTGGTTCTCGACCTCGCTCCCTTCCTGGTTCTCGACCTCGCTCCTCTCCTGGTTCTCGACCTCGCTCCTCTCCTGGTTCTCGACCTCGCTCCTCTCCTAGTTCTCAACCTCGCTCCATTCCTGGTTCTCAACCTCGCGCCACTCCTGGTTCTTGACCTCGCTCCACTCCTGGTTATCAACCTTGCTCCTCTCCTGGTTTTCGACCTCTCTCCGTTCCTGGTTCTCAACCTCGGTCCGTTCCTGGTTCTCAACCTCACTCCTCTCCTGGTTCTCGATCTCGCTCCTCTCCTGGTTTCGACCTCGCTCCTCTCCTGGTTCTCCACCTCGCTCTGCTCCTGGTTCTCGACCTCGTTCCGCTCCTGGTGCTCAACCTCGCTCCTCTCCTGGTTTTCGACCTCGCTCCTCTCCTGGTTCTCGACCTCACTCCTCTCCGGGTTCTCAACCTCGCTCCGTTCCTGGTTCTCGACCTCGCTCCGCTCCTGGTTCTCGACCTCGCTCCGTTCCTGGTTCTCAACCTTGCTCCGTTCCTGGTTCTCGACCTCGCTCCTCTCCTGGTTCTCGACCTCGCTCCGTTCCTGGTTCTCGACCTCGCCACTCTCCTGGTTCTCGACCTCGACCCATTCCTGGTTCTACACCTCGCTCCGCTCCTTTTTCTCGACCTCGCTCCGCTCCTGTTGCTCGACCTCGATCCGTTCCTGGTTCTCGACCTCGCTCCACACCTGGTTCTCGACCTCGCTCCGTTCCTGGTTCTCGACCTCGCCCCTCTCCTGGTTCTCGACCTCGATCCGTTCCTGGTTCTCGACTACGCTCCACTCCGGGTTCTCGACCTCGCTCCTCTCCTGGTTTTCGACCTCGCTCCGCTCCTGGCTCGCGACCTCGCTCCTCTCCTGGTTCTTGATTTCGCTCCTCTCCAGCTTTTCGACCTCGCTCCTCTCCTGGTTCTCGACCTCGGTCCGCTGCTGGTTCTCGACCTCGCTCCGTTCCTGATTCTCGACCTCGCTCCTCTCCAGCTTCTCGACCTCGCTCCTCTCCTGGTTCTCGACCTCGCTCCTCTCCTGGTTCTCGACCTCGCTCCGTACCTGGTTCTCGAACTCGCTCCTCTCCAGCTTCTCGACCTCGTTCCTCTCCTGGTTCTCAACCTCACTCCTCTCCTGGTTCTCGACCTCGCTCCTCTCCTGGTTCTCGACCTCGCTCCTCTCCTGGTTCTCAACCTCACTCCTCTCCTGGTTCTCGACCTCGTTCCTCTCCTGATTTTCGACCTCGCTCCTCTCCTGCTTCTCAACCTCGCTTCATTCCTGGTTCTCGAGCTCGCTCCATTCCTGGTTCTCAAGCTCGCTCCTCTCCTGGTTTTCGACCTCTCTCCATTCCTGGTTCTCAACCTCGCTCCGTTCCTGGTTCTCAACCTCACTCCTCTCCTGGTTCTCGACCTCGCTCCTCTCCTGGTTTTCGACCTCACTCCTCTCCTGGTTCTCAACCTCGCTCCGCTCCTGGTTCTCGACCTCGCTCCTTTTCTGGTTTTCGACCTCGCTCCTCTCCTGGTTTTCGTCCTCGCTCTTCTCCTGGTTCTCGACCTCGCTCCTCTCCTGGTTCTCGACCTCGCTCCGTTCCTGGTTCTCGACCTTGCTCCTTTCCTGGTTCTCAACCTCGCTCCATTCCTGGTTCTCAATCTCGCTCCGTTCCTGGTTCTCAAGCTCGCTCCTCTCCTGGCTTTCGACCTCTCTCCATTCCTGGTTCTCAACCTCGCTCCGTTCCTGGTTCTCAACACCACTCCTCTCCTGGTTCTCGACCTCGCTCCTCTCCTGGTTTTCGACCTCGCTCCTCTCCTGTTTCTCAACCTCGCTCCTCTCCTGGTTCTCAACCTCGCTCCGCTCCTGGTTCTCGACCTCGCTCCTCTCCTGGTTTTCGACCTCGCTCCTCTCCTGGTTCTCGACCTCGCTCCGCTCCTGGTTCTCGACTCGCTCCTCTTCTGGTTTTCGACCTCGCTCCTCTCCTGGTTTTCGACCTCGCTCTTCTCCTGGTTCTCGACCTCGCTCCTCTTCTGGTTTTCGACCTCGCTCCTCTCCTGGTTCTCGACCTCGCTCCGTTCCTGGTTCTCGACCTTGCTCCTTTCCTGGTTCTCAACCTCGCTCCATTCCTGGTTCTCAAGCTCGCTCCATTCCTGGTTCTCAAGCTCGCTCCTCTCCTGGTTTTCGACCTCTCTCCATTCCTGGTTCTCAACCTCGCTCCGTTCCTGGTTCTCAACCTCACTCCTCTCCTGGTTCTCGACCTCGCTCCTCTCCTGGTTTTCGACCTCGCACCTCTCCTGGTTCTCAACCTCGCTCCTCTCCTGGTTCTCAACCTCGCTCCGCTCCTGGTTCTCGACCTCGCTCCTCTTCTGGTTCTCGACCTAGCTCCGTTCCTGGTTCTCGACCTCACTCCGCTCCTGGTCTTTGACCTCGCTCTGCTCCTGGTTCTCAACCTCGCTCCATTTCTGGTTCTCAAGCTCGCTCCATTCCTGGTTCTCAAGCTCGCTCCTCTCCTGGTTTTCGACCTCTCTCCGTTCCTGGTTCTCGACCTCGCTCCGTTCCTGGTTCTCGACCTCGCTCCTCTCCTGGTTTTCGACATCTCTCCGTTCCTGGTTCTCGACCTCGCTCCTCTCCTGGTGCTCAACCTCGCTCCTCTCCTGGTTTTCGACCTCGCTCCTCTCCTGGTTCTCGACCTCGCTCCTCTCCTGGTTCTCGACCTCGCTCCGTTCCTGGTTCTCGACCTAGCTCCGCTCCTGGTTCTCGACCTCGATCCGCTCCTGGTTCTCGACCTCGCTCCTCTCCTGGTTCTCGATCTTGCTCCATTCCTGGTTCTCGACCTCGCCCCTCTCCTGGTTCTCGACCTCGATCCGTTCCTGGTTCTCGACCTCGCTCCGCTCCTGGTTCTCGACCTCGCTCCTCTCCTGGTTTTCGACCTCGCTCCGCTCCTGGCTCTCGACCTCGCTCCTCTCCTGGTTCTCGACCTCGCTACTCTCCTGGATCTCGACCTCGCTCCTTTCCTGGTTCTCGACCTCGCTCCCTTCCTGGTTCTCGACCTCGCTCTGCTCCTGGTTCTCGACCTCGCTCCGTTCCTGGTTCTCGACCTCGCTCCGTTCCTGGTTCTCGACCTCGCTCCCTTCCTGGTTCTCGACCTCGCTCTGCTCCTGGTTCTCGACCTCGCTCTGTTCCTGGTTCTCGACCTCGCTCCCTTCCTGGTTCTCGACCTCGCTCCGCTCCTGGTTCTCGACCTCTCTCCGTTCCTGGTTCTCGACCTCGCTCCTCTCCTGGTTCTCGACCTCACTCCTCTCCTGGTTCTTGACCTCGCTCCTCTCCTGGTTCTCAACCTCACGCCACACCTGGGACTTGATCTCGCTCCACTCCTGGGACCCAACGGCACTGCTCCTGGTTCTCGACCTCGCTCCACTCCTGGTTCTCGACCTCGCTCCTCTCCTGGTTCCCGACCTCGCTCCTCTCCTGGTGTTCGACCTCTCTCCGATCCTGGTTCTCGACCTTGCTCCTCTCCTGGTTCTCAAACTCGCTCCTCTCCTTGTTTTCGACCTCGCTCCTCTCCTGGTTCTCAACCTCGCTCCATTCCTGGTTCTCAACCTCGCGCCACTCCTGGTTCTTGACCTCGCTCCACTCCTGGTTATCAACCTTGCTCCTCTCCTGGTTTTCGAGCTCTCTCCGTTCCTGGTTCTCAACCTCGCTCCGTTCCTGGTTCTCAACCTCACTCCTCTCCTGGTTCTCGATCTCGCTCCTCTCCTGGTTTTCGACCTCGCTCCTCTCCTGGTTCTCCACCTCGCTCTGCTTCTGCATCTCGACCTCGTTCCTCTCCTGGTGCTCAACCTCGCTCCTCTCCTGGTTTTCGACCTCGCTTTTCTCCTGGTTCTCGACCTCACTCCTCTCCGGGTTCTCAACCTCGCTCCGTTCCTGGTTCTCGACCTCGCTCCGCTCCTGGTTCTCGACCTCGCTCCGTTCCTGGTTCTCAACCTCGCTCCATTCCTGGTTCTCAATCTCGCTCCGTTCCTGGTTCACAAGCTCGCTCCTCTCCTGGCTTTCGACCTCTCTCCATTCCTGGTTCTCAACCTCGCTCCGTTCCTGGTTCTCAACATCACTCCTCTCCTGGTTCTCGACCTCGCTCCTCTCCTGGTTTTCGACCTCGCTCCTCTCCTGTTTCTCAACCTCGCTCCTCTCCTGGTTCTCAACCTCGCTCCGCTCCAGGTTCTCGACCTCGCTCCTCTCCTGGTTTTCGACCTCGCTCCTCTTCTGGTTCTCGACCTCGCTCCGCTCCTGGTTCTCGACCTCGCTCCTCTTCTGGTTTTCGACCTCGCTCCTCTCCTGGTTTTCGACCTCGCTCTTCTCCTGGTTCTCGACCTCGCTCCTCTCCTGGTTCTCGACCTCGCTCCGTTCCTGGTTCTCGACCTTGCTCCTTTCCTGGTTCTCAACCTCGCTCCATTCCTGGTTCTCAAGCTCGCTCCATTCCTGGTTCTCAAGCTCGCTCCTCTCCTGGTTTTCGACCTCTCTCCGTTCCTGGTTCTCGACCTCGCTCCGTTCCTGGTTCTCGACCTCGCTCCTCTCCTGGTTTTCGACATCTCTCCATTCCTGGTTCTCGACCTCGCTCCTCTCCTGGTGCTCAACCTCGCTCCTCTCCTAGTTTTCGACCTCGCTCCTCTCCTGGTTCTCGACCTCGCTCCTCTCCTGGTTCTCGACCTCGCTCCGTTCCTGGTTCTCGACCTAGCTCCGCTCCTAGTTCTCGACTTCGATCCGCTCCTGGTTCTCGACCTCGCTCCTCTCCTGGTTCTCGATCTCGCTCCATTCCTGGTTCTCGACCTCGCCCCTCTCCTGGTTCTCGACCTCGATCCGCTCCTGGTTCTCGACCTCGCTCCGCTCCTGGTTCTCGACCTCGCTCCTCTCCTGGTTTTCGACCTCGCTCCGCTCCTGGCTCTCGACCTCGCTCCTCTCCTGGTTCTCGACCTCGCCACTCTCCTGGATCTCGACCTCGCTCCTTTCCTGGTTCTCGACCTCGCTCCCTTCCTGGTTCTCGACCTCGCTCTGCTCCTGGTTCTCGACCTCGCTCCGTTCCTGGTTCTCGACCTCGCTCCGTTCCTGGTTCTCGACCTCGCTCCCTTCCTGGTTCTCGACCTCGCTCTGCTCCTGGTTCTCGACCTCGCTCCGTTCCTGGTTCTCGACCTCGCTCCCTTCCTGGTTCTCGACCTCGCTCCGCTCCTGGTTCTCAACCTCTCTCCGTTCCTGGTTCTCGACCTCGCTCCTCTCCTGGTTCTCGACCTCACTCCTCTCCTGGTTCTTGACCTCGCTCCTCTCCTGGTTCTCAACCTCACGCCACACCTGGGACTTGACCTCGCTCCACTCCTGGGACCCGACGGCACTGCTCCTGGTTCTCGACCTCGCTCCACTCCTGGTTCTCGACCTCGCTCCTCTCCTGGTTCTCGACCTCGCTCCTCTCCTGGTGTTCGACCTCTCTCCGTTCCTGGTTCTCGACCTTGCTCCTCTCCTGGTTCTCAAACTCGCTCCTCTCCTTGTTTTCGACCTCGCTCCTCTCCTGGTTCTCAACCTCGCTCCATTCCTGGTTCTCAACCTCGCGCCACTCCTGGTTCTTGACCTCGCTCCACTCCTGGTTATCAACCTTGCTCCTCTCCTGGTTTTCGAGCTCTCTCCGTTCCTGGTTCTCAACCTCACTCCTCTCCTGGTTCTCGATCTCGCTCCTCTCCTGGTTTTCGACCTCGCTCCTCTCCTGGTTCTCCACCTCGCTCTGCTTCTGCATCTCGACCTCGTTCCTCTCCTGGTGCTCAACCTCGCTCCTCTCCTGGTTTTTGACCTCGCTTTTCTCCTGGTTCTCGACCTCACTCCTCTCCGGGTTCTCAACCTCGCTCCGTTCCTGGTTCTCGACCTCGCTCCGCTCCTGGTTCTCGACCTCGCTCCGTTCCTGGTTCTCAACCTCGCTCCGTTCCTGGTTCTCGACCTCGCTCCTCTCCTGGTTCTCGACCTCGCTCCGTTCCTGGTTCTCAAGCTCGCTCCATTCCTGGTTCTCAAGCTCGCTCCTCTCCTGGTTTTCGACCTCTCTCCATTCCTGGTTCTCAACCTCGCTCTGTTCCTGGTTCTCAACCTCACTCCTCTCCTGGTTTTCGACCTCGCTCCTCTCCTGGTTTTCGACCTCGCTCCTCTCCTGTTTCTCAACCTCGCTCCTCTCCTGGTTCTCAACCTCGCTCCGCTCCTGGTTCTCGACCTCGCTCCTCTTCTGGTTCTTGACCTAGCTCCGTTCCTGGTTCTCGACCTCGCTCACTCCTGGTTTTTGACCTCGCTCTGCTCCTGGCTCTCAACATCGCTCCATTCCTGGTTCTCAAGCTCGCTCCATTCCTGGTTCTCAAGCTCGCTCCTCTCCTGGTTTTCGACCTCTCTCCGTTCCTGGTTCTCGACCTCGCTCCGTTCCTGGTTCTCGACCTCGCTCCTCTCCTGGTTTTCGACATCTCTCCATTCCTGGTTCTCGACCTCGCTCCTCTCCTGGTGCTCAACCTCGCTCCTCTCCTGGTTTTCGACCTCGCTCCTCTCCTGGTTCTCGACCTCGCTCCTCTCCTGGTTGTCAACCTCGCTCCGTTCCTGGTTCTCGACCTCGCTCCGCTCCTGGTTCTCGACCTCGATCCGTTCCTGGTTCTCGATCTCGCTCCGCTCCTGGTTCTCGACCTCAATCGTTCCTGGTTCTCGACCTCGCTCCGCTCCTGGTTCTCGACCTCGCTCCTCTCCTGGTTCTCGACCTCGCTCCGTTCCTGGTTCTCGACCTCGCTCCGCTCCTGGTTCTCGACCTCGATCCGTTCCTGGTTCTCGACCTCGCTCCTCTCCTGGTTCTCGACCTCGATCCGTTCCTGGTTCTCGACCTCGCTCCTCTCCTGGTTCTCGACCTCGCTCCTCTCCTGGTTTTCGACCTCGCTCCGCTCCTGGCTCTCGACCTCGCTCCTCTCCTGGTTCTCGACCTCGCTCCTCTCCTGGTTCTCGACCTCGCTCCTCTCCTGGTTCTCGACCTCGCTCCCTTCCTGGTTCTCGACCTCGCTCTGCTCCTGGTTCTCGACCTCGCTCCGTTCCTGGTTCTCGACCTCGCTCCGTTCCTGGTTCTCGACCTCGCTCCCTTCCTGGTTCTCGACCTCGCTCTGCTCCTGGTTCTCGACCTCGCTCCGTTCCTGGTTCTCGACCTCGCTCCCTTCCTGGTTCTCGACCTCGCTCCGCTCCTGGTTCTCGACCTCGCTCCCTTCCTGGCTCTCGACCTCGCTCCTCTCCTGGTTCTCGACCTCGCTCCTCTCCTGGTTCTCGACCTCGCTCCTCTCCTGGTTCTCAACCTCGCTCCATTCCTGGTTCTCAACCTCGCGCCACTCCTGGTTCTTGACCTCGCTCCACTCCTGGTTATCAACCTTGCTCCTCTCCTGGTTTTCGACCTCTCTCCGTTCCTTGTTCTCAACCTCGCTCCGTTCCTGATTCTCAACCTCACTCCTCTCCTGGTTCTCGATCTCGCTCCTCTCCTGGTTTCGAACTCGCTCCTCTCCTGGTTCTCCACCTCGCTCTGCTCCTGGTTCTCGACCTCGCTCCTCTCCTGGTTCTCGACCTCGCTCCGTTCCTGGTTCTCGACCTTGCTCCTTTCCTGGTTCTCAACCTCGCACCATTCCTGGTTCTCAAGCTCGCTCCGTTCCTGGTTGTCAAGCTCGCTCCTCTCCTGGCTTTCGACCTCTCTCCATTCCTGGTTCTCAACCTCACTGCTCTCCTGGTTCTCGACCTCGCTCCTCTCCTGGTTTTCGACCTCGCTCCTCTCCTGGTTCTCAACCTCGCTCCTCTCCTGGTTCTCAACCTCGCTCCGCTCCTGGTTCTCAACCTCGCTCCTCTTCTGGTTTTTGACCTCGCTCCTCTCCTGGTTCTCGACCTCGCTCCTCTCCTGGTTCTCGACCTTGATCCATTCCTGGTTCTCGACCTCGCTCCGCTCCTGGTTCTCGACCTCGCTCCTCTCCTGGTTTTCGACCTCGCTCCGCTCCTGGTTCTCGAACTCGCTCCCCTCCTGGTTCTCAACCTCGCTCCTCTCCTGATTTTCGACCTCGCTCCTCTCCTGGTTCTCGACCTCGCTCCTCTCCTGGTTCTCGACCTCGCTCCTCTCCTGGTTCTCGACCTCGCTCCGTTCCTGGTTCTCGACCTCGCTCCGCTCCTGGTTCTCGACCTCGATCCGTTCCTGGTTCTCGACCTCGCTCCTCTCCTGGTTCTCGACCTCGATCTGTTCCTGGTTCTCGACCTCGCTCCTCTCCTGGTTCTCGACCTCGATCCGTTCCTGGCTCTCGACCTCGATCCTCTCCTGGTTCTCGATCTCGCTCCTCTCCTGGTTCTTGACCTCGCTCCTTTCCTGGTTTTTGACCTCGCTCCTCTCCTGGTTTTCGACCTCGCTCCTCTCCTGGTTCTCGACCTCGCTCCGTTCCTGGTTCTCAACCTCGCTCTGCTCCTCATTTTTGACCTCGCTCCTCTCCTGGTTCTCGACCTCGCCCCTCTCCTGCTTCTCGACCTCGATCCGTTCCTGGCTCTCGATCTTGCTCCTCTCCTGGTTCTCGACCTCGCTCCACTCCTGGTTTTTGACCTCGCTCCTCTCCTGGTTCTCGACCTCGCCCCTCTCCTGGTTCTCGACCTCGATCCATTCCTGGTTCTCGACCTCGCTCCGCTCCTGGTTCTCAACCTCGCTCCTCTCCTGGTTCATGACCTCGCTCCTCTCCTGGTTTTCGACCTCGCTCCGTTCCTGGTTCTCGACCTCGCTCCACTCCTGGTTCTCGAACTCGATCCTCTCCTTGTTTTCGACCTCGCTTCTCTCCTGGTTCTCGACCTCGCTCCGCTCCTGGTTCTAGACCTCGATCCGCTCCTGGTTCTCGACCTCGATCCGTTCCTGGTTCTCGACCTCGCTCCTCTCCTCGGTCTCGACCTCGCTCCGTTCCTGTTTCTCGACCTCGCCCCTCTCCTGGTTCTCGACCTCGATCCGTTCCTGGTTCTCGTCCTCGCTCCGCTCCTGGTTCTCGACCTCGCTCCTCTCCTGGTTCTCGACCTCGCCCCTCTCCTGGTTCTCGACCTCGATCGATTCCTGGTTCTCGACCTCGCTCCTTCCTGGTTCTCAACCTCGCTCCTCTCCTGGTTCACGACCTCGCTCCTCTCCTGGTTTTCGACCTCGCTCCGTTCCTGGTTCTCGACCTCGCTCCACTCCTGGTTCTCGAACTCGATCCTCTCCTTGTTTTCGACCTCGCTTCTCTCCTGGTTCTTGACCTCGCTCCATTCCTGGTTCTCAACCTCGCTCCGCTCCTGCTTTTTGACCTCGCTCTGCTCCTGGTTCTCAACCTCGCTCCATTCCTGGTTCTCAAGCTTGCTCCATTCCAGGCTCTCAAGCTCGCTCCTCTCCTGTTTTTCGAACTATCTCCGTTCCTGGTTCTCGACCTCGCTCCGTTCCTGGTTCTCAAGATCGCTCCTCTTCTGGTTTTCGACCTCGCTTCTCTCCTGGTTCTCGACCTCGCTCCGCTCCTGGTTCTCGACCTCGATCCGCTCCTGGTTCTCGACCTCGATCCGTTCCTGGTTCTCGACCTCGCTCCTCTCCTCGGTCTCGACCTCGCTCCGTTCCTCTTTCTCGACCTCGCCCCTCTCCTGGTTCTAGACCTCGATCCGTTCCTGGTTCTCGTCCTCGCTCCGCTCCTGGTTCTCGACCTCGCTCCTCTCCTGGCTCTCGACCTCGCTCCGTTCCTGGTTCTCGACCTCGTTCCTCTCCTGTTTTTCGACCTCGCTCCTCTCCTGGTTCTCAAGCTCGCTCCGTTCCTGGTTCTCAAGCTCGCTCCTCTACTGGCTTTCGACCTCTCTCCATTCCTGGTTCTCAACCTCGCTCCGTTCCTGGTTCTCAACCTCACTCCTCTCCTGGTTCTCGACCTCGCTCCTCTCCTGGTTTTCGACCTCGCTCCTCTCCTGGTTCTCAACCTCGCTCCTCTCCTGGTTCTCAACCTCGCTCCGCTCCTGGTTCTCGACCTCGCTCCTCTTCCGGTTTTCGACCTCGCTCCTCTCCTGGTTTTCGACCTCGCTCTTCTCCTGGTTCTCGACTTCGCTCCTCTCCTGGTTCTCGACCATGCTCCGTTCCTGGTTCTCGAACTTGCTCCTCTCCTGGTTCTCGACCTTGATCCATTCCTGGTTCTCGACCTCGCTCCGCTCCTGGTTCTCGACCTCGCTCCTCTCCTGGTTTTCGACCTCGCTCCGCTCTTGGTTCTCGACCTCGCTCCCCTCCTGGTTCTCAACCTTGCTCCTCTCCTGATTTTCGACCTCGCTCCTCTCCTGGTTCTCGACCTCGCTCCTCTCCTGGTTCTCGACCTCGCTCCTCTCCTGGTTCTCGACCTCGCTCCGTTCCTGGTTCTCGACCTCGCTCCGCTCCTGGTTCTCGACCTCGATCCGTTCCTGGTTCTCGAACTCGCTCCTCTCCTGGTTCTCGACCTCGATCCATTCCTGGTTCTCGACCTCGCTCCTCTCCTGGTTCTCGACCTCGATCCGTTCCTGGCTCTCGACCTCGGTCCTCTCCTGGTTCTCGATCTCGCTCCTCTCCTGGTTCTCGACCTCGCTCCTCTCCTGGTTTTTGACCTCGCTCCTCTCCTGGTTTTCGACCTCGCTCCTCTCCTGGTTCTCGACCTCGCTCCGTTCCTGGTTCTCAACCTCGCTCCGCTCCTCGTTTTTGACCTCGCTCCTCTCCTGGTTCTCGACCTCGCCCATCTCCTGCTTCTCGACCTCGATCCGTTCCTGGCTCTCGATCTCGCTCCTCTCCTGGTTCTCGACCTCGCTCCTCTCCTGGTTTTTGACCTCGCTCCTCTCCTGGTTCTCGACCTCGCCCCTCTCCTGGTTCTCGACCTCGATCCATTCCTGGTTCTCGACCTCGCTCCGCTCCTGGTTCTCAACCTCGCTCCTCTCCTGGTTCACGACCTCGCTCCTCTCCTGGTTTTCGACCTCGCTCCGTTCCTGGTTCTCAACCTCGCTCCGCTCCTCGTTTTTGACCTCGCTCCTCTCCTGGTTCTCGACCTCGCCCATCTCCTGCTTCTCGACCTCGATCCGTTCCTGGCTCTCGATCTCGCTCCTCTCCTTGTTTTCGACCTCGCTCCTCTCCTGGTTCTCAACCTCACTCCTCTCCTGGTTCTCGACCTCGTTCCTCTCCTGATTTTCGACCTCGCTCCTCTCCTGCTTCTCAACCTCGCTTCATTCCTGGTTCTCGAGCTCGCTCCATTCCTGGTTCTCAAGCTCGCTCCTCTCCTGGTTTTCGACCTCTCTCCATTCCTGGTTCTCAACCTCGCTCCGTTCCTGGTTCTCAACCTCACTCCTCTCCTGGTTCTCGATCTCGCTCCTCTCCTGGTTTTCGACCTCGCTCTTTTCCTGGTTCTCGACCTCGCTCCTCTCCTGGTTCTCGACCTCGCTCCGTTCCTGGTTCTCGACCTTGCTCCTTTCCTGGTTCTCAACCTCGCTCCATTCCTGGTTCTCAAGCTCGCTCCGTTCCTGGTTGTCAAGCTCGCTCCTCTCCTGGCTTTCGACCTCTCTCCATTCCTGGTTCTCAACCTCACTGCTCTCCTGGTTCTCGACCTCGCTCCTCTCCTGGTTTTCGACCTCGCTCCTCTCCTGTTTCTCAACCTCGCTCCTCTCCTGGTTCTCAACCTCGCTCCGCTCCTGGTTCTCGACCTCGCTCCTCTCCTGGTTTTCGACCTCGCTCCTCTCCTGGTTCTCGACCTCGCTCCGCTCCTGGTTCTCGACTCGCTCCTCTTCTGGTTTTCGACCTCGCTCCTCTCCTGGTTTTCGACCTCGCTCTTCTCCTGGTTCTCGACCTCGCTCCTCTTCTGGTTTTCGACCTCGCTCCTCTCCTGGTTCTCGACCTCGCTCCGTTCCTGGTTCTCGACCTTGCTCCTTTCCTGGTTCTCAACCTCGCTCCATTCCTGGTTCTCAAGCTCGCTCCATTCCTGGTTCTCAAGCTCGCTCCTCTCCTGGTTTTCGACCTCTCTCCATTCCTGGTTCTCAACCTCGCTCCGTTCCTGGTTCTCAACCTCACTCCTCTCCTGGTTCTCGACCTCGCTCCTCTCCTGGTTTTCGACCTCGCACCTCTCCTGGTTCTCAACCTCGCTCCTCTCCTGGTTCTCAACCTCGCTCCGCTCCTGGTTCTCGACCTCGCTCCTCTTCTGGTTCTCGACCTAGCTCCGTTCCTGGTTCTCGACCTCACTCCGCTCCTGGTCTTTGACCTCGCTCTGCTCCTGGTTCTCAACCTCGCTCCATTTCTGGTTCTCAAGCTCGCTCCATTCCTGGTTCTCAAGCTCGCTCCTCTCCTGGTTTTCGACCTCTCTCCGTTCCTGGTTCTCGACCTCGCTCCGTTCCTGGTTCTCGACCTCGCTCCTCTCCTGGTTTTCGACATCTCTCCGTTCCTGGTTCTCGACCTCGCTCCTCTCCTGGTGCTCAACCTCGCTCCTCTCCTGGTTTTCGACCTCGCTCCTCTCCTGGTTCTCGACCTCGCTCCTCTCCTGGTTCTCGACCTCGCTCCGTTCCTGGTTCTCGACCTAGCTCCGCTCCTGGTTCTCGACCTCGATCCGCTCCTGGTTCTCGACCTCGCTCCTCTCCTGGTTCTCGATCTTGCTCCATTCCTGGTTCTCGACCTCGCCCCTCTCCTGGTTCTCGACCTCGATCCGTTCCTGGTTCTCGACCTCGCTCCGCTCCTGGTTCTCGACCTCGCTCCTCTCCTGGTTTTCGACCTCGCTCCGCTCCTGGCTCTCGACCTCGCTCCTCTCCTGGTTCTCGACCTCGCTACTCTCCTGGATCTCGACCTCGCTCCTTTCCTGGTTCTCGACCTCGCTCCCTTCCTGGTTCTCGACCTCGCTCTGCTCCTGGTTCTCGACCTCGCTCCGTTCCTGGTTCTCGACCTCGCTCCGTTCCTGGTTCTCGACCTCGCTCCCTTCCTGGTTCTCGACCTCGCTCTGCTCCTGGTTCTCGACCTCGCTCCGTTCCTGGTTCTCGACCTCGCTCCCTTCCTGGTTCTCGACCTCGCTCCGCTCCTGGTTCTCGACCTCTCTCCGTTCCTGGTTCTCGACCTCGCTCCTCTCCTGGTTCTCGACCTCACTCCTCTCCTGGTTCTTGACCTCGCTCCTCTCCTGGTTCTCAACCTCACGCCACACCTGGGACTTGATCTCGCTCCACTCCTGGGACCCAACGGCACTGCTCCTGGTTCTCGACCTCGCTCCACTCCTGGTTCTCGACCTCGCTCCTCTCCTGGTTCCCGACCTCGCTCCTCTCCTGGTGTTCGACCTCTCTCCGATCCTGGTTCTCGACCTTGCTCCTCTCCTGGTTCTCAAACTCGCTCCTCTCCTTGTTTTCGACCTCGCTCCTCTCCTGGTTCTCAACCTCGCTCCATTCCTGGTTCTCAACCTCGCGCCACTCCTGGTTCTTGACCTCGCTCCACTCCTGGTTATCAACCTTGCTCCTCTCCTGGTTTTCGAGCTCTCTCCGTTCCTGGTTCTCAACCTCGCTCCGTTCCTGGTTCTCAACCTCACTCCTCTCCTGGTTCTCGATCTCGCTCCTCTCCTGGTTTTCGACCTCGCTCCTCTCCTGGTTCTCCACCTCGCTCTGCTTCTGCATCTCGACCTCGTTCCTCTCCTGGTGCTCAACCTCGCTCCTCTCCTGGTTTTCGACCTCGCTTTTCTCCTGGTTCTCGACCTCACTCCTCTCCGGGTTCTCAACCTCGCTCCGTTCCTGGTTCTCGACCTCGCTCCGCTCCTGGTTCTCGACCTCGCTCCGTTCCTGGTTCTCAACCTCGCTCCATTCCTGGTTCTCAATCTCGCTCCGTTCCTGGTTCACAAGCTCGCTCCTCTCCTGGCTTTCGACCTCTCTCCATTCCTGGTTCTCAACCTCGCTCCGTTCCTGGTTCTCAACATCACTCCTCTCCTGGTTCTCGACCTCGCTCCTCTCCTGGTTTTCGACCTCGCTCCTCTCCTGTTTCTCAACCTCGCTCCTCTCCTGGTTCTCAACCTCGCTCCGCTCCAGGTTCTCGACCTCGCTCCTCTCCTGGTTTTCGACCTCGCTCCTCTTCTGGTTCTCGACCTCGCTCCGCTCCTGGTTCTCGACCTCGCTCCTCTTCTGGTTTTCGACCTCGCTCCTCTCCTGGTTTTCGACCTCGCTCTTCTCCTGGTTCTCGACCTCGCTCCTCTCCTGGTTCTCGACCTCGCTCCGTTCCTGGTTCTCGACCTTGCTCCTTTCCTGGTTCTCAACCTCGCTCCATTCCTGGTTCTCAAGCTCGCTCCATTCCTGGTTCTCAAGCTCGCTCCTCTCCTGGTTTTCGACCTCTCTCCGTTCCTGGTTCTCGACCTCGCTCCGTTCCTGGTTCTCGACCTCGCTCCTCTCCTGGTTTTCGACATCTCTCCATTCCTGGTTCTCGACCTCGCTCCTCTCCTGGTGCTCAACCTCGCTCCTCTCCTAGTTTTCGACCTCGCTCCTCTCCTGGTTCTCGACCTCGCTCCTCTCCTGGTTCTCGACCTCGCTCCGTTCCTGGTTCTCGACCTAGCTCCGCTCCTAGTTCTCGACTTCGATCCGCTCCTGGTTCTCGACCTCGCTCCTCTCCTGGTTCTCGATCTCGCTCCATTCCTGGTTCTCGACCTCGCCCCTCTCCTGGTTCTCGACCTCGATCCGCTCCTGGTTCTCGACCTCGCTCCGCTCCTGGTTCTCGACCTCGCTCCTCTCCTGGTTTTCGACCTCGCTCCGCTCCTGGCTCTCGACCTCGCTCCTCTCCTGGTTCTCGACCTCGCCACTCTCCTGGATCTCGACCTCGCTCCTTTCCTGGTTCTCGACCTCGCTCCCTTCCTGGTTCTCGACCTCGCTCTGCTCCTGGTTCTCGACCTCGCTCCGTTCCTGGTTCTCGACCTCGCTCCGTTCCTGGTTCTCGACCTCGCTCCCTTCCTGGTTCTCGACCTCGCTCTGCTCCTGGTTCTCGACCTCGCTCCGTTCCTGGTTCTCGACCTCGCTCCCTTCCTGGTTCTCGACCTCGCTCCGCTCCTGGTTCTCAACCTCTCTCCGTTCCTGGTTCTCGACCTCGCTCCTCTCCTGGTTCTCGACCTCACTCCTCTCCTGGTTCTTGACCTCGCTCCTCTCCTGGTTCTCAACCTCACGCCACACCTGGGACTTGACCTCGCTCCACTCCTGGGACCCGACGGCACTGCTCCTGGTTCTCGACCTCGCTCCACTCCTGGTTCTCGACCTCGCTCCTCTCCTGGTTCTCGACCTCGCTCCTCTCCTGGTGTTCGACCTCTCTCCGTTCCTGGTTCTCGACCTTGCTCCTCTCCTGGTTCTCAAACTCGCTCCTCTCCTTGTTTTCGACCTCGCTCCTCTCCTGGTTCTCAACCTCGCTCCATTCCTGGTTCTCAACCTCGCGCCACTCCTGGTTCTTGACCTCGCTCCACTCCTGGTTATCAACCTTGCTCCTCTCCTGGTTTTCGAGCTCTCTCCGTTCCTGGTTCTCAACCTCACTCCTCTCCTGGTTCTCGATCTCGCTCCTCTCCTGGTTTTCGACCTCGCTCCTCTCCTGGTTCTCCACCTCGCTCTGCTTCTGCATCTCGACCTCGTTCCTCTCCTGGTGCTCAACCTCGCTCCTCTCCTGGTTTTTGACCTCGCTTTTCTCCTGGTTCTCGACCTCACTCCTCTCCGGGTTCTCAACCTCGCTCCGTTCCTGGTTCTCGACCTCGCTCCGCTCCTGGTTCTCGACCTCGCTCCGTTCCTGGTTCTCAACCTCGCTCCGTTCCTGGTTCTCGACCTCGCTCCTCTCCTGGTTCTCGACCTCGCTCCATTCCTGGTTCTCAAGCTCGCTCCATTCCTGGTTCTCAAGCTCGCTCCTCTCCTGGTTTTCGACCTCTCTCCATTCCTGGTTCTCAACCTCGCTCCGTTCCTGGTTCTCAACCTCACTCCTCTCCTGGTTTTCGACCTCGCTCCTCTCCTGGTTTTCGACCTCGCTCCTCTCCTGTTTCTCAACCTCGCTCCTCTCCTGGTTCTCAACCTCGCTCCGCTCCTGGTTCTCGACCTCGCTCCTCTTCTGGTTCTTGACCTAGCTCCGTTCCTGGTTCTCGACCTCGCTCACTCCTGGTTTTTGACCTCGCTCTGCTCCTGGCTCTCAACATCGCTCCATTCCTGGTTCTCAAGCTCGCTCCATTCCTGGTTCTCAAGCTCGCTCCTCTCCTGGTTTTCGACCTCTCTCCGTTCCTGGTTCTCGACCTCGCTCCGTTCCTGGTTCTCGACCTCGCTCCTCTCCTGGTTTTCGACATCTCTCCATTCCTGGTTCTCGACCTCGCTCCTCTCCTGGTGCTCAACCTCGCTCCTCTCCTGGTTTTCGACCTCGCTCCTCTCCTGGTTCTCGACCTCGCTCCTCTCCTGGTTGTCAACCTCGCTCCGTTCCTGGTTCTCGACCTCGCTCCGCTCCTGGTTCTCGACCTCGATCCGTTCCTGGTTCTCGATCTCGCTCCGCTCCTGGTTCTCGACCTCAATCGTTCCTGGTTCTCGACCTCGCTCCGCTCCTGGTTCTCGACCTCGCTCCTCTCCTGGTTCTCGACCTCGCTCCGTTCCTGGTTCTCGACCTCGCTCCGCTCCTGGTTCTCGACCTCGATCCGTTCCTGGTTCTCGACCTCGCTCCTCTCCTGGTTCTCGACCTCGATCCGTTCCTGGTTCTCGACCTCGCTCCTCTCCTGGTTCTCGACCTCGCTCCTCTCCTGGTTTTCGACCTCGCTCCGCTCCTGGCTCTCGACCTCGCTCCTCTCCTGGTTCTCGACCTCGCTCCTCTCCTGGTTCTCGACCTCGCTCCTCTCCTGGTTCTCGACCTCGCTCCCTTCCTGGTTCTCGACCTCGCTCTGCTCCTGGTTCTCGACCTCGCTCCGTTCCTGGTTCTCGACCTCGCTCCGTTCCTGGTTCTCGACCTCGCTCCCTTCCTGGTTCTCGACCTCGCTCTGCTCCTGGTTCTCGACCTCGCTCCGTTCCTGGTTCTCGACCTCGCTCCCTTCCTGGTTCTCGACCTCGCTCCGCTCCTGGTTCTCGACCTCGCTCCCTTCCTGGCTCTCGACCTCGCTCCTCTCCTGGTTCTCGACCTCGCTCCTCTCCTGGTTCTCGACCTCGCTCCTCTCCTGGTTCTCAACCTCGCTCCATTCCTGGTTCTCAACCTCGCGCCACTCCTGGTTCTTGACCTCGCTCCACTCCTGGTTATCAACCTTGCTCCTCTCCTGGTTTTCGACCTCTCTCCGTTGCTTGTTCTCAACCTCGCTCCGTTCCTGATTCTCAACCTCACTCCTCTCCTGGTTCTCGATCTCGCTCCTCTCCTGGTTTCGAACTCGCTCCTCTCCTGGTTCTCCACCTCGCTCTGCTCCTGGTTCTCGACCTCGTTCCGCTCCTGGTGCTCAACCTCGCTCCGTTCCTGGTTCTCGACCTCGCCACTCTCCTGGTTCTCGACCTCGACCCATTCCTGGTTCTACACCTCGCTCCGCTCCTTTTTCTCGACCTCGCTCCGCTCCTGGGGCTCGACCTCGATCCGTTCCTGGTTCTCGACCTCGCTCCTCACCTGGTTCTCGACCTCGCTCCGTTCCTGGTTCTCGACCTCGCCCCTCTCCTGGTTCTCGACCTCGATCCGTTCCTGGTTCTCGACTACGCTCCGGTCCGGGTTCTCGACCTCGCTCCTCTCCTGGTTTTCGACCTCGCTCCGCTCCTGGCTCGCGACCTCGCTCCTCTCCTGGTTCTTGACCTCGCTCCTCTCCAGCTTTTCGACCTCGCTCCTCTCCTGGTTCTCGACCTCGGTCCGCTGCTGGTTCTCGATCTCGCTCCGTTCCTGATTCGCGACCTCGCTCCTCTCCAGCTTCTCGACCTCGCTCCTCTCCTGGTTCTCGACCTCGCTCCTCTCCTGGTTCTCGACCTCACTCCGCTCCTGGTTCTCGACCTCGCTCCTCTCCTGGTTCTCGACCTCGCTCCCTTCCTGGTTCTCGACCTCGCTCCGCTCCTGGTTCTCGACCTCGCTCCTCTCCTGGTTCTCAACCTCGCTCCTCTCCTGGTTCTCAACCTCACTCCTCTCCTGGTTCTCGACCTCGTTCCTCTCCTGATTTTCGACCTCGCTCCTCTCCTGCTTCTCAACCTCGCTTCATTCCTGGTTCTCGAGCTCGCTCCATTCCTGGTTCTCAAGCTCGCTCCTCTCCTGGTTTTCGACCTCTCTCCATTCCTGGTTCTCAACCTCGCTCCGTTCCTGGTTCTCAACCTCACTCCTCTCCTGGTTCTCGATCTCGCTCCTCTCCTGGTTTTCGACCTCGCTCTTTTCCTGGTTCTCGACCTCGCTCCTCTCCTGGTTCTCGACCTCGCTCCGTTCCTGGTTCTCGACCTTGCTCCTTTCCTGGTTCTCAACCTCGCACCATTCCTGGTTCTCAAGCTCGCTCCGTTCCTGGTTGTCAAGCTCGCTCCTCTCCTGGCTTTCGACCTCTCTCCATTCCTGGTTCTCAACCTCACTGCTCTCCTGGTTCTCGACCTCGCTCCTCTCCTGGTTTTCGACCTCGCTCCTCTCCTGGTTCTCAACCTCGCTCCTCTCCTGGTTCTCAACCTCGCTCCGCTCCTGGTTCTCAACCTCGCTCCTCTTCTGGTTTTTGACCTCGCTCCTCTCCTGGTTCTCGACCTCGCTCCTCTCCTGGTTCTCGACCTTGATCCATTCCTGGTTCTCGACCTCGCTCCGCTCCTGGTTCTCGACCTCGCTCCTCTCCTGGTTTTCGACCTCGCTCCGCTCCTGGTTCTCGAACTCGCTCCCCTCCTGGTTCTCAACCTCGCTCCTCTCCTGATTTTCGACCTCGCTCCTCTCCTGGTTCTCGACCTCGCTCCTCTCCTGGTTCTCGACCTCGCTCCTCTCCTGGTTCTCGACCTCGCTCCGTTCCTGGTTCTCGACCTCGCTCCGCTCCTGGTTCTCGACCTCGATCCGTTCCTGGTTCTCGACCTCGCTCCTCTCCTGGTTCTCGACCTCGATCTGTTCCTGGTTCTCGACCTCGCTCCTCTCCTGGTTCTCGACCTCGATCCGTTCCTGGCTCTCGACCTCGATCCTCTCCTGGTTCTCGATCTCGCTCCTCTCCTGGTTCTTGACCTCGCTCCTTTCCTGGTTTTTGACCTCGCTCCTCTCCTGGTTTTCGACCTCGCTCCTCTCCTGGTTCTCGACCTCGCTCCGTTCCTGGTTCTCAACCTCGCTCTGCTCCTCATTTTTGACCTCGCTCCTCTCCTGGTTCTCGACCTCGCCCCTCTCCTGCTTCTCGACCTCGATCCGTTCCTGGCTCTCGATCTTGCTCCTCTCCTGGTTCTCGACCTCGCTCCACTCCTGGTTTTTGACCTCGCTCCTCTCCTGGTTCTCGACCTCGCCCCTCTCCTGGTTCTCGACCTCGATCCATTCCTGGTTCTCGACCTCGCTCCGCTCCTGGTTCTCAACCTCGCTCCTCTCCTGGTTCATGACCTCGCTCCTCTCCTGGTTTTCGACCTCGCTCCGTTCCTGGTTCTCGACCTCGCTCCACTCCTGGTTCTCGAACTCGATCCTCTCCTTGTTTTCGACCTCGCTTCTCTCCTGGTTCTCGACCTCGCTCCGCTCCTGGTTCTAGACCTCGATCCGCTCCTGGTTCTCGACCTCGATCCGTTCCTGGTTCTCGACCTCGCTCCTCTCCTCGGTCTCGACCTCGCTCCGTTCCTGTTTCTCGACCTCGCCCCTCTCCTGGTTCTCGACCTCGATCCGTTCCTGGTTCTCGTCCTCGCTCCGCTCCTGGTTCTCGACCTCGCTCCTCTCCTGGTTCTCGACCTCGCCCCTCTCCTGGTTCTCGACCTCGATCGATTCCTGGTTCTCGACCTCGCTCCGCTCCTGGTTCTCAACCTCGCTCCTCTCCTGGTTCACGACCTCGCTCCTCTCCTGGTTTTCGACCTCGCTCCGTTCCTGGTTCTCGACCTCGCTCCACTCCTGGTTCTCGAACTCGATCCTCTCCTTGTTTTCGACCTCGCTTCTCTCCTGGTTCTCGACCTCGCTCCATTCCTGGTTCTCAACCTCGCTCCGCTCCTGCTTTTTGACCTCGCTCTGCTCCTGGTTCTCAACCTCGCTCCATTCCTGGTTCTCAAGCTTGCTCCATTCCAGGCTCTCAAGCTCGCTCCTCTCCTGTTTTTCGAACTATCTCCGTTCCTGGTTCTCGACCTCGCTCCGTTCCTGGTTCTCAAGATCGCTCCTCTTCTGGTTTTCGACCTCGCTTCTCTCCTGGTTCTCGACCTCGCTCCGCTCCTGGTTCTCGACCTCGATCCGCTCCTGGTTCTCGACCTCGATCCGTTCCTGGTTCTCGACCTCGCTCCTCTCCTCGGTCTCGACCTCGCTCCGTTCCTCTTTCTCGACCTCGCCCCTCTCCTGGTTCTAGACCTCGATCCGTTCCTGGTTCTCGTCCTCGCTCCGCTCCTGGTTCTCGACCTCGCTCCTCTCCTGGCTCTCGACCTCGCTCCGTTCCTGGTTCTCGACCTCGTTCCTCTCCTGTTTTTCGACCTCGCTCCTCTCCTGGTTCTCAAGCTCGCTCCGTTCCTGGTTCTCAAGCTCGCTCCTCTACTGGCTTTCGACCTCTCTCCATTCCTGGTTCTCAACCTCGCTCCGTTCCTGGTTCTCAACCTCACTCCTCTCCTGGTTCTCGACCTCGCTCCTCTCCTGGTTTTCGACCTCGCTCCTCTCCTGGTTCTCAACCTCGCTCCTCTCCTGGTTCTCAACCTCGCTCCGCTCCTGGTTCTCGACCTCGCTCCTCTTCCGGTTTTCGACCTCGCTCCTCTCCTGGTTTTCGACCTCGCTCTTCTCCTGGTTCTCGACTTCGCTCCTCTCCTGGTTCTCGACCATGCTCCGTTCCTGGTTCTCGAACTTGCTCCTCTCCTGGTTCTCGACCTTGATCCATTCCTGGTTCTCGACCTCGCTCCGCTCCTGGTTCTCGACCTCGCTCCTCTCCTGGTTTTCGACCTCGCTCCGCTCTTGGTTCTCGACCTCGCTCCCCTCCTGGTTCTCAACCTTGCTCCTCTCCTGATTTTCGACCTCGCTCCTCTCCTGGTTCTCGACCTCGCTCCTCTCCTGGTTCTCGACCTCGCTCCTCTCCTGGTTCTCGACCTCGCTCCGTTCCTGGTTCTCGACCTCGCTCCGCTCCTGGTTCTCGACCTCGATCCGTTCCTGGTTCTCGAACTCGCTCCTCTCCTGGTTCTCGACCTCGATCCATTCCTGGTTCTCGACCTCGCTCCTCTCCTGGTTCTCGACCTCGATCCGTTCCTGGCTCTCGACCTCGGTCCTCTCCTGGTTCTCGATCTCGCTCCTCTCCTGGTTCTCGACCTCGCTCCTCTCCTGGTTTTTGACCTCGCTCCTCTCCTGGTTTTCGACCTCGCTCCTCTCCTGGTTCTCGACCTCGCTCCGTTCCTGGTTCTCAACCTCGCTCCGCTCCTCGTTTTTGACCTCGCTCCTCTCCTGGTTCTCGACCTCGCCCATCTCCTGCTTCTCGACCTCGATCCGTTCCTGGCTCTCGATCTCGCTCCTCTCCTGGTTCTCGACCTCGCTCCTCTCCTGGTTTTTGACCTCGCTCCTCTCCTGGTTCTCGACCTCGCCCCTCTCCTGGTTCTCGACCTCGATCCATTCCTGGTTCTCGACCTCGCTCCGCTCCTGGTTCTCAACCTCGCTCCTCTCCTGGTTCACGACCTCGCTCCTCTCCTGGTTTTCGACCTCGCTCCGTTCCTGGTTCTCAACCTCGCTCCGCTCCTCGTTTTTGACCTCGCTCCTCTCCTGGTTCTCGACCTCGCCCATCTCCTGCTTCTCGACCTCGATCCGTTCCTGGCTCTCGATCTCGCTCCTCTCCTTGTTTTCGACCTCGCTCCTCTCCTGGTTCTCAACCTCACTCCTCTCCTGGTTCTCGACCTCGTTCCTCTCCTGATTTTCGACCTCGCTCCTCTCCTGCTTCTCAACCTCGCTTCATTCCTGGTTCTCGAGCTCGCTCCATTCCTGGTTCTCAAGCTCGCTCCTCTCCTGGTTTTCGACCTCTCTCCATTCCTGGTTCTCAACCTCGCTCCGTTCCTGGTTCTCAACCTCACTCCTCTCCTGGTTCTCGATCTCGCTCCTCTCCTGGTTTTCGACCTCGCTCTTTTCCTGGTTCTCGACCTCGCTCCTCTCCTGGTTCTCGACCTCGCTCCGTTCCTGGTTCTCGACCTTGCTCCTTTCCTGGTTCTCAACCTCGCTCCATTCCTGGTTCTCAAGCTCGCTCCGTTCCTGGTTGTCAAGCTCGCTCCTCTCCTGGCTTTCGACCTCTCTCCATTCCTGGTTCTCAACCTCACTGCTCTCCTGGTTCTCGACCTCGCTCCTCTCCTGGTTTTCGACCTCGCTCCTCTCCTGGTTCTCAACCTCGCTCCTCTCCTGGTTCTCAACCTCGCTCCGCTCCTGGTTCACAACCTCGCTCCTCTTCTGGTTTTTGACCTCGCTCCTCTCCTGGTTCTCGACCTCGCTCCTCTCCTGGTTCTCGACCTTGATCCATTCCTGGTTCTCGACCTCGCTCCGCTCCTGGTTCTCGACCTCGCTCCTCTCCTGGTTTTCGACCTCGCTCCGCTCCTGGTTCTCGAACTCGCTCCCCTCCTGGTTCTCAACCTCGCTCCTCTCCTGATTTTCGACCTCGCTCCTCTCCTGGTTCTCGACCTCGCTCCTCTCCTGGTTCTCGACCTCGCTCCTCTCCTGGTTCTCGACCTCGCTCCGTTCCTGGTTCTCGACCTCGCTCCGCTCCTGGTTCTCGACCTCGATCCGTTCCTGGTTCTCGACCTCGCTCCTCTCCTGGTTCTCGACCTCGATCTGTTCCTGGTTCTCGATCTCGCTCCTCTCCTGGTTCTCGACCTCGCTCCTTTCCTGGTTTTTGACCTCGCTCCTCTCCTGGTTTTCGACCTCGCTCCTCTCCTGGTTCTCGACCTCGCTCCGTTCCTGGTTCTCAACCTCGCTCTGCTCCTCATTTTTGACCTCGCTCCTCTCCTGGTTCTCGACCTCGCCCCTCTCCTGCTTCTCGACCTCGATCCGTTCCTGGCTCTCGATCTTGCTCCTCTCATGGTTCTCGACCTCGCTCCTCTCCTGGTTTTTGACCTCGCTCCTCTCCTGGTTCTCGACCTCGCCCCTCTCCTGGTTCTCGACCTCGATCCATTCCTGGTTCTCGACCTCGCTCCGCTCCTGGTTCTCAACCTCGCTCCTCTCCTGGTTCACGACCTCGCTCCTCTCCTGGTTTTCGACCTCGCTCCGTTCCTGGTTCTCGACCTCGCTCCACTCCTGGTTCTCGAACTCGATCCTCTCCTTGTTTTCGACCTCGCTTCTCTCCTGGTTCTCGACCTCGCTCCGCTCCTGGTTCTAGACCTCGATCCGCTCCTGGTTCTCGACCTCGATCCGTTCCTGGTTCTCGACCTCGCTCCTCTCCTCGGTCTCGACCTCGCTCCGTTCCTGTTTCTCGACCTCGCCCCTCTCCTGGTTCTCGACCTCGATCCGTTCCTGGTTCTCGTCCTCGCTCCGCTCCTGGTTCTCGACCTCGCTCCCCTCCTGGTTCTCGACCTCGCCCCTCTCCTGGTTCTCGACCTCGATCGATTCCTGGTTCTCGACCTCGCTCCGCTCCTGGTTCTCAACCTCGCTCCTCTCCTGGTTCACGACCTCGCTCCTCTCCTGGTTTTCGACCTCGCTCCGTTCCTGGTTCTCGACCTCGCTCCACTCCTGGTTCTCGAACTCGATCCTCTCCTTGTTTTCGACCTCGCTTCTCTCCTGGTTCTCGACCTCGCTCCATTCCTGGTTCTCAACCTCGCTCCGCTCCTGGTTTTTGACCTCGCTCTGCTCCTGGTTTTCAACCTCGCTCCATTCCTGGTTCTCAAGCTTGCTCCATTCCAGGCTCTCAAGCTCGCTCCTCTCCTGGTTTTCGAACTATCTCCGTTCCTGGTTCTCGACCTCGCTCCGTTCCTGGTTCTCAAGATCGCTCCTCTTCTGGTTTTCGACCTCGCTTCTCTCCTGGTTTTCGACCTCGCTCCGCTCCTGGTTCTCGACCTCGATCCACTCCTGGTTCTCGACCTCGATCCGTTCCTGGTTCTCGACCTCGCTCCTCTCCTCGGTTTCGACCTCGCTCCGTTCCTCTTTCTCGACCTCGCCCCTCTCCTGGTTCTAGACCTCGATCCGTTCCTGGTTCTCGTCCTCGCTCCGCTCCTGGTTCTCGACCTCGCTCCTCTCCTGGCTCTCGACCTCGCACCGTTCCTGGTTCTCGACCTCGTTCCTCTCCTGTTTTTCGACCTCGCTCCTCTCCTGGTTCTCAAGCTCGCTCCGTTCCTGGTTCTCAAGCTCGCTCCTCTCCTGGCTTTCGACCTCTCTCCATTCCTGGTTCTCAACCTCGCTCCGTTCCTGGTTCTCAACCTCACTCCTCTCCTGGTTCTCGACCTCGCTCCTCTCCTGGTTTTCGACCTCGCTCCTCTCCTGGTTCTCAACCTCGCTCCTCTCCTGGTTCTCAACCTCGCTCCGCTCCTGGTTCTCGACCTCGCTCCTCTTCTGGTTTTCGACCTCGCTCCTCTCCTGGTTTTCGACCTCGCTCTTCTCCTGGTTCTCGACTTCGCTCCTCTCCTGGTTCTCGACCATGCTCCGTTCCTGGTTCTCGACCTTGCTCCTCTCCTGGTTCTCGACCTTGATCCATTCCTGGTTCTCGACCTCGCTCCGCTCCTGGTTCTCGACCTCGCTCCTCTCCTGGTTTTCGACCTCGCTCCGCTCCTGCTTCTCGACCTCGCTCCCCTCCTGGTTCTCAACCTTGCTCCTCTCCTGATTTTCGACCTCGCTCCTCTCCTGGTTCTCGACCTCGCTCCTCTCCTGGTTCTCGACCTCGCTCCTCTCCTGGTTCTCGACCTCGCTCCGTTCCTGGTTCTCGACCTCGCTCCGCTCCTGGTTCTCGACCTCGATCCGTTCCTGGTTCTCGAACTCGCTCCTCTCCTGGTTCTCGACCTCGATCCATTCCTGGTTCTCGACCTCGCTCCTCTCCTGGTTCTCGACCTCGATCCGTTCCTGGCTCTCGACCTCGGTCCTCTCCTGGTTCTCGATCTCGCTCCTCTCCTGGTTCTCGACCTCGCCCCTCTCCTGCTTCTTGACCTCGATCCGTTCCTGGCTCTCGATCTCGCTCCTCTCCTGGTTCTCGACCTCGCACCTCTCCTGGTTTTTGACCTCGCTCCTCTCCTGGTTCTCGACCTCGCCCCTCTCCTGGTTCTCGACCTCGATCCATTCCTGGTTCTCGACCTCGCTCCGCTCCTGGTTCTCAACCTCGCTCCTCTCCTGGTTCACGACCTCGCTCCTCTCCTGGTTTTCGACCTCGCTCCGTTCCTGGTTCTCGACCTCGCTCCACTCCTGGTTCTCGAACTCGATCCTCTCCTTGTTTTCGACCTCGCTCCTCTCCTGGTTCTCGACCTCGCTCCATTCCTGGTTCTCAACCTCGCTCCGCTCCTGGTTTTTGACCTCGCTCTGCTCCTGCTTCTCAACCTCGCTCCATTCCTGGTTCTCAAGCTTGCTTCATTCCTGGCTCTCAAGCTCGCTCCTCTCCTGGTTTTCGACCTCTCTCCGTTCCTGGTTCTCGACCTCGCTCCGTTCCTGGTTCTCAAGCTCGCTCCTCTTCTGGTTTTCGACCTCGCTTCTCTCCTGGTTCTCGACCTAGCTCCGTTCCTGGTTCTCGACCTCGCTCCGCTCCTGGTTCTCGACCTCGATCCGCTCCTGGTTCTCGACCTCGATCCGTTCCTGGTTCTCGACCTCGCTCCTCTCCTCGGTCTTGACCTCGCTCCGTTCCTGTTTCTCGACCTCGCCCCTCTCCTGGTTCTCGACCTCGATCCGTTCCTGGTTCTCATCCTCGCTCCGCTCCTGGTTCTCGACCTCGCTCCTCTCCTGGCTCTCGACCTCGCTCCGTTCCTGGTTCTCGACCTCGCTCCTCTCCTATTTTTTGACCTCGCTCCGCTCCTGGTCCTCGACGTCGCTCCGTTCCTGCTTCTCGACCTCGTTCCGGTCCTGGTTCTCAACCTCGCTTGGTTCCTGGTTCTCAACCTCGCTCCTCTCCTGGTTCTCGACCTCGCTCCTCTCCTGGTTTGCGACCTCGCTCCTTTCCTGGTTCTCGACCTCGCTCCTCTCCTGGTTCTCGATCTCGCTCCGCTCCTGGCTCTCGACCTCGCTCCACTCCTGGTTCTCGACCTCGCTCCTCTCCTGGTTCTCGACCTCGCTCCGTTCCTGGTTCTCGACCTCGCTCCCTTCCTGGTTCTCGACCTCGCTCTGCTCCTGGTTCTCGACCTCGCTCCGTTCCTGGTTCTCGATCTCGCTCCTCTCCTGGTTCACAACCTCGCTCCTCTCCTGTTTTTCGACCTCGCTCCGCTCCTGGTCCTCGACGTCGCTCCGTTCCTGCTTCTCGACCTCGCTCCGGTCCTGGTTTTCAACCTCGCTCGGTTCCTGGTTCTCAACCTCGCTCCTCTCCTGGTTCTCGACCTCGCTCCTCTCCTGGTTTTCGACCTCGCTCCATTCCTGGTTCTCGACCTCGCTCCTCTCCTGGTTCTCGACCTCGCTCCGCTCATGGCTCTCGACCTCGCTCCATTCCTGGTTCTCGACCTCGCTCCTCTCCTGGTTCTCGACCTCGCTCCTCTCCTGGTTCTCGACCTCGCTCCCTTCCTGGTTCTCGACATCGCTCTGCTCCTGTTTCTCGACCTCGCTCCGTTCCTGGTTCTCGACCTCGCTCCTCTCCTGGTTCTCGATCTCGCTCCTCTCCTGGTTCTCGACCTCGCTCCTCTCCTGGTTTTTGACCTCGCTCCTCTCCTGCTTTTCGACCTCGCTCCTCTCCTGGTTCTCGACCTCGATCCGTTCCTGGTTCTCGACCTCGCTCCTCTCCTGGTTCTCGACCTCGATCCATTCCTGGTTCTCGACCTCGCCCCACTCCTGGTTCTCGACCTCGAACCGTTCCTGGCTCTCGATCTCGCTCCTCTCCTGGTTCTCGACATCGCTCCTCTCCTGGTTCTCGACCTCGCTCCTCTCCTGGTTTTTGACCTCGCTCCTCTCCTGGTTCTCGAACTCGCCCCTCTCCTGGTTCTTGACCTCGATCCATTCCTGGTTCTCGACCTCGCTCCGCTCCTGGTTCTCGACCTCACTCCTCTCCTGGTTCACGACCTCGCTCCTCTCCTGGTTTTCGACCTCGCTCCGTTCCTGGTTCTCGACCTCGCTCCGCTCCTGGTTCTCGAACTCGATCCTCTCCTTGTTTTCGACCTCGCTCCTCTCCTGGTTCTCAACCTCGCTCCATTCCTGGTTCTCAACCTCGCTCCGCTCCTGGTTTTTGACCTCGCTCTGCTCCTGGTTCTCAACCTCGCTCCATTCCTGGTTCTCAAGCTCGCTCCATTCCTGGTTCTCAAGCTCGCTCCTCTCCTGGTTTTCGACCTCTCTCCGTTCCTGGTTCTCGATCTCGCTCAGTTCCTGGTTCTCAAGCTCGCTCCTCTTCTGGTTTTCGACCTCGCTCCTCTCCTTGTTCTTGACCTCGCTCTGTTCCTGGTTTTCGACCTCGCTCCGTTCCTGGTTCTCGACCTCACTCCGTTCCTGGTTCTCGACCTCGCTCCGCTCCTGGTTTTCGACCTCGCTTCTCTCCTGGTTCTCGACCAAGCTCCGTTCCTGGTTCTCGACCTCGCTCCGCTCCTGGTTCTCGACCTCGATCCGCTCCTGGTTCTCGACCTCGATACGTTCCTGGTTCTCGACCTCGCTCCTCTCCTCGGTCTCGACCTCGCTCCGTTCCTGTTTCTCGACCTCGCCCCTCTCCTGGTTCTCGACCTCGATTCGTTCCTGGTTCTCGTCCTCGCTCCGCTCCTGGTTCTCGACCTCGCTCCTCTCCTGGCTCTCGACCTCGCTCCTCTCCTGGTTCTCGACCTCGCTCCTCTCCTGTTTCTCGACGTCGCTCTGTTCCTGGTTCTCGACCTCGCTCCTCTCCTGGTTTTCGACCTCGCTCCTCTCCTGGTTCTCGACCTCGCTCCTCTCCTGGTTCTCGACCTCGCTCCGTTCCTGATTCTCGACCTCGCTCCGCTCCTGGTTCTCGACCTCGATCCGTTCCTGGTTCTTGACCTCGCTCCTCTCCTGGTTCTCGACCTCGCTCCATTCCTGGTTCTCGACCTCGCTCCTTTCCTGGTTCTCAACCTCGCTCCTCTCCTGGTTCTCGACCTCGCTCCTCTCCTGGTTCTCGACCTCGCTCCTCTTCTGGTTCTCGACCTCGCTCCCTTCCTGGTTCTCGACCTCGCTCCACTCCTGGTTCTCGACCTCGTTCCGCTCCTGGTTCTCGACTTCGCTCCCCTCCTGGTTTTTGACCTCGCTCCTCTCCTTGTTCTTGACCTCGCTCTGTTCCTGGTTCTCGACCTCGCTCCGTTCCTGGTTCTCGACCTCACTCCGTTCCTGGTTCTCGACCTCGCTCCGCTCCTGGTTTTCGACCTCGCTTCTCTCCTGGTACTCGACCTAGCTCCGTTCCTGGTTCTCGACCTCGCTCCGCTCCTGGTTTTTGACCTCGCTCTGCTCCTGGTTCTCAACCTCGCTCCATTCCTGGTTCTCAAGCTCGCTCCATTCCTGGTTCTCAAGCTCGCTCCTCACTGGTTTTCGACCTCGCTCCTCTCCTTGTTCTTGACCTCGCTCTGTTCCTGGTTCTCGACCTCGCTCCGTTCCTGGTTCTCGACCGCGCTCCGGTCCTGGTTTTCGACCTCGCTTCTCTCCTTGTTCTCGACCTAGCTCCGTTCCTGGTTCTCGACCTCGCTCCGCTCCTGGTTCTCGACCTCGATCCGCTCCTGGTTCTCGACCTCGATCCGTTCCTGGTTCTCGACCTCGCTCCTCTCCTCGGTCTCGACCTCGCTCCGTTCCTGTTTCTCGACCTCGCCCCTCTCCTGGTTCTCGACCTCGATCCGTTCCTGGTTCTCGTCCTCGCTCCGCTCCTGGTTCTCGACCTCGCTCCTCTCCTGGCTCTCGACCTCGCTCCTCTCCTGGTTCTCGAACTCGCTCCTCTCCTGTTTCTCGACGTCGTTCCATTCCTGGTTCTCGACCTCGCTCCTCTCCAGGTTCTCGACCTCGATCCGTTCCTGGCTCTCGATCTCGCTCCTCTCCTGGTTCTCGACATCGCTCCTCTCCTGGTTCTCGACCTCGCTCCTCTCCTGGTTTTTGACCTCGCTCCTCTCCTGGTTCTCGAACTCGCCCCTCTCCTGGTTCTTGACCTCGATCCATTCCTGGTTCTCGACCTCGCTCCGCTCCTGGTTCTCGACCTCACTCCTCTCCTGGTTCACGACCTCGCTCCTCTCCTGGTTTTCGACCTCGCTCCGTTCCTGGTTCTCGACCTCGCTCCGCTCCTGGTTCTCGAACTCGATCCTCTCCTTGTTTTCGACCTCGCTCCTCTCCTGGTTCTCAACCTCGCTCCATTCCTGGTTCTCAACCTCGCTCCGCTCCTGGTTTTTGACCTCGCTCTGCTCCTGGTTCTCAACCTCGCTCCATTCCTGGTTCTCAAGCTCGCTCCATTCCTGGTTCTCAAGCTCGCTCCTCTCCTGGTTTTCGACCTCTCTCCGTTCATGGTTCTCGACCTCGCTCCGTTCCTGGTTCTCAAGCTCGCTCCTCTTCTGGTTTTCGACCTCGCTCCTCTCCTTGTTCTTGACCTCGCTCTGTTCCTGGTTTTCGACCTCGCTCCGTTCCTGGTTCTCGACCTCACTCCGTTCCTGGTTCTCGACCTCGCTCCGCTCCTGGTTTTCGACCTCGCTTCTCTCCTGGTTCTCGACCAAGCTCCGTTCCTGGTTCTCGACCTCGCTCCGCTCCTGGTTCTCGACCTCGATCCGCTCCTGGTTCTCGACCTCGATACGTTCCTGGTTCTCGACCTCGCTCCTCTCCTCGGTCTCGACCTCGCTCCGTTCCTGTTTCTCGACCTCGCCCCTCTCCTGGTTCTCGACCTCGATTCGTTCCTGGTTCTCGTCCTCGCTCCGCTCCTGGTTCTCGACCTCGCTCCTCTCCTGGCTCTCGACCTCGCTCCTCTCCTGGTTCTCGACCTCGCTCCTCTCCTGTTTCTCGACGTCGCTCTGTTCCTGGTTCTCGACCTCGCTCCTCTCCTGGTTTTCGACCTCGCTCCTCTCCTGGTTCTCGACCTCGCTCCGTTCCTGATTCTCGACCTCGCTCCGCTCCTGGTTCTCGACCTCGATCCGTTCCTGGTTCTTGACCTCGCTCCTCTCCTGGTTCTCGACCTCGCTCCATTCCTGGTTCTCGACCTCGCTCCTTTCCTGGTTCTCAACCTCGCTCCTCTCCTGGTTCTCGACCTCGCTCCTCTCCTGGTTCTCGACCTCGCTCCTCTTCTGGTTCTCGACCTCGCTCCCTTCCTGGTTCTCGACCTCGCTCCACTCCTGGTTCTCGACCTCGTTCCGCTCCTGGTTCTCGACTTCGCTCCCCTCCTGGTTTTTGACCTCGCTCCTCTCCTTGTTCTTGACCTCGCTCTGTTCCTGGTTCTCGACCTCGCTCCGTTCCTGGTTCTCGACCTCACTCCGTTCCTGGTTCTCGACCTCGCTCCGCTCCTGGTTTTCGACCTCGCTTCTCTCCTGGTACTCGACCTAGCTCCGTTCCTGGTTCTCGACCTCGCTCCGCTCCTGGTTTTTGACCTCGCTCTGCTCCTGGTTCTCAACCTCGCTCCATTCCTGGTTCTCAAGCTCGCTCCATTCCTGGTTCTCAAGCTCGCTCCTCACTGGTTTTCGACCTCGCTCCTCTCCTTGTTCTTGACCTCGCTCTGTTCCTGGTTCTCGACCTCGCTCCGTTCCTGGTTCTCGACCTCGCTCCGGTCCTGGTTTTCGACCTCGCTTCTCTCCTTGTTCTCGACCTAGCTCCGTTCCTGGTTCTCGACCTCGCTCCGCTCCTGGTTCTCGACCTCGATCCGCTCCTGGTTCTCGACCTCGATCCGTTCCTGGTTCTCGACCTCGCTCCTCTCCTCGGTCTCGACCTCGCTCCGTTCCTGTTTCTCGACCTCGCCCCTCTCCTGGTTCTCGACCTCGATCCGTTCCTGGTTCTCGTCCTCGCTCCGCTCCTGGTTCTCGACCTCGCTCCTCTCCTGGCTCTCGACCTCGCTCCTCTCCTGGTTCTCGAACTCGCTCCTCTCCTGTTTCTCGACGTCGTTCCGTTCCTGGTTCTCGACCTCGCTCCTCTCAAGGTTTTTGACCTCGCTCCTCTCCTGGTTCTCGACCTCGCTCTTCTCCTGGTTCTCGACCTCACTCCGTTCCTGGTTCTCGACCTCGCTCCGCTCCTGGTTCTCGACCTCGATCCGTTCCTGGTTCTCGACCTCGCTCCTCTCCTGGTTCTCGACCTCGCTCCATTCCTGGTTCTCGACCTCGCTCCTTTCCTGGTTCTCGACCTCGCTCCTCTCCTGGTGCTCGACCTCGCTCCTCTCCTGGTTCTCGACCTCGCTCCTCTCTTGGTTCTCGACCTCGCTCCCTTCCTGGTTTTCGACCTCTCTCCGTTCCTGGTGCTCGACCTCGCTCCGCTCCTGGTTCTCGACCTCGCTCCACTCCTGGTTCTCGACCTTGTTCCGCTCCTGGTTCTCGACTTCGCTCCCCTCCTGGTTTTTGACCTCGCTCCTCTCCTTGTTCTTGACCTCGCTCTGTTCCTGGTTCTCAACGTCGCTCCTTTCCTGGTTCTCGACCTCATTCCGTTCCTGGTTCTCCACCTCGCTCCGCTCCTGGTTTTCGACCTCGCTCTGCTCCTGGTTCTCAACCTCGCTCCATTCCTGGTTCTCAAGCTCGCTCCATTCCTGGTTCTCAAGCTCGCTCCTCTCCTGGTTTTCGACCTCTCTCCGTTCCTGGTTTTCGACCTCGCTCCGTTCCTGGTTTTCGACCTCGCTTCTCTCCTGGTTCTCGACCAAGCTCCGTTCCTGGTTCTCGAACTCGCTCCGCTCCTGGTTTTTGACCTCGCTCTGCTCCTGGTTCTCAACCTCGCTCCATTCCTGGTTCTCAAGCTCGCTCCATTCCTGGTTCTCAATCTCGCTCCTCTCCTGGTTTTCGACCTCTCTCCGTTCCTGGTTCTCGACCTCGCTCCGTTCCTGGTTCTCGACCTCGCTCCTCTCCTGGTTTTCGACATCTCTCCGTTCCTGGTTCTCGACCTCGCTCCTCTCCTGGTGCTCAACCTCGCTCCTCTCCTGGTTTTCGACCTCGCTCCTCTCCTGGTTCTCGACCTCGGTCCGTTCCTGGTTTTTGACCTCGCTCCGCTCCTTTTTCTCGACCTCGCTCCGTTCCTGGTTCTCGACCTCGCTCCGCTCGTGGTTCTCAACCTCGCTCCGTTCCTGGTTCTCAACCTCGCTCCTCTCCTGGTTCTCGACCTCGCTCCTCTCCTGGTTTTCATCTCTCTCCGTTCCTGGTTTTCGACCTCGCTCCGTTCCTGGTTCTCAAGCTCGCTCCTCTTCTGGTTCTCGACCTCGCTCCTCTCCTTGTTCTTGACCTCGCTCTGTTCCTGGTTCTCGACCTCGCCCCTCTCCTGGTTCTCGACCTCGATCCATTCCTGGTTCTCGACCTCGCTCCGCTCCTGGTTCTCGACCTCGCTCCTCTCCTGGTTCACGACCTCGCTCCTCTCCTGGTTTTCGACCTCGCTCCGCTCCTGGTTCTCGACCTCGATCTGCTCCTGGTTCTCGACCTCGATCCGTTCCTGGTTCTCGACCTCGCTCCTCTCCTCGGTCTCGACCTCGCTCCGTTCCTGTTTCTCGACCTCGCCCCTCTCCTGGTTCTCGACCTCGATCCGTTCCTGGTTCTCGTCCTCGCTCCGCTCCTGGTTCTCGACCTCGCTCCACTCCTGGCTCTCGACCTCGCTCCTCTCATGGTTCTCGAACTCGCTCCTCTCCTGTTTCTCGACGTCGTTCCGTTCCTGGTTCTCGACCTCGCTCCTCTCCAGGTTCTCGACCTCGATCCGTTCCTGGCTCTCGATCTCGCTCCTCTCCTGGTTCTCGACATCGCTCCTCTCCTGGTTCTCGACCTCGCTCCTCTCCTGGTTTTTGACCTCGCTCCTCTCCTGGTTCTCGAACTCGCCCCTCTCCTGGTTCTTGACCTCGATCCATTCCTGGTTCTCGACCTCGCTCCGCTCCTGGTTCTCGACCTCACTCCTCTCCTGGTTCACGACCTCGCTCCTCTCCTGGTTTTCGACCTCGCTCCGTTCCTGGTTCTCGACCTCGCTCCGCTCCTGGTTCTCGAACTCGATCCTCTCCTTGTTTTCGACCTCGCTCCTCTCCTGGTTCTCAACCTCGCTCCATTCGTGGTTCTCAACCTCGCTCCGCTCCTGGTTTTTGACCTCGCTCTGCTCCTGGTTCTCAACCTCGCTCCATTCCTGGTTCTCAAGCTCGCTCCATTCCTGGTTCTCAAGCTCGCTCCTCTCCTGGTTTTCGACCTCTCTCCGTTCCTGGTTCTCGACCTCGCTCCGTTCCTGATTCTCAAGCTCGCTCCTCTTCTGGTTTTCGACCTCGCTCCTCTCCTTGTTCTTGACCTCGCTCTGTTCCTGGTTTTCGACCTCGCTCCGTTCCTGGTTCTCGACCTCACTCCGTTCCTGGTTCTCGACCTCGCTCCGCTCCTGGTTTTCGACCTCGCTTCTCTCCTGGTTCTCGACCAAGCTCCGTTCCTGGTTCTCGACCTCGCTCCACTCCTGGTTCTCGACCTCGATCCGCTCCTGGTTCTCGACCTCGATACGTTCCTGGTTCTCGACCTCGCTCCTCTCCTCGGTCTCGACCTCGCTCCGTTCCTGTTTCTCGACCTCGCCCCTCTCCTGGTTCTCGACCTCGATTCGTTCCTGGTTCTCGTCCTCGCTCCGCTCCTGGTTCTCGACCTCGCTCCTCTCCTGGCTCTCGACCTCGCTCCTCTCCTGGTTCTCGACCTCGCTCCTCTCCTGTTTCTCGACGTCGCTCTGTTCCTGGTTCTCGACCTCGCTCCTCTCCTGGTTTTCGACCTCGCTCCTCTCCTGGTTCTCGACCTCGCTCCTCTCCTGGTTCTCGACCTCGCTCCGTTCCTGATTCTCGACCTCGCTCCGCTCCTGGTTCTCGACCTCGATCCGTTCCTGGTTCTTGACCTCGCTCCTCTCCTGGTTCTCGACCTCGCTCCATTCCTGGTTCTCGACCTCGCTCCTTTCCTGGTTCTCAACCTTGCTCCTCTCCTGGTTCTCGACCTCGCTCCTCTCCTGGTTCTCGACCTCGCTCCTCTTCTGGTTCTCGACCTCGCTCCCTTCCTGGTTCTCGACCTCGCTCCACTCCTGGTTCTCGACCTCGTTCCGCTCCTGGTTCTCGACTTCGCTCCCCTCCTGGTTTTTGACCTCGCTCCTCTCCTTGTTCTTGACCTCGCTCTGTTCCTGGTTCTCGACCTCGCTCCGTTCCTGGTTCTCGACCTCACTCCGTTCCTGGTTCTCGACCTCGCTCCGCTCCTGGTTTTCGACCTCGCTTCTCTCCTGGTACTCGACCTAGCTCCGTTCCTGGTTCTCGACCTCGCTCCGCTCCTGGTTTTTGACCTCGCTCTGCTCCTGGTTCTCAACCTCGCTCCATTCCTGGTTCTCAAGCTCGCTCCATTCCTGGTTCTCAAGCTCGCTCCGCACTGGTTTTCGACCTCGCTCCTCTCCTTGTTCTTGACCTCGCTCTGTTCCTGGTTCTCGACCTCGCTCCGTTCCTGGTTCTCGACCTCGCTCCGGTCCTGGTTTTCGACCTCGCTTCTCTCCTGGTTCTCGACCTCGATCCGTTCCTGGTTCTCGACCTCGCTCCTCTCCTCGGTCTCGACCTCGCTCCGTTCCTGTTTCTCGACCTCGCCCCTCTCCTGGTTCTCGACCTCGATCCATTCCTGGTTCTCGTCCTCGCTCCGCTCCTGGTTCTCGACCTCGCTCCTCTCCTGGCTCTCGACCTCGCTCCTCTCCTGGTTCTCGAACTCGCTCCTCTCCTGTTTCTCGAAGTCGTTCCGTTCCTGGTTCTCGACCTCGCTCCTCTCCAGGTTTTTGACCTCGCTCCTCTCCTGGTTCTCGACCTCGCTCTTCTCCTGGTTCTCGACCTCACTCCGTTCCTGGTTCTCGACCTCGCTCCGCTACTGGTTCTCGACCTCGATCCGTTCCTGGTTCTCGACCTCGCTCCTCTCCTGGTTTTCGACCTCGCTCCTCTCCTGGTTCTCGACCTCGGTCCGTTCCTGGTTTTTGACCTCGCTCCGCTCCTTTTTCTCGACCTCGCTCCGTTCCTGGTTCTCGACCTCGCTCCGCTCGTGGTTCTCAACCTCGCTCCGTTCCTGGTTCTCAACCTCGCTCCTCTCCTGGTTCTCGACCTCGCTCCTCTCCTGGTTTTCATCTCTCTCCGTTCCTGGTTTTCGACCTCGCTCCGTTCCTGGTTCTCAAGCTCGCTCCTCTTCTGGTTCTCGACCTCGCTCCTCTCCTTGTTCTTGACCTCGCTCTGTTCCTGGTTCTCGACCTCGCCCCTCTCCTGGTTCTCGACCTCGATCCATTCCTGGTTCTCGACCTCGCTCCGCTCCTGGTTCTCGACCTCGCTCCTCTCCTGGTTCACGACCTCGCTCCTCTCCTGGTTTTCGACCTCGCTCCGCTCCTGGTTCTCGACCTCGATCTGCTCCTGGTTCTCGACCTCGATCCGTTCCTGGTTCTCGACCTCGCTCCTCTCCTCGGTCTCGACCTCGCTCCGTTCCTGTTTCTCGACCTCGCCCCTCTCCTGGTTCTCGACCTCGATCCGTTCCTGGTTCTCGTCCTCGCTCCGCTCCTGGTTCTCGACCTCGCTCCTCTCCTGGCTCTCGACCTCGCTCCTCTCCTGGTTCTCGAACTCGCTCCTCTCCTGTTTCTCGACGTCGTTCCGTTCCTGGTTCTCGACCTCGCTCCTCTCCAGGTTCTCGACCTCGATCCGTTCCTGGCTCTCGATCTCGCTCCTCTCCTGGTTCTCGACATCGCTCCTCTCCTGGTTCTCGACCTCGCTCCTCTCCTGGTTTTTGACCTCGCTCCTCTCCTGGTTCTCGAACTCGCCCCTCTCCTGGTTCTTGACCTCGATCCATTCCTGGTTCTCGACCTCGCTCCGCTCCTGGTTCTCGACCTCACTCCTCTCCTGGTTCACGACCTCGCTCCTCTCCTGGTTTTCGACCTTGCTCCGTTCCTGGTTCTCGACCTCGCTCCGCTCCTGGTTCTCGAACTCGATCCTCTCCTTGTTTTCGACCTCGCTCCTCTCCTGGTTCTCAACCTCGCTCCATTCCTGGTTCTCAACCTCGCTCCGCTCCTGGTTTTTGACCTCGCTCTGCTCCTGGTTCTCAACCTCGCTCCATTCCTGGTTCTCAAGCTCGCTCCATTCCTGGTTCTCAAGCTCGCTCCTCTCCTGGTTTTCGACCTCTCTCCGTTCCTGGTTCTCGATCTCGCTCAGTTCCTGGTTCTCAAGCTCGCTCCTCTTCTGGTTTTCGACCTCGCTCCTCTCCTTGTTCTTGACCTCGCTCTGTTCCTGGTTTTCGACCTCGCTCCGTTCCTGGTTCTCGACCTCACTCCGTTCCTGGTTCTCGACCTCGCTCCGCTCCTGGTTTTCGACCTCGCTTCTCTCCTGGTTCTCGACCAAGCTCCGTTCCTGGTTCTCGACCTCGCTCCGCTCCTGGTTCTCGACCTCGATCCGCTCCTGGTTCTCGACCTCGATACGTTCCTGGTTCTCGACCTCGCTCCTCTCCTCGGTCTCGACCTCGCTCCGTTCCTGTTTCTCGACCTCGCCCCTCTCCTGGTTCTCGACCTCGATTCGTTCCTGGTTCTCGTCCTCGCTCCGCTCCTGGTTCTCGACCTCGCTCCTCTCCTGGCTCTCGACCTCGCTCCTCTCCTGGTTCTCGACCTCGCTCCTCTCCTGTTTCTCGACGTCGCTCTGTTCCTGGTTCTCGACCTCGCTCCTCTCCTGGTTTTCGACCTCGCTCCTCTCCTGGTTCTCGACCTCGCTCCTCTCCTGGTTCTCGACCTCGCTCCGTTCCTGATTCTCGACCTCGCTCCGCTCCTGGTTCTCGACCTCGATCCGTTCCTGGTTCTTGACCTCGCTCCTCTCCTGGTTCTCGACCTCGCTCCATTCCTGGTTCTCGACCTCGCTCCTTTCCTGGTTCTCAACCTTGCTCCTCTCCTGGTTCTCGACCTCGCTCCTCTCCTGGTTCTCGACCTCGCTCCTCTTCTGGTTCTCGACCTCGCTCCCTTCCTGGTTCTCGACCTCGCTCCACTCCTGGTTCTCGACCTCGTTCCGCTCCTGGTTCTCGACTTCGCTCCCCTCCTGGTTTTTGACCTCGCTCCTCTCCTTGTTCTTGACCTCGCTCTGTTCCTGGTTCTCGACCTCGCTCCGTTCCTGGTTCTCGACCTCACTCCGTTCCTGGTTCTCGACCTCGCTCCGCTCCTGGTTTTCGACCTCGCTTCTCTCCTGGTACTCGACCTAGCTCCGTTCCTGGTTCTCGACCTCGCTCCGCTCCTGGTTTTTGACCTCGCTCTGCTCCTGGTTCTCAACCTCGCTCCATTCCTGGTTCTCAAGCTCGCTCCATTCCTGGTTCTCAAGCTCGCTCCTCACTGGTTTTCGACCTCGCTCCTCTCCTTGTTCTTGACCTCGCTCTGTTCCTGGTTCTCGACCTCGCTCCGTTCCTGGTTCTCGACCTCGCTCCGGTCCTGGTTTTCGACCTCGCTTCTCTCCTGGTTCTCGACCTCGATCCGTTCCTGGTTCTCGACCTCGCTCCTCTCCTCGGTCTCGACCTCGCTCCGTTCCTGTTTCTCGACCTCGCCCCTCTCCTGGTTCTCGACCTCGATCCGTTCCTGGTTCTCGTCCTCGCTCCGCTCCTGGTTCTCGACCTCGCTCCTCTCCTGGCTCTCGACCTCGCTCCTCTCCTGGTTCTCGAACTCGCTCCTCTCCTGTTTCTCGAAGTCGTTCCGTTCCTGGTTCTCGACCTCGCTCCTCTCCAGGTTTTTGACCTCGCTCCTCTCCTGGTTCTCGACCTCGCTCTTCTCCTGGTTCTCGACCTCACTCCGTTCCTGGTTCTCGACCTCGCTCCGCTCCTGGTTCTCGACCTCGATCCGTTCCTGGTTCTCGACCTCGCTCCTCTCCTGGTTCTCGACCTCGCTCCATTCCTGGTTCTCGACCTCGCTCCTTTCCTGGTTCTCGACCTCGCTCCTCTCCTGGTGCTCGACCTCGCTCCTCTCCTGGTTCTCGACCTCGCTCCTCTCTTGGTTCTCGACCTCGCTCCCTTCCTGGTTTTCGACCTCTCTCCGTTCCTGGTGCTCGACCTCGCTCCGCTCCTGGTTCTCGACCTCGCTCCACTCCTGGTTCTCGACCTTGTTCCGCTCCTGGTTCTCGACTTCGCTCCCCTCCTGGTTTTTGACCTCGCTCCTCTCCTTGTTCTTGACCTCGCTCTGTTCCTGGTTCTCGACGTCGCTCCTTTCCTGGTTCTCGACCTCATTCCGTTCCTGGTTCTCCACCTCGCTCCGCTCCTGGTTTTCGACCTCGCTCTGCTCCTGGTTCTCAACCTCGCTCCATTCCTGGTTCTCAAGCTCGCTCCATTCCTGGTTCTCAAGCTCGCTGCTCTCCTGCTTTTCGACCTCTCTCCGTTCCTGGTTTTCGACCTCGCTCCGTTCCTGGTTTTCGACCTCGCTTCTCTCCTGGTTCTCGACCTAGCTCTGTTCCTGGTTCTCGAACTCGCTCCGCTCCTGGTTTTTGACCTCGCTCTGCTCCTGGTTCTCAACCTCGCTCCATTCCTGGTTCTCAAGCTCGCTCCATTCCTGGTTCTCAATCTCGCTCCTCTCCTGGTTTTCGACCTCTCTCCGTTCCTGGTTCTCGACCTCGCTCCGTTCCTGGTTCTCGACCTCGCTCCTCTCCTGGTTTTCGACATCTCTCCGTTCCTGGTTCTCGACCTCGCTCCTCTCCTGGTGCTCAACCTCGCTCCTCTCCTGGTTTTCGACCTCGCTCCTCTCCTGGTTCTCGACCTCGGTCCGTTCCTGGTTTTTGACCTCGCTCCGCTCCTTTTTCTCGACCTCGCTCCGTTCCTGGTTCTCGACCTCGCTCCGCTCGTGGTTCTCAACCTCGCTCCGTTCCAGGTTCTCAACCTCGCTCCTCTCCTGGTTCTCGACCTCGCTCCTCTCCTGGTTTTCGACCTCTCTCCGTTCCTGGTTTTCGACCTCGCTCCGTTCCTGGTTCTCAAGCTCGCTCCTCTTCTGGTTCTCGACCTCGCTCCTCTCCTTGTTCTTGACCTCGCTCTGTTCCTGGTTCTCGACCTCGCCCCTCTCCTGGTTCTCGACCTCGATCCATTCCTGGTTCTCGACCTCGCTCCGCTCCTGGTTCTCGACCTCGCTCCTCTCCTGGTTCACGACCTCGCTCCTCTCCTGGTTTTCGACCTCGCTCCGTTCCTGGTTCTCGACCTCGCTCCGCTCCTGGTTC
Source organism: Pristiophorus japonicus (assembly GCF_044704955.1). Classification (NCBI taxonomy): domain Eukaryota; kingdom Metazoa; phylum Chordata; class Chondrichthyes; family Pristiophoridae; genus Pristiophorus; species Pristiophorus japonicus. The sequence continues at coordinate 176,625,931 of NC_091978.1, read as the reverse complement.
TCGAACTCGATCCTCTCCTTGTTTTCGACCTCGCTCCATTCCTGGTTCTCAACCTCGCTCCGCTCCTGGTTTTTGACCTCGCTCTGATCCTGGTTCTCAACCTCGCTCCATTCCTGGTTCTCAAGCTCGCTCCTCTCCTGGTTTTCGACCTCTCTCCGTTCCTGGTTCTCGTCCTCGCCCCTCTCCTGGTTCTCGACCTCTCTCCGTTCCTGGTTCTCGACCTCGCTCCATTCCTGGTTCTCAAGCTCGCTCATCTCCTGCTTTTCGACCTCGCTCCGTTCCTGGTTCTCGACCTCGCTCCGTTCCTGGTTCTCGACCTCACTCCGTTCCTGGTTCTCGACCTCGCTCCGCTCCTGGTTTTCGACCTCGCTTCTCTCCTGGTTCTCGACCTAGCTCCGTTCCTGGTTCTCGACCTCGCTCCGCTCCTGGTTCTCGACCTCGATCCGCTCCTGGTTCTCGACCTCGATCCGTTCCTGGTTCTCGACCTCGCGCCTCTCCTCGGTCTCGACTTCGCTCCGTTTCTGTTTCTCGACCTCGCCCCTCTCCTGGTTCTCGACGTCGATCCGTTTCTGGTTCTCGTCCTCGCTCCACTCCTGGTTCTCGACGTCACTCCTCTCCTGGTTCTCGACCTCGCTCCTCTCCTGGCTCTCAACCTCGCTCCTCTCCTGGTTCTCGACCTCGCTCCTCTCCTGTTTCTCGACGTCGCTCCGTTCCTGGTTCTCGACCTCGCTCCTCTCCTGGTTTTCGACCTCGCTCCTCTCCTGGTTCTCGACCTCGCTCCTCTCCTGGTTCTCGACCTCGCACCGTTCCTGGTTCTCGACCTCGCTCCGCTCCTGGTTCTCGACCTCGTTCCGTTCATGGTTCTCGACCTCGCTCCTCTCCTGGTTCTCGACCTCGCTCCATTCCTGGTTCTCGACCTAGCTCCGTTCCTGGTTCTCGACCTCGCTCCGCTCCTGGTTCTCGACCTCGATCCGCTCCTGGTTCTCGACCTCGATCCATTCCTGGTTCTCGTCCTCGCTCCTCTCCTCGGTCTCGACCTCGCTCCGTTCCTGTTTCTCGACCTCGCCCCTCTCCTGGTTCTCGACCTCGATCCGTTCCTGGTTCTCGTCCTCGCCCCTCTCCTGGTTCTCGACCTCGATCCGTTCCTGGTTCTCGACCTCGCTCTGTTCCTGGTTCTCGACCTCACTCCATTCCTGGTTCTCGACCTTGCTCCGCTCCTGGTTTTCGACCTCGCTTCTCTCCTGGTTCTCGACCTAGCTCCGTTCCTGGTTCTCGACCTCGCTCCGCTCCTGGTTTTTGACCTCGCTCTGCTCCTGGTTCTCAACCTCGCTCCATTCCTGGTTCTCAAGCTCGCTCCATTCCTGGTTCTCAAGCTCGCTCCTCTCCTGGTTTTCGACCTCTCTCCGTTCCTGGTTCTCGACCTTGCTCCGTTCCTGGTTCTCGACCTCGCTTCTCTCCTGGTTTTCGACATCTCTCCGTTCCTGGTTCTCGACCTCGCTCCTCTCCTGGTGCTCAACCTCGCTCCTCTCCTGGTTTTCGACCTCGCTCCTCTCCTGGTTCTCGACCTCGCACCGTTCCTGATTTTCGACCTCGTTCCGCTCCTTTTTCTCGACCTCGCTCCATTCCTGGTTCTCGACCTCGCTCCGCTCCTGGTTCTCAACCTCGCTCCGTTCCTGGTTCTCAACCTCGCTCCTCTCCTGGTTCTCAACCTCGCTCCTCTCCTGGTTTTCGACCTCTCTCCATTCCTGGTTCTCGACCTTGCTCCTCTCCTGGTTCTCAAACTCACTCCTCTCCTTGTTTTCGACCTCACTCCTCTCCTGGTTCTCAACCTCGCTCCATTCCTGGTTATCAACCTCGCGCCACTCCTGGTTCTTGACCTCGCTCCACTCCTGGTTATCAACCTTGCTCCTTTCCTGGTTTTCGACCTCTCTCCATTCCTGGTTCTCAACCTCGCTCCGTTCCTGGTTCTCAACCTCACTCCTCTCCTGGTTCTCGACCTCGCTCCTCTCCTGGTTTTCGACCTCGCTCCTCTCCTGGTTCTCGACCTCGCTCTGCTCCTGGTTCTCGACCTCGCTCCTCTCCTGGTTTTCGACCTCTCTCCGTTCCTGGTTTTCGACCTCGCTCCGTTCCTGGTTCTCAAGCTCGCTCCTCTTCTGGTTCTCGACCTCGCCCTTCTCCTGGTTCTCGACCTCGATCCATTCCTGGTTCTCGACCTCGCTCCTTTCCTGGTTCTCGACCTCGCTCCTCTCTTGGTGCTCGACCTCGCTCCTCTCCTGGTTCTCGACCTCGCTCCTCTCTTGGTTCTCGACCTCGCTCCCTTCCTGGTTTTCGACCTCTCTCCGTTCCTGGTGCTCGACCTCGCTCCGCTCCTGGTTCTCGACCTCGCTCCACTCCTGGTTCTCGACCTTGTTCCGCTCCTGGTTCTCGACTTCGCTCCCCTCCTGGTTTTTGACCTCGCTCCTCTCCTTGTTCTTGACCTCGCTCTGTTCCTGGTTCTCGACGTCGCTCCTTTCCTGGTTCTCGACCTCATTCCGTTCCTGGTTCTCCACCTCGCTCCGCTCCTGGTTTTCGACCTCGCTCTGCTCCTGGTTCTCAACCTCGCTCCATTCCTGGTTCTCAAGCTCGCTCCATTCCTGGTTCTCAAGCTCGCTCCTCTCCTGGTTTTCGACCTCTCTCCGTTCCTGGTTTTTGACCTCGCTCCGTTCCTGGTTTTCGACCTCGCTTCTCTCCTGGTTCTCGACCTAGCTCCGTTCCTGGTTCTCGAACTCGCTCCGCTCCTGGTTTTTGACCTCGCTCTGCTCCTGGTTCTCAACCTCGCTCCATTCCTGGTTCTCAAGCTCGCTCCATTCCTGGTTCTCAATCTCGCTCCTCTCCTGGTTTTCGACCTCTCTCCGTTCCTGGTTCTCGACCTCGCTCCGTTCCTGGTTCTCGACCTCGCTCCTCTCCTGGTTTTCGACATCTCTCCGTTCCTGGTTCTCGACCTCGCTCCTCTCCTGGTGCTCAACCTCGCTCCTCTCCTGGTTTTCGACCTCGCTCCTCTCCTGGTTCTCGACCTCGGTCCGTTCCTGGTTTTTGACCTCGCTCCGCTCCTTTTTCTCGACCTCGCTCCGTTCCTGGTTCTCGACCTCGCTCCGCTCGTGGTTCTCAACCTCGCTCCGTTCCTGGTTCTCAACCTCGCTCCTCTCCTGGTTCTCGACCTCGCTCCTCTCCTGGTTTTCGACTTCTCTCCGTTCCTGGTTTTCGACCTCGCTCCGTTCCTGGTTCTCAAGCTCGCTCCTCTTCTGGTTCTCGACCTCGCTCCTCTCCTTGTTCTTGACCTCGCTCTGTTCCTGGTTCTCGACCTCGCCCCTCTCCTGGTTCTCGACCTCGATCCATTCCTGGTTCTCGACCTCGCTCCGCTCCTGGTTCTCGACCTCGCTCCTCTCCTGGTTCACGACCTCGCTCCTCTCCTGGTTTTCGACCTCGCTCCGTTCCTGGTTCTCGACCTCGCTCCGCTCCTGGTTCTCGAACTCGATCCTCTCCTTGTTTTCGACCTCGCTCCATTCCTGGTTCTCAACCTCGCTCCGCTCCTGGTTTTTGACCTCGCTCTGATCCTGGTTCTCAACCTCGCTCCATTCCTGGTTCTCAAGCTCGCTCCTCTTCTGGTTTTCGACCTCGCTCCTCTCCTTGTTCTTGACCTCGCTCTGTTCCTGGTTCTCGACCTCGCCCCTCTCCTGGTTCTCGACCTCGATCCGTTCATGGTTCTCGTCCTCGCCCCTCTCCTGGTTCTCGACCTCTCTCCGTTCCTGGTTCTCGACCTCGCTCCATTCCTGGTTCTCAAGCTCGCTCATCTCCTGGTTTTCGACCTCGCTCCGTTCCTGGTTCTCGACCTCGCTCCGTTCCTGGTTCTCGACCTCACTCCGTTCCTGGTTCTCGACCTCGCTCCGCTCCTGGTTTTCGACCTCGCTTCTCTCCTGGTTCTCGACCTAGCTCCGTTCCTGGTTCTCGACCTCGCTCCGCTCCTGGTTCTCGACCTCGATCCGCTCCTGGTTCTCGACCTCGATCCGTTCCTGGTTCTCGACCTCGCGCCTCTCCTCGGTCTCGACTTCGCTCCGTTTCTGTTTCTCGACCTCGCCCCTCTCCTGGTTCTCAACGTCTATCCGTTTCTGGTTCTCGTCCTCGCTCCGCTCCTGGTTCTCGACGTCACTCCTCTCCTGGTTCTCGACCTCGCTCCTCTCCTGGCTCTCAACCTCGCTCTGTTCCTTGTTCTCGACCTCGCTCCGTTCCTGGTTCTCGACCTCGCTCTCTTCCTGGTTCTCGACCTCGCTCCTCTCCTGGTTTTCGACCTCGCTCCTCTCCTGGTTCTCGACCTCGCTTCTCTCCTGGTTCTCGACCTCGCACCGTTCCTGGTTCTCGACCTCGCTCCGCTCCTGGTTCTCGACCTCGATCCGTTCATGGTTCTCGACCTCGCTCCTCTCCTGGTTCTCGACCTCGCTCCATTCCTGGTTCTCGACCTAGCTCCGTTCCTGGTTCTCGACCTCGCTCCGCTCCTGGTTCTCGACCTCGATCCGCTCCTGGTTCTCGACCTCGATCCATTCCTGGTTCTCGTCCTCGCTCCTCTCCTCGGTCTCGACCTCGCTCCGTTCCTGTTTCTCGACCTCGCCCCTCTCCTGGTTCTCGACCTCGATCCGTTCCTGGTTCTCGTCCTCGCCCCTCTCCTGGTTCTCGACCTCGATCCGTTCCTGGTTCTCGACCTCGCTCTGTTCCTGGTTCTCGACCATACTCCGTTCCTGGTTCTCGACCTCGCTCCGCTCCTGGTTTTCGACCTCGCTTCTCTCCTGGTTCTCGACCTAGCTCCGTTCCTGGTTCTCGACCTTGCTCCGCTCCTGGTTTTTGACCTCGCTCTGCTCCTGGTTCTCAACCTCGCTCCATTCCTGGTTCTCAAGCTCGCTCCATTCCTGGTTCTCAAGCTCGCTCCTCTCCTGGTTTTCGACCTCTCTCCGTTCCTGGTTCTCGACCTCGCTCCGTTCCTGGTTCTCGACCTCGCTCCTCTCCTGGTTTTCGACATCTCTCCGTTCCTGGTTCTCGACCTCGCTCCTCTCCTGGTGTTCAACCTCGCTCCTCTCCTGGTTTTCGACCTCGCTCCTCTCCTGGTTCTCGACCTCGCTCCGTTCCTGATTTTCGACCTCGCTCCGCTCCTTTTTCTCGACCTCGCTCCATTCCTGGTTCTCGACCTCGCTCCGCTCCTGGTTCTCAACCTCGCTCCGTTCCTGGTTCTCAACCTCGCTCCTCTCCTGGTTCTGAACCTCGCTCCTCTCCTGGTTTTCGACCTCTCTCCATTCCTGGTTCTCGACCTTGCTCCTCTCCTGGTTCTCAAACTCACTCCTCTCCTTGTTTTCGACCTCACTCCTCTCCTGGTTCTCAACCTCGCTCCATTCCTGGTTCTCAACCTCGCGCCACTCCTGGTTCTTGACCTCGCTCCACTCCTGGTTATCAACCTTGCTCCTTTCCTGGTTTTCGACCTCTCTCCATTCCTGGTTCTCAACCTCGCTCCGTTCCTGGTTCTCAACCTCACTCCTCTCCTGGTTCTCGACCTCGCTCCTCTCCTGGTTTTCGACCTCGCTCCTCTCCTGGTTCTCGACCTCGCTCTGCTCCTGGTTCTCGACCTCGCTCCTCTCCTGGTTTTCGACCTCTCTCCGTTCCTGGTTTTCGACCTCGCTCCGTTCCTGGTTCTCAAGCTCGCTCCTCTTCTGGTTCTCGACCTCGCCCTTCTCCTGGTTCTCGACCTCGATCCATTCCTGGTTCTCGACCTCGCTCCGCTCCTGGTTCTCGACCTCGCTCCTCTCCTGGTTCATGACCTCCCTCCTCTCCTGGTTTTCGACCTCGCTCCGTTCCTGGTTCTCGATCTCGCTCCGCTCCTGGTTCTCGAACTCGATCCTCTCCTTGTTTTCGACCTCGCTCCTCTCCTGGTTCTCAACCTCGCTCCATTCCTGGTTTTTGACCTCGCTCTGCTCCTGGTTCTCAACCTCGCTCCATTCCTGGTTCTCAAGCTCGCTCCATTCCTGGTTCTCAAGCTCGCTCCTCTCCTGGTTTTCGACCTCTCTCCGTTCCTGGTTCTCGACCAAGCTCCGTTCCTGGTTCTCGACCTCGCTCCGCTCCTGGTTCTCGACCTCGATCCGTTCCTGGTTCTTGACCTCGCTCCTCTCCTCGGTCTCGACCTCGCTCCATTCCTGGTTCTCGACCTAGCTCCGTTCCTGGTTCTCGACCTCGCTCCGCTCCTGGTTCTCGACCTCGATCCGCTCCTGGTTCTCGACCTCGATCCATTCCTGGTTCTCGTCCTCGCTCCTCTCCTCGGTCTCGACCTCGCTCCGTTCCTGTTTCTCGACCTCGCCCCTCTCCTGGTTCTCGACCTCGATCCGTTCCTGGTTCTCGTCCTCGCCCCTCTCCTGGTTCTCGACCTCGATCCGTTCCTGGTTCTCGACCTCGCTCTGTTCCTGGTTCTCGACCATACTCCGTTCCTGGTTCTCGACCTCGCTCCGCTCCTGGTTTTCGACCTCGCTTCTCTCCTGGTTCTCGACCTAGCTCCGTTCCTGGTTCTCGACCTTGCTCCGCTCCTGGTTTTTGACCTCGCTCTGCTCCTGGTTCTCAACCTCGCTCCATTCCTGGTTCTCAAGCTCGCTCCATTCCTGGTTCTCAAGCTCGCTCCTCTCCTGGTTTTCGACCTCTCTCCGTTCCTGGTTCTCGACCTCGCTCCGTTCCTGGTTCTCGACCTCGCTCCTCTCCTGGTTTTCGACATCTCTCCGTTCCTGGTTCTCGACCTCGCTCCTCTCCTGGTGTTCAACCTCGCTCCTCTCCTGGTTTTCGACCTCGCTCCTCTCCTGGTTCTCGGCCTCGCTCCGTTCCTGATTTTCGACCTCGCTCCGCTCCTTTTTCTCGACCTCGCTCCATTCCTGGTTCTCGACCTCGCTCCGCTCCTGGTTCTCAACCTCGCTCCGTTCCTGGTTCTCAACCTCGCTCCTCTCCTGGTTCTGAACCTCGCTCCTCTCCTGGTTTTCGACCTCTCTCCATTCCTGGTTCTCGACCTTGCTCCTCTCCTGGTTCTCAAACTCACTCCTCTCCTTGTTTTCGACCTCACTCCTCTCCTGGTTCTCAACCTCGCTCCATTCCTGGTTCTCAACCTCGCGCCACTCCTGGTTCTTGACCTCGCTCCACTCCTGGTTATCAACCTTGCTCCTTTCCTGGTTTTCGACCTCTCTCCATTCCTGGTTCTCAACCTCGCTCCGTTCCTGGTTCTCAACCTCACTCCTCTCCTGGTTCTCGACCTCGCTCCTCTCCTGGTTTTCGACCTCGCTCCTCTCCTGGTTCTCGACCTCGCTCTGCTCCTGGTTCTCGACCTCGCTCCTCTCCTGGTTTTCGACCTCTCTCCGTTCCTGGTTTTCGACCTCGCTCCGTTCCTGGTTCTCAAGCTCGCTCCTCTTCTGGTTCTCGACCTCGCCCTTCTCCTGGTTCTCGACCTCGATCCATTCCTGGTTCTCGACCTCGCTCCGCTCCTGGTTCTCGACCTCGCTCCTCTCCTGGTTCATGACCTCCCTCCTCTCCTGGTTTTCGACCTCGCTCCGTTCCTGGTTCTCGATCTCGCTCCGCTCCTGGTTCTCGAACTCGATCCTCTCCTTGTTTTCGACCTCGCTCCTCTCCTGGTTCTCAACCTCGCTCCATTCCTGGTTTTTGACCTCGCTCTGCTCCTGGTTCTCAACCTCGCTCCATTCCTGGTTCTCAAGCTCGCTCCATTCCTGGTTCTCAAGCTCGCTCCTCTCCTGGTTTTCGACCTCTCTCCGTTCCTGGTTCTCGACCAAGCTCCGTTCCTGGTTCTCGACCTCGCTCCGCTCCTGGTTCTCGACCTCGATCCGTTCCTGGTTCTTGACCTCGCTCCTCTCCTCGGTCTCGACCTCGCTCCGTTCCTGTTTCTCGACCTCGCCCCTCTCCTGGTTCTCGACCTCGATCCGTTCCTGGTTCTCGTCCTCGCTCCGCTCCTGGTTCTCGACCTCGCTCCTCTCCTGGCTCTCGACCTCGCTCCTCTCCTGGTTCTCGACCTCGCTCCTCTCCTGTTTCTCGACGTCGCTCCGTTCCTGGTTCTCGACCTCGCACCTCTCCTGGTTTTCGACCTCGCTCCTCTCCTGGTTCTCGACCTCGATCCGCTCCTGGTTCTCGACCTCGATCCATTCCTGGTTCTCGTCCTCGCTCCTCTCCTCGGTCTCGACCTCGCTCCGTTCCTGTTTCTCGACCTCGCCCCTCTCCTGGTTCTCGACCTCGATCCGTTCCTGGTTCTCGTCCTCGCCCCTCTCCTGGTTCTCGACCTCGATCCGTTCCTGGTTCTCGACCTCGCTCTGTTCCTGGTTCTCGACCTCACTCCGTTCCTGGTTCTCGACCTCGCTCCGCTCCTGGTTTTCGACCTCGCTTCTCTCCTGGTTCTCGACCTAGCTCCGTTCCTGGTTCTCGACCTCGCTCCGCTCCTGGTTTTTGACCTCGCTCTGCTCCTGGTTCTCAACCTCGCTCCATTCCTGGTTCTCAAGCTCGCTCCATTCCTGGTTCTCAAGCTCGCTCCTCTCCTGGTTTTCGACCTCTCTCCGTTCCTGGTTCTCGACCTCGCTCCGTTCCTGGTTCTCGACCTCGCTTCTCTCCTGGTTTTCGACATCTCTCCGTTCCTGGTTCTCGACCTCGCTCCTCTCCTGGTGCTCAACCTCGCTCCTCTCCTGGTTTTCGACCTCGCTCCTCTCCTGGTTCTCGACCTTCTCCGTTCCTGATTTTCGACCTCTGTCCGCTCCTTTTTCTCGACCTCGCTCCATTCCTGGTTCTCGACCTCGCTCCGCTCCTGGTTCTCAACCTCGCTCCGTTCCTGGTTCTCAACCTCGCTCCTCTCCTGGTTCTGAACCTCGCTCCTCTCCTGGTTTTCGACCTCTCTCCATTCCTGGTTCTCGATCTTGCTCCTCTCCTGGTTCTCAAACTCACTCCTCTCCTTGTTTTTGACCTCACTCCTCTCCTGGTTCTCAACCTCGCTCCATTCCTGGTTCCCAACCTCGCGCCACTCCTGGTTCTTGACCTCGCTCCACTCCTGGTTATCAACCTTGCTCCTTTCCTGGTTTTCGACCTCTCTCCATTCCTGGTTCTCAACCTCGCTCCGTTCCTGGTTCTCAACCTCACTCCTCTCCTGGTTCTCGACCTCGCTCCTCTCCTGGTTTTCGACCTCGCTCCTCTCCTGGTTCTCGACCTCGCTCTGCTCCTGGTTCTCGACCTCGCTCCTCTCCTGGTTTTCGACCTCTCTCCGTTCCTGGTTTTCGACCTCGCTCCGTTCCTGGTTCTCAAGCTCGCTCCTCTTCTGGTTCTCGACCTCGCCCTTCTCCTGGTTCTCGACCTCGATCCATTCCTGGTTCTCGACCTCGCTCCGCTCCTGGTTCTCGACCTCGCTCCTCTCCTGGTTCATGACCTCCCTCCTCTCCTGGTTTTCGACCTCGCTCCGTTCCTGGTTCTCGATCTCGCTCCGCTCCTGGTTCTCGAACTCGATCCTCTCCTTGTTTTCGACCTCGCTCCTCTCCTGGTTCTCAACCTCGCTCCATTCCTGGTTCTCGACCTCGCTCCGCTCCTGGTTTTTGACCTCGCTCTGCTCCTGGTTCTCAACCTCGCTCCATTCCTGGTTCTCAAGCTCGCTCCATTCCTGGTTCTCAAGCTCGCTCCTCTCCTGGTTTTCGACCTCTCTCCGTTCCTGGTTCTCGACCTCGCTCTGTTCGTGATTCTCAAGCTCGCTCCTCTTCTGGTTTTCGACCTCGCTCCTCTCCTTGTTCTTGACCTCGCTCTGTTCCTGGTTCTCGACCTCGCTCCGTTCCTGTTTCTCGACCTAACTCCGTTCCTGGTTCTCGACCTCGCTCATCTCCTGGTTTTCGACCTCGCTTCTCTCCTGGTTCTCGACCTAGCTCCGTTCCTGGTTCTCGACCTCGCTCCGCTCCTGGTTCTCGACCTCGATCCGTTCCTGGTTCTCGACCTCGCTCCTCTCCTCGGTCTCGACCTCGCTCCGTTCCTGTTTCTCGACCTCGCCCCTCTCCTGGTTCTCGACCTCGATCCGTTCCTGGTTCTCGTCCTCGCTCCGCTCCTGGTTCTCGACCTCGCTCCTCTCCTGGCTCTCGACCTCGCTCCTCTCCTGGTTCTCGACCTCGCTCCTCTCCTGTTTCTCGACGTCGCTCCGTTCCTGGTTCTCGACCTCGCACCTCTCCTGGTTTTCGACCTCGCTCCTCTCCTGGTTCTCGACCTCGCTCCTCTCCTGGTTCTCGACCTCGCTCCGTTCCTGGTTCTCGACCTCGCTCCGCTCCTGGTTCTCGACCTCGATCCGTTCCTGGTTCTCGACCTCGCTCCTCTCCTGGTTCTCGACCTCGCTACATTCCTGGTTCTCGACCTCACTCCTCTCCTGGTTCTCGACCTCGCTCCTCTCCTGGTTCTCGACCTCGCTCCTCTCCTGGTTCTCGACCTCGCTCCCTTCCTGGTTCTCGACCTCGCTCTGCTCCTGGTTCTCGACCTCGCTCTGTTCCTGGTTCTCGACCTCGCTCCGTTCCTGGTTCTCGACCTCGCTCTCTTCCTGGTTCTCGACCTCGCTCTGCTCCTGGTTCTCGACCTCGCTCCGTTCCTGGTTCTCGACCTCGCTCCCTTCCTGGTTCTCGACTTCGCTCTGCTCCTGGTTCTCGACCTCGCTCCGTTCCTGGTTCTCGACCTCGCTCCTCTCCTGGTTCTCGACCTCGCTCCTCTCCTGGTTCTCAACCTCGCTCCGCTCCTGGTTTTTGACCTCGCTCTGCTCCTGGTTCTCAACCTCGCTCCATTCCTGGTTTTCAAGCTCGCTCCATTCCTGGTTCTCAAGCTCGCTCCTCTCCTGGTTTTCGACCTCTCTCCGTTCCTGGTTCTCGACCTCGCTCCGTTCCTGGTTCTCAAGCTCGCTCCTCTTCTGGTTTTCGACCTCGCTCCTCTCCTTGTTCTTGACCTCGCTCTGTTCCTGGTTCTTGACCTCGCTCCGTTCCTGGTTCTCGACCTCACTCCGTTCCTGGTTCTCGACCTCGCTCCGCTCCTGGTTTTCGACCTCGCTTCTCTCCTGGTTCTCGACCTAGCTCCGTTCGTAGTTCTCGACCTCGCTCCGCTCCTGGTTCTCGACCTCGATCCGCTCCTGGTTCTCGACCTCGATCCGTTCCTGGTTCTCGACCTCGCTCCTCTCCTCAGTCTCGACCTCGCTCCGTTCCTGTTTCTCGACATCGCCCCTCTCCTGGTTCTCGACCTCGATCCGTTCCTGGTTCTCGACCTCACTCCGTTCCTGGTTCTCGACCTCGCTCCTCTCCTGGTTCTCGACCTCGCTCCATTCCTGGTTCTCGACCTTGCTCCTCTCCTGGTTCTCGACCTCGCTCCTCTCCTGGTTCTCGACCTCGCTCCCTTCCTGGTTCTCGACCTCGCTCTGCTCCTGGTTCTCGACCTCGCTCTGTTCCTTGTTCTCGACCTCGCTCCGTTCCTGGTTCTCGACCTCGCTCTCTTCCTGGTTCTCGACCTCGCTCTGCTCCTGGTTCTCGACCTCGCTCCGTTCCTGGTTCTCGACCTCGCTCCCTTCCTGGTTCTCGACCTCGCTCTGCTCCTGGTTCTCGACCTCGCTCCGTTCCTGGTTCTCGACCTCGCTCCTCTCCTGGTTCTCGACCTCGCTCCTCTCCTGGTTCTCGACCTCGCTCCGCTCCTGGTTTTTGACCTCGCTCTGCTCCTGGTTCTCAACCTCGCTTCATTCCTGGTTCTCAAACTCGCTCCATTCCTGGTTTTCGACCTCGCTCCTCTCCTGGTTCTCGACCTCGATCCGCTCCTGGTTCTCGACCTCGATCCATTCCTGGTTCTCGTCCTCGCTCCTCTCCTCGGTCTCGACCTCGCTCCGTTCCTGTTTCTCGACCTCGCCCCTCTCCTGGTTCTCGACCTCGATCCGTTCCTGGTTCTCGTCCTCGCTCTGTTCCTGGTTCTCGACCTCACTCCGTTCCTGGTTCTCGACCTCGCTCCGCTCCTGGTTTTCGACCTCGCTTCTCTCCTGGTTCTCGACCTAGCTCCGTTCCTGGTTCTCGACCTCGCTCCGCTCCTGGTTTTTGACCTCGCTCTGCTCCTGGTTCTCAACCTCGCTCCATTCCTGGTTCTCAAGCTCGCTCCATTCCTGGTTCTCAAGCTCGCTCCTCTCCTGGTTTTCGACCTCTCTCCGTTCCTGGTTCTCGACCTCGCTCCGTTCCTGGTTCTCGACCTCGCTTCTCTCCTGGTTTTCGACATCTCTCCGTTCCTGGTTCTCGACCTCGCTCCTCTCCTGGTGCTCAACCTCGCTCCTCTCCTGGTTTTCGACCTCGCTCCTCTCCTGGTTCTCGACCTCGCTCCGTTCCTGATTTTCGACCTCGCTCCGCTCCTTTTTCTCGACCTCGCTCCATTCCTGGTTCTCGACCTCGCTCCGCTCCTGGTTCTCAACCTCGCTCCGTTCCTGGTTCTCAACCTCGCTCCTCTCCTGGTTCTGAACCTCGCTCCTCTCCTGGTTTTCGACCTCTCTCCATTCCTGGTTCTCGACCTTGCTCCTCTCCTGGTTCTCAAACTCACTCCTCTCCTTGTTTTTGACCTCACTCCTCTCCTGGTTCTCAACCTCGCTCCATTCCTGGTTCTCAACCTCGCGCCACTCCTGGTTCTTGACCTCGCTCCACTCCTGGTTATCAACCTTGCTCCTTTCCTGGTTTTCGACCTCTCTCCATTCCTGGTTCTCAACCTCGCTCCATTCCTGGTTCTCAACCTTACTCCTCTCCTGGTTCTCGACCTCGCTCCTCTCCTGGTTTTCGACCTCGCTCCTCTCCTGGTTCTCGACATCGCTCTGCTCCTGGTTCTCGACCTCGCTCCTCTCCTGGTTTTGGACCTCTCTCCGTTCCTGGTTTTCGACCTCGCTCCGTTCCTGGTTCTCAAGCTCGCTCCTCTTCTGGTTCTCGACCTCGCCCTTCTCCTGGTTCTCGACCTCGATCCATTCCTGGTTCTCGACCTCGCTCCGCTCCTGGTTCTCGACCTCGCTCCTCTCCTGGTTCATGACCTCCCTCCTCTCCTGGTTTTCGACCTCGCTCCGTTCCTGGTTCTCGATCTCGCTCCGCTCCTGGTTCTCGAACTCGATCCTCTCCTTGTTTTCGACCTCGCTCCTCTCCTCGGTCTCGACCTCGCTCCGTTCCTGTTTCTCGACCTCGCCCCTCTCCTGGTTCTCGACCTCGATCCGTTCCTGGTTCTCGTCCTCGCTCCGCTCCTGGTTCTCGACCTCGCTCCTCTCCTGGCTCTCGACCTCGCTCCTCTCCTGGTTCTCGACCTCGCTCCTCTCCTGTTTCTCGACGTCGCTCCGTTCCTGGTTCTCGACCTCGCATCTCTCCTGGTTTTCGACCTCGCTCCTCTCCTGGTTCTCGACCTCGATCCGCTCCTGGTTCTCGACCTCGATCCATTCCTGGTTCTCGTCCTCGCTCCTCTCCTCGGTCTCGACCTCGCTCCGTTCCTGTTTCTCGACCTCGCCCCTCTCCTGGTTCTCGACCTCGATCCGTTCCTGGTTCTCGTCCTCGCCCCTCTCCTGGTTCTCGACCTCGATCCGTTCCTGGTTCTCGACCTCGCTCTGTTCCTGGTTCTCGACCTCACTCCGTTCATGGTTCTCGACCTCGCTCCGCTCCTGGTTTTCGACCTCGCTTCTCTCCTGGTTCTCGACCTAGCTCCGTTCCTGGTTCTCGACCTCGCTCCGCTCCTGGTTTTTGACCTCGCTCTGCTCCTGGTTCTCAACCTCGCTCCATTCCTGGTTCTCAAGCTCGCTCCATTCCTGGTTCTCAAGCTCGCTCCTCTCCTGGTTTTCGACCTCTCTCCGTTCCTGGTTCTCGACCTCGCTCCGTTCCTGGTTCTCGACCTCGCTTCTCTCCTGGTTTTCGACATCTCTCCGTTCCTGGTTCTCGACCTCGCTCCTCTCCTGGTGCTCAACCTCGCTCCTCTCCTGGTTTTCGACCTCGCTCCTCTCCTGGTTCTCGACCTCGCTCCGTTCCTGATTTTCGACCTCGCTCCGCTCCTTTTTCTCGACCTCGCTCCATTCCTGGTTCTCGACCTCGCTCCGCTCCTGGTTCTCAACCTCGCTCCGTTCCCGGTTCTCAACCTCGCTCCTCTCCTGGTTCTGAACCTCGCTCCTCTCCTGGTTTTCGACCTCTCTCCATTCCTGGTTCTCGACCTTGCTCCTCTCCTGGTTCTCAAACTCACTCCTCTCCTTGTTTTTGACCTCACTCCTCTCCTGGTTCTCAACCTCGCTCCATTCCTGGTTCTCAACCTCGCGCCACTCCTGGTTCTTGACCTCGCTCCACTCCTGGTTATCAACCTTGCTCCTTTCCTGGTTTTCGACCTCTCTCCATTCCTGGTTCTCAACCTCGCTCCGTTCCTGGTTCTCAACCTCACTCCTCTCCTGGTTCTCGACCTCGCTCCTCTCCTGGTTTTCGACCTCGCTCCTCTCCTGGTTCTCGACCTCGCTCTGCTCCTGGTTCTCGACCTCGCTCCTCTCCTGGTTTTCGACCTCTCTCCGTTCCTGGTTTTCGACCTCGCTCCGTTCCTGGTTCTCAAGCTCGCTCCTCTTCTGGTTCTCGACCTCGCCCTTCTCCTGGTTCTCGACCTCGATCCATTCCTGGTTCTCGACCTCGCTCCGCTCCTGGTTCTCGACCTCGCTCCTCTCCTGGTTCATGACCTCCCTCCTCTCCTGGTTTTCGACCTCGCTCCGTTCCTGGTTCTCGATCTCGCTCCGCTCCTGGTTCTCGAACTCGATCCTCTCCTTGTTTTCGACCTCGCTCCTCTCCTGGTTCTCAACCTCGCTCCATTCCTGGTTCTCAACCTCGCTCCGCTCCTGGTTTTTGACCTCGCTCTGCTCCTGGTTCTCAACCTCGCTCCATTCCTGGTTCTCAAGCTCGCTCCATTCCTGGTTCTCAAGCTCGCTCCTCTCCTGGTTTTCGACCTCTCTCCGTTCCTGGTTCTCGACCTCGCTCTGTTCGTGATTCTCAAGCTCGCTCCTCTTCTGGATTTCGACCTCGCTCCTCTCCTTGTTCTTGACCTCGCTCTGTTCCTGGTTCTCGACCTCGCTCCGTTCCTGTTTCTCGACCTAACTCCGTTCCTGGTTCTCGACCTCGCTCATCTCCTGGTTTTCGACCTCGCTTCTCTCCTGGTTCTCGACCTAGCTCCGTTCCTGGTTCTTGACCTCGCTCCGCTCCTGGTTCTCGACCTCGATCCGTTCCTGGTTCTCGACCTCGCTCCTCTCCTCGGTCTCGACCTCGCTCCGTTCCTGTTTCTCGACCTCGCCCCTCTCCTGGTTCTCGACCTCGATCCGTTCCTGGTTCTCGTCCTCGCTCCGCTCCTGGTTCTCGACCTCGCTCCTCTCCTGGCTCTCGACCTCGCTCCTCTCCTGGTTCTCGACCTCGCTCCTCTCCTGTTTCTCGACGTCGCTCCGTTCCTGGTTCTCGACCTCGCACCTCTCCTGGTTTTCGACCTCGTTCCTCTCCTGGTTCTCGACCTCGCTCCTCTCCTGGTTTTCGACCTCGCTCCGTTCCTGGTTCTCGACCTCGCTCCGCTCCTGGTTCTCGACCTCGCTCTGCTCCTGGTTCTCGACCTCGCTCCTCTCCTGGTTTTCGACCTCTCTCCGTTCCTGGTTTTCGACCTCGCTCCGTTCCTGGTTCTCAAGCTCGCTCCTCTTCTGGTTCTCGACCTCGCCCTTCTCCTGGTTCTCGACCTCGATCCATTCCTGGTTCTCGACCTCGCTCCGCTCCTGGTTCTCGACCTCGCTCCTCTCCTGGTTCATGACCTCCCTCCTCTCCTGGTTTTCGACCTCGCTCCGTTCCTGGTTCTCGATCTCGCTCCGCTCCTGGTTCTCGAACTCGATCCTCTCCTTGTTTTCGACCTCGCTCCTCTCCTGGTTCTCAACCTCGCTCCATTCCTGGTTCTCAACCTCGCTCCGCTCCTGGTTTTTGACCTCGCTCTGCTCCTGGTTCTCAACCTCGCTCCATTCCTGGTTCTCAAGCTCGCTCCATTCCTGGTTCTCAAGCTCGCTCCTCTCCTGGTTTTCGACCTCTCTCCGTTCCTGGTTCTCGACCTCGCTCTGTTCGTGATTCTCAAGCTCGCTCCTCTTCTGGTTTTCGACCTCGCTCCTCTCCTTGTTCTTGACCTCGCTCTGTTCCTGGTTCTCGACCTCGCTCCGTTCCTGTTTCTCGACCTAACTCCGTTCCTGGTTCTCGACCTCGCTCATCTCCTGGTTTTCGACCTCGCTTCTCTCCTGGTTCTCGACCTAGCTCCGTTCCTGGTTCTCGACCTCGCTCCGCTCCTGGTTCTCGACCTCGATCCGTTCCTGGTTCTCGACCTCGCTCCTCTCCTCGGTCTCGACCTCGCTCCGTTCCTGTTTCTCGACCTCGCCCCTCTCCTGGTTCTCGACCTCGATCCGTTCCTGGTTCTCGTCCTCGCTCCGCTCCTGGTTCTCGACCTCGCTCCTCTCCTGGCTCTCGACCTCGCTCCTCTCCTGGTTCTCGAACTCGCTCCTCTCCTGTTTCTCGACGTCGCTCCGTTCCTGGTTCTCGACCTCGCACCTCTCCTGGTTTTCGACCTCGCTCCTCTCCTGGTTCTCGACCTCGCTCCTCTCCTGGTTCTCGACCTCGCTCCGTTCCTGGTACTCGACCTCGCTCCGCTCCTGTTTCTCGACCTCGATCCGTTCCTGGTTCTCGACCTCGCTCCTCTCCTGGTTCTCGACCTCGCTACATTCCTGGTTCTCGACCTCACTCCTCTCCTGGTTCTCGACCTCGCTCCTCTCCTGGTTCTCGACCTCGCTCCTCTCCTGGTTCTCGACCTCGCTCCCTTCCTGGTTCTCGACCTCGCTCTGCTCCTGGTTCTCGACCTCGCTCTGTTCCTGGTTCTCGACCTCGCTCCGTTCCTGGTTCTCGACCTCGCTCTCTTCCTGGTTCTCGACCTCGCTCTGCTCCTGGTTCTCGACCTCGCTCCGTTCCTGGTTCTCGACCTCGCTCCCTTCCTGGTTCTCGACTTCGCTCTGCTCCTGGTTCTCGACCTCGCTCCGTTCCTGGTTCTCGACCTCGCTCCTCTCCTGGTTCTCGACCTCGCTCCTCTCCTGGTTCTCAACCTCGCTCCGCTCCTGGTTTTTGACCTCGCTCTGCTCCTGGTTCTTAACCTCGCTCCATTCCTGGTTTTCAAGCTCGCTCCATTCCTGGTTCTCAAGCTCGCTCCTCTCCTGGTTTTCGACCTCTCTCCGTTCCTGGTTCTCGACCTCGCTCCGTTCCTGGTTCTCAAGCTCGCTCCTCTTCTGGTTTTCGACCTCGCTCCTCTCCTTGTTCTTGACCTCGCTCTGTTCCTGGTTCTCGACCTCGCTCCGTTCCTGGTTCTCGACCTCACTCCGTTCCTGGTTCTCGACCTCGCTCCGCTCCTGGTTTTCGACCTTGCTTCTCTCCTGGTTCTCGACCTAGCTCCGTTCGTGGTTCTCGACCTCGCTCCGCTCCTGGTTCTAGACCTCGATCCGCTCCTGGTTCTCGACCTCGATCCGTTCCTGGTTCTCGACCTCGCTCCTCTCCTCAGTCTCGACCTCGCTCCGTTCCTGTTTCTCGACATCGACCCTCTCCTGGTTCTCGACCTCGATCCGTTCCTGGTTCTCGACCTCACTCCGTTCCTGGTTCTCGACCTCGCTCCTCTCCTGGTTCTCGACCTCGCTCCATTCCTGGTTCTCGACCTTGCTCCTCTCCTGGTTCTCGACCTCGCTCCTCTCCTGGTTCTCGACCTCGCTCCCTTCCTGGTTCTCGACCTCGCTCTGCTCCTGGTTCTCGACCTCGCTCTGTTCCTGGTTCTCGACCTCGCTCCGTTCCTGGTTCTCGACCTCGCTCTCTTCTTGGTTCTCGACCTCGCTCCGTTCCTGGTTCTCGACCTCGCTCCCTTCCTGGTTCTCGACCTCGCTCTGCTCCTGGTTCTCGACCTCGCTCCGTTCCTGGTTCTCGACCTCGCTCCGTTCCTGTTTCTCGACCTAACTCCGTTCCTGGTTCTCGACCTCGCTCATCTCCTGGTTTTCGACCTCGCTTCTCTCCTGGTTCTCGACCTAGCTCCGTTCCTGGTTCTTGACCTCGCTCCGCTCCTGGTTCTCGACCTCGATCCGTTCCTGGTTCTCGACCTCGCTCCTCTCCTCGGTCTCGACCTCGCTCCGTTCCTGTTTCTCGACCTCGCCCCTCTCCTGGTTCTCGACCTCGATCCGTTCCTGGTTCTCGTCCTCGCTCCGCTCCTGGTTCTCGACCTCGCTCCTCTCCTGGCTCTCGACCTCGCTCATCTCCTGGTTCTCGACCTCGCTCCTCTCCTGTTTCTCGACGTCGCTCCGTTCCTGGTTCTCGACCTCGCACCTCTCCTGGTTTTCGACCTCGCTCCTCTCCTGGTTCTCGACCTCGCTCCTCTCCTGGTTCTCGACCTCGCTCCGTTCCTGGTTCTCGACCTCGCTCCGCTCCTGGTTCTCGACCTCGCTCTGCTCCTGGTTCTCGACCTCGCTCCTCTCCTGGTTTTCGACCTCTCTCCGTTCCTGGTTTTCGACCTCGCTCCGTTCCTGGTTCTCAAGCTCGCTCCTCTTCTGGTTCTCGACCTCGCCCTTCTCCTGGTTCTCGACCTCGATCCATTCCTGGTTCTCGACCTCGCTCCGCTCCTGGTTCTCGACCTCGCTCCTCTCCTGGTTCATGACCTCCCTCCTCTCCTGGTTTTCGACCTCGCTCCGTTCCTGGTTCTCGATCTCGCTCCGCTCCTGGTTCTCGAACTCGATCCTCTCCTTGTTTTCGACCTCGCTCCTCTCCTGGTTCTCAACCTCGCTCCATTCCTGGTTCTCAACCTCGCTCCGCTCCTGGTTTTTGACCTCGCTCTGCTCCTGGTTCTCAACCTCGCTCCATTCCTGGTTCTCAAGCTCGCTCCATTCCTGGTTCTCAAGCTCGCTCCTCTCCTGGTTTTCGACCTCTCTCCGTTCCTGGTTCTCGACCTCGCTCTGTTCGTGATTCTCAAGCTCGCTCCTCTTCTGGTTTTCGACCTCGCTCCTCTCCTTGTTCTTGACCTCGCTCTGTTCCTGGTTCTCGACCTCGCTCCGTTCCTGTTTCTCGACCTAACTCCGTTCCTGGTTCTCGACCTCGCTCATCTCCTGGTTTTCGACCTCGCTTCTCTCCTGGTTCTCGACCTAGCTCCGTTCCTGGTTCTCGACCTCGCTCCGCTCCTGGTTCTCGACCTCGATCCGTTCCTGGTTCTCGACCTCGCTCCTCTCCTCGGTCTCGACCTCGCTCCGTTCCTGTTTCTCGACCTCGCCCCTCTCCTGGTTCTCGACCTCGATCCGTTCCTGGTTCTCGTCCTCGCTCCGCTCCTGGTTCTCGACCTCGCTCCTCTCCTGGCTCTCGACCTCGCTCCTCTCCTGGTTCTCGACCTCGCTCCTCTCCTGTTTCTCGACGTCGCTCCGTTCCTGGTTCTCGACCTCGCACCTCTCCTGGTTTTCGACCTCGCTCCTCTCCTGGTTCTCGACCTCGCTCCTCTCCTGGTTCTCGACCTCGCTCCGTTCCTGGTTCTCGACCTCGCTCCGCTCCTGTTTCTCGACCTCGATCCGTTCCTGGTTCTCGACCTCGCTCCTCTCCTGGTTCTCGACCTCGCTACATTCCTGGTTCTCGACCTCACTCCTCTCCTGGTTCTCGACCTCGCTCCTCTCCTGGTTCTCGACCTCGCTCCTCTCCTGGTTCTCGACCTCGCTCCCTTCCTGGTTCTCGACCTCGCTCTGCTCCTGGTTCTCGACCTCGCTCTGTTCCTGGTTCTCGACCTCGCTCCGTTCCTGGTTCTCGACCTCGCTCTCTTCCTGGTTCTCGACCTCGCTCTGCTCCTGGTTCTCGACCTCGCTCCGTTCCTGGTTCTCGACCTCGCTCCCTTCCTGGTTCTCGACTTAGCTCTGCTCCTGGTTCTCGACCTCGCTCCGTTCCTGGTTCTCGACCTCGCTCCTCTCCTGGTTCTCGACCTCGCTCCTCTCCTGGTTCTCAACCTCGCTCCGCTCCTGGTTTTTGACCTCGCTCTGCTCCTGGTTCTTAACCTCGCTCCATTCCTGGTTTTCAAGCTCGCTCCATTCCTGGTTCTCAAGCTCGCTCCTCTCCTGGTTTTCGACCTCTCTCCGTTCCTGGTTCTCGACCTCGCTCCGTTCCTGGTTCTCAAGCTCGCTCCTTTTCTGGTTTTCGACCTCGCTCCTCTCCTTGTTCTTGACCTCGCTCTGTTCCTGGTTCTCGACCTCGCTCCGTTCCTGGTTCTCGACCTCACTCCGTTCCTGGTTCTCGACCTCGCTCCGCTCCTGGTTTTCGACCTTGCTTCTCTCCTGGTTCTCGACCTAGCTCCGTTCGTGGTTCTCGACCTCGCTCCGCTCCTGGTTCTCGACCTCGATCCGCTCCTGGTTCTCGACCTCGATCCGTTCCTGGTTCTCGACCTCGCTCCTCTCCTCAGTCTCGACCTCGCTCCGTTCCTGTTTCTCGACATCGCCCCTCTCCTGGTTCTCGACCTCGATCCGTTCCTGGTTCTCGACCTCACTCCGTTCCTGGTTCTCGACCTCGCTCCTCTCCTGGTTCTCGACCTCGCTCCATTCCTGGTTCTCGACCTTGCTCCTCTCCTGGTTCTCGACCTCGCTCCTCTCCTGGTTCTCGACCTCGCTCCCTTCCTGGTTCTCGACCTCGCTCTGCTCCTGGTTCTCGACCTCGCTCTGTTCCTGGTTCTCGACCTCGCTCCGTTCCTGGTTCTCGACCTCGCTCTCTTCCTGGTTCTCGACCTCGCTCCGTTCCTGGTTCTCGACCTCGCTCCCTTCCTGGTTCTCGACCTCGCTCTGCTCCTGGTTCTCGACCTCGCTCCGTTCCTGGTTCTCGACCTCGCTCCTCTCCTGGTTCTCGACCTCGCTCCTCTCCTGGTTCTCGACCTCGCTCCGCTCCTGGTTTTTGACCTCGCTCTGCTCCTGGTTCTCAACCTCGCTTCATTCCTGGTTCTCAAACTCGCTCCATTCCTGGTTCTCAAGCTCGCTCCTCTCCTGGTTTTCGACCTCTCTCCGTTCCTGGTTCTCGACCTCGCTCCGTTCCTGGTTCTCAAGCTCGCTCCTCTTCTGGTTTTCGACCTCGCTCCTCTCCTTGTTCTTGACCTCGCTCTGTTCCTGGTTCTCGACCTCGCTCCGTTCCTGGTTCTCGACCTCACTCCGTTCCTGGTTCTCGACCTCGCTCCGCTCCTGGTTTTCGACCTCGCTTCTCTCCTGGTTCTCGACCTAGCTCCGTTCCTGGTTCTCGACCTCGCTCCTCTCCTGGTGCTCAACCTCGCTCCTCTCCTGGCTTTCGACCTCGCTCCTCTCCTGGTTCTCGACCTCGGTCCGTTCCTGGTTTTCGACCTCGCTCCGCTCCTTTTTCTCGACCTCGCTCCGTTCCTGGTTCTCGACCTCGCTCCGCTCCTGGTTCTCAACCTCGCTCCGTTCCTGGTTCTCAACCTCGCTCCTCTCCTGGTTCTCGACCTCGCTCCTCTCCTGGTTTTCGACCTCTCTCCATTCCTGGTTCTCGACCTTGCTCCTCTCCTGGTTCTCAAACTCGCTCCTCTCCTTGTTTTCGACCTCGCTCCTCTCCTGGTTCTCAACCTCGCTCCATTCCTGGTTCTCAAACTCGCGCCACTCCTGGATCTTGCCCTCGCTCCACTCCTGGTTATCACTCTTGCTCCTCTCCTGGTTTTCGACCTCGGTCCGTTCCTGGTTCTCAACCTCGCTCCGTTCCTGGTTCTCAACCTCACTCCTCTCCTGGTTCTCGACCTCGCTCCTCTCCTGGTTTTCGACCTCGCTCCTCTCCTGGTTCTCGACCTCGCTCTGCTCCTGGTTCTCGACCTCGCTCCTCTCCTGGTTTTTGACCTCTCTCCGTTCCTGGTTTTCGACCTCGCTCCGTTCCTGGTTCTCAAGCTCGCTCCTCTTCTGGTTCTCGACCTCGCTCCTCTCCTTGTTCTTGACCTCGCTCTGTTCCTGGTTCTCGACCTCGCCCCTCTCCTGGTTCTCGACCTCGATCCATTCCTGGTTCTCGACCTCGCTCCGCTCCTGGTTCTCGACCTCGCTCCTCTCCTGGTTCACGACCTCGCTCCTCTCCTGGTTTTCGACCTCGCTCCGTTCCTGGTTCTCGACCTCGCTCCGCTCCTGGTTCTCGAACTTGATCCTCTCCTTGTTTTCGACCTCGCTCCATTTCTGGTTCTCAACCTCTCTCCGCTCCTGGTTTTTGACCTCGCTCTGATCCTGGTTCTCAACCTCGCTCCATTCCTGGTTCTCAAGCTCGCTCCTCTTCTGGTTTTAGACCTCGCTCCTCTCCTTGTTCTTGACCTCGCTCTGTTCCTGGTTCTCGACCTCGCCCCTCTCCTGGTTCTCGACCTCGATCCGCTCCTGGTTCTCGTCCTCGCCCCTCTCCTGGTTCTCGACCTCTCTCCGTTCCTGGTTCTCGACCTCGCTCCATTCCTGGTTCTCAAGCTCGCTCATCTCCTGGTTTTCGACCTCGCTCCATTCCTGGTTCTCGACCTCGCTCCGTTCCTGGTTCTCACCTCACTCCGTTCCTGGTTCTCGACCTCGCTCCGCTCCTGGTTTTCGACCTCGCTTCTCTCCTGGTTCTCGACCTAGCTCCGTTCCTGGTTCTCGACCTCGCTCCGCTCCTGGTTCTCGACCTCGATCCGCTCCTGGTTCTCGACCTCGATCGTTCCTGGTTCTCGACCTCGCGCCTCTCCTCGGTCTCGACTTCGCTCCGTTCCTGTTTCTCGACCTCGCCCCTCTCCTGGTTCTCGAACTCGATCCGTTTCTGGTTCTCGTCCTCGCTCCGCTCCTGGTTCTTGACCTCGCTCCTCTCCTGGTTCTCGACCTCGCTCCTCTCCTGGCTCTCGACCTCGCCCCTCTCCTGGTTCTCGACCTCGATCCGTTTCTGGTTCTCGTCCTCGCTCCGCTCCTGGTTCTCGACGTCACTCCTCTCCTGGTTCTCGACCTCGCTCCTCTCCTGGCTCTCGACCTCGCTCCTCTCCTGGTTCTCGACCTCGCTCCTCTCCTGTTTCTCGACGTCGCTCCGTTCCTGGTTCTCAACCTCGCTCCTCTCCTGGTTTTCGACCTCGCTCCTCTCCTGGTTCGCGACCTCTCTCCTCTCCTGGTTCTCAACCTCGCACCGTTCCTGGTTCTCGACCTCGCTCCGCTCCTGGTTCTCGACCTCGATCCGTTCATGGTTCTCGACCTCGCTCCTCTCCTGGTTCTCGACCTCGCTCCATTCCTGGTTCTCGACCTCGCTCCGCTCCTGGTTTTCGACCTCACTTCTCTCCGGGTTCTCGACCTAGCTCCGTTCCTGGTTCTCGACCTCGCTCCGCTCCTGGTTCTCGACCTCGATCCGCTCCTGGTTCTCGACCTCGATCCATTCCTGGTTCTCGTCCTCGCTCCTCTCCTCGGTCTCGAGCTCGCTCCGTTCCTGTTTCTCGACCTCGCCCCTCTCCTGGTTCTCGACCTCGATCCGTTCCTGGTTTTCGTCCTCGCCCCTCTCCTGGTTCTCGACCTCGATCCGTTCCTGGTTCTCGACCTCGCTCTGTTCCTGGTTCTCGACCTCACTCCGTTCCTGGTTCT
This sequence comes from Pristiophorus japonicus, assembly GCF_044704955.1. NCBI lineage: Eukaryota > Metazoa > Chordata > Chondrichthyes > Pristiophoridae > Pristiophorus > Pristiophorus japonicus. Next base: position 176,602,269 of record NC_091978.1, on the reverse strand, counting down.
CGACCTCGCTCCGCTCCTGGTTTTCGACCTCGCTTCTCTCCTGGTTCTCGACCTAGCTCCGTTCCTGGTTCTCGACCTCGCTCCGCTCCTGGTTTTTGACCTCGCTCTGCTCCTGGTTCTCAACCTCGCTCCATTCCTGGTTCTCAAGCTCGCTCCATTCCTGGTTCTCAAGCTCGCTCCTCTCCTGGTTTTCGACCTCTCTCCGTTCCTGGTTCTCGACCTCGCTCCGTTCCTGGTTCTCGACCTCGCTCGTCTCCTGGTTTTCGACATCTCTCCGTTCCTGGTTCTCGACCTCGCTCCTCTCCTGGTGCTCAACCTCGCTCCTCTCCTGGTTTTCGACCTCGCTCCTCTCCTGGTTCTCGACCTCGCTCCGTTCCTGGTTTTCGACCTCGTTCCGCTCCTTTTTCTCGACCTTGCTCCATTCCTGGTTCTCGACCTCGCTCCGCTCCTGGTTCTCAACCTCGCTCCGTTCCTGGTTCTCAACCTCGCTCCTCTCCTGGTTCTCAACCTCGCTCCTCTCCTGGTTTTCGACCTCTCTCCATTCCTGGTTCTCGACCTTGCTCCTCTCCTTGTTCTCAAACTCACTCCTCTCCTTGTTTTCGACCTCACTCCTCTCCTGGTTCTCAACCTCGCTCCATTCCTGGTTCTCAACCTCGCGCCACTCCTGGTTCTTGACCTCGCTCCACTCCTGGTTATCAACCTTGCTCCTCTCCTGGTTTTCGACCTCTCTCCGTTCCTGGTTCTCAACCTCGCTCCGTTCCTGGTTCTCAACCTCACTCCTCTCCTGGTTCTCGACCTCGCTCCTCTCCTGGTTTTCGACCTCGCTCCTCTCCTGGTTCTCGACATCGCTCTGCTCCTGGTTCTCGACCTCGCTCCTCTCCTGGTTTTTGACCTCTCTCCGTTCCTGGTTTTCGACCTCGCTCCGTTCCTGGTTCTCAAGCTCGCTCCTCTTCTGGTTCTCGACCTCGCCCTTCTCCTGGTTCTCGACCTCGATCCATTCCTGGTTCTCGATCTCGCTCCGCTCCTGGATCTCGACCTTGCTCCTCTCCTGGTTCATGACCTCGCTCCTCTCCTGGTTTTCGACCTCGCTCCGTTCCTGGTTCTCGATCTCGCTCCGCTCCTGGTTCTCGAACTCGATCCTCTCCTTGTTTTCGACCTCGCTCCTCTCCTGGTTCTCAACCTCGCTCCATTCCTGGTTCTCAACCTCGCTCCGCTCCTGGTTTTTGACCTCGCTCTGCTCCTGGTTCTCAACCTCGCTCCATTCCTGGTTCTCAAGCTCGCTCCATTCCTGGTTCTCAAGCTCGCTCCTCTCCTGGTTTTCGACCTCTCTCCGTTCCTGGTTCTCGACCTCGCTCTGTTCGTGGTTCTCAAGCTCGCTCCTCTTCTGGTTTTCGACCTCGCTCCTCTCCTTGTTCTTGACCTCGCTCTGTTCCTGGTTCTCGACCTCGCTCCGTTCCTGTTTCTCGACCTCACTCCGTTCCTGGTTCTCGACCTCGCTCCGCTCCTGGTTTTCGACCTCGCTTCTCTCCTGGTTCTCGACCTAGCTCCGTTCCTGGTTCTCGACCTCGCTCCGCTCCTGGTTCTCGACCTCGATCCGTTCCTGGTTCTCGACCTCGCTCCTCTCCTCGGTCTCGACCTCGCTCCGTTCCTGTTTCTCGACCTCGCCCCTCTCCTGGTTCTCGACCTCGATCCGTTCCTGGTTCTCGTCCTCGCTCCGCTCCTGGTTCTCGACCTCGCTCCTCTCCTGGCTCTCGACCTCGCTCCTCTCCTGGTTCTCGACCTCGCTCCTCTCCTGTTTCTCGACGTCGCTCCGTTCCTGGTTCTCGACCTCGCTCCGCTCCTGGTTTTCGACCTCGCTCCTCTCCTGGTTCTCGACCTCGCTCCTCTCCTGGTTCTCGTCCTCGCTCCGTTCCTGGTTCTCGACCTCGCTCCGCTCCTGGTTCTCGACCTCGATCCGTTCCTGGTTCTCGACCTCGCTCCTCTCCTGGTTCTCGACCTCGCTCCATTCCTGGTTCTCGACCTCGCTCCTCTCCTGGTTCTCGACCTCGCTCCTCTCCTGGTTCTCGACCTCGCTCCCTTCCTGGTTCTCGACCTCGCTCTGCTCCTGGTTCTCGACCTCGCTCTGTTCCTGGTTCTCGACCTCGCTCCTTTCCTGGTTCTCGACCTCGCTCTCTTCCTGGTTCTCGACCTCGCTCTGCTCCTGGTTCTCGACCTCGCTCCGTTCCTGGTTCTCGACCTGGCTCCCTTCCTGGTTCTCGACCTCGCTCTGCTCCTGGTTCTCGACCTCGCTCCGTTCCTGGTTCTCGACCTCGCTCCTCTCCTGGTTCTCGACCTTGCTCCTCTCCTGGTTCTCAACCTCGCTCCGCTCCTGGTTTTTGACCTCGCTCTGCTCCTGGTTCTCGACCTCGCTCCGTTCCTGGTTCTCGACCTCACTCCGTTCCTGGTTCTCGACCTCGCTCCGCTCCTGGTTTTCGACCTCGCTTCTCTCCTGGTTCTCGACCGAGCTCCGTTCCTGGTTCTCGACCTCGCTCCGCTCCTGGTTCTCGACCTCGATCCGCTCCTGGTTCTCGACCTCGATCCGTTCCTGGTTCTCGACCTCGCTCCTCTCCTCGGTCTCGACCTCGCTCCGTTCCTGTTTCTCGACCTCGCCCCTCTCCTGGTTCTCGACCTCGATCCGTTCCTGGTTCTCGACCTCACTCCGTTCCTGGTTCTCGACCTCGCTCCTCTCCTGGTTCTCGACCTCGCTCCATTCCTGGTTCTCGACCTCGCTCCTCTCCTGGTTCTCGACCTCGCTCCTCTCCTGGTTCTCGACCTCGCTCCTCTCCTGGTTCTCGACCTCGCTCCCTTCATGGTTCTCGACCTCGCTCTGCTCCTGGTTCTCGACCTCGCTCTGTTCCTGGTTCTCGACCTCGCTCCGTTCCTGGTTCTCGACCTCGCTCTCTTCCTGGTTCTCGACCTCGCTCTGCTCCTGGTTCTCGACCTCGCTCCACTCCTGGTTATCAACCTTGCTCCTCTCCTGGTTTTCGACCTCTCTCCGTTCCTGGTTCTCAACCTCGCTCCGTTCCTGGTTCTCAACCTCACTCCTCTCCTGGTTCTCGACCTCGCTCCTCTCCTGGTTTTCGACCTCGCTCCTCTCCTGGTTCTCGACATCGCTCTGCTCCTGGTTCTCGACCTCGCTCCGCTCCTGGTTCTCAACCTCGCTCCGTTCCTGGTTCTCAACCTCGCTCCTCTCCTGGTTCTCAACCTCGCTCCTCTCCTGGTTTTCGACCTCTCTCCATTCCTGGTTCTCGACCTTGCTCCTCTCCTTGTTCTCAAACTCACTCCTCTCCTTGTTTTCGACCTCACTCCTCTCCTGGTTCTCAACCTCGCTCCATTCCTGGTTCTCAACCTCGCGCCACTCCTGGTTCTTGACCTCGCTCCACTCCTGGTTATCAACCTTGCTCCTCTCCTGGTTTTCGACCTCTCTCCGTTCCTGGTTCTCAACCTCGCTCCGTTCCTGGTTCTCAACCTCACTCCTCTCCTGGTTCTCGACCTCGCTCCTCTCCTGGTTTTCGACCTCGCTCCTCTCCTGGTTCTCGACATCGCTCTGCTCCTGGTTCTCGACCTCGCTCCTCTCCTGGTTTTTGACCTCTCTCCGTTCCTGGTTTTCGACCTCGCTCCGTTCCTGGTTCTCAAGCTCGCTCCTCTTCTGGTTCTCGACCTCGCCCTTCTCCTGGTTCTCGACCTCGATCCATTCCTGGTTCATGACCTCGCTCCTCTCCTGGTTTTCGACCTCGCTCCGTTCCTGGTTCTCGATCTCGCTCCGCTCCTGGTTCTCGAACTCGATCCTCTCCTTGTTTTCGACCTCGCTCCTCTCCTGGTTCTCAACCTCGCTCCATTCCTGGTTCTCAACCTCGCTCCGCTCCTGGTTTTTGACCTCGCTCTGCTCCTGGTTCTCAACCTCGCTCCATTCCTGGTTCTCAAGCTCGCTCCATTCCTGGTTCTCAAGCTCGCTCCTCTCCTGGTTTTCGACCTCTCTCCGTTCCTGGTTCTCAACCTCGCTCCGTTCCTGGTTCTCAACCTCGCTCCTCTCCTGGTTCTCAACCTCGCTCCTCTCCTGGTTTTCGACCTCTCTCCATTCCTGGTTCTCGACCTTGCTCCTCTCCTTGTTCTCAAACTCACTCCTCTCCTTGTTTTCGACCTCACTCCTCTCCTGGTTCTCAACCTCGCTCCATTCCTGGTTCTCAACCTCGCGCCACTCCTGGTTCTTGACCTCGCTCCACTCCTGGTTATCAACCTTGCTCCTCTCCTGGTTTTCGACCTCTCTCCGTTCCTGGTTCTCAACCTCGCTCCGTTCCTGGTGCTCAACCTCACTCCTCTCCTGGTTCTCGACCTCGCTCCTCTCCTGGTTTTCGACCTCGCTCCTCTCCTGGTTCTCGACATCGCTCTGCTCCTGGTTCTCGACCTCGCTCCTCTCCTGGTTTTTGACCTCTCTCCGTTCCTGGTTTTCGACCTCGCTCCGTTCCTGGTTCTCAAGCTCGCTCCTCTTCTGGTTCTCGACCTCGCCCTTCTCCTGGTTCTCGACCTCGATCCATTCCTGGTTCTCGATCTCGCTCCGCTCCTGGTTCTCGACCTTGCTCCTCTCCTGGTTCATGACCTCGCTCCTCTCCTGGTTTTCGACCTCGCTCCGTTCCTGGTTCTCGATCTCGCTCCGCTCCTGGTTCTCGAACTCGATCCTCTCCTTGTTTTCGACCTCGCTCCTCTCCTGGTTCTCAACCTCGCTCCATTCCTGGTTCTCAACCTCGCTCCGCTCCTGGTTTTTGACCTCGCTCTGCTCCTGGTTCTCAACCTCGCTCCATTCCTGGTTCTCAAGCTCGCTCCATTCCTGGTTCTCAAGCTCGCTCCTCTCCTGGTTTTCGACCTCTCTCCGTTCCTGGTTCTCGACCTCGCTCTGTTCGTGGTTCTCAAGCTCGCTCCTCTTCTGGTTTTCGACCTCGCTCCTCTCCTTGTTCTTGACCTCGCTCTGTTCCTGGTTCTCGACCTCGCTCCGTTCCTGTTTCTCGACCTCACTCCGTTCCTGGTTCTCGACCTCGCTCCGCTCCTGGTTTTCGACCTCGCTTCTCTCCTGGTTCTCGACCTAGCTCCGTTCCTGGTTCTCGACCTCGCTCCGCTCCTGGTTCTCGACCTCGATCCGTTCCTGGTTCTCGACCTCGCTCCTCTCCTCGGTCTCGACCTCGCTCCGTCCCTGTTTCTCGACCTCGCCCCTCTCCTGGTTCTCGACCTCGATCCGTTCCTGGTTCTCGTCCTCGCTCCGCTCCTGGTTCTCGACCTCGCTCCTCTCCTGGCTCTCGACCTCGCTCCTCTCCTGGTTCTCGACCTCGCTCCTCTCCTGTTTCTCGACGTCGCTCCGTTCCTGGTTCTCGACCTCGCTCCGCTACTGGTTTTCGACCTCGCTCCTCTCCTGGTTCTCGACCTCGCTCCTCTCCTGGTTCTCGTCCTCGCTCCGTTCCTGGTTCTCGACCTCGCTCCGCTCCTGGTTCTCGACCTCGATCCGTTCCTGGTTCTCGACCTCGCTCCTCTCCTGGTTCTCGACCTCGCTCCATTCCTGGTTCTCGACCTCGCTCCTCTCCTGGTTCTCGACCTCGCTCCTCTCCTGGTTCTCGACCTCGCTCCCTTCCTGGTTCTCGACCTCGCTCTGCTCCTGGTTCTCGACCTCGCTCTGTTCCTGGTTCTCGACCTCGCTCCTTTCCTGGTTCTCGACCTCGCTCTCTTCCTGGTTCTCGACCTCGCTCTGCTCCTGGTTCTCGACCTCGCTCCGTTCCTGGTTCTCGACCTGGCTCCCTTCCTGGTTCTCGACCTCGCTCTGCTCCTGGTTCTCGACCTCGCTCCGTTCCTGGTTCTCGACCTCGCTCCTCTCCTGGTTCTCGACCTTGCTCCTCTCCTGGTTCTCAACCTCGCTCCGCTCCTGGTTTTTGACCTCGCTCTGCTCCTGGTTCTCGACCTCGCTCCGTTCCTGGTTCTCGACCTCACTCCGTTCCTGGTTCTCGACCTCGCTCCGCTCCTGGTTTTCGACCTCGCTTCTCTCCTGGTTCTCGACCGAGCTCCGTTCCTGGTTCTCGACCTCGCTCCGCTCCTGGTTCTCGACCTCGATCCGCTCCTGGTTCTCGACCTCGATCCGTTCCTGGTTCTCGACCTCGCTCCTCTCCTCGGTCTCGACCTCGCTCCGTTCCTGTTTCTCGACCTCGCCCCTCTCCTGGTTCTCGACCTCGATCCGTTCCTGGTTCTCGACCTCACTCCGTTCCTGGTTCTCGACCTCGCTCCTCTCCTGGTTCTCGACCTCGCTCCATTCCTGGTTCTCGACCTCGCTCCTCTCCTGGTTCTCGACCTCGCTCCTCTCCTGGTTCTCGACCTCGCTCCTCTCCTGGTTCTCGACCTCGCTCCCTTCATGGTTCTCGACCTCGCTCTGCTCCTGGTTCTCGACCTCGCTCTGTTCCTGGTTCTCGACCTCGCTCCGTTCCTGGTTCTCGACCTCGCTCTCTTCCTGGTTCTCGACCTCGCTCTGCTCCTGGTTCTCGACCTCGCTCCGTTCCTGGTTCTCGACCTCGCTCCCTTCCTGGTTCTCGACCTCGCTCTGCTCCTGGTTCTCGACCTCGCTCCGTTCCTGGTTCTCGACCTCGCTCCTCTCCTGGTTCTCGACCTCGCTCCTCTCCTGGTTCTCAACCTCGCTCCGCTCCTGGTTTTTGACCTCGCTCTGCTCCTGGTTCTCAACCTCGCTCCATTCCTGGTTCTCAAGCTCGCTCCATTCCTCGTTCTCAAGCTCGCTCCTCTCCTGGTTTTCGACCTCTCTCCGTTCCTGGTTCTCGACCTCGCTCCGTTCCTGGTTCTCAAGCTCGCTCCTCTTCTGGTTTTCGACCTCGCTCCTCTCCTTGTTCTTGACCTCGCTCTGTTCCTGGTTCTCGACCTCGCTCCGTTCCTGGTTCTCGACCTCACTCCGTTCCTGGTTCTCGACCTCGCTCCGCTCCTGGTTTTCGACCTCGCTTCTCTCCTGGTTCTCGACCTAGCTCCGTTCCTGGTTCTCGACCTCGCTCCGCTCCTGGTTCTCGACCTCGATCCGCTCCTGGTTCTCGACCTCGATCCGTTCCTGGTTCTCGACCTCGCTCCTCTCCTCGGTCTCGACCTCGCTCCGTTCCTGTTTCTCGACCTCGCCCCTCTCCTGGTTCTCGACCTCGATCCGTTCCTGGTTCTCGTCCTCGCTCCGCTCCTGGTTCTCGACCTCGCTCCTCTCCTGTTTCTCGACGTCGCTCCGTTCCTGGTTCTCAACCTCGCTCCTCTCCTGGTTTTCGACGTCGCTCCTCTCCTGGTTCTCGACCTCGCTCCGTTCCTGGTTCTCGACCTCGCTCCGCTCCTGGTTCTCGACCTCGATCCGTTCCTGGTTCTCGACCTCGCTCCTCTCCTGGTTCTCGACCTCGCTCCGTTCCTGGTTCTCGACCTCGCTCCTCTCCTGGTTCTCGACCTCGCTCCTCTCCTGGTTCTCGACCTCGCTCTCTTCCTGATTCTCGACCTCGCTCTGCTCCTGGTTCTCGACCTCGCTCTGTTCCTGGTTCTCGACCTCGCTCCGTTCCTGGTTCTCGACCTCGCTCCATTCCTGGTTCTCGACCTCGCTCTGCTCCTGGTTCTCGACCTCGCTCCTCTCCTGGTTCTCGACCTCGCTCCTCTCCTGGTTCTCGACCTCGCTCCTCTCCTGGTTCTCAACCTCACGCCACACCTGGGACACGACCTCGCTCCACTCCTGGGACCCGACTGCACTGCTCCTGGTTCTCGACCTCGCTCCACTCCTGGTTCTCGACCTCGCTCCTCTCCTGGTTTTCGACCTCGCTCCGCTCCTTGTTCTCGACCTCGCTCCGTTCCTGGTTCTCGACCTCGCTCCGCTCCTGGTTCTCAACCTCGCTCCGTTCCTGGTTCTCAACATCGCTCCTCTCCTGGTTCTCGACCTCGCTCCTCTCCTGGTTTTCGACCTCTCTCCGTTCCTGGTTCTCGACCTTGCTCCTCTCCTGGTTCTCAAACTCGCTCCTCTCCTTGTTTTCGACCTCGCTCCTCTCCTGGTTCTCAACCTCGCTCCATTCCTGGTTCTCAACCTCGCGCCACTCCTGGTTCTTGACCTCGCTCCACTCCTGGTTATCAACCTTGCTCCTCTCCTGGTTTTCGACCTCTCTCCGTTCCTGGTTCTCGACCTCGCTCCGCTCCTGATTCTCAACCTCGCTCCACTCCTGGTTCTCGACCTTGTTCCGCTCCTGGATCTCGACTTCGCTCCCCTCCTGGTTTTTGACCTCGCTCCTCTCCTTGTTCTTGACCTCGCTCCATTCCTGGTTCTCAAGCTCGCTCCAGTCCTGGTTCTCAAGCTCGCTTCTCTCCTGGTTTTCGACCTCTCTCCGTTTCTGGTTTTCGACCTCGCTCCGTTCCTGGTTCTCAAGCTCGCTCCTCTTCTGGTTTTTGACCTCGCTACTCTCCTTGTTCTTGACCTCGCTCTGTTCCTGGTTCTCGACCTCTCTCCGTTCCTGGTTCTCGACCTCGCTCCGCTCCTGGTTTTCGACCTCGCTTCTCTCCTGGTTCTCGACCTCTCTCCGTTCCTGGTTCTCGACCTCGCTCCGCTCCTGGTTTTTGACCTCGCTCCTCTCCTGGTTTTCGACATCTCTCCGTTCCTGGTTCTCGACCTCACTCCTCTCCGGGTGCTCAACCTCGCTCCGCTCCTGGTTTTCGACGTCGGTCCTCTGCTGGTTCTCGACCTCGCTCCGATCCTGGTTTTCGACCTCGCTCCGCTCCTTTTTCTCGACCTCGCTCCGTTCCTGGTTCTCGACCTCGCTCCGCTCCTGGTTCTCAACCTCGCTCCATTCCTGGTTCTCAACCTCGCTCCTCTCCTGGTTCTCGACCTCGCCCCTCTCCTGGTTTTCGACCTCTCTCCATTCCTGGTTCTCGTCCTTGCTCCTCTTCTGGTTCTCAAACTCGCTCCTCTCCTTGTTTTCGACCTTGCTCCTCTCCTGGTTCTCAACCTCGCTCCATTCCTGGTTCTCAACCTCGCGCCACTCCTGGTTCTTGTCCTCGCTCCACTCCTGGTTATCAACCTTGCCCCTCTCCTGGTTTTCGACCTCTCTCCGTTCCTGGTTCTCAACCTCGCTCCGTTCCTGGTTCTCAACCTCACTCCTCTCCTGGTTCTCGACCTCGCTCCTCTCCTGGTTTTCGACCTCGCTCCTCTCCTGGTTCTCGACCTCACTCTGCTCCTGGTTCTCGACCTCGCTCCTCTCCTGGTTTTTTGACCTCTCTCAGTTCCTGGTTTTTGACCTCGCTCCGTTCCTGGTTCTCAAGCTCGCTCCTCTTCTGGTTCTCGACCTCGCTCCTCTCCTTGTTCTTGACCTCGCTCTGTTCCTGGTTCTCGACCTCGCTCCGTTCCTGGTTCTCGACCTCACTCCGTTCCTGGTTCTCGACCTCGCTCCGCTCCTGGTTTTCGACCTCGCTTCTCTCCTGGTTCTCGACCTAGCTCCGTTCCTGGTTCTCGACCTCGCTCCGCTCCTGGTTTTTGACCTCGCTCTGCTCCTGGTTCTCAACCTCGCTCCATTCCTGGTTCTCAAGCTCGCTCCATTCCTGGTTCTCAAGCTCGCTCCTCTCCTGGTTTTCGACCTCTCTCCGTTCCTGGTTCTCGACCTCGCTCCGTTCCTGGTTCTCGACCTCGCTCCTCTCCTGGTTTTCGACATCTCTCCGTTCCTGGTTCTCGACCTCGCTCCTCTCCTGGTTTTCGACCTCGCTCCTCTCCTGGTTCTCGACCTCGCTCCTCTCCTGGTTCTCGACCTCGCTCCTTTCCTGGTTCTCGACCTCGCTCCGCTCCTGGTTCTCGACCTCGATCCGTTCCTGGTTTCGACCTCGCTCCTCTCCTGGTTCTCGACCTCGCTCCATTCCTGGTTCTCGACCTCGCCCCTCTCCTGGTTCTCAACCTCGATCCGTTCCTGGTTCTCGACCTCGCTCCATTCCTGGTTCTCGACCTCGCTCCATTCCTAGTTCTCGACCTCGCCCCTCTCCTGGTTCTCGACCTTGCTCCGCTCCTGGTTCTCGACCTCGCTCCTCTCCTGGTTTTCGACCTCACTCCGCTCCTGGCTCTCGAACTCGCTCCTCTCCTGGTTCTCGACCTCGCTCCTCTCCTGGTTCTCGACCTCGCTCCCTTCCTGGTTCTCGACCTCGCTCTGCTCCTGGTTCTCGACCTCGCTCCATTCCTGGTTCTCAACCTCGCTCCGTTCCTGGTTCGCAAACTCGCTCCTCTCCTTGTTTCCGACCTCGCTCCTCTCCTGGTTCTCAACCTCGCTCCATTCCTGGTTCTCAACCTCGCGCCACTCCTGGTGCTCAACCTCGCTCCTCTCCTGGTTCTCGACCTCACACCTCTCCGGGTTCTCGACCTCGCTCCGTTCCTGGTTCTCGACCTCGCTCCGCTCCTGGTTCTCGACCTTGATCCGTTCCTGGTTCTCGACCTCGCTCCTCTCCTGGTTCTCGACCTCGCTCCGTTCCTGGTTCTCGACCTCGCCACTCTCCTGGTTCTCGACCTCAACCCATTCCTGGTTCTCAACCTCGCGCCACTCCTGGTGCTCAACCTCGCTCCTCTCCTGGTTCTCGACCTCACTCCTCTCCGGGTTCTCGACCTCGCTCCGCTCCTGGTGCTCGACCTCGATCCGTTCCTGGTTCTCGACCTCGCTCCTCTCCTGGTTCTCGACCTCGCTCCGATCCTGTTTCTCGAACTCGCCCCTCTCCTGGTTCTCGACCTCGATCCGTTCCTGGTTCTCGACTACGCTCCGCTCCGGGTTCTCGACCTCGATCCTCTCCTGGTTTTCGACCTCGCTCCGCTCCTGGCTCGTGACCTCGCTCCTCTCCTGGTTCTCGACCTCGCTCCTCTCCTGGTTCTCGACCTCGCTCCGTTCCTGGTTCTCGACCTCGCTCTGCTCCTGGTTCTCGACCTCGCCACTCTCCTGGTTCTCGACCTCGACCCATTCCTGGTTCTGCACCTCGCTCCGCTCCTGGTTCTCGACCTCGCTCCGCTCCTGGTTCTCGACCTCGGTCCGCTCCTGGTTCTCGACCTCGCCCCATTCCTGGTTCTCGACCTCGCTCCTCTCCAGCTTCTTGACCTCGCTCCTCTCCTGGTTCTCGACCTCGCTCCACTCCTGGTTTTCGACCTCGCTCTTCTCCTGGTTCTCGACCTCGCTCCACCCCTGGTTCTCGACCTCGCTCCGTACCTGGTTCTTGACCTCGCTCCTCTCCAGCTTCTCGACCTCGCTCCTCTCCTGGTTCTCGACCTCGCTCCTCTCCTGGTTCTCAAACTCGCTCCCTTCCTGGTTCTCGACCTCGCTCCTCTCCTGGTTCTCAACCTCACTCCTCTCCTGGTTCTCGACCTCGCTCCTCTCCTGATTTTCGACCTCGCTCTTCTCCTGGTTCTCAACCTCGCTCCATTCCTGGTTCTCAAGCTCGCTCCATTCCTGGTTCTCAAGCTCGCTCCTCTCCTGGTTTTCGACCTCTCTCCATTCCTGGTTCTCAACCTCGCTCCATTCCTGGTTCTCAACCTCACTCCTCTCCTGGTTCTCGACCTCGCTCCTCTCCTGGTTTTCGACCTCGCTCCTCTCCTGGTTCTCAACCTCGCTCCTCTCCTGGTTCTCAACCTCGCTCTGCTCCTGGTTCTCGACATCGCTCCTCTTCTGGTTCTCGACCTAGCTCCGTTCCTGGTTCTCGACCTCGCTCCGCTCCTGGTTTTTGACCTCGCTCTGCTCCTGGTTCTCAAGCTCGCTCCATTCCTGGTTCTCAAGCTCGCTCCATTCCTGGTTCTCAAGCTCGCTAATCTCCTGGTTTTTGATCTCTCTCCGTTCCTGGTTCTCGACCTCGCTCCGTTCCTGGTTCACGACCTCGCTCCTCTCCTGGTTTTCGACATCTCTCCATTCCTGGTTCTCGACCTCGCTCCTCTCCTGGTGTTCAACCTCGCTCCTCTCCTGGTTTTCGACCTCGCTCCTCTCCTGGTTCTCGACCTCGCTCCTCTCCTGGTTCTCGACCTCGCTCCTTTCCTGGTTCTCGACCTCGCCCCTCTCCTGGTTCTCGACCTCGATCCGTTCCTGGTTCTCGACCTCGCTCCATTCCTGGTTCTCAACCTCGCTCCATTCCTAGTTCTCGACCTCGCCCCTCTCCTGGTTCTCGACCTCGCTCCGCTCCTGGTTCTCGACCTCGCTCCATTCCTGGTTCTCAACCTCGCTCCATTCCTAGTTCTCGACCTCGCCCCTCTCCTGGTTCTCGACCTTGCTCCGCTCCTGGCTCTTGAACTCGCTCCTCTCCTGGTTCTCGAACTCGCTCCTCTCCTGGTTCTCGACCTCGCTCCCTTCCTGGTTCTCGACCTTGCTCTGCTCCTGGTTCTCGACCTCGTTCCGTTCCTGGTTCTCGACCTCGCTCCGTTCCTGGTTCTCGACCTCGCTCCTCTCCTGGTTCTCGACCTCGCTCCCTTCCTGGTTCTCGACCTCGCTCTGCTCCTGCTTCTCGACCTCGCTCCGTTCCTGGTTCGCGACCTCGCTCCGTTCCTGGTTCTCGACCTCGCTCCTCTCCTGGTTCTCGACCTCGCTCCGCTCCAGGTTCTCGACCTCGCTCCGCTCCTGGTTCTCCACCTCGCTCCGTTCTTGGTTCTCGACCTAGCTCCACTCCTGGTTCTCGACCTCGCTCCTCTCCTGGTTTTCGACCTCGCTCCGCTCCTTGTTCTCGACCTCGCTGCTTTCCTGGTTCTCGACCTTGCTCCTCTCCTGGTTCTCGACCTCGACCCATTCCTGGTTCTGAACCTCGCGCCACTCCTGGTGCTCAACCTCGCTCCTCTCCTGGTTCTCGACCTCACTCCTCTCCGGGTTCTCGACCTCGCTCCGCTCCTGGTGCTCGACCTCGATCCGTTCCTGGTTCTCGACCTCGCTCCTCTCCTGGTTTTCGACCTCTCTCCGTTCCTGGTATTCGACCTTGCTCCTCTCCTGGTTCTCAAACTCGTTCCTCTCCTTGTTTTCGACCTCGCTCCTCTCCTGGTTCTCAACCTCGCTCCATTCCTGGTTCTCAAGCTCGCTCCATTCCTGGTTCTCAAGCTCGCTCCTCTCCTGGTTTTCGACCTCTCTCCATTCCTGGTTCTCAACCTCTCTCCGTTCCTGGTTCTCAACCTCACTCCTCTCCTGGTTCTCGACCTTGCTCCTCTCCTGGTTTTCGACCTCGCTCCTCTCCTGGTTCTCGACCTCGCTCCTCTCCTGGTTCTCGACCTCGCTCCTCTCCTGGTTCTCAACCTCACGACACACCTGGGACACGACCTCGCTCCACTCCTGGGACCCGACTGCACTGTTCCTGGTTCTCGACCTCGCTCCACTCCTGGTTCTCGACCTCGCTCCTCTCCTGGTTTTCGACCTCGCTCCGCTCCTTGTTCTCGACCTCGCTCCGTTCCTGGTTCTCGACCTCGCTCCGCTCCTGGTTCTCAACCTCGCTCCGTTCCTGGTTCTCAACCTCGCTCCTCTCCTGGTTCTCGACCTCGCTCCTCTCCTGGTTTTCGACCTCTCTCCATTCCTGGTTCTCGACCTTGCTCCTCTCCTGGTTCTCAAACTCGCTCCTCTCCTTGTTTTCGACCTCGCTCCTCTCCTGGTTCTCAACCTCGCTCCATTCCTGGTTCTCAACCTCGCGCCACTCCTGGTTCTTGACCTCGCTCCACTCCTGGTTATCAACCTTGCTCCTCTCCTGGTTTTCGACCTCTCTCCGTTCCTGGTTCTCGACCTCGCTCCGCTCCTGATTCTCAACCTCGCTCCACTCCTGGTTCTCGACCTTGTTCCGCTCCTGGATCTCGACTTCGCTCCCCTCCTGGTTTTTGACCTCGCTCCTCTCCTTGTTCTTGACCTCGCTCCATTCCTGGTTCTCAAGCTCGCTCCAGTCCTGGTTCTCAAGCTCGCTCCTCTCCTGGTTTTCGACCTCTCTCCGTTTCTGGTTTTCGACCTCGCTCCGTTCCTGGTTCTCAAGCTCGCTCCTCTTCTGGTTTTTGACCTCGCTACTCTCCTTGTTCTTGACCTCGCTCTGTTCCTGGTTCTCGACCTCTCTCCGTTCCTGGTTCTCGACCTCGCTCCGCTCCTGGTTTTCGACCTCGCTTCTCTCCTGGTTCTTGACCTCTCTCCGTTCCTGGTTCTCGACCTCGCTCCGCTCCTGGTTTTTGACCTCGCTCCTCTCCTGGTTTTCGACATCTCTCCGTTCCTGGTTCTCGACCTCACTCCTCTCCGGGTGCTCAACCTCGCTCCGCTCCTGGTTTTCGACGTCGCTCCTCTGCTGGTTCTCGACCTCGCTCCGATCCTGGTTTTCGACCTCGCTCCGCTCCTTTTTCTCGACCTCGCTCCGTTCCTGGTTCTCGACCTCGCTCCGCTCCTGGTTCTCAACCTCGCTCCATTCCTGGTTCTCAACCTCGCTCCTCTCCTGGTTCTCGACCTCGCCCCTCTCCTGGTTTTCGACCTCTCTCCATTCCTGGTTCTCGTCCTTGCTCCTCTTCTGGTTCTCAAACTCGCTCCTCTCCTTGTTTTCGACCTTGCTCCTCTCCTGGTTCTCAACCTCGCTCCATTCCTGGTTCTCAACCTCGCGCCACTCCTGGTTCTTGTCCTCGCTCCACTCCTGGTTATCAACCTTGCCCCTCTCCTGGTTTTCGACCTCTCTCCGTTCCTGGTTCTCAACCTCGCTCCGTTCCTGGTTCTCAACCTCACTCCTCTCCTGGTTCTCGACCTCGCTCCTCTCCTGGTTTTCGACCTCGCTCCTCTCCTGGTTCTCGACCTCACTCTGCTCCTGGTTCTCGACCTCGCTCCTCTCCTGGTTTTTTGACCTCTCTCAGTTCCTGGTTCTCGACCTCGCTCCTCTCCTGGTTCTCGACCTCGCTCCCTTCCTGGTTCTCGACCTCGCTCTGCTCCTGCTTCTCGACCTCGCTCCGTTCCTGGTTCGCGACCTCGCTCCGTTCCTGGTTCTCGACCTCGCTCCTCTCCTGGTTCTCGACCTCGCTCCCTTCCTGGTTCTCGACCTCGCTCTGCTCCTGCTTCTCGACCTCGCTCCGTTCCTGGTTCGCGACCTCGCTCCGTTCCTGGTTCTCGACCTCGCTCCTCTCCTGGTTCTCGACCTCGCTCCGCTCCAGTTTCTCGACCTCGCTCCGCTCCTGGTTCTCCACCTCGCTCCGTTCTTGGTTCTCGACCTAGCTCCACTCCTGGTTCTCGACCTCGCTCCTCTCCTGGTTTTCGACCTCGCTCCGCTCCTTGTTCTCGACCTCGCTGCTTTCCTGGTTCTCGACCTTGCTCCTCTCCTGGTTCTCGACCTCGACCCATTCCTGGTTCTGAACCTCGCGCCACTCCTGGTGCTCAACCTCGCTCCTCTCCTGGTTCTCGACCTCACTCCTCTCCGGGTTCTCGACCTCGCTCCGCTCCTGGTGCTCGACCTCGATCCGTTCCTGGTTCTCGACCTCGCTCCTCTCCTGGTTTTCGACCTCTCTCCGTTCCTGGTATTCGACCTTGCTCCTCTCCTGGTTCTCAAACTCGTTCCTCTCCTTGTTTTCGACCTCGCTCCTCTCCTGGTTCTCAACCTCGCTCCATTCCTGGTTCTCAAGCTCGCTCCATTCCTGGTTCTCAAGCTCGCTCCTCTCCTGGTTTTCGACCTCTCTCCATTCCTGGTTCTCAACCTCTCTCCGTTCCTGGTTCTCAACCTCACTCCTCTCCTGGTTCTCGACCTTGCTCCTCTCCTGGTTTTCGACCTCGCTCCTCTCCTGGTTCTCGACCTCGCTCCTCTCCTGGTTCTCGACCTCGCTCCTCTCCTGGTTCTCAACCTCACGACACACCTGGGACACGACCTCGCTCCACTCCTGGGACCCGACTGCACTGTTCCTGGTTCTCGACCTCGCTCCACTCCTGGTTCTCGACCTCGCTCCTCTCCTGGTTTTCGACCTCGCTCCGCTCCTTGTTCTCGACCTCGCTCCGTTCCTGGTTCTCGACCTCGCTCCGCTCCTGGTTCTCAACCTCGCTCCGTTCCTGGTTCTCAACCTCGCTCCTCTCCTGGTTCTCGACCTCGCTCCTCTCCTGGTTTTCGACCTCTCTCCATTCCTGGTTCTCGACCTTGCTCCTCTCCTGGTTCTCAAACTCGCTCCTCTCCTTGTTTTCGACCTCGCTCCTCTCCTGGTTCTCAACCTCGCTCCATTCCTGGTTCTCAACCTCGCGCCACTCCTGGTTCTTGACCTCGCTCCACTCCTGGTTATCAACCTTGCTCCTCTCCTGGTTTTCGACCTCTCTCCGTTCCTGGTTCTCGACCTCGCTCCGCTCCTGATTCTCAACCTCGCTCCACTCCTGGTTCTCGACCTTGTTCCGCTCCTGGATCTCGACTTCGCTCCCCTCCTGGTTTTTGACCTCGCTCCTCTCCTTGTTCTTGACCTCGCTCCATTCCTGGTTCTCAAGCTCGCTCCAGTCCTGGTTCTCAAGCTCGCTCCTCTCCTGGTTTTCGACCTCTCTCCGTTTCTGGTTTTCGACCTCGCTCCGTTCCTGGTTCTCAAGCTCGCTCCTCTTCTGGTTTTTGACCTCGCTACTCTCCTTGTTCTTGACCTCGCTCTGTTCCTGGTTCTCGACCTCTCTCCGTTCCTGGTTCTCGACCTCGCTCCGCTCCTGGTTTTCGACCTCGCTTCTCTCCTGGTTCTCGACCTCTCTCCGTTCCTGGTTCTCGACCTCGCTCCGCTCCTGGTTTTTGACCTCGCTCCTCTCCTGGTTTTCGACATCTCTCCGTTCCTGGTTCTCGACCTCACTCCTCTCCGGGTGCTCAACCTCGCTCCGCTCCTGGTTTTCGACGTCGCTCCTCTGCTGGTTCTCGACCTCGCTCCGATCCTGGTTTTCGACCTCGCTCCGCTCCTTTTTCTCGACCTCGCTCCGTTCCTGGTTCTCGACCTCGCTCCGCTCCTGGTTCTCAACCTCGCTCCATTCCTGGTTCTCAACCTCGCTCCTCTCCTGGTTCTCGACCTCGCCCCTCTCCTGGTTTTCGACCTCTCTCCATTCCTGGTTCTCGTCCTTGCTCCTCTTCTGGTTCTCAAACTCGCTCCTCTCCTTGTTTTCGACCTTGCTCCTCTCCTGGTTCTCAACCTCGCTCCATTCCTGGTTCTCAACCTCGCGCCACTCCTGGTTCTTGTCCTCGCTCCACTCCTGGTTATCAAACTTGCCCCTCTCCTGGTTTTCGACCTCTCTCCGTTCCTGGTTCTCAACCTCGCTCCGTTCCTGGTTCTCAACCTCACTCCTCTCCTGGTTCTCGACCTCGCTCCTCTCCTGGTTTTCGACCTCGCTCCTCTCCTGGTTCTCGACCTCACTCTGCTCCTGGTTCTCGACCTCGCTCCTCTCCTGGTTTTTTGACCTCTCTCAGTTCCTGGTTCTCGACCTCGCTCCTCTCCTGGTTCTCGACCTCGCTCCCTTCCTGGTTCTCGACCTCGCTCTGCTCCTGCTTCTCGACCTCGCTCCGTTCCTGGTTCGCGACCTCGCTCCGTTCCTGGTTCTCGACCTCGCTCCTCTCCTGGTTCTCGACCTCGCTCCGCTCCAGGTTCTCGACCTCGCTCCGCTCCTGGTTCTCCACCTCGCTCCGTTCTTGGTTCTCGACCTAGCTCCACTCCTGGTTCTCGACCTCGCTCCTCTCCTGGTTTTCGACCTCGCTCCGCTCCTTGTTCTCGACCTCGCTGCTTTCCTGGTTCTCGACCTTGCTCCTCTCCTGGTTCTCGACCTCGACCCATTCCTGGTTCTGAACCTCGCGCCACTCCTGGTGCTCAACCTCGCTCCTCTCCTGGTTCTCGACCTCACTCCTCTCCGGGTTCTCGACCTCGCTCCGCTCCTGGTGCTCGACCTCGATCCGTTCCTGGTTCTCGACCTCGCTCCTCTCCTGGTTTTCGACCTCTCTCCGTTCCTGGTATTCGACCTTGCTCCTCTCCTGGTTCTCAAACTCGTTCCTCTCCTTGTTTTCGACCTCGCTCCTCTCCTGGTTCTCAACCTCGCTCCATTCCTGGTTCTCAAGCTCGCTCCATTCCTGGTTCTCAAGCTCGCTCCTCTCCTGGTTTTCGACCTCTCTCCATTCCTGGTTCTCAACCTCTCTCCGTTCCTGGTTCTCAACCTCACTCCTCTCCTGGTTCTCGACCTTGCTCCTCTCCTGGTTTTCGACCTCGCTCCTCTCCTGGTTCTCGACCTCGCTCCTCTCCTGGTTCTCGACCTCGCTCCTCTCCTGGTTCTCAACCTCACGACACACCTGGGACACGACCTCGCTCCACTCCTGGGACCCGACTGCACTGTTCCTGGTTCTCGACCTCGCTCCACTCCTGGTTCTCGACCTCGCTCCTCTCCTGGTTTTCGACCTCGCTCCGCTCCTTGTTCTCGACCTCGCTCCGTTCCTGGTTCTCGACCTCGCTCCGCTCCTGGTTCTCAACCTCGCTCCGTTCCTGGTTCTCAACCTCGCTCCTCTCCTGGTTCTCGACCTCGCTCCTCTCCTGGTTTTCGACCTCTCTCCATTCCTGGTTCTCGACCTTGCTCCTCTCCTGGTTCTCAAACTCGCTCCTCTCCTTGTTTTCGACCTCGCTCCTCTCCTGGTTCTCAACCTCGCTCCATTCCTGGTTCTCAACCTCGCGCCACTCCTGGTTCTTGACCTCGCTCCACTCCTGGTTATCAACCTTGCTCCTCTCCTGGTTTTCGACCTCTCTCCGTTCCTGGTTCTCGACCTCGCTCCGCTCCTGATTCTCAACCTCGCTCCACTCCTGGTTCTCGACCTTGTTCCGCTCCTGGATCTCGACTTCGCTCCCCTCCTGGTTTTTGACCTCGCTCCTCTCCTTGTTCTTGACCTCGCTCCATTCCTGGTTCTCAAGCTCGCTCCAGTCCTGGTTCTCAAGCTCGCTCCTCTCCTGGTTTTCGACCTCTCTCCGTTTCTGGTTTTCGACCTCGCTCCGTTCCTGGTTCTCAAGCTCGCTCCTCTTCTGGTTTTTGACCTCGCTACTCTCCTTGTTCTTGACCTCGCTCTGTTCCTGGTTCTCGACCTCTCTCCGTTCCTGGTTCTCGACCTCGCTCCGCTCCTGGTTTTCGACCTCGCTTCTCTCCTGGTTCTCGACCTCTCTCCGTTCCTGGTTCTCGACCTCGCTCCGCTCCTGGTTTTTGACCTCGCTCCTCTCCTGGTTTTCGACATCTCTCCGTTCCTGGTTCTCGACCTCACTCCTCTCCGGGTGCTCAACCTCGCTCCGCTCCTGGTTTTCGACGTCGCTCCTCTGCTGGTTCTCGACCTCGCTCCGATCCTGGTTTTCGACCTCGCTCCGCTCCTTTTTCTCGACCTCGCTCCGTTCCTGGTTCTCGACCTCGCTCCGCTCCTGGTTCTCAACCTCGCTCCATTCCTGGTTCTCAACCTCGCTCCTCTCCTGGTTCTCGACCTCGCCCCTCTCCTGGTTTTCGACCTCTCTCCATTCCTGGTTCTCGTCCTTGCTCCTCTTCTGGTTCTCAAACTCGCTCCTCTCCTTGTTTTCGACCTTGCTCCTCTCCTGGTTCTCAACCTCGCTCCATTCCTGGTTCTCAACCTCGCGCCACTCCTGGTTCTTGTCCTCGCTCCACTCCTGGTTATCAACCTTGCCCCTCTCCTGGTTTTCGACCTCTCTCCGTTCCTGGTTCTCAACCTCGCTCCGTTCCTGGTTCTCAACCTCACTCCTCTCCTGGTTCTCGACCTCGCTCCTCTCCTGGTTTTCGACCTCGCTCCTCTCCTGGTTCTCGACCTCACTCTGCTCCTGGTTCTCGACCTCGCTCCTCTCCTGGTTTTTTGACCTCTCTCAGTTCCTGGTTTTTGACCTCGCTCCGTTCCTGGTTCTCAAGCTCGCTCCTCTTCTGGTTCTCGACCTCGCTCCTCTCCTTGTTCTTGACCTCGCTCTGTTCCTGGTTCTCGACCTCGCTCCGTTCCTAGTTCTCGACCTCACTCCGTTCCTGGTTCTCGACCTCGCTCCGCTCCTGGTTTTCGACCTCGCTTCTCTCCTGGTTCTCGACCTAGCTCCGTTCCTGGTTCTCGACCTCGCTCCGCTCCTGGTTTTTGACCTCGCTCTGCTCCTGGTTCTCAACCTCGCTCCATTCCTGGTTCTCAAGCTCGCTCCATTCCTGGTTCTCAAGCTCGCTCCTCTCCTGGTTTTCGACCTCTCTCCGTTCCTGGTTTTCGACCTCGCTCCGTTCCTGGTTCTCGACCTCGCTCCTCTCCTGGTTTTCGACATCTCTCCGTTCCTGGTTCTCGACCTCGCTCCTCTCCTGGTTTTCGACCTCGCTCCTCTCCTGGTTCTCGACCTCGCTCCTCTCCTGGTTCTCGACCTCGCTCCTTTCCTGGTTCTCGACCTCGCTCCGCTCCTGGTTCTCGACCTCGATCCGTTCCTGGTTTCGACCTCGCTCCTCTCCTGGTTCTCGACCTCGCTCCATTCCTGGTTCTCGACCTCGCCCCTCTCCTGGTTCTCAACCTCGATCCGTTCCTGGTTCTCGACCTCGCTCCATTCCTGGTTCTCGACCTCGCTCCATTCCTAGTTCTCGACCTCGCCCCTCTCCTGGTTCTCGACCTTGCTCCGCTCCTGGTTCTCGACCTCGCTCCTCTCCTGGTTTTCGACCTCACTCCGCTCCTGGCTCTCGAACTCGCTCCTCTCCTGGTTCTCGACCTCGCTCCTCTCCTGGTTCTCGACCTCGCTCCCTTCCTGGTTCTCGACCTCGCTCTGCTCCTGGTTCTCGACCTCGCTCCGTTCCTGGTTCTCAACCTCGCTCCGTTCCTGGTTCGCAAACTCGCTCCTCTCCTTGTTTTCGACCTCGCTCCTCTCCTGGTTCTCAACCTCGCTCCATTCCTGGTTCTCAACCTCGCGCCACTCCTGGTGCTCAACCTCGCTCCTCTCCTAGTTCTCGACCTCACACCTCTCCGGGTTCTCGACCTCGCTCCGTTCCTGGTTCTCGACCTCGCTCCGCTCCTGGTTCTCGACCTTGATCCGTTCCTGGTTCTCGACCTCGCTCCTCTCCTGGTTCTCGACCTCGCTCCGTTCCTGGTTCTCGACCTCGCCACTCTCCTGGTTCTCGACCTCAACCCATTCCTGGTTCTCAACCTCGCGCCACTCCTGGTGCTCAACCTCGCTCCTCTCCTGGTTCTCGACCTCACTCCTCTCCGGGTTCTCGACCTCGCTCCGCTCCTGGTGCTCAACCTCGATCCGTTCCTGGTTCTCGACCTCGCTCCTCTCCTGGTTCTCGACCTCGCTCCGATCCTGTTTCTCGACCTCGCCCCTCTCCTGGTTCTCGACCTCGATCCGTTCCTGGTTCTCGACTACGCTCCGCTCCGGGTTCTCGACCTCGATCCTCTCCTGGTTTTCGACCTCGCTCCGCTCCTGGCTCGTGACCTCGCTCCTCTCCTGGTTCTCGACCTCGCTCCTCTCCTGGTTCTCGACCTCGCTCCGTTCCT
Organism: Pristiophorus japonicus; assembly: GCF_044704955.1. Lineage (NCBI taxonomy): Eukaryota > Metazoa > Chordata > Chondrichthyes > Pristiophoridae > Pristiophorus > Pristiophorus japonicus. The sequence continues at coordinate 176,580,801 of NC_091978.1, read as the reverse complement.
GGTTCTCGACCTCGCTCTGCTCCTGGTTCTCGACCTCGCCACTCTCCTGGTTCTCGACCTCGACCCATTCCTGGTTCTGCACCTCGCTCCGCTCCTGGTTCTCGACCTCGCTCCGCTCCTGGTTCTCGACCTCGGTCCGCTCCTGGTTCTCGACCTCGCCCCATTCCTGGTTCTCGACCTCGCTCCTCTCCAGCTTCTTGACCTCGCTCCTCTCCTGGTTCTCGACCTCGCTCCACTCCTGGTTTTCGACCTCGCTCTTCTCCTGGTTCTCGACCTCGCTCCACCCCTGGTTCTCGACCTCGCTCTGCTCCTGGTTCTCGACCTCGCTCCGTTCCTGGTTCTCAACCTCGCTCCGTTCCTGGTTCGCAAACTCGCTCCTCTCCTTGTTTTCGACCTCGCTCCTCTCCTGGTTCTCAACCTCGCTCCATTCCTGGTTCTCAACCTCGCGCCACTCCTGGTGCTCAACCTCGCTCCTCTCCTAGTTCTCGACCTCACACCTCTCCGGGTTCTCGACCTCGCTCCGTTCCTGGTTCTCGACCTCGCTCCGCTCCTGGTTCTCGACCTTGATCCGTTCCTGGTTCTCGACCTCGCTCCTCTCCTGGTTCTCGACCTCGCTCCGTTCCTGGTTCTCGACCTCGCCACTCTCCTGGTTCTCGACCTCAACCCATTCCTGGTTCTCAACCTCGCGCCACTCCTGGTGCTCAACCTCGCTCCTCTCCTGGTTCTCGACCTCACTCCTCTCCGGGTTCTCGACCTCGCTCCGCTCCTGGTGCTCAACCTCGATCCGTTCCTGGTTCTCGACCTCGCTCCTCTCCTGGTTCTCGACCTCGCTCCGATCCTGTTTCTCGACCTCGCCCCTCTCCTGGTTCTCGACCTCGATCCGTTCCTGGTTCTCGACTACGCTCCGCTCCGGGTTCTCGACCTCGATCCTCTCCTGGTTTTCGACCTCGCTCCGCTCCTGGCTCGTGACCTCGCTCCTCTCCTGGTTCTCGACCTCGCTCCTCTCCTGGTTCTCGACCTCGCTCCGTTCCTGGTTCTCGACCTCGCTCTGCTCCTGGTTCTCGACCTCGCCACTCTCCTGGTTCTCGACCTCGACCCATTCCTGGTTCTGCACCTCGCTCCGCTCCTGGTTCTCGACCTCGCTCCGCTCCTGGTTCTCGACCTCGGTCCGCTCCTGGTTCTCGACCTCGCCCCATTCCTGGTTCTCGACCTCGCTCCTCTCCAGCTTCTTGACCTCGCTCCTCTCCTGGTTCTCGACCTCGCTCCACTCCTGGTTTTCGACCTCGCTCTTCTCCTGGTTCTCGACCTCGCTCCACCCCTGGTTCTCGACCTCGCTCCGTACCTGGTTCTTGACCTCGCTCCTCTCCAGCTTCTCGACCTCGCTCCTCTCCTGGTTCTCGACCTCGCTCCTCTCCTGGTTCTCGAACTCGCTCCCTTCCTGGTTCTCGACCTCGCTCCTCTCCTGGTTCTCAACCTCACTCCTCTCCTGGTTCTCGACCTCGCTCCTCTCCTGATTTTCGACCTCGCTCTTCTCCTGGTTCTCAACCTCGCTCCATTCCTGGTTCTCAAGCTCGCTCCATTCCTGGTTCTCAAGCTCGCTCCTCTCCTGGTTTTCGACCTCTCTCCATTCCTGGTTCTCAACCTCGCTCCATTCCTGGTTCTCAACCTCACTCCTCTCCTGGTTCTCGACCTCGCTCCTCTCCTGGTTTTCGACCTCGCTCCTCTCCTGGTTCTCAACCTCGCTCCTCTCCTGGTTCTCAACCTCGCTCCGCTCCTGGTTCTCGACATCGCTCCTCTTCTGGTTCTCGACCTAGCTCCGTTCCTGGTTCTCGACCTCGCTCCGCTCCTGGTTTTTGACCTCGCTCTGCTCCTGGTTCTCAAGCTCGCTCCATTCCTGGTTCTCAAGCTCGCTCCATTCCTGGTTCTCAAGCTCGCTAATCTCCTGGTTTTTGATCTCTCTCCGTTCCTGGTTCTCGACCTCGCTCCGTTCCTGGTTCACGACCTCGCTCCTCTCCTGGTTTTCGACATCTCTCCGTTCCTGGTTCTCGACCTCGCTCCTCTCCTGGTGTTCAACCTCGCTCCTCTCCTGGTTTTCGACCTCGCTCCTCTCCTGGTTCTCGACCTCGCTCCTCTCCTGGTTCTCGACCTCGCTCCTTTCCTGGTTCTCGACCTCGCCCCTCTCCTGGTTCTCGACCTCGATCCGTTCCTGGTTCTCGACCTCGCTCCATTCCTGGTTCTCAACCTCGCTCCATTCCTAGTTCTCGACCTCGCCCCTCTCCTGGTTCTCGACCTCGCTCCGCTCCTGGTTCTCGACCTCGCTCCATTCCTGGTTCTCAACCTCGCTCCATTCCTAGTTCTCGACCTCGCCCCTCTCCTCGTTCTCGACCTTGCTCCGCTCCTGGCTCTCGAACTCGCTCCTCTCCTGGTTCTCGAACTCGCTCCTCTCCTGGTTCTCGACCTCGCTCCCTTCCTGGTTCTCGACCTTGCTCTGCTCCTGGTTCTCGACCTCGTTCCGTTCCTGGTTCTCGACCTCGCTCCGTTCCTGGTTCTCGACCTCGCTCCTCTCCTGGTTCTCGACCTCGCTCCCTTCCTGGTTCTCGACCTCGCTCTGCTCCTGCTTCTCGACCTCGCTCCGTTCCTGGTTCGCGACCTCGCTCTGTTCCTGGTTCTCGACCTCGCTCCTCTCCTGGTTCTCGACCTCGCTCTGCTCCAGGTTCTCGACCTCGCTCCGCTCCTGGTTCTCCACCTCGCTCCGTTCTTGGTTCTCGACCTAGCTCCACTCCTGGTTCTCGACCTCGCTCCTCTCCTGGTTTTCGACCTCGCTCCGCTCCTTGTTCTCGACCTCGCTGCTTTCCTGGTTCTCGACCTTGCTCCTCTCCTGGTTCTCGACCTCGACCCATTCCTGGTTCTCAACCTCGCGCCACTCCTGGTGCTCAAACTCGCTCCTCTCCTGGTTCTCGACCTCACTCCTCTCCGGGTTCTCGACCTCGCTCCGCTCCTGGTGCTCGACCTCGATCCGTTCCTGGTTCTCGACCTCGCTCCTCTCCTGGTTCTCGACCTCGCTCCGTTCCTGGTTCTCGACCTCGCCCCTCTCCTGGTTCTCGAACTCGATCCATTCCTGGTTCTCGACTACGCTCCGCTCCGGGTTCTCGACCTCGCTCCTCTCCTGGTTTTCGGCCTCGCTCCGTCCTGGCTCGCGACCTCGCTCCTCTCCTGGCTCTCGACCTCGCTCCGTACCTGGTTCTCGACCTCGCTCCTCTCCAGCTTCTCGACCTCGCTCCTCTCCTGGTTCTCGACCTCGCTCCTCTCCTGGTTCTCGACCTCGCTCCCTTCCTGGTTCTCAACCTCGCTCCTCTCCTGGTTCTCAACCTCACTCCTCTCCTGGTTCTCGACCTCGCTCCTCTCCTGATTTTCGACCTTGCTCTTCTCCTGGTTCTCAACCTCGCTCCATTCCTGGTTCTCAAGCTCGCTCCATTCCTGGTTCTCAAGCTCGCTCCTCTCCTGGTTTTTGACCTCTCTCCATTCCTGGTTCTCAACCTCGCTCCATTCCTGGTTCTCAACCTCACTCCTCTCCTGGTTCTCGACCTCGCTCCTCTCCTGGTTTTCGACCTCGCTCCTCTCCTGGTTCTCAACCTCGCTCCTCTCCTGGTTCTCAACCTCGCTCCGCTCCTGGTTCTCGACCTCGCTCCTCTTCTGGTTCTCGACCTAGCTCCGTTCCTGGTTCTCGACCTCGCTCCGCTCCTGGTTTTTGACCTCGCTCTGCTCCTGGTTCTCAAGCTCGCTCCATTCCTGGTTCTCAAGCTCGCTCCATTCCTGGTTCTCAAGCTCGCTCCTCTCCTGGTTTTTGACCTCTCTCCGTTCCTGGTTCTCGACCTCGCTCCGTTCCTGGTTCTCGACCTCGCTCCTCTCCTGGTTTTCGACATCTCTCCGCTCCTGGTTCTCGACCTCGCTCCGTTCCTGGTTCTCGACCTCGCTCCTCTCCTGGTTCTCGACCTCGCTCCATTCCTGGTTCTCGACCTCGCCCCTCTCCTGGTTCTCGACCTCGATCCGTTCCTGGTTCTCGACCTCGCTCCGCTCCTGGTTCTCGACCTCGCTCCGCTCCTGGTTCTCGACCTCGATCCGCTCCTGGTTCTCGACCTCGCTCCGTTCCTGGTTCTCGACCTCGCTCCTCTCCAGCTTCTCGGCCTCGCTCCTCTCCTGGTTCTCGACCTCGCTCCTCTCCTGGTTCTCGAACTCGCTCCCTTCCTGGTTCTCGACCTCGCTCCGCCCCTGGTTCTCGACCTCGCTCCGTACCTGGTTTTCGACCTCGCTCCTCTCCAGCTTCTCGACCTCGCTCCTCTCCTGGTTCTCGACCTCGCTCCTCTCCTGGTTCTCGACCTCGCTCCCTTCCTGCTTCTCGACCTCGCTCCTCTCCTGGTTCTCAACCTCACTCCTCTCCTGGTTCTCGACCTCGCTCCTCTCCTGGTTTTCGACCTCGCTCCTCTCCTGGTTCTCGACCTCGCTCTGCTCCTGGTTCTCGACCTCGCTCCTCTCCTGGTTTTCGACCTCTCTCCGTTCCTGGTTTTCGACCTCGCTCCGTTCCTGTTTCTCAAGCTCGCTCCTCTCCTGGTTCTCGACCTCGCTCCTCTCCTTGTTCTTGACCTCACTCTGTTCCTGGTTCTCGACCTCGCCCTTCTCCTGGTTCTCGACCTCGATCCATTCCTGGTTCTCGACCTCGCTCCGCTCCTGGTTCTCGAACTCGCTCCTCTCCTGGTTCACGACCTCGCTCCTCTCCTGGTTTTCGACCTCGCTCCGTTCCTGGTTCTCGACCTCGCTCCGCTCCTGGTTCTCGAACTCGATCCTCTCCTTGTTTTCGACCTCGCTCCTCTCCTGGTTCTCAACCTCGCTCCATTCCTGGTTCTCAACCTCGCTCCGCTCCTGGTTTTTGACCTCGCTCTGCTCCTGGTTCTCAACCTCGCTCCATTCCTGGTTCTCAAGCTCGCTCCATTCCTGGTTCTCAAGCTCGCTCCTCTCCTGGTATTCGACCTCTCTCCGTTCCTGGTTCTCGACCTCGCTCCGTTCCTGGTTCTCAAGCTCACTCCTCTTCTGGTTTTCGACCTCGCTCCTCTCCTTGTTCTTGACCTCGCTCTGTTCCTGGTTCTCGACCTCGCTCCGTTCCTGGTTCTCGACCTCACTCCGTTCCTGGTTCTCGACCTCGCTCCGCTCCTGGTTTTCGACCTCGCTTCTCTCCTGGTTCTCGACCTAGCTCCGTTCCTGGTTCTCGACCTCGCTCCGCTCCTGGTTCTCGACCTCGATCCGCTCCTGGTTCTCGACCTCGATCCGTTCCTGGCTCTCGACCTCGCTCCTCTCCAGCTTCTTGACCTCGCTCCTCTCCTGGTTCTCGACCTCGCTCCTCTCCTGGTTCTCGACCTCGCTCCATTCCTGGTTCTCGACCTCACTCCGTTCCTGGTTCTCGACCTCGCTCCGCTCCTGGTTTTCGACCTCGCTTCTCTCCTGGTTCTCGACCTAGCTCCATTCTGGTTCTCGACCTCGCTCTGCTCCTGGTTCTCGACCTCGATCCGCTCCTGGTTCTCGACCTCGATCCGTTCCTGGCTCTCGACCTCGCTCCTCTCCAGCTTCTTGACCTCGCTCCTCTCCTGGTTCTCGACCTCGCTCCTCTCCTGGTTCTCGACCTCGCTCCTCTCCTGGTTCTCGACCTCGCTCCGCCCCTGGTTCTCGACCTCGCTCCGTACCTGGTTCTCGACCTCGCTCCTCTCCAGCTTCTCGACCTCGCTCCTCTCCTGGTTCTCGACCTCGCTCCTCTCCTGGTTCTCGACCTCGCTCCCTTCCTGGTTCTCGACCTCGCTCTTCTCCTGGTTCTCAACCTCGCTCCATTCTTGGTTCTCAAGCTCGCTCCATCCCTGGTTCTCAAGCTCGCTCCTCTCCTGGTTTTCGACCTCTCTCCATTCCTGGTTCTCAACCTCGCTCCATTCCTGGTTCTCAACCTCACTCCTCTCCTGGTTCTCGACCTCGCTCCTCTCCTGGTTTTCGACCTCGCTCCTCTCCTGGTTCCCAACCTCGCTCCTCTCCTGGTTCTCAACCTCGCTCCGCTCCTGGTTCTCGACCTCGCTCCTCTTCTGGTTCTCGACCTAGCTCCGTTCCTGGTTCTCGACCTCGCTCCGCTCCTGGTTTTTGACCTCGCTCTGCTCCTGGTTCCCAAGCTCGCTCCATTCCTGGTTCTCAAGCTCGCTCCATTCCTGGTTCTCAAGCTCGCTCCTCTCCTGGTTTTTGACCTCCCTCCGTTCCTGGTTCTCGATCTCGCTCCGTTCCTGGTTCTCGACCTCGCTCCTCTCCTGGTTTTCGACATCTCTCCGTTCCTGGTTCTCGACCTCGATCCGTTCCTGGTTCTCGACCTCGCTCCTCTCCTGATTCTCGACCTCGCTCCATTCCTGGTTCTCGACCTCGCCCCTCTCCTGGTTCTCGACCTCGATCCGTTCCTGGTTCTCGAGCTCGCTCCGCTCCTGGTTCTCGACCTCGCTCCGCTCCTGGTTCTCGACCTCGATCCGCTCCTGGTTCTCGACCTCGCTCCGTTCCTGGTTCTCGACCTCGCACCTCTCCAGCTTCTCGGCCTCGCTCCTCTCCTGGTTCTCGACCTCGCTCCTCTCCTGGTTCTCGAACTCGCTCCCTTCCTGTTTCTCGACCTCGCTCCGCCCCTGGTTCTCGACCTCGCTCCGTACCTGGTTTTCGACCTCGCTCCTCTCCAGCTTCTCGACCTCGCTCCTCTCCTGGTTCTCGACCTCGCTCCTCTCCTGGTTCTCGACCTCGCTCCCTTCCTGGTTCTCGACCTCGCTCCTCTCCTGGTTCTCAACCTCACTCCTCTCCTGGTTCTCGACCTCGCTCCTCTCCTGGTTTTCGACCTCGCTCCTCTCCTGGTTCTCGACCTCGCTCTGCTCCTGGTTCTCGACCTCATTCCTCTCCTGGTTTTCGACCTCTCTCCGTTCCTGGTTTTCGACCTCGCTCCGTTCCTGTTTCTCAAGCTCGCTCCTCTCCTGGTTCTCGACCTCGCTCCTCTCCTTGTTCTTGACCTCACTCTGTTCCTGGTTCTCGACCTCGCCCTTCTCCTGGTTCTCGACCTCGATCCATTCCTGGTTCTCGACCTCGCTCCGCTCCTGGTTCTCGAACTCGCTCCTCTCCTGGTTCACGACCTCGCTCCTCTCCTGGTTTTCGACCTCGCTCCGTTCCTGGTTCTCGACCTCGCTCCGCTCCTGGTTCTCGAACTCGATCCTCTCCTTGTTTTCGACCTCGCTCCTCTCCTGGTTCTCAACCTCGCTCCATTCCTGGTTCTCAACCTCGCTCCGCTCCTGGTTTTTGACCTCGCTCTGCTCCTGGTTCTCAACCTCGCTCCATTCCTGGTTCTCAAGCTCGCTCCATTCCTGGTTCTCAAGCTCGCTCCTCTCCTGGTATTCGACCTCTCTCCGTTCCTGGTTCTCGACCTCGCTCCGTTCCTGGTTCTCAAGCTCACTCCTCTTCTGGTTTTCGACCTCGCTCCTCTCCTTGTTCTTGACCTCGCTCTGTTCCTGGTTCTCGACCTCGCTCCGTTCCTGGTTCTCGACCTCACTCCGTTCCTGGTTCTCGACCTCGCTCCGCTCCTGGTTTTCGACCTCGCTTCTCTCCTGGTTCTCGACCTAGCTCCGTTCCTGGTTCTCGACCTCGCTCCGCTCCTGGTTCTCGACCTCGATCCGCTCCTGGTTCTCGACCTCGATCCGTTCCTGGCTCTCGACCTCGCTCCTCTCCAGCTTCTTGACCTCGCTCCTCTCCTGGTTCTCGACCTCGCTCCTCTCCTGGTTCTCGACCTCGCTCCATTCCTGGTTCTCGACCTCACTCCGTTCCTGGTTCTCGACCTCGCTCCGCTCCTGGTTTTCGACCTCGCTTCTCTCCTGGTTCTCGACCTAGCTCCGTTCCTGGTTCTCGACCTCGCTCTGCTCCTGGTTCTCGACCTCGATCCGCTCCTGGTTCTCGACCTCGATCCGTTCCTGGCTCTCGACCTCGCTCCTCTCCAGCTTCTTGACCTCGCTCCTCTCCTGGTTCTCGACCTCGCTCCTCTCCTGGTTCTCGACCTCGCTCCTCTCCTGGTTCTCGACCTCGCTCCGCCCCTGGTTCTCGACCTCGCTCCGTACCTGGTTCTCGACCTCGCTCCTCTCCAGCTTCTCGACCTCGCTCCTCTCCTGGTTCTCGACCTCGCTCCTCTCCTGGTTCTCGACCTCGCTCCCTTCCTGGTTCTCGACCTCGCTCTTCTCCTGGTTCTCAACCTCGCTCCATTCTTGGTTCTCAAGCTCGCTCCATCCCTGGTTCTCAAGCTCGCTCCTCTCCTGGTTTTCGACCTCTCTCCATTCCTGGTTCTCAACCTCGCTCCATTCCTGGTTCTCAACCTCACTCCTCTCCTGGTTCTCGACCTCGCTCCTCTCCTGGTTTTCGACCTCGCTCCTCTCCTGGTTCCCAACCTCGCTCCTCTCCTGGTTCTCAACCTCGCTCCGCTCCTGGTTCTCGACCTCGCTCCTCTTCTGGTTCTCGACCTAGCTCCGTTCCTGGTTCTCGACCTCGCTCCGCTCCTGGTTTTTGACCTCGCTCTGCTCCTGGTTCCCAAGCTCGCTCCATTCCTGGTTCTCAAGCTCGCTCCATTCCTGGTTCTCAAGCTCGCTCCTCTCCTGGTTTTTGACCTCCCTCCGTTCCTGGTTCTCGATCTCGCTCCGTTCCTGGTTCTCGACCTCGCTCCTCTCCTGGTTTTCGACATCTCTCCGTTCCTGGTTCTCGACCTCGATCCGTTCCTGGTTCTCGACCTCGCTCCTCTCCTGATTCTCGACCTCGCTCCATTCCTGGTTCTCGACCTCGCCCCTCTCCTGGTTCTCGACCTCGATCCGTTCCTGGTTCTCGAGCTCGCTCCGCTCCTGGTTCTCGACCTCGCTCCGCTCCTGGTTCTCGACCTCGATCCGCTCCTGGTTCTCGACCTCGCTCCGTTCCTGGTTCTCGACCTCGCTCCTCTCCAGCTTCTCGGCCTCGCTCCTCTCCTGGTTCTCGACCTCGCTCCTCTCCTGGTTCTCGAACTCGCTCCCTTCCTGGTTCTCGACCTCGCTCCGCCCCTGGTTCTCGACCTCGCTCCGTACCTGGTTTTCGACCTCGCTCCTCTCCAGCTTCTCGACCTCGCTCCTCTCCTGGTTCTCGACCTCGCTCCTCTCCTGGTTCTCGACCTCGCTCCCTTCCTGGTTCTCGACCTCGCTCCTCTCCTGGTTCTCAACCTCACTCCTCTCCTGGTTCTCGACCTCGCTCCTCTCCTGGTTTTCGACCTCGCTCCTCTCCTGGTTCTCGACCTCGCTCTGCTCCTGGTTCTCGACCTCATTCCTCTCCTGGTTTTCGACCTCTCTCCGTTCCTGGTTTTCGACCTCGCTCCGTTCCTGTTTCTCAAGCTCGCTCCTCTCCTGGTTCTCGACCTCGCTCCTCTCCTTGTTCTTGACCTCACTCTGTTCCTGGTTCTCGACCTCGCCCTTCTCCTGGTTCTCGACCTCGATCCATTCCTGGTTCTCGACCTCGCTCCGCTCCTGGTTCTCGAACTCGCTCCTCTCCTGGTTCACGACCTCGCTCCTCTCCTGGTTTTCGACCTCGCTCCGTTCCTGGTTCTCGACCTCGCTCCGCTCCTGGTTCTCGAACTCGATCCTCTCCTTGTTTTCGACCTCGCTCCTCTCCTGGTTCTCAACCTCGCTCCATTCCTGGTTCTCAACCTCGCTCCGCTCCTGGTTTTTGACCTCGCTCTGCTCCTGGTTCTCAACCTCGCTCCATTCCTGGTTCTCAAGCTCGCTCCATTCCTGGTTCTCAAGCTCGCTCCTCTCCTGGTATTCGACCTCTCTCCGTTCCTGGTTCTCGACCTCGCTCCGTTCCTGGTTCTCAAGCTCACTCCTCTTCTGGTTTTCGACCTCGCTCCTCTCCTTGTTCTTGACCTCGCTCTGTTCCTGGTTCTCGACCTCGCTCCGTTCCTGGTTCTCGACCTCACTCCGTTCCTGGTTCTCGACCTCGCTCCGCTCCTGGTTTTCGACCTCGCTTCTCTCCTGGTTCTCGACCTAGCTCCGTTCCTGGTTCTCGACCTCGCTCCGCTCCTGGTTCTCGACCTCGATCCGCTCCTGGTTCTCGACCTCGATCCGTTCCTGGCTCTCGACCTCGCTCCTCTCCAGCTTCTTGACCTCGCTCCTCTCCTGGTTCTCGACCTCGCTCCTCTCCTGGTTCTCGACCTCGCTCCATTCCTGGTTCTCGACCTCACTCCGTTCCTGGTTCTCGACCTCGCTCCGCTCCTGGTTTTCGACCTCGCTTCTCTCCTGGTTCTCGACCTAGCTCCGTTCCTGGTTCTCGGCCTCGCTCTGCTCCTGGTTCTCGACCTCGATCCGCTCCTGGTTCTCGACCTCGATCCGTTCCTGGCTCTCGACCTCGCTCCTCTCCAGCTTCTTGACCTCGCTCCTCTCCTGGTTCTCGACCTCGCTCCTCTCCTGGTTCTCGACCTCGCTCCTCTCCTGGTTCTCGACCTCGCTCCGCCCCTGGTTCTCGACCTCGCTCCGTACCTGGTTCTCGACCTCGCTCCTCTCCAGCTTCTCGACCTCGCTCCTCTCCTGGTTCTCGACCTCGCTCCTCTCCTGGTTCTCGACCTCGCTCCCTTCCTGGTTCTCGACCTCGCTCTTCTCCTGGTCCTCAACCTCGCTCCATTCTTGGTTCTCAAGCTCGCTCCATCCCTGGTTCTCAAGCTCGCTCCTCTCCTGGTTTTCGACCTCTCTCCATTCCTGGTTCTCAACCTCGCTCCATTCCTGGTTCTCAACCTCACTCCTCTCCTGGTTCTCGACCTCGCTCCTCTCCTGGTTTTCGACCTCGCTCCTCTCCTGGTTCCCAACCTCGCTCCTCTCCTGGTTCTCAACCTCGCTCCGCTCCTGGTTCTCGACCTCGCTCCTCTTCTGGTTCTCGACCTCGCTCCTCTTCTGGTTCTCGACCTAGCTCCGTTCCTGGTTCTCGACCTCGCTCCGCTCCTGGTTTTTGACCTCGCTCTGCTCCTGGTTCCCAAGCTCGCTCCGCTCCTGGTTTTCGACCTCGCTTCTCTCCTGGTTCTCGACCTAGCTCCGTTCCTGGTTCTCGGCCTCGCTCTGCTCCTGGTTCTCGACCTCGATCCGCTCCTGGTTCTCGACCTCGATCCGTTCCTGGCTCTCGACCTCGCTCCTCTCCAGCTTCTTGACCTCGCTCCTCTCCTGGTTCTCGACCTCGCTCCTCTCCTGGTTCTCGACCTCGCTCCTCTCCTGGTTCTCGACCTCGCTCCGCCCCTGGTTCTCGACCTCGCTCCGTACCTGGTTCTCGACCTCGCTCCTCTCCAGCTTCTCGACCTCGCTCCTCTCCTGGTTCTCGACCTCGCTCCTCTCCTGGTTCTCGACCTCGCTCCCTTCCTGGTTCTCGACCTCGCTCTTCTCCTGGTCCTCAACCTCGCTCCATTCTTGGTTCTCAAGCTCGCTCCATCCCTGGTTCTCAAGCTCGCTCCTCTCCTGGTTTTCGACCTCTCTCCATTCCTGGTTCTCAACCTCGCTCCATTCCTGGTTCTCAACCTCACTCCTCTCCTGGTTCTCGACCTCGCTCCTCTCCTGGTTTTCGACCTCGCTCCTCTCCTGGTTCCCAACCTCGCTCCTCTCCTGGTTCTCAACCTCGCTCCGCTCCTGGTTCTCGACCTCGCTCCTCTTCTGGTTCTCGACCTAGCTCCGTTCCTGGTTCTCGACCTCGCTCCGCTCCTGGTTTTTGACCTCGCTCTGCTCCTGGTTCCCAAGCTCGCTCCATTCCTGGTTCTCAAGCTCGCTCCATTCCTGGTTCTCAAGCTCGCTCCTCTCCTGGTTTTTGACCTCCCTCCGTTCCTGGTTCTCGATCTCGCTCCGTTCCTGGTTCTCGACCTCGCTCCTCTCCTGGTGCTCAACCTCGCTCCTCCTGGTTTTCGACCTCGCTCCTCTCCTGGTTCTCGACCTCGCTCCGCTCCTGGTTCTCGACCTCGCTCCGCTCCTGGTTCTCGACCTCGATCCGCTCCTGGTTCTCGACCTCGCTCCGTTCCTGGTTCTCGACCTCGCACCTCTCCAGCTTCTCGGCCTCGCTCCTCTCCTGGTTCTCGACCTCGCTCCTCTCCTGGTTCTCGAACTCGCTCCCTTCCTGTTTCTCGACCTCGCTCCGCCCCTGGTTCTCGACCTCGCTCCGTACCTGGTTTTCGACCTCGCTCCTCTCCAGCTTCTCGACCTCGCTCCTCTCCTGGTTCTCGACCTCGCTCCTCTCCTGGTTTTCGACCTCGCTCCTCTCCTGGTTCTCGACCTCGCTCTGCTCCTGGTTCTCGACCTCATTCCTCTCCTGGTTTTCGACCTCTCTCCGTTCCTGGTTTTCGACCTCGCTCCGTTCCTGTTTCTCAAGCTCGCTCCTCTCCTGGTTCTCGACCTCGCTCCTCTCCTTGTTCTTGACCTCACTCTGTTCCTGGTTCTCGACCTCGCCCTTCTCCTGGTTCTCGACCTCGATCCATTCCTGGTTCTCGACCTCGCTCCGCTCCTGGTTCTCGAACTCGCTCCTCTCCTGGTTCACGACCTCGCTCCTCTCCTGGTTTTCGACCTCGCTCCGTTCCTGGTTCTCGACCTCGCTCCGCTCCTGGTTCTCGAACTCGATCCTCTCCTTGTTTTCGACCTCGCTCCTCTCCTGGTTCTCAACCTCGCTCCATTCCTGGTTCTCAACCTCGCTCCGCTCCTGGTTTTTGACCTCGCTCTGCTCCTGGTTCTCAACCTCGCTCCATTCCTGGTTCTCAAGCTCGCTCCATTCCTGGTTCTCAAGCTCGCTCCTCTCCTGGTATTCGACCTCTCTCCGTTCCTGGTTCTCGACCTCGCTCCGTTCCTGGTTCTCAAGCTCACTCCTCTTCTGGTTTTCGACCTCGCTCCTCTCCTTGTTCTTGACCTCGCTCTGTTCCTGGTTCTCGACCTCGCTCCGTTCCTGGTTCTCGACCTCACTCCGTTCCTGGTTCTCGACCTCGCTCCGCTCCTGGTTTTCGACCTCGCTTCTCTCCTGGTTCTCGACCTAGCTCCGTTCCTGGTTCTCGACCTCGCTCCGCTCCTGGTTCTCGACCTCGATCCGCTCCTGGTTCTCGACCTCGATCCGTTCCTGGCTCTCGACCTCGCTCCTCTCCAGCTTCTTGACCTCGCTCCTCTCCTGGTTCTCGACCTCGCTCCTCTCCTGGTTCTCGACCTCGCTCCATTCCTGGTTCTCGACCTCACTCCGTTCCTGGTTCTCGACCTCGCTCCGCTCCTGGTTTTCGACCTCGCTTCTCTCCTGGTTCTCGACCTAGCTCCGTTCCTGGTTCTCGGCCTCGCTCTGCTCCTGGTTCTCGACCTCGATCCGCTCCTGGTTCTCGACCTCGATCCGTTCCTGGCTCTCGACCTCGCTCCTCTCCAGCTTCTTGACCTCGCTCCTCTCCTGGTTCTCGACCTCGCTCCTCTCCTGGTTCTCGACCTCGCTCCTCTCCTGGTTCTCGACCTCGCTCCGCCCCTGGTTCTCGACCTCGCTCCGTACCTGGTTCTCGACCTCGCTCCTCTCCAGCTTCTCGACCTCGCTCCTCTCCTGGTTCTCGACCTCGCTCCTCTCCTGGTTCTCGACCTCGCTCCCTTCCTGGTTCTCGACCTCGCTCTTCTCCTGGTCCTCAACCTCGCTCCATTCTTGGTTCTCAAGCTCGCTCCATCCCTGGTTCTCAAGCTCGCTCCTCTCCTGGTTTTCGACCTCTCTCCATTCCTGGTTCTCAACCTCGCTCCATTCCTGGTTCTCAACCTCACTCCTCTCCTGGTTCTCGACCTCGCTCCTCTCCTGGTTTTCGACCTCGCTCCTCTCCTGGTTCCCAACCTCGCTCCTCTCCTGGTTCTCAACCTCGCTCCGCTCCTGGTTCTCGACCTCGCTCCTCTTCTGGTTCTCGACCTCGCTCCTCTTCTGGTTCTCGACCTAGCTCCGTTCCTGGTTCTCGACCTCGCTCCGCTCCTGGTTTTTGACCTCGCTCTGCTCCTGGTTCCCAAGCTCGCTCCGCTCCTGGTTTTCGACCTCGCTTCTCTCCTGGTTCTCGACCTAGCTCCGTTCCTGGTTCTCGGCCTCGCTCTGCTCCTGGTTCTCGACCTCGATCCGCTCCTGGTTCTCGACCTCGATCCGTTCCTGGCTCTCGACCTCGCTCCTCTCCAGCTTCTTGACCTCGCTCCTCTCCTGGTTCTCGACCTCGCTCCTCTCCTGGTTCTCGACCTCGCTCCTCTCCTGGTTCTCGACCTCGCTCCGCCCCTGGTTCTCGACCTCGCTCCGTACCTGGTTCTCGACCTCGCTCCTCTCCAGCTTCTCGACCTCGCTCCTCTCCTGGTTCTCGACCTCGCTCCTCTCCTGGTTCTCGACCTCGCTCCCTTCCTGGTTCTCAAGCTCGCTCCATCCCTGGTTCTCAAGCTCGCTCCTCTCCTGGTTTTCGACCTCTCTCCATTCCTGGTTCTCAACCTCGCTCCATTCCTGGTTCTCAACCTCACTCCTCTCCTGGTTCTCGACCTCGCTCCTCTCCTGGTTTTCGACCTCGCTCCTCTCCTGGTTCCCAACCTCGCTCCTCTCCTGGTTCTCAACCTCGCTCCGCTCCTGGTTCTCGACCTCGCTCCTCTTCTGGTTCTCGACCTAGCTCCGTTCCTGGTTCTCGACCTCGCTCCGCTCCTGGTTTTTGACCTCGCTCTGCTCCTGGTTCCCAAGCTCGCTCCATTCCTGGTTCTCAAGCTCGCTCCATTCCTGGTTCTCAAGCTCGCTCCTCTCCTGGTTTTTGACCTCCCTCCGTTCCTGGTTCTCGATCTCGCTCCGTTCCTGGTTCTCGACCTCGCTCCTCTCCTGGTGCTCAACCTCGCTCCTCCTGGTTTTCGACCTCGCTCCTCTCCTGGTTCTCGACCTCGCTCCGCTCCTGGTTCTCGACCTCGCTCCGCTCCTGGTTCTCGACCTCGATCCGCTCCTGGTTCTCGACCTCGCTCCGTTCCTGGTTCTCGACCTCGCACCTCTCCAGCTTCTCGGCCTCGCTCCTCTCCTGGTTCTCGACCTCGCTCCTCTCCTGGTTCTCGAACTCGCTCCCTTCCTGTTTCTCGACCTCGCTCCGCCCCTGGTTCTCGACCTCGCTCCGTACCTGGTTTTCGACCTCGCTCCTCTCCAGCTTCTCGACCTCGCTCCTCTCCTGATTCTCGACCTCGCTCCTCTCCTGGTTCTCGACCTCGCTCCCTTCCTGGTTCTCGACCTCGCTCCTCTCCTGGTTCTCAACCTCACTCCTCTCCTGGTTCTCGAACTCGATCCTCTCCTTGTTTTCGACCTCGCTCCTCTCCTGGTTCTCAACCTCGCTCCATTCCTGGTTCTCAACCTCGCTCCGCTCCTGGTTTTTGACCTCGCTCTGCTCCTGGTTCTCAACCTCGCTCCATTCCTGGTTCTCAAGCTCGCTCCATTCCTGGTTCTCAAGCTCGCTCCTCTCCTGGTATTCGACCTCTCTCCGTTCCTGGTTCTCGACCTCGCTCCGTTCCTGGTTCTCAAGCTCACTCCTCTTCTGGTTTTCGACCTCGCTCCTCTCCTTGTTCTTGACCTCGCTCTGTTCCTGGTTCTCGACCTCGCTCCGTTCCTGGTTCTCGACCTCACTCCGTTCCTGGTTCTCGACCTCGCTCCGCTCCTGGTTTTCGACCTCGCTTCTCTCCTGGTTCTCGACCTAGCTCCGTTCCTGGTTCTCGACCTCGCTCCGCTCCTGGTTCTCGACCTCGATCCGCTCCTGGTTCTCGACCTCGATCCGTTCCTGGCTCTCGACCTCGCTCCTCTCCAGCTTCTTGACCTCGCTCCTCTCCTGGTTCTCGACCTCGCTCCTCTCCTGGTTCTCGACCTCGCTCCATTCCTGGTTCTCGACCTCACTCCGTTCCTGGTTCTCGACCTCGCTCCGCTCCTGGTTTTCGACCTCGCTTCTCTCCTGGTTCTCGACCTAGCTCCGTTCCTGGTTCTCGACCTCGCTCTGCTCCTGGTTCTCGACCTCGATCCGCTCCTGGTTCTCGACCTCGATCCGTTCCTGGCTCTCGACCTCGCTCCTCTCCAGCTTCTTGACCTCGCTCCTCTCCTGGTTCTCGACCTCGCTCCTCTCCTGGTTCTCGACCTCGCTCCTCTCCTGGTTCTCGACCTCGCTCCGCCCCTGGTTCTCGACCTCGATCCGTACCTGGTTCTCGACCTCGCTCCTCTCCAGCTTCTCGACCTCGCTCCTCTCCTGGTTCTCGACCTCGCTCCTCTCCTGGTTCTCGACCTCGCTCCCTTCCTGGTTCTCGACCTCGCTCTTCTCCTGGTTCTCAACCTCGCTCCATTCTTGGTTCTCAAGCTCGCTCCATCCCTGGTTCTCAAGCTCGCTCCTCTCCTGGTTTTCGACCTCTCTCCATTCCTGGTTCTCAACCTCGCTCCATTCCTGGTTCTCAACCTCACTCCTCTCCTGGTTCTCGACCTCGCTCCTCTCCTGGTTTTCGACCTCGCTCCTCTCCTGGTTCCCAACCTCGCTCCTCTCCTGGTTCTCAACCTCGCTCCGCTCCTGGTTCTCGACCTCGCTCCTCTTCTGGTTCTCGACCTAGCTCCGTTCCTGGTTCTCGACCTCGCTCCGCTCCTGGTTTTTGACCTCGCTCTGCTCCTGGTTCCCAAGCTCGCTCCATTCCTGGTTCTCAAGCTCGCTCCATTCCTGGTTCTCAAGCTCGCTCCTCTCCTGGTTTTTGACCTCCCACCGTTCCTGGTTCTCGATCTCGCTCCGTTCCTGGTTCTCGACCTCGCTCCTCTCCTGGTTTTCGACATCTCTCCGTTCCTGGTTCTCGACCTCGCTCCTCTCCTGGTGCTCAACCTCGCTCCTCTCCTGGTTTTCGACCTCGCTCCTCTCCTGGTTCTCGACCTCGCTCCGCTCCTGGTTCTCGACCTCGCTCCGCTCCTGGTTCTCGACCTCGATCCGCTCCTGGTTCTCGACCTCGCTCCGTTCCTGGTTCTCGACCTCGCACCTCTCCAGCTTCTCGGCCTCGCTCCTCTCCTGGTTCTCGACCTCGCTCCTCTCCTGGTTCTCGAACTCGCTCCCTTCCTGTTTCTCGACCTCGCTCCGCCCCTGGTTCTCGACCTCGCTCCGTACCTGGTTTTCGACCTCGCTCCTCTCCAGCTTCTCGACCTCGCTCCTCTCCTGGTTCTCGACCTCGCTCCTCTCCTGGTTCTCGACCTCGCTCCCTTCCTGGTTCTCGACCTCGCTCCTCTCCTGGTTCTCAACCTCACTCCTCTCCTGGTTCTCGAACTCGATCCTCTCCTTGTTTTCGACCTCGCTCCTCTCCTGGTTCTCAACCTCGCTCCATTCCTGGTTCTCAACCTCGCTCCGCTCCTGGTTTTTGACCTCGCTCTGCTCCTGGTTCTCAACCTCGCTCCATTCCTGGTTCTCAAGCTCGCTCCATTCCTGGTTCTCAAGCTCGCTCCTCTCCTGGTATTCGACCTCTCTCCGTTCCTGGTTCTCGACCTCGCTCCGTTCCTGGTTCTCAAGCTCACTCCTCTTCTGGTTTTCGACCTCGCTCCTCTCCTTGTTCTTGACCTCGCTCTGTTCCTGGTTCTCGACCTCGCTCCGTTCCTGGTTCTCGACCTCACTCCGTTCCTGGTTCTCGACCTCGCTCCGCTCCTGGTTTTCGACCTCGCTTCTCTCCTGGTTCTCGACCTAGCTCCGTTCCTGGTTCTCGACCTCGCTCCGCTCCTGGTTCTCGACCTCGATCCGCTCCTGGTTCTCGACCTCGATCCGTTCCTGGCTCTCGACCTCGCTCCTCTCCAGCTTCTTGACCTCGCTCCTCTCCTGGTTCTCGACCTCGCTCCTCTCCTGGTTCTCGACCTCGCTCCATTCCTGGTTCTCGACCTCACTCCGTTCCTGGTTCTCGACCTCGCTCCGCTCCTGGTTTTCGACCTCGCTTCTCTCCTGGTTCTCGACCTAGCTCCGTTCCTGGTTCTCGACCTCGCTCTGCTCCTGGTTCTCGACCTCGATCCGCTCCTGGTTCTCGACCTCGATCCATTCCTGGCTCTCGACCTCGCTCCTCTCCAGCTTCTTGACCTCGCTCCTCTCCTGGTTCTCGACCTCGCTCCTCTCCTGGTTCTCGACCTCGCTCCTCTCCTGGTTCTCGACCTCGCTCCGCCCCTGGTTCTCGACCTCGCTCCGTACCTGGTTCTCGACCTCGCTCCTCTCCAGCTTTACGACCTCGCTCCTCTCCTGGTTCTCGACCTCGCTCCTCTCCTGGTTCTCGACCTCGCTCCCTTCCTGGTTCTCGACCTCGCTCTTCTCCTGGTTCTCAACCTCGCTCCATTCTTGGTTCTCAAGCTCGCTCCATCCCTGGTTCTCAAGCTCGCTCCTCTCCTGGTTTTCGACCTCTCTCCATTCCTGGTTCTCAACCTCGCTCCATTCCTGGTTCTCAACCTCACACCTCTCCTGGTTCTCGACCTCGCTCCTCTCCTGGTTTTCGACCTCGCTCCTCTCCTGGTTCCCAACCTCGCTCCTCTCCTGGTTCTCAACCTCGCTCCGCTCCTGGTTCTCGACCTCGCTCCTCTTCTGGTTCTCGACGTAGCTCCGTTCCTGGTTCTCGACCTCGCTCCGCTCCTGGTTTTTGACCTCGCTCTGCTCCTGGTTCCCAAGCTCGCTCCATTCCTGGTTCTCAAGCTCGCTCCATTCCTGGTTCTCAAGCTCGCTCCTCTCCTGGTTTTTGACCTCCCTCCGTTCCTGGTTCTCGATCTCGCTCCGTTCCTGGTTCTCGACCTCGCTCCTCTCCTGGTTTTCGACATCTCTCCGTTCCTGGTTCTCGACCTCGCTCCTCTCCTGGTGCTCAACCTCGCTCCTCTCCTGGTTTTCGACCTCGCTCCTCTCCTGGTTCTCGACCTCGCTCCGCTCCTGGTTCTCGACCTCGCTCCGCTCCTGGTTCTCGACCTCGATCCGCTCCTGGTTCTCGACCTCGCTCCGTTCCTGGTTCTCGACCTCGCACCTCTCCAGCTTCTCGGCCTCGCTCCTCTCCTGGTTCTCGACCTCGCTCCTCTCCTGGTTCTCGAACTCGCTCCCTTCCTGTTTCTCGACCTCGCTCCGCCCCTGGTTCTCGACCTCGCTCCGTACCTGGTTTTCGACCTCGCTCCTCTCCAGCTTCTCGACCTCGCTCCTCTCCTGGTTCTCGACCTCGCTCCTCTCCTGGTTCTCGACCTCGCTCCCTTCCTGGTTCTCGACCTCGCTCCTCTCCTGGTTCTCAACCTCACTCCTCTCCTGGTTCTCCACCTCGTTCCTCTCCTGGTTTTCGACCTCGCTCCTCTCCTGGTTCTCGACCTCGCTCTGCTCCTGGTTCTCGACCTCATTCCTCTCCTGGTTTTCGACCTCTCTCCGTTCCTGGTTTTCGACCTCGCTCCGTTCCTGTTTCTCAAGCTCGCTCCTCTCCTGGTTCTCGACCTCGCTCCTCTCCTTGTTCTTGACCTCACTCTGTTCCTGGTTCTCGACCTCGCCCTTCTCCTGGTTCTCGACCTCGATCCATTCCTGGTTCTCGACCTCGCTCCGCTCCTGGTTCTCGAACTCGCTCCTCTCCTGGTTCACGACCTCGCTCCTCTCCTGGTTTTCGACCTCGCTCCGTTCCTGGTTCTCGACCTCGCTCCGCTCCTGGTTCTCGAACTCGCTCCGTTCCTGGTTCTCGACCTCGCTCCTCTCCAGCTTCTCGGCCTCGCTCCTCTCCTGGTTCTCGACCTCGCTCCTCTCCTGGTTCTCGAACTCGCTCCCTTCCTGGTTCTCGACCTCGCTCCGCCCCTGGTTCTCGACCTCGCTCCGTACCTGGTTTTCGACCTCGCTCCTCTCCAGCTTCTCGACCTCGCTCCTCTCCTGGTTCTCGACCTCGCTCCTCTCCTGGTTCTCGACCTCGCTCCCTTCCTGGTTCTCGACCTCGCTCCTCTCCTGGTTCTCAACCTCACTCCTCTCCTGGTTCTCGACCTCGCTCCTCTCCTGGTTTTCGACCTCGCTCCTCTCCTGGTTCTCGACCTCGCTCTGCTCCTGGTTCTCGACCTCATTCCTCTCCTGGTTTTCGACCTCTCTCCGTTCCTGGTTTTCGACCTCGCTCCGTTCCTGTTTCTCAAGCTCGCTCCTCTCCTGGTTCTCGACCTCGCTCCTCTCCTTGTTCTTGACCTCACTCTGTTCCTGGTTCTCGACCTCGCCCTTCTCCTGGTTCTCGACCTCGATCCATTCCTGGTTCTCGACCTCGCTCCACTCCTGGTTCTCGAACTCGCTCCTCTCCTGGTTCACGACCTCGCTCCTCTCCTGGTTTTCGACCTCGCTCCGTTCCTGGTTCTCGACCTCGCTCCGCTCCTGGTTCTCGAACTCGATCCTCTCCTTGTTTTCGACCTCGCTCCTCTCCTGGTTCTCAACCTCGCTCCATTCCTGGTTCTCAACCTCGCTCCGCTCCTGGTTTTTGACCTCGCTCTGCTCCTGGTTCTCAACCTCGCTCCATTCCTGGTTCTCAAGCTCGCTCCATTCCTGGTTCTCAAGCTCGCTCCTCTCCTGGTATTCGACCTCTCTCCGTTCCTGGTTCTCGACCTCGCTCCGTTCCTGGTTCTCAAGCTCACTCCTCTTCTGGTTTTCGACCTCGCTCCTCTCCTTGTTCTTGACCTCGATCCGTTCCTGGTTCTCGACCTCGCTCCTCTCCTGATTCTCGACCTCGCTCCATTCCTGGTTCTCGACCTCGCCCCTCTCCTGGTTCTCGACCTCGATCCGTTCCTGGTTCTCGAGCTCGCTCCGCTCCTGGTTCTCGACCTCGCTCCGCTCCTGGTTCTCGACCTCGATCCGCTCCTGGTTCTCGACCTCGCTCCGTTCCTGGTTCTCGACCTCGCTCCTCTCCAGCTTCTCGGCCTCGCTCCTCTCCTGGTTCTCGACCTCGCTCCTCTCCTGGTTCTCGAACTCGCTCCCTTCCTGGTTCTCGACCTCGCTCCGCCCCTGGTTCTCGACCTCGCTCCGTACCTGGTTTTCGACCTCGCTCCTCTCCAGCTTCTCGACCTCGCTCCTCTCCTGGTTCTCGACCTCGCTCCTCTCCTGGTTCTCGACCTCGCTCCCTTCCTGGTTCTCGACCTCGCTCCTCTCCTGGTTCTCAACCTCACTCCTCTCCTGGTTCTCGACCTCGCTCCTCTCCTGGTTTTCGACCTCGCTCCTCTCCTGGTTCTCGACCTCGCTCTGCTCCTGGTTCTCGACCTCATTCCTCTCCTGGTTTTCGACCTCTCTCCGTTCCTGGTTTTCGACCTCGCTCCGTTCCTGTTTCTCAAGCTCGCTCCTCTCCTGGTTCTCGACCTCGCTCCTCTCCTTGTTCTTGACCTCACTCTGTTCCTGGTTCTCGACCTCGCCCTTCTCCTGGTTCTCGACCTCGATCCATTCCTGGTTCTCGACCTCGCTCCACTCCTGGTTCTCGAACTCGCTCCTCTCCTGGTTCACGACCTCGCTCCTCTCCTGGTTTTCGACCTCGCTCCGTTCCTGGTTCTCGACCTCGCTCCGCTCCTGGTTCTCGAACTCGATCCTCTCCTTGTTTTCGACCTCGCTCCTCTCCTGGTTCTCAACCTCGCTCCATTCCTGGTTCTCAACCTCGCTCCGCTCCTGGTTTTTGACCTCGCTCTGCTCCTGGTTCTCAACCTCGCTCCATTTCTGGTTCTCAAGCTCGCTCCATTCCTGGTTCTCAAGCTCGCTCCTCTCCTGGTATTCGACCTCTCTCCGTTCCTGGTTCTCGACCTCGCTCCGTTCCTGGTTCTCAAGCTCACTCCTCTTCTGGTTTTCGACCTCGCTCCTCTCCTTGTTCTTGACCTCGCTCTGTTCCTGGTTCTCGACCTCGCTCCGTTCCTGGTTCTCGACCTCACTCCGTTCCTGGTTCTCGACCTCGCTCCTCTCCTTTTTCTTGACCTCACTCTGTTCCTGGTTCTCGACCTCGCCCTTCTCCTGGTTCTCGACCTCGATCCATTCCTGGTTCTCGACCTCGCTCCGCTCCTGGTTCTCGAACTCGCTCCTCTCCTGGTTCACGACCTCGCTCCTCTCCTGGTTTTCGACCTCGCTCCGTTCCTGGTTCTCGACCTCGCTCCGCTCCTGGTTCTCGAACTCGCTCCGTTCCTGGTTCTCGACCTCGCTCCTCTCCAGCTTCTCGGCCTCGCTCCTCTCCTGGTTCTCGACCTCGCTCCTCTCCTGGTTCTCGAACTCGCTCCCTTCCTGGTTCTCGACCTCGCTCCGCCCCTGGTTCTCGACCTCGCTCCTCTCCTGGTTCTCGACCTCGCTCCTCTCCTGGTTCTCGACCTCGCTCCCTTCCTGGTTCTCGACCTCGCTCCTCTCCTGGTTCTCAACCTCACTCCTCTCCTGGTTCTCGAACTCGATCCTCTCCTTGTTTTCGACCTCGCTCCTCTCCTGGTTCTCAACCTCGCTCCATTCCTGGTTCTCAACCTCGCTCCGCTCCTGGTTTTTGACCTCGCTCTGCTCCTGGTTCTCAACCTCGCTCCATTCCTGGTTCTCAAGCTCGCTCCATTCCTGGTTCTCAAGCTCGCTCCTCTCCTGGTATTCGACCTCTCTCCGTTCCTGGTTCTCGACCTCGCTCCGTTCCTGGTTCTCAAGCTCACTCCTCTTCTGGTTTTCGACCTCGCTCCTCTCCTTGTTCTTGACCTCGCTCTGTTCCTGGTTCTCGACCTCGCTCCGTTCCTGGTTCTCGACCTCACTCCGTTCCTGGTTCTCGACCTCGCTCCGCTCCTGGTTTTCGACCTCGCTTCTCTCCTGGTTCTCGACCTAGCTCCGTTCCTGGTTCTCGACCTCGCTCCGCTCCTGGTTCTCGACCTCGATCCGCTCCTGGTTCTCGACCTCGATCCGTTCCTGGCTCTCGACCTCGCTCCTCTCCAGCTTCTTGACCTCGCTCCTCTCCTGGTTCTCGACCTCGCTCCTCTCCTGGTTCTCGACCTCGCTCCATTCCTGGTTCTCGACCTCACTCCGTTCCTGGTTCTCGACCTCGCTCCGCTCCTGGTTTTCGACCTCGCTTCTCTCCTGGTTCTCGACCTAGCTCCGTTCCTGGTTCTCGACCTCGCTCTGCTCCTGGTTCTCGACCTCGATCCGCTCCTGGTTCTCGACCTCGATCCGTTCCTGGCTCTCGACCTCGCTCCTCTCCAGCTTCTTGACCTCGCTCCTCTCCTGGTTCTCGACCTCGCTCCTCTCCTGGTTCTCGACCTCGCTCCTCTCCTGGTTCTCGACCTCGCTCCGCCCCTGGTTCTCGACCTCGCTCCGTACCTGGTTCTCGACCTCGCTCCTCTCCAGCTTTACGACCTCGCTCCTCTCCTGGTTCTCGACCTCGCTCCTCTCCTGGTTCTCGACCTCGCTCCCTTCCTGGTTCTCGACCTCGCTCTTCTCCTGGTTCTCAACCTCGCTCCATTCTTGGTTCTCAAGCTCGCTCCATCCCTGGTTCTCAAGCTCGCTCCTCTCCTGGTTTTCGACCTCTCTCCATTCCTGGTTCTCAACCTCGCTCCATTCCTGGTTCTCAACCTCACACCTCTCCTGGTTCTCGACCTCGCTCCTCTCCTGGTTTTCGACCTCGCTCCTCTCCTGGTTCCCAACCTCGCTCCTCTCCTGGTTCTCAACCTCGCTCCGCTCCTGGTTCTCGACCTCGCTCCTCTTCTGGTTCTCGACGTAGCTCCGTTCCTGGTTCTCGACCTCGCTCCGCTCCTGGTTTTTGACCTCGCTCTGCTCCTGGTTCCCAAGCTCGCTCCATTCCTGGTTCTCAAGCTCGCTCCATTCCTGGTTCTCAAGCTCGCTCCTCTCCTGGTTTTTGACCTCCCTCCGTTCCTGGTTCTCGATCTCGCTCCGTTCCTGGTTCTCGACCTCGCTCCTCTCCTGGTTTTCGACATCTCTCCGTTCCTGGTTCTCGACCTCGCTCCTCTCCTGGTGCTCAACCTCGCTCCTCTCCTGGTTTTCGACCTCGCTCCTCTCCTGGTTCTCGACCTCGCTCCGCTCCTGGTTCTCGACCTCGCTCCGCTCCTGGTTCTCGACCTCGATCCGCTCCTGGTTCTCGACCTCGCTCCGTTCCTGGTTCTCGACCTCGCACCTCTCCAGCTTCTCGGCCTCGCTCCTCTCCTGGTTCTCGACCTCGCTCCTCTCCTGGTTCTCGAACTCGCTCCCTTCCTGTTTCTCGACCTCGCTCCGCCCCTGGTTCTCGACCTCGCTCCGTACCTGGTTTTCGACCTCGCTCCTCTCCAGCTTCTCGACCTCGCTCCTCTCCTGGTTCTCGACCTCGCTCCTCTCCTGGTTCTCGACCTCGCTCCCTTCCTGGTTCTCGACCTCGCTCCTCTCCTGGTTCTCAACCTCACTCCTCTCCTGGTTCTCCACCTCGTTCCTCTCCTGGTTTTCGACCTCGCTCCTCTCCTGGTTCTCGACCTCGCTCTGCTCCTGGTTCTCGACCTCATTCCTCTCCTGGTTTTCGACCTCTCTCCGTTCCTGGTTTTCGACCTCGCTCCGTTCCTGTTTCTCAAGCTCGCTCCTCTCCTGGTTCTCGACCTCGCTCCTCTCCTTGTTCTTGACCTCACTCTGTTCCTGGTTCTCGACCTCGCCCTTCTCCTGGTTCTCGACCTCGATCCATTCCTGGTTCTCGACCTCGCTCCGCTCCTGGTTCTCGAACTCGCTCCTCTCCTGGTTCACGACCTCGCTCCTCTCCTGGTTTTCGACCTCGCTCCGTTCCTGGTTCTCGACCTCGCTCCGCTCCTGGTTCTCGAACTCGCTCCGTTCCTGGTTCTCGACCTCGCTCCTCTCCAGCTTCTCGGCCTCGCTCCTCTCCTGGTTCTCGACCTCGCTCCTCTCCTGGTTCTCGAACTCGCTCCCTTCCTGGTTCTCGACCTCGCTCCGCCCCTGGTTCTCGACCTCGCTCCGTACCTGGTTTTCGACCTCGCTCCTCTCCAGCTTCTCGACCTCGCTCCTCTCCTGGTTCTCGACCTCGCTCCTCTCCTGGTTCTCGACCTCGCTCCCTTCCTGGTTCTCGACCTCGCTCCTCTCCTGGTTCTCAACCTCACTCCTCTCCTGGTTCTCGACCTCGCTCCTCTCCTGGTTTTCGACCTCGCTCCTCTCCTGGTTCTCGACCTCGCTCTGCTCCTGGTTCTCGACCTCATTCCTCTCCTGGTTTTCGACCTCTCTCCGTTCCTGGTTTTCGACCTCGCTCCGTTCCTGTTTCTCAAGCTCGCTCCTCTCCTGGTTCTCGACCTCGCTCCTCTCCTTGTTCTTGACCTCACTCTGTTCCTGGTTCTCGACCTCGCCCTTCTCCTGGTTCTCGACCTCGATCCATTCCTGGTTCTCGACCTCGCTCCACTCCTGGTTCTCGAACTCGCTCCTCTCCTGGTTCACGACCTCGCTCCTCTCCTGGTTTTCGACCTCGCTCCGTTCCTGGTTCTCGACCTCGCTCCGCTCCTGGTTCTCGAACTCGATCCTCTCCTTGTTTTCGACCTCGCTCCTCTCCTGGTTCTCAACCTCGCTCCATTCCTGGTTCTCAACCTCGCTCCGCTCCTGGTTTTTGACCTCGCTCTGCTCCTGGTTCTCAACCTCGCTCCATTCCTGGTTCTCAAGCTCGCTCCATTCCTGGTTCTCAAGCTCGCTCCTCTCCTGGTATTCGACCTCTCTCCGTTCCTGGTTCTCGACCTCGCTCCGTTCCTGGTTCTCAAGCTCACTCCTCTTCTGGTTTTCGACCTCGCTCCTCTCCTTGTTCTTGACCTCGATCCGTTCCTGGTTCTCGACCTCGCTCCTCTCCTGATTCTCGACCTCGCTCCATTCCTGGTTCTCGACCTCGCCCCTCTCCTGGTTCTCGACCTCGATCCGTTCCTGGTTCTCGAGCTCGCTCCGCTCCTGGTTCTCGACCTCGCTCCGCTCCTGGTTCTCGACCTCGATCCGCTCCTGGTTCTCGACCTCGCTCCGTTCCTGGTTCTCGACCTCGCTCCTCTCCAGCTTCTCGGCCTCGCTCCTCTCCTGGTTCTCGACCTCGCTCCTCTCCTGGTTCTCGAACTCGCTCCCTTCCTGGTTCTCGACCTCGCTCCGCCCCTGGTTCTCGACCTCGCTCCGTACCTGGTTTTCGACCTCGCTCCTCTCCAGCTTCTCGACCTCGCTCCTCTCCTGGTTCTCGACCTCGCTCCTCTCCTGGTTCTCGACCTCGCTCCCTTCCTGGTTCTCGACCTCGCTCCTCTCCTGGTTCTCAACCTCACTCCTCTCCTGGTTCTCGACCTCGCTCCTCTCCTGGTTTTCGACCTCGCTCCTCTCCTGGTTCTCGACCTCGCTCTGCTCCTGGTTCTCGACCTCATTCCTCTCCTGGTTTTCGACCTCTCTCCATTCCTGGTTTTCGACCTCGCTCCGTTCCTGTTTCTCAAGCTCGCTCCTCTCCTGGTTCTCGACCTCGCTCCTCTCCTTGTTCTTGACCTCACTCTGTTCCTGGTTCTCGACCTCGCCCTTCTCCTGGTTCTCGACCTCGATCCATTCCTGGTTCTCGACCTCGCTCCACTCCTGGTTCTCGAACTCGCTCCTCTCCTGGTTCACGACCTCGCTCCTCTCCTGGTTTTCGACCTCGCTCCGTTCCTGGTTCTCGACCTCGCTCCGCTCCTGGTTCTCGAACTCGATCCTCTCCTTGTTTTCGACCTCGCTCCTCTCCTGGTTCTCAACCTCGCTCCATTCCTGGTTCTCAACCTCGCTCCGCTCCTGGTTTTTGACCTCGCTCTGCTCCTGGTTCTCAACCTCGCTCCATTTCTGGTTCTCAAGCTCGCTCCATTCCTGGTTCTCAAGCTCGCTCCTCTCCTGGTATTCGACCTCTCTCCGTTCCTGGTTCTCGACCTCGCTCCGTTCCTGGTTCTCAAGCTCACTCCTCTTCTGGTTTTCGACCTCGCTCCTCTCCTTGTTCTTGACCTCGCTCTGTTCCTGGTTCTCGACCTCGCTCCGTTCCTGGTTCTCGACCTCACTCCGTTCCTGGTTCTCGACCTCGCTCCTCTCCTTTTTCTTGACCTCACTCTGTTCCTGGTTCTCGACCTCGCCCTTCTCCTGGTTCTCGACCTCGATCCATTCCTGGTTCTCGACCTCGCTCCGCTCCTGGTTCTCGAACTCGCTCCTCTCCTGGTTCACGACCTCGCTCCTCTCCTGGTTTTCGACCTCGCTCCGTTCCTGGTTCTCGACCTCGCTCCGCTCCTGGTTCTCGAACTCGCTCCGTTCCTGGTTCTCGACCTCGCTCCTCTCCAGCTTCTCGGCCTCGCTCCTCTCCTGGTTCTCGACCTCGCTCCTCTCCTGGTTCTCGAACTCGCTCCCTTCCTGGTTCTCGACCTCGCTCCGCCCCTGGTTCTCGACCTCGCTCCTCTCCTGGTTCTCGACCTCGCTCCTCTCCTGGTTCTCGACCTCGCTCCCTTCCTGGTTCTCGACCTCGCTCCTCTCCTGGT